>NW_022681433.1:0-670625 GCF_009764315.1 Trachypithecus francoisi | reverse complement strand
AGAAAATATGGCAGTTTATTCAATCATGACAGAAAAATCTAGAATTAGACTACCCAGACTGTCAACGATACCGTTGATACTGATCAACGATCAAGGTCTTCTTTCTGCTTTGCCATTCTTAGCGTGTAGCTTTTGTCTGCTTTGTCACAAGACGGCAGCCAGTCCCCTAAGTCATTTGCCCAGGGAGGAAGAAGGAATAGGGGGTAGGGAGGAAGGGGTGGTATTTAAATCAGGAAAGCAAACACTTCCCAGAAGCTGTCACTTTATATTTCACTGGCCAGGACTGTGCCACGTGCTCATCTTTCTGATGTGTGATGATGAAGCTATAATTTTCAGCCGGGCACATGGCCATGCTGAACTAAATTAGTGTCTATTAATGAGATTGAGAGGAAATGGACAGACAGAAGGAAAACAGCTAATAGTGTCTGCCACACATATTTTTCCTAACATCTGAAATCTACCTTTATCTATGTAAGAAAATTTATATCTTGTTTAAAGCAAACCTTATAGACTTTTTAAAAATGACAATTTGATTTTAAAAATGGGGCAATTTTATTTGAATAAAGAGTTTACAAAACAGGTGCCTGTAATCCCAGTTACTCGGGAGGTTGAGGCAGGAGACTTGCTTGAACCCAGGAGACGGAGCTTGCAGTGAACCAAGATCGTGCCACTGCACTCCAGATTGGGTGACAAGAGCGAGACTTCATTTCAAAAAAAAAAACTATTTGATTTATATAATGTTTTTAATAATGCAAAAACAGCTCTAATCTCAAGGAGGCCTAGAGATAATCTAAGCCACTCTTTCATGGCACAGTTGAAAGACTGAGACCTATAAAAATGTCATACAATTTTCTCAAGTTTCTACAGTTAAGTAGTGGCAGGAAAGAAATTAAAAGTCTTGCAATAATGGATGACAAATTTTCAAGAATATCTTTACATTTTAGACTTTGAGTCTGTAAAATTGGTAAATAATAGCAGTTTTCATGCTGCTGATAAAGACATACCCAAGACTGGGAAGCAAAAGAGGTTTAATGGATTCATGGATCCACATGGCTGGGCAGGACTTCTAAACATGGTGGAAGGCGAGGAGGAGCAAGTCCCATCTTACACATATGGCAGCAGGCAAAGAGAAGAGAGAGCTTGTGCAGGGGAAACTCCTGTTTTTAAAACTGTCAGATATCGTGAGACTTACTCACTATCACAAGAACAGCACAGGAAAGACCCAGTCCCATGAGTCAATTACCTCCCACTGGGTCACTCCCACAACATGTGGGAATTCAAGATGAGATTTGGGTGAGGACACAGCCAAACCATATCATTCTGCCCCTGGTCCCTCCAAATCTCATGTCCTCACATTTCGAAACCAATCATGCCTTCCCAACAGTCCCCCAAAATCTTAACTCATGTCAGCATTAACTTAAGAGTCCACAGTCCAAGCAAGTCCCTTCCACCTATGAGCCTGTAGAATCAAAAGCAAGTTACTTCCTAGACACAATGAGGGTACAGGTATTGGTTAAATATAGCTATTCCAACTGGGAGAAATTGGCCCAAACAAAAGGGCTACAGACCCCATGCAAACCCGAAATCCAGCGGGGCAGTCAAATCTTAAAGCTCCAAAATGATCTCTTTTGAGTCCGTGTCTCATGTCCAGGTCACACTGATGCAAGAGGTGGGTTTCCATGGTCTTGGGCAGCTCCGCCCCTGTGGTTTTACAGGGTACAGCCTCTCTCCCAGCTGCTTTCACAGCCTGGCATTGAGAGTCTGTGGCTTTTCCAGTCGCATGGTGCAAGCTGTCAGTAGATCTACCATTCTGGGGTCTGGAGGACAGCGGCCCTCTTCTCACAGTGCCCACTCCACTAGGCAGTGCCCCAGTAGGGACTCTGTGTGAGGGCTCCGACCCCACATTTCCCTTCTGCACTGCCCTAGCAGAGGGTCTCCATGAGAGACCTGCCCCTGCAGCAAACTTTTGCCTGGACATCCAGGCATTTCCATACATCTTCTGAAATCTAGGCAGAGGTTCCCAAACCCCAATTCTTGACTTCTGTGGACTGGCAGGCTTAATATCATGTGGAAGCTGCCAAGGCTTGCACCCTCTGAAACCACAATCCAAGCTCTACATTTACCTCTTTCAGCCATGGCTCTAGTGGCTGGAACGCAGGGCACCAGGTCCCTAGGCTGCACACAGCATGGGGACCCTGGGCCTGGCCCACAAAACCACTTTTTCCTCCTAGGCCTCTGGGCCTACGATGGGAGGGGATGCTGTGAAGACCTCTGACATGCCCTGAGGACATTTTCCCCATCATCTTGGGAATTAACCTTATGCACATTTCTGCAGCCAGCTTGAATTTCTTCTCAGAAAATGGAATTTTCTTTTCTATCACATTGTCGGGCTGCAAATTTTCCAAACTTTTGTGCTCTGCTTCCCTTATAAAACTGAATGCCTTTAACAGTACCCAAGTCACCTTTTGAACGCTTTACTGCTTAGAAATTTCTTCCACCAGATTCCCTAAATCATCTTTCTCAAGTTCAAAGTTCCACAAATCTCTAGGGCAGGGGCAAAATGTCACCAGTCTCTTTGCTAAAACATAATGAGAGTCACCTTTGCTCCAGTTCCCAACAAGTTCCTCATTTCCATCTGAAACCACCTCAGTATGGGCTTTATTGTCCATATCACTATCAGCATTTTGGGAAAAGCCATTCAACAAGTCTCTAAGAAGTTCCAAATTGTTCCAACCTCTGCCTGTTACCCAGTTCCAAAGTTGCTTCCACATTTTCAGGTATCTTTTCAGCAGCATCCCCCTCTACTGGTACCAATTTACTGTATTAGTCCGTTTTCATGCTGCTGATAAGGACATACCTGAGACTGGAAGAAAAAGAGGTTTAATGGACTTACAGTTCCACATGACTGGAGAGGCCTTCCCATAATCATGGTGAAAGGCAAGAAGAAGCAAGTCATGTCTTACATGGATGGCAGCAGGCATAGAGAGACAGCTTATGCAGGAAAACTCCTGTTTTTAAAACTGTCAGATCTCATGAGACTTATTCACTATCATAAGAACAGCTTGGGAAAGACCCAGTCCCATGATTCAATTACCTCCCACTGGGTTCCTCCCACAACATGTGAGAATTGTTGGAGTTACAATTCAAGATGAGATTTGGGTGGAGACAGGGACAGTCTTTAAATGATTAGTTAAATATAATACTAAATGTGATTTATTTTGAATAACTTTGTAAGGATTATTTCAAAAATAAGTACATAAATAGATAATTCTTTATCAGAACATATGCACATGATTTTCATTTGAAAGTATAAGGGTAATAAAAAGGGAAGTCTCTTGCAAGGGTAAAATACTAACACTGCTGCTTTCTAACGACATAATCCATAGGCAAGTTACTCACTCTCTAAGCCTCAATTTTTTCAATTATAAAGAGAGATGAAACTTTACTATAAGATTTTAGAGGGGGCTAAATTAAGCAGTGTATAGATAGTATATAGCACAGTGCCTGCTATTTAATAGGTTTCCAATAAGTGGTTGTAGATATTGTTGTTATCCTCATGGTGTCATCATCATCATTATCATATTCTTGGGAAAAAACTCAGCCTAGGGTTCTTCATATTTGTTATAAGATAAAAAACTGGAATTGTAAGAGTAGATTCAAAAAGGAAAAGAAGATACTGAGAAGGGATTTCAGAACAACTTCCTCTCTGAAGTAAAGAACAGTTAGGGAAGAATAACTGGCCGCCTAGAGGTGCCTCGGGTAGCTGAGGATTCTCCCAGGAAGTCTAGGCAGAGAACCAACATTAAACTCTGCTCCTCTCGGGGCCTGGTGAGAGCTATGGAATGATCCATAGAATCCGGAGATTCCTTCTTCTTTATACCAGGGGCTGAGTTTGAGATGTTATGGCTCCCAGAGTTGCCTTAACTGATGGAAGCCTGTGACTCATCTGGGGGAAAGCCATCATCCACTTGCCCATAGATACCCTTCCAATCCTAGTGGAACCAAAAGGAAACTTACAGATGGGTCACATGGCTCCCAATCTTTATGACCGTGATCAAAAGGGACCTGCAAGTAAAGAGGCTGCCACTCCAAGCTTCAACAGGGAGCTGGTAGTTTTACCCAGTTTGGTTATTGATGGCTCACAAGAGTAGCAGCTGCTGTGCCTTCTACTATTTATCTACTAGTTGTCAGCCCTCTAAAAAAAGAAGCTCACAATGTGGCTTACCTGTTGAGGCAATAATAATTAAAAACAAATATATATACATGTATTTAGGCAAAGAAAATTGCATGTAAGGGACTCAATAGCCAGACCGAAACAGACAAAGGAGACTAGAAATATCAGCTGGTTGCCAATATTGATGGAGAACTGGTAGAAAATAAAGAAAATATTTTAATTAAAAAGTAACAAGAACTTAGTTCTGTTTTTAATAATGGCAGGGTAGGCCATTAGAGCCAATCTTCCCACTGAGGCAGGAAATACATAATAAATATACACTTGAAATATTCAGAAAACTAATAAAACAATGAGGAATTAAAGAGCAAGATCTAGAGAAAACAGAAAAGCCTGCTAAGTGAGCCACACATTTAGGGCAGCTTTCTCTCTAGTGGTGTCTGCTGTCATTTAAATATGCAACCGAGAAGATGAGCAGAGTTCTGAGAGCCTTGTGGAATAAACAGACAAATGCTGCAGTTCAAAGATTACCAAAGAAGGAGAAACTTGTGTACTTACAAAAGAAGTACACCCTAGGAGTAAGGGTGACCTACGAGTAAACTGAACCTCACAGGGACTGAAGCCCAGCACTGAGTCATCTTATTTCCTGAAATTAAATCAAGGTGGTCTGGGATGGCTAAAGCCTCTGGTCTCCTGCCAGAGACTAGAAATTATTTCTATAATTTTTATAAGTAAAAACTAGCACTCAATAAAAAATAATCAGGCATACCCAAAGACAAGATAATATGAAAAAGGGGGAAATAATACAGAATAGAAACAGATCAGTAGAAAACAATGTAACACAGTTGACAGATATTTCTAGTTACATTTTATATGTTCAAGGAGATAAAAGATGAGAATTTCAGCAGGGAACTGAAATCTGAAAGAAAGAGAATTCTAGATCTGAAAAAATTAACTGATGAAATTACCTCAATTTATAGGATTAACAGAAGATTAAATGCAAATTAAGAAAGAATTCATGGGGGCGGAGCAAGATGGCCGAATAGGAACAGCTCCATTCTCCAACTCCCAGCGCGAGCGACACAGAAGACCGGTGATTTCTGCATTTTCAACTGAGGTACTGGGGTCATCTCTCTAGGGAGTGCCGGACAATCGGTGCTGGTCAGCTGCTGCAGCCTGACCAGCGTGAGCTGAAGCAGGGCGAGGCATCGCCTCACCTGGAAGCGCAAGGGGGGAAGGAAATCCGTTTTCCTAGCCAGGGGAACTGAGACACACAACACCTGGAAAATCGGGTAACTCCCACCCCAATACTGCGCTTTAAGGAAACAGGCACACCAGGAGAATATATCCCACACCTGGCCGGGAGGGTCCCACGCCCACGGAGCCTCCCTCACTGCTAACACAGCAGTCTGCGGCGATCGATCCGCAAGGCAGCAGCGAGGCTGGGGGAGGGGCGCCCGCCATTGCTGAGGCTTAAGTAGGTAAACAAAGCCGCTGGGAAGCTCGAACTGGGTGGAGCTCACAGCAGCTCAAGGAAGCCTGCCTGTCTCTATAGACTCTACCTCTGCGGACAGCGCACAGCTGCAGTCCAATAGGGGAAAGAGCGGGGGCCGGTGCAGACGCGAACGACTCTGTCTGACAGTTTTGGGGAGAGCCGTGGATCTCCTAACACGGAGGTTGAGATCTGAGAACGGACAGGCTGCCTGCTCAGGTGGGTCCCTGACCCCTGAGTAGCCTAGCTGGGAGACATCCCCCACTAGGGGCAGTCTGACACCCCACACCTCACAGGGTGGAGTCACCCCTGAGAGGAAACTTCCAAAGAAAGAATCAGACAGGTACACTCGCTGTTCAGCAATATTCTATCTTCGGCAACCTCTGCTGCTGATACCCAGGCAAACAGGGTCTGGAGTGGACCTCAAGCAATCTCCAACAGACCAACAGACAGTCCTTCTGACTGTCAGACGGAAAACTATCAAACAGGAAGAACACCTATACCAAAACCCCGTCAGTACGTCACCATCATCAAAGACCAGAGACAGATAAAACCACAAAGATGGGGAAGAAGCAGGGCAGAAAAGCTGGAAATTCAAAAAATAAGAGCGCATCTCCCCCTGCAAAGGAGCGCAGCCCATCGCCAGCAACGGATCAAAGCTGGTCAGAGAATGACTTTGACGAGATGAGAGAAGAAGGCTTCAGTCCATCAAACTTCTCAGAGCTAAAGGAGGAATTACGTACCCAGCGCAAAGAAACTAAAAATCTTGAAAAAAAAGTGGAAGAATTGACAGCTAGAATAATAATGCAGAGAAGATCATAAACGAAATGACAGAGATGAAAACCATGACACGAGAAATACGTGACAAATGCACAAGCTTCAGTAACTCACTCGATCAACTGGAAGAAAGAGTATCAGCGATTGAGGATCAAATGAATGAAATGAAGCGAGAAGAGAAACCAAAAGAAAAAAGAAGAAAAAGAAACGAACAAAGCCTGCAAGAAGTATGGGATTATGTCAAAAGACCAAATCTACGTCTGATTGGGGTGCCTGAAAGTGAGGGGGAAAATGGAACCAAGTTGGAAAACACTCTTCAGGATATCATCCAGGAGAACTTCCCCAACCTAGTAGGGCAGGCCAACATTCAAATTCAGGAAATACAGAGAACGCCACAAAGATACTCCTCCAGAAGAGCAACTCCAAGACACATAATTGCCAGATTCACCAAAGTTGAAATGAAGGAAAAAATCTTAAGGGCAGCCAGAGAGAAAGGTCGGGTTACCACAAAGGGAAGCCCATCAGAATAACAGCAGACCTCTCGGCAGAAACTCTACAAGCCAGAAGAGAGTGGGGGCAATATTCAACGTTCTTAAAGAAAAGAATTTTCAACCCAGAATTTCATATCCAGCCAAACTAAGCTTCATCAGTGAAGGAGAAATAAAATCCTTTACAGATAAGCAAATGCTTAGAGATTTTGTCACCACCGGCCAGGCGCGGTGGCTCAAGCCTGTAATCCCAGCACTTTGGGAGGCCGAGACGGGTGGATCACGAGGTCAGGAGATCGAGACCATCCTGGTCTACACGGTGAAACCCCGTCTCTACTAAAAAATACAAAAAACTAGCAGGGCGAGATGGCGGGCGCCTGTAGTCCCAGCTACTCGGGAGGCTGAGGCAGGAGAATGGCGGGAACCTGGGAGGCAGAGCTTGCAGTGAGCCAAGATCGCGCCACTGCACTCCAGCCTGGGCTACAGAGCGAGACTCCGTCTCAAAAAAAAAAAAAAAAAAAGAGATTTTGTCACCACCAGGCCTGCCTTACAAGAGACCCTGAAGGAAGCCCTAAACATGGAAAGGAACAACCGGTACCAGCCATTGCAAAAACATGCCAAAATGTAAAGACCATCGAGGCTAGGAAGAAACTGCATCAACTAACGAGCAAAATAACCAGTTAATATCATAATGACAGGATCAAGTTCACACATAACAATATTAACCTTAAATGTTAATGGACTAAATGCTCCAATTAAAAGACACAGACTGGCAAACTGGATAAAGAGTCAAGACCCATCAGTCTGCTGTATTCAGGAGACCCATCTCACATGCAGAGACATACATAGGCTCAAAATAAAGGGATGGAGGAAGATCTACCAAGCAAATGGAGAACAAAAAAAAGCAGGGGTTGCAATCCTAGTCTCTGATAAAACAGACTTTAAACCATCAAAGATCAAAAGAGACAAAGAAGGCCATTACATAATGGTAAAGGGATCAATTCAACAGGAAGAGCTAACTATCCTAAATATATATGCACCCAATACAGGAGCACCCAGATTCATAAAGCAAGTCCTTAGAGACCTACAAAGAGACTTAGACTCCCATACAATAATAATGGGAGATTTCAACACTCCACTGTCAACATTAGACAGATCAATGAGACAGAAAGTTAACAAGGATATCCAGGAATTGAACTCATCTCTGCACCAAGCGGACCTAATAGACATCTATAGAACTCTCCACCCCAAATCAACAGAATATACATTCTTCTCAGCACCACATCGCACTTATTCCAAAATTGACCACATAATTGGAAGTAAAGCACTCCTCAGCAAATGTACAAGAACAGAAATTATAACAAACTGTCTCTCAGACCACAGTGCAATCAAACTAGAACTCAGGACTAAGAAACTCAATCAAAACCGCTCAACTACATGGAAACTGAACAACCTGCTCCTGAATGACTACTGGGTACATAACGAAATGAAAGCAGAAATAAAGATGTTCTTTGAAACCAATGAGAACAAAGATACAACATACCAGAATCTCTGGGACACATTTAAAGCAGTGTGTAGAGGGAAATTATAGCACTAAATGCCCACAAGAGAAAGCAGAAAGATCTAAAATTGACACTTTAACATCACAATTAAAAGAACTAGAGAGGCAAGAGCAAACACATTCAAAAGCTAGCAGAAGGCAAGAAATAACTAAGATCAGAGCAGAACTGAAGGAGATAGAGACACAAAAAACCCTCCAAAAAATCAATGAATCCAGGAGTTGGTTTTTTGAAAAGATCAACAAAATTGACAGACCGCTAGCTAGACTAATAAAGAAGAAAAGAGAGAGGAATCAAATAGACGCAATAAAAAATGATAAAGGGGATATCACCACTGACCCCACAGAAATACAAACTACCATCAGAGAATACTATAAATGCCTCTACGCAAATCAACTAGAAAATCTAGAAGAAATGGATAATTTCCTGGACACTTACACTCTCCCAAGACTAAACCAGGAAGAAGTTGAATCCCTAAATAGACCAATAGCAGGCTCTGAAATTGAGGCAACAATTAATAGCCTACCCACCAAAAAAAGTTCAGGACCAGATGGATTCACAGCTGAATTCTACCAGAGGTACAAGGAGGAGCTGGTACCATTCCTTCTGAAACTATTCCAATCAATAGAAAAAGAGGGAATCCTCCCTAACTCATTTTATGAGGCCAGCATCATCCTGATACCAAAGCCTGGCAGAGACACAACAAAAAAAGAGAATTTTAGACCAATATCCCTGATGAACATCGATGCAAAAATCCTCAATAAAATACTGGCAAACTGGATTCAGCAGCACATCAAAAAGCTTATCCACCATGATCAAGTGGGCTTCATCCCTGGGATGCAAGGCTGGTTCAACATTCGCAAATCAATAAACGTAATCCAGCATATAAATAGAACCAAATACAAGAACCACATGATTATCTCAATAGATGCAGAAAAGGCTTTTGACAAAATTCAACAGCCCTTATGCTAAAAACGCTCAATAAATTCGGTATTGATGGAACGTATCTCAAAATAATAAGAGCTATTTATGACAAACCCACAGCTAATATCATACTGAATGGGCAAAAACTGGAAAAATTCCCTTTGAAAACTGGCACAAGACAGGATGCCCTCTCTCACCACTCCTATTCAACATAGTGTTGGAAGTTCTGGCTAGGGCAATCAGGCAAGAGAAAGAAATCGAGGGTATCCAGTTAGGAAAAGAAGAAGTCAAATTGTCTCTGTTTGCAGATGACATGATTGTATATTTAGAAAACCCCATTGTCTCAGCCCAAATCTCCTTAAGCTGATAAGCAACTTCAGCAAAGTCTCAGGATACAAAATTAATGTGCAAAAATCACAGGCATTCTTATACACCAGTAACAGACAAGCAGAGAGCCAAATCAGGAATGAACTTCCATTCACAATTGCTCCAAAGAGAATAAAATACCTAGGAATCCAGCTTACAAGGGATGTAAAGGACCTCTTCAAGGAGAACTACAAACCACTGCTCAGTGAAATCAAAGAGGACACAAACAAATGGAAGAACATACCATGCTCATGGATAGGAAGAATCAATATCGTGAAAATGGCCATACTGCCAAGGTTATTTATAGATTCAATGCCATCCCCATCAAGCTACCAATGACTTTCTTCACAGAATTGGAAAAAACGGCTTTAAAGTTCATATGGAACCAACAAAGAGCCCGCATTGCCAAGACAATCCTAAGTCAAAAGGACAAAGCTGGAGGCGTCACGCTACCTGACTTCAAACTATACTACAAGGCTACAGTAACCAAAACAGCATGGTACTGGTACCACAACAGAGATATAGACCAATGGAACAGAACAGAGTCCTCAGAAATAATACCACACATCTACAGCCATCTGATCTTTGACAAACCTGAGAGAAACAAGAAATGGGGAAAGGATTCCCTATTTAATAAATGGTGCTGGGAAAATTGGCTAGCCATAAGTAGAAAGCTGAAACTGGATCCTTTCCTTACCCCTTATACAAAAATTAATTCAAGATGGATTAGAGACTTAAATGTTAGACCTAATACCATAAAAACCCTAGAAGAAAATCTAGGTAGTACCATTCAGGACATAGGCATGGGCAAGAACTTCATGTCTAAAACACCAAAAGCAATGGCAGCAAAAGCAAAAATTGACACATGGGATCTAATTAAACTAAAGAGCTTTTGCACAGCTAAAGAAACTACCATCAGAGTGAACAGACAACCTACAGAATGGGAGAAAATTTGTGCAACCTACTCATCTGACAAAGGGCTAATATCCAGAATCTACAAAGAACTCAAACAAATATACAAGAAAAAAACAAACAACCCCATCCAAAAGTGGGCAAAGGATATGAACAGACAGTTCTCAAAGGAAGACATCCATACAGCCAACAGACACATGAAAAAATGCTCATCATCACTGGCCATCAGAGAAATGCAAATCAAAACCACAATGAGATACCATCTCACACCAGTTAGAATGGCAATCATTAAGAAGTCAGGAAACAACAGGTGTTGGAGAGGATGTGGAGAAATAGGAACACTTTTACACTGTTGGTGGGATTGTAAACTAGTTCAACCATTATGGAAAACAGTATGGCGATTCCTCAAGGATCTAGAACTAGATGTACCATATGACCCAGCCATCCCACTACTGGGTATATACCCAAAGGATTATAAATTACTCTACTACAAAGACACATGCACACGTACGTTTATTGCGGCACTATTCACAATAGCAAAGGCTTGGAATCAACCCAAATGTCCATCTGTGACAGACTGGATTAAGAAAATGTGGCGCATATACACCATGGAATACTATGCAGCCATAAAAAAGGATGAGTTTGCGTCCTTTGTAGGGACATGGATGCAGCTGGAAACCATCATTCTTAGCAAACTATCACAAGAAGAGAAAACCAAACACCGCATGTTCTCACTCATAGGTGGGAACTGAACAATGAGATCACTTGGACTCGGGAAGGGGAACATCACACACTGGGGCCTATCATGGGGAGGGGGGAGGAGGGAGGGATTGCTTTGGGGAGTTATACATGATATAAACGTCATGCACATGTACCCTAGAACTTAAAGTATAATAAAAATAAATAAATAAATAAATAAATAAATAAAGAAGGGGGAGGGGAGGGCAGGAGGACAGGACACTCTTCCTTCTATGGCTACAGAACAGAGTCAGATGGCTTCCCCCTCCCCCGAGAGAGAGCAGAACTCTAAGTGGCACCCTCACACCTGCCTGCATTTTAATGAATATTATCCACCATCTATCAACAGCAAGTCAACATGCTTCACACCAGGGGAGAAAAACAATCCTCACCTTGTCAGCCCTGCCTCTCCAGGAGCAACTGAGGGTCTCAACACCCCCTGACTCTCTGCTACCTCTTTTTTCCTGGGGGCTGTTGAAAGGGTACAGTGCAGCATGCCACAGAAATGGCTTTGGCATCAGAAGGTGGCAGAATGAGAATGTGGCAGAATGGCTTGGGATTGACCATGGGCAGGCACAGGCACTCTGTTCCAACTGTCTCAGGACTTTTCAGTCCTCAGAGCAATGCTCTGTGATGGGTATTTCTATCTCCATCTTAACAGAAGGGCCACTGAGGGTTGGAAACATGCAGGGACTCCCTGAGGCCACACTGCTAACACGGGGCAAGGTTAGGCATATGAACGCAGGTCTGACCCATGGATCCCTCAGGGTCTTTCTGCCTTTCTTTCCCACAACCTCTCCCTGAGGATGCTGCTCAGCCCACTGGACTTCAGAGTGTTACCCCAGATAATCAGCGCTGTTTTCTGAAGCTTGAGATGCAGAAAAAGAGGAGTGCTATCCATTAGTTGGAGACAGGAGGTGGAAAGAGACAAGACCTCTGAGAGGTATCCCTGGTGTGGGAGCATTTCATACCTATAGGGCTGTATGTGCTCCTTCACATATCCATGGCATCAGTGGGAGTCAGAGCTCTATGTGACTGCAACCAAGAGCGTGTTGATTGGTGTCTGTGCACGATGGAACAGTGTGCCTCATGAGCATACATGGGCATGCTCCACTGTAGCCTGCAGACAAGTGCTATAGAGAGGTGGCTGAGATGCTCCCAGGCTCCCCTGGGCCTAAATGTGTCAACCTCTCTGAGCCACTTTCCTCTCTGTGAAAGGGGAATGAGGTGATTCAGTGATATGATGTGTGAAAAATCCGGAAGGGTGCTTGGCACATGGTAAGCACCCATCAATTGTAGATACAAACCAACTCCAAATTCACTTAAGTACCTTGTCACCTGTCTTTTCCATGAGAATAAAGACTTTGTCAAATGCAAAAAAAAAAAAAAAAAAGAAAGAATCATGACTTGAAAGATAAGAAAGAAGAAAGATTCCAAGTTAATTTTATCCCAAGTTAAATTAACTCTGAATGGTCTTGCATAAGTAAAGAGACTTCCTTGGGTTTTGAAAAATGAGGAAACAAGTCACATGAACAAGAGTAAGCAAAAATAATAAAAAGCTCTATCAGACCATGGTTATTTCATATCACAGAATAATTAAATGAAGAATATAAAATAATGTGTTTAAAATATTTAAGGAAATAAAAAGTAATTAAAACCATGAGCTGGTAATTAACATAGTATCATGGAAGAGAAAGATGTGAAAACTAACCAAATACAACTCTTTCTCCCATGTACAAAAATCATCATCATTAACATGTAAAAAGCCAATAGAAACCTTAAATTGTATGTAGGACTCAGCTGATTAGAGGTAAGTAGGGTACTTAAGGATAGAACTGAAGAAATTTTGTAGAAGGTACACAGCGAGAAAAAGAGATAGAAGCAGTAAAGAGCAAGGAAGATCAGAGACATGGAGGATAGATTAAAAAATATATATACAAAAGACCTAAGTGGCATTCCAAAAGAAGCAAAAAGAAGTCGAAAGAGGCCATGGTTGAAGAAATAATGGATGAGAAATTTCTAGAATTAATGAAGGATATGAATCCTTGGATTCAGAAAATATAACTAATCTTATACAGGATAGAAAAAAAGAAATCTACAATTAAACTCATCAGAGTAAAACTGCAGAATATCAAAGACAAAGGGAACATTTTAAAAAGGAAATAAAGAGAAAAAAAGACAAATCACATCCAGAGGAGCAATAAACTGGCAGCTGATTTCTCAACAGTGAGAATGGAAATCAGAAGAAAATAAATCATTTCTAGATACCCTCAAAAATTAAGAGAGAGAGAAAATTTCTCACCAAAATTCCCTCAGTAAAAGAAATTGTGGAGATTATGCTTGGTTAGGAAAAAAGTGATCCTGAAAGAAAGGTCTATCATACAAAAGAAATGTTGGCAAAACATTGGTAAGCGTATGACTGAATCTAAATCATTAACTATGTAAAGTAATGAGAAAATGGCTAACATGAAGGATCAAAAATTGAAATTAAAGATTAAACAACAATGACATACAAGTAGAGAAAAATCAGCTTGTCTATGTCTAATTATTCCTCATCATTATTTTATTGGGATTGCACAAAATGCATGGTTTAACTTGGCAAGGATTTAACTTCTTTTTTGTTGTTGTTAATTTTATGTTATTTTAAGTTCTGGGATGCATGTGCAGGACATGCAGGTTTGTTACATAGGTGAACGTGTGCCATGGTGGTTTGCTGTACCTACCAACCTATCACCTAGGTATGATTAATTTCTTTGTAATATAGCATCTCTTTCTCTCCTGTACCTTTCCTTTGTTCAAGTCATTATTTTTATGTACTTTATGTCTTATAAAGTTTTATTTTACAGACACTGCACATTTCTTCTTGAGTTTATTCTAGGAAATTTATCTTGTTATTTATTGCTATTATAAATGGGGTCTTCCATTATATCATCCAATTGGTTGTTGACCATATATATAAAAGTTAATTATGTCTTTATATTAATTGGGTAGCAATCATATTTCTGAATTATCTCATTGTTTACAGTAGTGTTTCAAGTGATCTTTAGTTTTCCAAGTTTAAAAATTATATCATATGTAAAAAAAGATAATTTTACCTCCTCTTTTCCAATGTATACTTCTCTTGACTGTTTGTATCAGCTAGTACCTCGGTCGAAACAATGTTAAATAATAGTGGTGCTAGTAAATATTCTCTTATTTCTGATTGTAATGGAAACGTTGTTAGAGTTTGTCCACTAGGTATGATGCTATTTTGCGAACTAAGATGGGCATTTTTTTATCACGCTAACTAAGGATCTACGTGTTTCTATTTAATTGAATTTTAAAATAAAGAGTGAGTGTCAAACTTTTTGAAAGGCCTTTTTAGTGTCTAGAGAAATAATCATTGTACATTCCCAGTGCACATCTACTAATACGATGAAATACATTATAATGTGTTTCCCTATACCAAACTAGACATGCACCACTCTAATACATTTCACGGGGCCATGTGTCTTATCTTCCAAGGTGCTGCTGAATTTTGTTTAATTTTTTAAATTTGGGATAATTGCTTCGCTATTCACAATCAAAATGAAAACTTGTACCTTTATTTTTGTGCAACCTTTTCCAGTATTTGATGACAATGTTATATTCACATCATTTAAAAATCTTTGGAAGAATTTATTTTTCTAGGGGCTGTAAAAGTTGAAATTTCATGGGAATTATCTACAGTGCCAGATAACATCTTTTTCACTGAAGGAAGACGTTTCCTATTCCTGATTTTTTTTTTCTTTTGTCCTTCAGTCCAAACCTGGAGGAGGCAGAGACAGCGAAGTGGGATGCAGTAAAGGGGATATAAGAAAAAGATAAAGCAGCAAGTGGAAATATTGATGTTGGTAATGCCTTCTCTCCTCATCTTTGGCTTCTCAGCCTGAAGCAGTTCTGAGCTGGGAGAAGGTAGCACCTTAAACTTTAAATGAAGTTCAGAATTTGTATTATTAAACTGTCTGCCTCTTCAAATTGCTGGACTTAGACTATCCTTGTGACTTGAAGTGATCGAGGACTTTTTATAATCTAGAAGTTACTGGAAAATCTATTGGACTTAAACAAGCACATTGAGTAGGTTTGAAAGGACCTCAGGAGGAAACATAAAGTTATTTTATGATTGCACCCTGTTGAGTTCATCTCTTGCTATGTGACAGTTACACCTGCCTAGGACACTATGAGCAATAATGAATAAAACAGCCTAGCTTGTTTAAAGGAGTACAAAATGAAGGGGGAAAGTCTTGACTTCCTTACAGTCATCATCGAACAGAGCTCTTTCCTCCATTTCCATTTAAATTGTAAACCCTATCTAGAGGAGGCTCACTTATTTCAGAAAGATTTCCCCAATAGTATATCATCTCTCTCAAAAGAGGGAATCATCCTGTCTCCCAGGAGCCAGATGGCCGATGAAGAGTACGTATTGGTCAAAGTGGTGTCACTACATCAGCCAGGATTGAAGACATCCCTCCAGAGTGGTTAATATAAAAGCAAAATGACTTTACTCCTACTATTGCTGTCTGATATTTATAATTCAGCTACACCTTCCGAGGAGTTACCAGAACCACAAAGCAATAATTCTCTGATCACTGCAATTACTGAGGAGGAGACACTTGATAATTCAGTATCTACAAATATTAAGGAAAGTCAGCTTTGCAGTCATATATCCTAAGCTTGTTAAAGAGTATGCTAACCAAATCATCTGCAAGAGTTGGCATGGCTGTTGGGGTAAATATGTTCATTCTTTCTTTTTTGCAGTTTTTAAAAAGTTTCCAGATTCACTCATTCATTCATTCGTTCATTCATTCATTCCCTTTCGTGCTTATTCCTCATTCCCATTTCCCTTTCCTCCCTCAATAAGCAACAATTTACTTGGGATGTATTCATTCATTTTTATGTGTTCTAGCAAAGTGTGCACTATTTTGTGTGGTTGTATTTTAAATTTCCTTAAATGGTATTGTACTATAGAGTTCATTCTACTAATTTTAAATTTTCACTTCGTTCACCAAACACTGAATGTGCTATCATCCAGTCTGTTGCCTTGAATGGCTGCAGAGTAATCCACCATGTGCCTCCATCACTGCCAGTAATAAACAACCAGATTCCCTCCAACTTCTCATCAAAGCCCTGTGATGAAAATCTTCCTATAGCCCTTTATGAGCCTGTGGGATAAGTTCTTTGGGATATACACCAAAAGGAGGAAATGCTGAGTCGTAAGGTCCGTATGCCTAGGTCGAGATTTACGATCTGACTGAGCAGCTCCACACTGTACTCCAGACCAGCAGCACCTGCCACCCTCCCACAGGTAGTTGACTGGCATTGCCACTGTCCACATCCCATGCATGTTACACAGCTCTCCAACTTTTGTCTGATGTAAAAAGTGATAACTAGTTGTTTTAATGTGCACTTTTAAAATTATGAATATGTTTAAGTATCTTTTTATATACCCAATAGCCTTTTAGGTAAAAAGCCAGTTCAAATCCTTTGCCCATTTTTCTATTAGAGTTATTGCCCTTTTCCTTGTTGGTTTATACAGTTCCTTATAAATTCTAAATATTAATCTCTTATTGCTTTAGACATTGCCAGAATTTTTTTCTTTTTTTTTTTCTTTTTTTTTTTTTTATTATACTTAAGTTCTAGGGTACATGTGCATGACGTTTATATCATGTATAACTCCCCAAAGCAATCCCTCCCTCCTCCCCCTCCCCATGATAGGCCCCAGTGTGTGATGTTCCCCTTCCCGAGTCCAAGTGATCTCATTGTTCAGTTCCCACCTATGAGTGAGAACACGCGGTGTTTGGTTTTCTCTTCTTGTGATAGTTTGCTAAGAATGATGGTTTCCAGCTGCATCCATGTCCCTACAAAGCAGAATTTTTTTCAATCTATCATTTGTCTGTCTCCTTCATTGAACTGGAAACCTTAATTTTTATGTAACAAATTCATCATTCTTTGTTTGACTATTTTGTTTTTGTTCTTTTGTTTAAGAAATTATTCAGTGCCTCCATATCATAAATATATTTTGGAATGCAGTTTTATTTTTTAACTTTAGGATTAAAATTCATCTGGAACATATCTTTGCATGTGGTATTTGGTAGCAATCCAATTTACAAAATCAGTATCTTTGCCATATAGAAATAGTAACCACTCAGAAAATGTAATGAAAAATATATGCATAATAGCACAGACACAGTAAAATACTCAGAAAAGAAAATATGAACAGGCCGGGCGCGGTGGCTCAAGCCTGTAATCCCAGCACTTTGGGAGGCCCAGACGGGCGGATCACGAGGTCAGGAGATCGAGACCATCCTGGCTAACACGGTGAAACCCCGTCTCTACTAAAAATACAAAAACTAGCTGGGCGAGGTGGCGGGCGCCTGTAGTCCCAGCTACTCGGGAGGCTGAGGCAGGAGAATGGCGTAAACCCGGGAGGCGGAGCTTGCAGTGAGCTGAGATCCGCCACTGCACTCCAGTCCGGGAGACAGAGCGAGACTCCGCCTCAAAAAAAAAAAAAAAAAAAAAAAAAAAAGAAAATATGAACATATAAAACCTATATAAAAAAAGATAAAATTTTGTTAAAGGATATTAAAACAACTCTTAAATTAAGAGATATACAATGTTCACCAATGAGACAATTCAATATAACAACGATATCTATTCTTCCCATGCTAATTTATATATTCAATCCAATTCCAACCAAAATGCCAAGATAGTATTACAAATTGAATTTAATATGGTTGCTTGAATATTTGAGGGAAAAATATGTGAAAGGGTAGCTGAGAAAGTTTTGAAAAGTGCTTGCTACATTAGGTATTAAGTATACTATAAAAAGTACAGCAACAAAATAAGTGTCATAGTGACAAAATTGACCAACAGGAAAAATAAAATCCACATACATTTCAGAAACTGACCCATATATATATGTATTAGAATTAATGATAAAGGTGGATCTAAAAGTATGTAATTTCTATCTTACTTAAAAGATGAAATTAAGGAAATTGGCTATATATTTATAAAACTTAAAGTTATATTTTCTTCTTATATATGTAAAACTAAATCTCAGATAGACAGATGAGCTACACCAAAAAGAAAACTATTTTTAAAAGTGCTAGAAAGTATATTTTAAAACATAATATTAGGGTGTAGAAGGTCGCCACAGCACCCAAATGCCATATAGGAATAAATGGACAGATTTTACCAAATAAAAAATTTTAAACTTCTATCTAAAGAACCACAAAGCTAGATATAGGAAGACAAATAGCTGTAAGATTAAAATATGAAGTAAAAAATTAAATGTCCAATTTATAAAAGCTTCTTCTCTTTTCTATGTCAATGAAATAAACAACCCCAGGAAAAAAAATACACAGGATATGAATTCTGAGAAGAAATAAAGTTGGCCAGTAAACATGTGGAAAATTTTCAATCTTTATTATTTAGGGAAATGTAAATTAAAACATTAATATCATTTTTCTTTAATCAGATTAGAAATGCTATTTGTTAATTCCTCACTGTTGTGGGGAAACAAATATACCAAAATTTTTTGGTAGGAATATAAATTGATACTTTGTTTTTGTTGTTATTTCCACGGACAAACATCTAACTTTCTGTCTCAGTGTAATCTCCCATGGTGTATAATCAAACTGGTAGGTGCACTCGTCTTCTATAATGAATTGTAGGGGCCAGATTATAGCCTTAACTAACAGAATTCCCCTCCCTAGATTTCAAATTTTAGGCAAGCATCTCTTAGATAAAAGATGTTGTTATGAATTAAATTGTGTCCTCTCCTCACCCCAACCCAGTTTATATGTTGAAGTCCTAACCCCTATATCTCAGAATGTAACTATATCAGAGATAGGGTCTTTAAAGAAGTCATTAAGTTAAACTGAGATCATGAGGGTAGGCCCTAATCCAATATGACTGGTGTCTTCATAAGAAGAGGAGATTAGGCCACAGACATGAAGACACAGGGAGAAGACCACCAAGGAAAGAGGCTCAGAAGAAACCAACCCTGCCTCACCTTGATCTTGGATTTCTAGTCTCAAGAACTGTGAGAAAGTCAATTTCTGTGGTTTAAGTCACCCAGTGTGTGGTACTATTGCATGGCAGTGCTAAGAAACTAATACAAAAATGTTGAATTTCATTTGCTGTAGAGACTGGTAAGCTCTGTTAAGAGCCAGACAGTAAATAATTTTGGCTTTGGGAGCACGGAATCTCTGTTGCAATAATTCAACTCTGCCATTGAAGTGTGCAAGCAGTCATAAACAACATGTAGATGAATAGGAGAGTCTTGTTCCAATAAAACTTTATTTATGGAAACAGGTGGAGGGCCAGATTTGACCAAGGAACTGTACTTTGCTGTCCCTTGATGTACAGTGGCATCATGCAATTTCCTTTGGAGAAATTGTATATTTAATGGTACAACAGTCAAAAGGCCACATGCAGCTCCACATCTACTGCCAGTATCAGCAATGGCCACAGTAGTATCATAATCAAACCATCCCTGCCACCCAACCTTTAGAGCGCCTTGGTTTTTACCGATTTTTGAAGCTTGCCTCCAGTCAATACTGACTCCTACATTTTCTTAGCAGGAGAGAATTTTTTGGAAAATTATTTGTTTGATGTAGCCTGGGCTTTTGTTGCTTCCAACTGAGAATACAGATTGACACAGAGGGCAATTTATGAGCAACTAACAAACTGAAAAAGAAAAAAAAAAGCCCTTTTATCCTTCAATAGAAAAACAGAAAAGTATCCAAAGAGATTACTTTATATACGCACAACTAACATGTACAGGAATATTCATTACAGCCATTTTGTAACGCCAGCATAGCCCAGGATTTATTTCTTGGCCCTCATCTTTTGTTTGTATACATTTATTCTCTAGGTCATTTTATTTGGGGACACAGCCTTAAATATCACCTATATGCTAACAATCTCCACATTGATAATCCAGCCTGGACTCCTTCTATGAATTCCAGAATTCTACAGGCAACTCTCCACTCAATAGCTCCTATGGATTGCTAATAGGTTTCCAAGCATAACATGTCCATTTCTCCAGTAAAGGACAATGAGTTCAGCCTCAACCCCTTAAATCTCACACTCTATATCTGATCTTGTTGGCTCTACTGTTTAAAGATTTCCAGAATTAGAACACTTCACCTGCTGTCACTGCCATCCAAGCCACCATATTCTCTCACCCGGATTATGACAACAGCTTCCCAACAGATCTTCCCATTTCTGCCCTTGTTTCCTCCAGTCTGTACTCAACAGCTTGATGTCGTGAGATTGTGTCCCTTCTTTTCTTTTTTTTTTTTTTTTTTTTGAGACGGAGTCTCGCTCTGTCGCCCAGGCTGGAGTGCACTGGCCAGATCTCAGCTCACTGCAAGCTCCGCCTCCCGGGTTCACGCCATTCTCCTGCCTCAGCCTCCCGAGTAGCTGGGACTACAGGCGCCCGCCACCTCGCCCGGCTAGTTTTTTGTATTTTTTAGTAGAGACGGGGTTTCACCGTGTTAGCCAGGATGGTCTCGATCTCCTGACCTTGTGATCCGCCCGCCTCGGCCTCCTAAAGTGCTGGGATTACAGGCTTGAGCCACCGCGCCCGGCCGTGTCCCTTCTTTTCTCAAAACCCCTCAATATCCTTCCATCTCACCCAGAGTTAAAGCCAAAATAGGTACCAGAAGACCCATGAGATCTACATGATCTGACCCCCTACACCTCTTTATTATCTTCTACGACTGTCCCCCTTGCTCAGGCCATTCCAGCTACACTAGCCTCCTTGCTGCTCCTCAAAGCGTTTGCACCTTGCAGGCCCTCTGCCTTGAATACTCTTGAATACTCTTCCTCCAGGTATTTACAAGGCTGGTGCTCTTGCTCCTTCAGGTCTTTGCTCAAGTGTTACCTCTCAAAAACGCCTTACCTGAACACTCTGTCTGAAACTCCTACACTCTGCCCACAACAGTTCCTATCTCTCTTCACTGCTATGTTTCTTTCCTTGTTATCTATATTATACATTTTGCCTATTCATCTTGTCTGCCTTCTCCAGGAGACCGCACAAGGGCAGGAAATTTTATCTAGTTTTTGTTTTTTGTTTTTTTACCGTGAATCCCCTGTACCCAGACCGGTGTATGGAGATAGTAAGACTCAAAAAGTAGTTTCTCTATGAATAAATGCATGAATTAAAGAAATGAAAGCATTCTGAGAGTCCATTAATGGTGATAACTTAAATGGATTATGGTAGATTCACAGGAGGGCAATATAGAATAAGGACTCTAGAATCAGATTGTCTGGAATAAAATTCTGTCCCTGACACATGATATCTCTGTGGCCTTGGTAAACTTACCCAGCACCTTAAGGCCTCAGTTTCCCCTTCTGTAAAATAGATAATGAAAGTACCCATCCCTTAGGATTGGTGTAATATTAATGAGATTATCATAACAAATGCTTAGCACAGTGCCTGACACGGAGCAAATGCTTCAATAATGTTGACTATTACTATTACAATGGAATACTATATGTCTGTTAAACGTATGAGGTTGTTTACACATGAAAAAACCGTAGATGTTATCAAAAAATGACTCCAAAACAAATAGGTATAATATGTTCTCACGTGTAAAAATACATCCCTCTGTGTGTATGCATGTGTAGATTAAATTGGACAAAAGAAAACAGACTTCTATCAACGGTTGCCTGTAATGAAAATTATGTGGATGGCAATGAAGGGGACTTGAACTTTCTGCCCTCTGTATTTCCTCACCATTTGAACTGCTTGATTGAATTATTTTAAATGAGCCCCAATTCATTCCATTTTTGCACGTAAAAACTTTATAAAATGGGGTGAAAGTTTCCTCCTACACCTGCCTGCTCGGAGGATGACCTAGACCCATGAGGCATGATTTTTAAAGGTGCTAGAGAAAATCTCTGACTGGACTTAACAAAGTATATTAATCTTTTAAAATCCATTCCCTTATTGATACGTATTTAAGGTTCCTTTTATAATTTATATTTTCCCAAGTATAAAATCTGATTTGAGAGTAAAAAATTTGCTTTTGCAAACTACACTCCCTTCTCCCTCCAAGATTCTGAAACACGATCTTAAAAGCTATGTCTCCTTGTTTCTCTTCCTAAAAAGTAACCTAGAAACTCAAGTAGGTTCTAATATCTCATTACCAACTTAGTGTCAGAAATTCCTGACCAATGAGAGCCAGAGAATATCTTCATTCAGTAGCCGTTCTGCTGTGCCTATCCCTTTTCCTTTTTTTTTTTTTTTTTTTTTTTGAGACGGAGTCTCACTCTGTCGCCCAGGCTGGAGTGCAGTGGCCGGATCTCAGCTCACTGCAAGCTCCGCCTCCGGGTTTACGCCATTCTCCTGCCTCAGCCTCCCGAGTAGCTGGGACTACAGGCGCCCGCCAAATCGCCCGGCTAGTTTTTTGTATTTTTTTAGTAGAGACGGGGTTTCACCGTGTTAGCCAGGATGGTCTCGATCTCCTGACCTCATGATCCACCCGTCTCGGCCTCCCAAAGTGCTGGGATTACAGGCTTGAGCCACCGCGCCCGGCCTCCCTATCCCTTTTTCTATTGATAATGAATACCCCTCCCATTTCTATATTTCACAACTTGAGTGTTTTTTAACGTTTCTCCCCCATCATCTATCACGTCCAATTTGTATTTAATAATCAGAAACTCATCAAACGTTTACTGAGGACTTATGCACCAGGCACAACACTAGGGGTTAAGAGACACAGTAAATCAGATATGGTCTTTGCCTTTTAGGTACTTAGAGTCTAGTGGGGAAATAGACATGCAATCAAACAACATACTCTATAAAGCACTACAAAAACACAGAAGAATAGCCACTTTTCCCCAATAACATCTCTTGCACCTGTTCCTTCTGCTACCTCTCTTGTCTAAACCTCTCACCTACAATTTGTTCTGTCACTCATCTCTCCATGTTTAACATTTTCCCATCCTAATGTACACTGTATGATATGGTCTGGCTGTGCCCCCACCCAAATTTCACCTTGAGTTGTAATAATCCCCACATGTCAAGGGCAGGACCAGGTGGAGATAATGAAATCATGGGGCAGTTTCCCCCATACTGTTCTCATGGTAGTGAATAAGTCTCACGAGATTCGATGGTTTTATAAATGAGAATTCCCCTGCACAAGCTCTCTTTCCTGCCACCATGTAAGACATGACTTTGCTCCTCTTTTGCCTTCAGCCATGATTGTGAGGCCTCCCTAGCCATGTGTAACTGTGAGTCAGTTAAACCCCTTTCCTTTATAAATTACCCAATCTCAAGTATATCTTTATTAGCACAGTGACAACAGACTAATAGACTATACAAAGCAGCCACAGGAATCTTCCCAAATCAGGATTTTCCATAATTTAGTCCAATACTAAAAATAGTCTTCATTTTTCATTGCCAGCATTGCGAAGTACAAATTTCCTTGCCTTAGTGTCAAGGCCAGGACATACTATACTCTCAATAAATAACGGATGAATAAATGAATCTGAACTGAGCCTCCCTATTCAGACTTATATTTTACCATCATATGGCTCTAGACGTACTACTTTATATACATGGATGTAAGTTCTGTTCCAAGGATGCATCAGCACATTTGTGTCTGTGCCTCTTGCTAGTGCCACCTTTCCTGTGTTTCTGGGAAGCCCTCCTAGCCGCCTCCTCACTGCCATCATTCTAAAGCTCAGCCTTGGCCCACCTTTTCAACAGACTCTTCTCCAAACACCACTCTCTTTCAAATGTCTTTAAAACTCCTTGTCTGTACCACTCACTTGCTACCTTAGAATATGCTACTGGAAATTGTTGTCTTCTGATAAATGTGGCCTGTCTTTCCAAATAGGACCCCCATAATTTATCAGCGTCTTTGAAACTGGAAACTACAATTGTTAACTCTTATATCATAACTACCTAGAGTACTGAAACAACACATTTGGAGGAGAAAGCAACATTTATTCCCCATAGGTATGAATGACACATTCCCATGTCTACCCTCACTGTAGGCTGAACAAGGACCTGACAGGAAACCACGAGGCAGCAGCCCTTACTAGTGTGACAATGAATCAGTAACCTATCGACATCCTCTTTCCCATCAACGTGACAGAATTACAGATCTATTTCCAGGGACAGCTCCATCAAACCCACCATCTGTCAATGAGTATTTCATAATTTATTTGGTTGAATTACTAAAGATTCAGGCATTTTTAAAATTAGGAGGTGGGAGAAAAAGATTAGGAGGTCTTCCCGGACTCTTTGTGCTAAATTAAAGTATCCTCCCGATACAACCCCGCGGCCTTCAAGCTTTGGAGAAGAGTCAAGTAGCAAATATCCATATTTTGATCCCATTCCACAACATCATCCATTCCACTCCAAAGTTCAAGAGCCAAAGGGGTTATAGAAACAATCTGTTTAACTTATGACTCAAAGCAACCGAGACAGGCCAGATCTACAGGCTAGTTGAGTTTTTTCCAAAGCCACTACCCACAAAGATGAGAAGTCCTTCCTGGACGTCCCAGTGATGATCTAAACCCTCCCCACCCCCACTTCATGACACAACACTCTTGGGGACATTCTGTCATGCCACTCAACACAGTGTATTTAAACTTTGTGTGCCTCTTCACTCCAAATGGAATATAACGTCCTCAAGATCAGGGCTTTTGTATCCTTGTAACTTCAGTCCTCAGAAGAGTATCCAGCAAAGAGTAGATCTGTAATGCTTACGGTGAACAAAACCTGACAGCTTCTTGTGATTTTCAACATTAGATTATCCTAACACCATTTCAGAAAATGTAGGCTGTATGCTCCACTTCACCATGGATGCATACTGCAGTTACATTCGTCTCGATGAATTTTCAAAGATTTTTTTCAACAACTATTTGCGTAACATATTAACATTAATGAGGCATTTTCACATGTGTTATGGAATTAATCCTCACAATACCTGTAAGGAAGGTATTATTATTCCCAACTTACAGGTAAGGTAACTGAGGCTAGGAGAGATCAGATGTGGTAGGCAGAATAATAGCCTTCTGGATATATCAGGTCCTAAGCACTAGAACCTGTAAATGTTACTTTATCAGGAACAGGGTCCTTGCAGATACGATTAAGTTATGGATCTTGAGATAAGAGATCATTCTGGATTATCTGTTGGGGCCTAAGTGTATTCTTGTAAGAGGAAAGTAGAGGGAGAGTTTATATACACATACACACACACACACACACACACACACACAGGCATGGTGGCAAACGTTGGCATGGTGCAGCCACAAACACGATCTCTTCCAGAGCTTCCAAGGGAGCACAGCTCTGCTGACATCTCAATTTTGGCCCAGTGGAATTGATTTTGGACTTCCTGCATCCAGAACTGTGGAGGAATAAATTTCTGTTGTTTTAAGCCACAAAGTTTGCAGCAATGTGTTACAACAGCCACAGAAAACTAACACAATAAATATAAATGGTCAGCTAGGAAGTAGATGGCATGGCTAACTCCTTCCCATTTCCTCCTTAACACTGAACGTATGTTTGTGTGACATGCCCAGTCCCAAATGAAGCATTTTATATGGATTATATTTTTCAGTACTCACAGGTTTGTTCATTAAGATGCAATTGTTATACCCATTACAAATGAAAAAAGATGAAGGTACAAAGAAGTTAAATTATCCACAATAGCTTATACATACTTGAGTAAGTTATTTGCACATCTAATAACAAATGTGCAAAATAACATTTTTAAAGTTTTACCTGTGTTCTATCTCCCTCCCAAATCAGCTTCCCCTCTCCTTAGATTTGTATGTCCCACAAAATATCTCCCCCAACTTCAGTGAGACATTATGAAGCACCCACTGCCTTAGGAACATTGCAGCAGAGAGAAGAGAACAATGGAGTGAAATTATTTACTGACATATGACAAGCTAAAGTGCAGGTACAAGATGGTACAAGTTTGGAAAAATAGACACATCAGTCCATGTCCATCAGTCTAGGAAACAATTTCCTGGCTCTGGAGAAGGGGAGAGAGGGATTCCATGGGCGGGAATGGAGGACCATCAGGAGGCTGTTCAGATTTGGTACTTCAGAAGCTTTGTGGTGGCAGAACCAGTGCTCAGCCCACAGTAGTCTGGGCGTCACTCACTGACGGACAAGCAGGAGTGAGGCTCATCTGACTTTTGCTCAGTTCTGTCCAACCCACCTGATAAGGACAATCACCTCCCCTCCCTCTTCAATGACCTGGGCCACTCAAGTAACCACAAACAACTGAGAAGGAGGGCAGGGCCTTGACACATGGAAGGATGGGGGCAATGGCATCGGGAGAGCCCCTAGGGCTGACTGAACTGAACCATTTGGTGGTCTACCTTGTGCTTCCCAGGCTCTCCTCCCTCTCACCCCTATCATTGGGGCAATCAGGCACTAACCCATTTGACCAAGAATGTATCTAATAGACCCATTGTGCATAGTAAGCTATGGAGGGGCCTGATGCAATTGGGTTTGTCTGCTGGGGATCTGACATAAATAGTGACACTAATTTACTATCAATATCTTCTAGATTTCTCCACAATACTCAGATATTTGTATAATATATTCGGTCTGTTATTTCATCATGCACCATCCTATGGGGGCTTCCTGGGTCATCCTGCAGATATTTCTCTTAACTCATTCATCTCTGACAAATGATTCATTAGTAAACCAATGGCAGTCATGGAGAAATGCACATGTCAGCTTCCCTTCCCTTTACCAACGACATAGGTCCCATCTATTTAACCCAGTCCCAGGCCTGGTAACGATTTAAGAGCTGGAAAGGTTAAAGCACCAATTACAGTCCATAAGGCTTGGTCTGCTGGGTGAGGAGGAACTAGCAAGCTTGACCTTTTAGATGTATGCTAACATGTAGATCACCAGGATCCACTTAGTCAAAGACCTTTTCTGAACCACTTCAAATAACAGCATCTCTGACCATAAGCAAATAGATCTTTTTTTCAATCTACAGAAACAGGCTCAAAGCACACGCACATATACATATTAATATATATTAACATATACATATAATGTTAAAAGTTCTCTTTCCTGGGAATATGTGGGGGATTCTTAAAAGAAGGGAAATGGAGTAATATTATACAAGATGACGACATTATTAAGGGCAGGCTCTAAGAGGCTATTTGGCTAAAATGGTATGGTGTGTCTACGGCCATACCACCCTAAACGCGCCCATTCTTGTCTAAGATGGAATGGTGTTTACAACATATCTTTTATTTAACACTATTCCACAGATATCTTCATCAATTTTCCTTCTTCGTTTTTTTTCTTTTCTTTTTTAGAGATAGGGTCTCGCTCTGTTGCCCAGGCTAGAGTGCAGTGATGTGAATGTAGCTCACTGCAGCCTCAAACTCCTGGGCTCAAGCCATCCTCTTGCCTCAGTCCCCTGAGTAGCTGGGACTACAGACACATGTTACTATGCCAGGATAATTTTTTAATCTTTTTTTTTGAGACAAGTTCTCACTACGTTGCCCATTGAGAACTCCTGGTCTCTAGTGATCCTTCTGCCTTGGCCTCCCGAAGTTCTAGAATTCTAGAATTGCAGGCATGAGCCACCTCACCAGGCCAGTTTTCTATTGGATATTATATGTTTCGCCCCTGATGAAGCACTAGGGGAAATAAAATTTGATTCATTTGCCTTACAGAAGTCACTAGTCCCCTACCTAATGCCCATCCAAGGAGAATTTGCCCTGCCATTGTCATGTCTTCTCATTAAACATTCCTCGGGCTGGGCGCGGTGGCTCAGGTCTGTAATCTGAACACTTCGGGAGGCCAAGACGGGAGGATCACTCGAGGTCAGGAGTTCAAGACCAGCCTGGCCAACATTGTGAAACCCAGTCTCTACTAAAATACAAAAATTAGCCAGGCATGATGACAGGTGCGTGAAATCCCAGCTACTTGGGAAGCTGAGACAGGAGAATCACTTGAACCCGGGAGACAGTGGTTGTAGTGAGCCGAGATCATGCTATTGCACTCCAGCCCGGGTGGCTGAATTTGACTCCATCTCAAAAAAAATATATATATATATTCCTGGCACATTAAATCATTCCAAGTCACAGGCAAGGCCACTAAAATGACCCATCTTTGCCCTTTGGGATGCCATCGCTTACAGCATATGGAATTCATTAAAGTTTGAGTTCATCCACAGGAGCGTCACCGAGCAGAAACCACAAGTAGCACAGAGCAGAGTCAGATTTCACGTTAGTATTCTGCCACTCTCACCATGAGAAAACGATGCTCTTTCTCTTTAAAGTCCTTCCAGTTAGCTTGCAAGCCCCTTCTATATCCCTGAGGGTGAATTACCCTTATAATTATGATCAGTATTGAATCTTTACTAAGTACCCATACTGGGTGAGATCATGAAGTTGTTTGACATGTATCTATGGCAGAAATATTCCAAGTGTATTTAGCCACCGTTAATGTTCTTCCAGAGTTGGAAATAGCAGAGAAGAGTGTACTTGACCTGAACTTTTGCATGTCGACTCCTTTAAGCCTAAACAGAGCAGAAACCTTTCGCAATCACAAAAGCGTTTGCAAAAGGGAGACCACGTCAGAACATGAGCAGCAGATGGGGCTTGAGAGCCAAGAATGAAAATCCCAGGATGTGGCCAAACTCTGTAAATCATTATTGACTGAGCTCCATGACGTCTTAATGGATTTTACTACCTCTTGGTTCCAATTCAAAGTGCATATTAAAGCAAGCAGCATTGCAAAGACCAGAGGGGCTAGAATAGTAAACTACCCATAGCTTAGTAATCATTATGCATTAATTATTCAGAAGCTGGAGCTCCTCTTTGCAAACATTAAAACCAGTGACAGCAAAGAAATATGCCCCTCTTTTGGAGGATGAGAAGGAGTAGTGCTATTTGGGGTTGATGCTGGCACGATATTTAGCAGAGCATGACAGCTTTAGTAGATAAAAAACGTGATGTAGTATCATACAAACTGTTAGCAATGTATTGGAAGACTCAAGTATTCCCCGTGGGGCATTTACATTGGATTTGCTATGATTGCAATATCTGCACAGTGATGCATTACGTGTTTTATTCTCTTTATTATATGTTTTCATTACTTTGTGTGTTAGAATGCAATAAAGAAAGCTGAAGCAATAAAGGTTGATTGATAATAATAATTCTGCAAAGATGCAACTTCCTTTCTAAAGCAGTTCCAGAGTTAGAGGAACCAATGGCATCTGATCATCTGTTCTTTTGTAAGATTTTATCCTCCTTTCTGATAAAGAACTAGAAATTGGTTTGGAAGCAGCTTTCAGTGACAGCTGGCACTGCATGGTAAAGGAGGAGAAAGGTAGGGAAGAATGTGTTCTATTTAGAAGGCTGAATCCTGCATGTGGTTCAACTCTGCTTCTCTCTTTTCTTTCATATTCTACAACTCAAATATCAGATGTTCGCTTTTAAAGGAAAGAAAAAACATTTTTCTTTCCTTTAAGATCAACACTACTTGGGCTCTTTAACTGACAGCCTATCCTACTCTCTAAAGTGTGTTTAAACCTCTTCTCTAGGATTCTTTTTAAACTGGGATCATTGAAATCAGGAACTTAACACATGGGTGTGTGTTGGGGTCCAGGCTCCCAACCTAAACTTAAAATGAGCTTCAGACATGGCTGAGCATGTATGATACACTGGTAAAATTATGCACTTAGAGTAGATTTTTCACAGTGGTTTTGTTTGGGGCTATTCACGTTCATCCAGGGAATTGATTGGACTGGAAACACAAGCTAGTGTGTGTCTGGGGTGTTGGAGAGAGGAGCTGCATGCAGAAATTGAATGAAATGGTTTCGCAAGAGGCTTTGGAGACCTAGGTAAATAAGAGTACTGACTAGGTGGAGAAAAAAACAACAACACAGAGTCAGGGCGAGCAGCACCCTCCCCACTTCTATGTCAAGCACAGAAGGGCTCCATCTGAGTCAGGATGCCTGGTGACACACTCCCAGCTTCCCGAGGATTTGTGGCTGTGGAGCACAGAAAGAGAGCACCTAGTCCTGGTCATGGATATCAGCAACTGTGGAAAGAAGGTCACAAGCCTTCCAGACATGGAGCAACACAGCCTAAATGATTCCAAGAGCAACACGCATCAACCCACAGCATTGTGCAAGAAAGCAGGGCTAAGAGCACCTTCCAGGCTCTCAAGACCTCCCAGAAATACTTGGGGAAAATAATGTGGGGAACCGAGATCTTGTATTATGTCGGTGTGGGCATGAATCATGGAAATTTGGGTTATAGATATTAAGTGGCTTTATTTGTACCCACAAACAGGTAAGGTTTTGGGGAAATGGAGGTCATATATGAAATTAAAAAAAAAAAAACTCCATTTGTGATTGCAAAAGACAGTCACTCTCAGTATGTGATTTTCTGAAAGGCTCAAGCACTATAAGCAAGCATCAGTTAAGCACATTAATGGAACAGAGCAATGATCTATTCAGGTCAGGACAGTGAGTCCTCACATGTGGGAGAGTCGTTGCAGAAGATGGCATAAAGCATAGAGGTACCTAAAGATTGACATCAAACTGGTAGGGCGTTACTTATAAAAACATTGACCATATGATTTGGGAGGTCAAGGTGGGCAAATCGCCTGAGGTCAGGAGTTCAAGACCAGCCTGGCCAACATGGTGAAACCCAATCTGTACTAAAAACACAAAAATTAGCTGGGCATGGTGGCTCACGCTTGTAGTCCCAGCTACTCAGGAGGCTGAGGCACAAGAATCACTTGTGAGCCAAGATCACGCCACTGCACTCCAGCCTGGGCAACTGAGTGAGACTCCGTCTCAAAGAAACAAAAATAAAACAAAACAAATACTGGCCACATGATAATCAAGTAGAAAGCTTGTTAAAGTGCAGATTACATGGGCTCTGATTCCCAGGGGTTTTGACTCAGTCAGCTTAGTATTTTACAGACTCTACTCCCTCAAGGTAATCTTGATAGAAATGGTCTTCAAATCCCTCTTGGGTAAGCACCATCGTGTTTAGGGTATATCATAAGGGTATGTCAAGGCCATCTGGGTCTGCATTGTCAACCTAGAGGCTAAACTATTGTCAAGGAAGTCATGCACCAAGGCTATGCCCAGAAGAGAGAGAATGCTGTAGAGGAAGAGAGTGAAGTGAGGAAGGCAGCACGGGATGCTGTGACCAGCCTCAGGGGCAGAAAACAGGAAGTCAGGAGGAGGAGAGAAATGAATTGGGGGTGGGACAGGACCATGGAGACACAGGGCTATGGAGTCACGGCTTTTACATAGTGCCCTTGGGTTGATGTCAGAGGCTCCATGTTGGGGGGACAGTGATGAATAATCCTCAAGGGATAACTAACTCTGATCATTTATTTCAGGTGATTTTGTAACCACTATGTGTGGTGGGCATTTTTAGAGATGCCAAATTGACTTAAGTACATTTTTTTTAGTTAGTAGAATTATTTGCTATTGAGTTACAGGTGTATTAGTATTCAAGTCCAGCTTTTGAAAACTCTTTATTTCTTCACAGATATCATTCCTCAGAGGTTACCTTATACTAGTACAGTAGAAAGAACATGTATTTTGGAAGCAGAAAGACTGAAATTCAAACCCTAACTCTACTCACAAACTGGGTGACATTGGACAAGTTATATGACCTCTTGGAGCATCAGTTCTCTTTTCTATAAAATGGAGATAATTATACCTAGCTCACAAGATCTTTGTGGATTAAATAAAATGTGTACACAGTACCCCTCACAGTGCTTGAGATTTAATAGTTAGTAAATAAATGGCTGCTATTACTATTATTACCAGACTGGTTTATAACTGTGAATAGCTCATCTTTCTAAAATTGTGCTGCTTAGGTTACTATACTTTTCCAAATTCTAGGTAAAAAACTGAACTATTTTTCATAATACGTCAGCATAAACATTTACTTTTATATGTATTATATTAAAATAGGATATATGATTAGTGTGAGTTTCAAAAAATATATCAACATTTGGGGAAGATTTTTTTTTCACATGCTTAATTGATTCCTCGTTTTTCTTAAACTTAAGCAAAATGTGTCCAGTACACTGACAATTCTTGATTTACATATGCCTGTTTTCTGTGCATCCTCCAGAAACAGATGTTCACCTAAGAACAGCAGACCCAGATAGACCACTCTGGAGTCACAGAAAAAAGAGTAAGGTGGGAAGTGACAGGAGTAAAGGTAGTAAACAGGAAGAGGAAAGTTCATCCCTATGGAGCCACTTTTTCTCTTTTTCTGGGTGTTCGCTATTCCAATGTCTCGTAATGGATTACTAGAATGCTACTGGTACATTCTATAAAATGATGAATTTACAAGGTGCTTTAGGAGCACAGAAAAGAGAGCACAAATAAGAGGCAAGTTCAGGACGGCTTCAAAGAGAAAGTGATATTTGATCTGGGTCTTGAGATTATAAAGGTGGAAGACAGTCAAGAATACTGCAGGCAGTGAGACTAGTACAAGCAAGTAGCATGTTGTTAAAACTGTGTGTGTGTATGTGTGTGTGCACGTTTGGAGGTGGTGATAGAGGACTGGAGATTAAGACCAGGTCAGGATTGGACAAGGAGTCATTTTTAATCCAAGCTATGAAGTTAACACTTTATCCATAAGATTCAACTGGCTTTAAAAAAAGTGGTTCCAGTGGCATCATCTGTATAAATTGTAAGGAACAAGAATAGAGGTGAAGAGACCAGTTAAAAGACTAAAGTCTACTGCATCATCTTTTACCTGTTAGTACTTCTTACACAGCACCCCCACCTCCCACAGTAACACAAAGTAGAGATGATCCTACAACAGAAGAAAAGGGACATTGCCCTTAACTTAGATTATTAGTGACTCAAAATGAAATTCAGCCTTTGTTTATGCCCAGCTAAATTTCATTTAAGACCTAGAATTGTAGATTTTGCTAATTTAAAAGGCTTTTTACTTTTAAAACAAGTATGTTCCAGATTTGCAACTTATTCTATCAAAAATATTAGTTACTGGCCAGGCTCAGTCACTCATGCCTGTAATCTCAGAAATTTGGGAGGCCAAAGCAGGTGGATCACTTGAGCCTAAGAGTTCGAGACTAGTCTGGGCAACATAGTGAGACCTTCTTTCTACATAAAATAAATAAAATTAGCCAGGCATGGTGCTGCACGCCTGTGGTCCCAGCTTCTCGGGGCTAAAGTGGGAGGATCACTTGAGCCTGGGACATAGAGGCTGCAGTGAGCTGTGATTGCACAATTGCACTCTAGTCTGGGTGAGAGAGTGAGATCCTACCTCACAAAAAGAAAATATGTGTGTGTGTGTGTGTGACCCAGACTTGCAAAACTCAGATTCTGAAGCTAGATTCAATCTGATTCTCACAGTACGTTCAAACTACTTAGAGCTCTTTTCAGAAGATCCACACTATCATGAAGTGGCCATAATTTGGACAAGGGGACATAACACTAGGTCTAGAAAGCTGCTGCTGTGATCTAAGGGAGAAGAAATGAGCATCTCAAAATTATGTAGAACCCACAAAAAATCAGACTGTTTGCACTTGATTTTCTTCAATCCCCCAATATAATTGCAGTTTCCTCCCTTCCCTTAAATCACATGACCTCTATAACTTTGGACAATTAATGATTAAAGTTTTATTTAACCAATCAATTTAGTCAAGTGTCATTTGATTTCCTTCAAATCCTAAACTAATTGCCAAAACTAGACTCAGTGATGCTGCAAAAGTTCTGAAGAAATTTTTGCCAAGTGAATTTTTGCCAAGTGAATTACTGAATAAAGCAATACTTACTTAATAAAGCAATACTTCAAAAGAGAGAAATTCTGTTCTTTGATTTCTTTTGTGATTCATTGAAATGGACTTCTTAGGCCTTAGGTCTTCTATTGTCAGGCATATTCAACAATTTTCTTCATATCTTGCTACTTTTCAAGAAAATGGGCAAAATTACCATTCTTTTCTGTTTCAAATTATAGTTTCACGAGACTTTCATTTCATCGTGAGTGAAATACCATGAGCAATTAAAAAAAGGCTCCGCATTTAAATGCCACTTATGTAGTAGAACACATCATCACCTTCTAATGAGAAAATCCATCAGAGAAACAAGAACAAAGAAAAAGTAGTTCAATTTCAAAACTCCATTCAACACCCATTTAAGGGCAATAAAAGTTCTGACCTCAGCACATCTCACTGACTCTTCCTGGAAGCCCCCATCCTCCTTTGATGTCTTCTGTCATCTTCAGTTCTACATAGATGATAGACTCTCTATCTTGAAGACATCATGGAAACATGAAAGAATGATGAACTTGGGGTCCAGTTCCAGAAGATTTTGGTTCCAATCTAGTCTTTGCCACAGAATAGCTCTGTGACCTAAGGCTAGACAATTAACCATTCAAAATAAAGGTAAAAATAGCCTACTTCCTATGGTGTGTGTGTGTCTGTGTATGTATATTGTGTATATTAAAACACCTTGATAATTTCCAGTTACCCTCAAGAGAAACATTTAAACTTATTAGTGCACAAAAGGAGTCTGCTCACACAAACTCACAAAAGAGGGTGGAAGAAATGATCCAAATATATCAGTAACACAATTGATATAAATGAATTCAATCACCCAAAAGACAAAGAATGTTAAACTATGTATACTTATATATTGAATATTTTTTAAAATAGTCCCACCTCGGCTGGGCACTGTGGCTCACGCCTGTAATCCCAGCACTTTGGGAGGCTAAGGCAGGCAGTTCACCTGAGATCAGGGGCTCGAGACCAGCCTGACCAACATGGTGAAACCCCTTCTTTATTAAAAACTACAAAAACTAACCAGGTGTGGTGGTAGGCGCCTGTATTCCCAGCTACTTGGGAGGCTGAGGCAGGAGAATCGCTGAACCTGGGAGGTGGAGGCTGCAGTAAGCTGAGATGGTGCCGTTGCACTCCAGACTGGGTGACAGAGTGAAACTCCCTCTCAAAAAAAAAAAAAAAAACAAAAGTCCCACCTTGAAAGAGAATTTACAGAAAGCATATTTAAAACAGAAATTTACAGAAGGATTAAAAGTATAGGAAAAATATATATTAGGAATTAAAGACAGGCATGGTGGCTCACGCCTGTAATCCCAGCACGTTGGGAGACCGAGGCAGTGGATCACCTGAGGTCAGGAGTTTGAGACCAGCCTGGCCAACATGGTGAAACCCCATCTCTCTACTAAAAATACAAAATTAGCCAGGCATGGTGGCACATGCCTGTAATCCCAGCTACTTGGGAGGTTGAGGCAGGAGAATGGCTTGAACTCAGGAGGTGGAGATTGCAGTGAGCTGAGACTGTGCTATTGCACTGCAGCCAGGGCAACAACAGCAAAATTGACTCAAAAGAAAAAGAAAAAAATGAATTTAAAAACTTAGTACAGTTAAATTAATATCAGACAAAATATTGGCTTTAAGGGAAAAAATTATTATATCAATAGAGAGAGCTTCTCCATATTAATAAAAAGGAAATTCTCCAGAAGAATACAAAAATTCTAAACATGTATGCATACAATAAAACATCTTTGAAACATATAAAACATGGTTATAAAATGGAAAGAAAAAAAATGATAAATCCGGGGCGGAGCAAGATGGCTGAATAGGAATAGCTCCAGTCTCCAACTCCCAGCGCAAGCGACAAAGAAGACTGGTGATTTCTGCATTTTCAACTGAGGTACTGGGGTCATCTCACTAGGGATTGCCGGACAATCGGTGCTTGTCAGCTGCTGCAGCCCGACCAGTGAGAGCTGAAGCAGGGCGAGGCATCGACTCACCTGGGAAGCGCAAGGGGGAAGGGAATCCCTTTTCCTAGTCAGGGGAACTGAGACACACAACACCTGGAAAATCGGGTAACTCCCACCCCAATACTGCGCTTTAAGCAAACGGGCACACCAGGAGATTATACCCCACACCTGGCCGGGAAGGTCCCACGGCCACGGAGCCTCCCTGATTGCTAGCACAGCAGTCTGTGATCTAACCGCAAGGCAGCAGCGAGGCTAGGGGAGGGACGCCCGCCATTGCTGAGGCTTAAGTAGGTAAACAAAGCCGCTGGGAAGCTCGAACTGGGTGGAGCTCACAGCAGCTCAAGGAAACCTGCCTGTCTCTGTAGACTCCACCTCTGGGGACAGGGCACAGCTAAACAACAACAACAACAAAAGCAGCAGAAACCCCTGCAGATGCAAACAACTCTGTCTGACAGCTTTGAAGAGAGCAGTGGATCTCCCCACACGGAGGTTGAGATCTGAGAAGGGACAGACTGTCTGCTCAAGTGGGTCCCTGACCCCTGAGTAGCCTAGCTGAGAGACATCCCCCACTAGGGGCAGTCTGACACCCCACACCTCACAGGGTGGAGTACACCCCTGAGAGGAAGCTTCCAAAGTAAGAATCAGAGAGGTACACTTGCTGTTCAGCAATATTCTATCTTCGGCAACCTCTGCTGCTGATACCCAGGCAAACAGGGTCTGGAGTGGACCTCAAGCAATCTCCAACAGACCTGCAGCTGAGGGTCCTGACTGTTAGAAGGAAAACTATCAAACAGGAAGGACACCTATACCAAAACCCCATCAGTACGTCACCATCATCAAAGACCAGAGGCAGATAAAACCACAAAGATGGGGAAGAAGCAGGGCAGAAAAGCTGGAAATTCAAAAAATAAGAGCGCATCTCCCCCTGCAAAGGAGCGCAGCTCATCGCCAGCAACAGATCGAAGCTGGTCAGAGAATGACTTTGACGAGATGAGAGAAGAAGGCTTCAGTCCATCAAACTTCTCAGAGCTAAAGGAGGAATTACGTACCCAGCACAAAGAAACTAAAAATCTTGAAAAAAGAGTGGAAGAATTGATAGCTAGAATAATTAATGCAGAGAAGGTCATAAACGAAATGACAGAGATGAAAACCATGACACGAGAAATACGTGACAGATGCACAAGCTTCAGTAACCGACTCGATCAACTAGAAGAAAGAGTATCAGCAATTGAGGATCAAACGAATGAAATGAAGCGAGAAGAGAAACCAAAAGGAAAAAGAAGAAAAAGAAATGAACAAAGCCTGCAAGAAGTATGGGATTATGTAAAAAGACCAAATCTACGTCTGATTGGGGTGCCTGAAAGTGAGGGGGAAAATGGAACCAAGTTGGAAAACACTCTTCAGGATATCATCCAGGAGAACTTCCCCAACCTAGTAGGGCAGGCCAACATTCAAATTCAGGAAATACAGAGAACGCCACAAAGATACTCCTCCAGAAGAGCAACTCCAAGACACATAATTGCCAGATTCACCAAAGTTGAAATGAAGGAAAAAATCTTAAGGGCAGCCAGAGAGAAAGGTCGGGTTACCCACAAAGGGAAACCCATCAGACTAACAGTAGATCTCTCGGCAGAAACTCTACAAGCCAGAAGAGAGTGGGGGCCAATATTCAACGTTCTTAAAGAAAAGAATTTTCAACCCAGAATTTCATATCCAGCCAAACTAAGTTTCATCAGTGAAGGAGAAATAAAATCCTTTACAGATAAGCAAATGCTTAGAGATTTTGTCACCACCAGGCCTGCCTTACAAGAGACCCTGAAGGAAGCCCTAAACATGGAAAGGAACAACCGGTACCAGCCATTGCAAAAACATGCCAAAATGTAAAGACCATCAGGCTAGGAAGAAACTGCATCAACTAATGAGCAAAATAACCAGTTGATATCATAATGGCAGGATCAAGTTCACACATAACAATATTAACCTTAAGTGTAAATGGACTAAATGCTCCAATTAAAAGACACAGACTGGCAAACTGGATAAAGAGTCAAGACCCATCAGTCTGCTGTATTCAGGAGATCCATCTCACATGCAGAGACATACATAGGCTCAAAATAAAGGGATGGAGGAAGATCTACCAAGCAAATGGAGAACAAAGAAAAGCAGGGGTTGCAATACTAGTCTCTGATAAAACAGACTTTAAACTATCAAAGATCAAAAGAGACAAAGAAGGCCATTACATAATGGTAAAGGGATCAATTCAACAGGAAGAGCTAACTATCCTAAATATATATGCACCCAATACAGGAGCACCCAGATTCATAAAGCAAGTCCTTAGAGACTTACAAAGAGACTTAGACTCCCATACAATAATAATGGGAGACTTCACACTCCACTGTCAACATTAGACAGATCAACGAGACAGAAAGTTAACAAGGATATCCAGGAATTGAACTCATCTCTGCACCAAGCGGACCTAATAGACATCTATAGAACTCTCCACCCCAAATCAACAGAATATACATTCTTCTCAGCACAACATTGCACTTATTCCAAAATTGACCACATAATTGGAAGTAAAGCACTCCTCAGCAAATGTACAAGAACAGAAATTATAACGAACTGTCTCTCAGACCACAGTGCAATCAAACTAGAACTCAGGACTAAGAAACTCAATCCAAACCGCTCAACTACATGGAAACTGAACAACCTGCTCCTGAATGACTACTGGGTACATAACGAAATGAAGGCAGAAATAAAGATGTTCTTTGAAACCAATGAGAACAAAGATACAACATACCAGAATCTCTGGGACACATTTAAAGCAGTGTGTAGAGGGAAATTTATAGCACTAAATGCCCACAAGAGAAAGCTGGAAAGATCTAAAATTGACACTCTAATATCACAATTAAAAGAACTAGAGAGGCAAGAGCAAACACATTCAAAAGCTAGCAGAAGGCAAGAAATAACTAAGATCAGAGCAGAACTGAAGGAGATAGAGACACAAAAAACCCTCCAAAAAATCAATGAATCCAGGAGTTGGTTTTTTGAAAAGATCAACAAAATTGACAGACCGCTAGCAAGACTAATAAAGAAGAAAAGAGAGAGGAATCAAATAGACACAATAAAAAATGATAAAGGGGATATCACCACCAACCCCACAGAAATACAAACTACCATCAGAGAATACTATAAACACCTCTACGCAAATCAACTAGAAAATCTAGAAGAAATGGATAATTTCCTGGACACTTTCACTCTCCCAAGACTAAACCAGGAAGAAGTTGAATCCCTAAATAGACCAATAGCAGGCTCTGAAATTGAGGCAATAATTAATAGCCTACCAACCAAAAAAGTCCAGGACCAGATGTATTCACAGCTGAATTCTACCAGAGGTACAAGGAGGAGCTGGTACCATTCCTTCTGAAACTATTCCAATCAATAGAAAAAGAGGGAATCCTCCCTAACTCATTTTATGAGGCCAACATCATCCTGATACCAAAGCCTGGCAGAGACACAACAAAAAAAGAGAATTTTAGACCAATATCCCTGATGAACATCATGCAAAAATCCTCAATAAAATACTGGCAAACCGGATTCAGCAGCACATCAAAAAGCTCATCCACCATGATCAAGTGGGCTTCATCCCTGGGATGCAAGGCTGGTTCAACATTCGCAAATCAATAAACGTAATCCAGCATATAAATAGAACCAAAGACAAGAACCACATGATTATCTCAATAGATGCAGAAAAGGCTTTTGACAAAATTCAACAGCCCTTCATGCTAAAAACGCTCAATAAATTCAGTATTGATGGAATGTACCTCAAAATAATAAGAGCTATTTATGACAAACCCACAGCCAATATCATACTGAATGGGCAAAAACTGGAAAAATTCCCTTTGAAAACTGGCACAAGACAGGGATGCCCTCTCTCACCACTCCTATTCAACATAGTGTTGGAAGTTCTGGCTAGGGCAATCAGGCAAGAGAAAGAAATCAAGAGTATTCAGTTAGGAAAAGAAGAAGTCAAATTGTCCCTGTTTGCAGATGACATGATTGTATATTTAGAAAACCCCATTGTCTCAGCCCAAAATCTCCTTAAGCTGATAAGCAACTTCAGCAAAGTCTCAGGATACAAAATTAATGTGCAAAAATCACAAGCATTCTTATACACCAGTAACAGACAAACAGAGAGCCAAATCATGAATGAACTTCCATTCACAATTGCTTCAAAAAGAATAAAATACCTAGGAATCCAACTTACAAGGGATGTAAAGGACCTCTTCAAGGAGGACTACAAACCACTGCTCAGTGAAATAAAAGAGGACACTAACAAATGGAAGAACATACCATGCTCATGGATAAGAAGAATCAATATCGTGAAAATGGCCATACTGCCCAAGGTTATTATAGATTCAATGCCATCCCCATCAAGCTACCAATGACTTTCTTCACAGAATTGGAAAAAACGGCTTTAAAGTTCATATGGAACCAAAAAAGAGCCCGCATTGCCAAGACAATCCTAAGTCAAAAGAACAAAGCTGGAGGCATCACGCTACCCGACTTCAAACTATACTACAAGGCTACAGTCACCAAAACAGCATGGTACTGGTACCAAAATAGAGATATAGACCAATGGAACAGAACAGAGTCCTCAGAAATAATACCACACAGCTACAGCCATCTGATCTTTGACAAACCTGAGAGAAACAAGAAATGGGGAAAGGATTCCCTATTTAATAAATGGTGCTGGGAAAATTGGCACGCTATAAGTAGAAAGCTGAAACTGGATCCTTTCCTTACTCCTTATACGAAGATTAATTCAAGATGGATTAGAGACTTAAATGTTAGACCTAATACCATAAAAGCCCTAGAAGAAAACCTAGGTAGTACCATTCAGGACATAGGCATGGGAAGGACAAAATTGACAAATGGGATCTAATTAAACTAAAGAGCTTCTGCACAGCAAAAGAAACTACCATCAGAGTGAACAGGCAACCTACAGAATGGGAGAAAATTTTTGCAACCTACTCATCTGACAAAGGGCTAATATCCAGAACCTACAAAGAACTCAAACAAATTTACAAGAAAAAAACAAACAACCCCATCAAAAAGTGGGGAAAGGATATGAACAGACAGTTCTCAAAAGAAGATATTCATACAGCCAACAGACACATGAAAAAATGCTCATCATCACCGGCCATCAGAGAGATGCAAATCAAAACCACAATGAGATACCATCTCACACCAGTTAGAATGGCAATCATTAAAAAGTCAGGAAACAACAGGTGCTGGAGAGGATGTGGAGAAATAGGAACACTTTTTACACTGTTGGTGGGATTGTAAACTAGTTCAACCATTATGGAAAACAGTATGGCGATTCCTCAAGGATCTAGAACTAAATGTACCATATGACCCAGCCATCCCACTACTAGGTATATACCCAAAGGATTATAAATCATGCTGCTATAAAGACACATGCACACGTATGTTTATTGCGGCACTATTCACAATAGCAAAGACTTGGAATCAACCCAAATGTCCATCTGTGACAGACTGGATTAAGAAAATGTGGCACATATACACCATGGAATATTATGCAGCCATAAAAAAGGATGAGTTTGCGTCCTTTGTAGGGACATGGATGCAGCTGGAAACCATCATTCTTAGCAAACTATCACAAGAAGAGAAACCAAACACCGCATGTTCTCACTCATAGGTGGGAACTGAACAATGAGATCACTTGGACTCGGGAAGGGGAACATCACACACTGGGGCCTATCATGGGGAGGGGGGAGGGGGAGGGATTGCATTGGGAGTTATACCTGATATAAATGACGAATTGATGGGTGCTGACGAGTTGATGGGTGCAGCACACCAACATGGCACAAGTATACATATGTAACAAACCTACATGTTATGCACATGTACCCTAGAACTTAAAGTATAATAATAAAAAAATTTTTTTAAAAAATGATATGTCCACCATTATGGTGAAAGATTCTAACATCTTACAATAATTCATAGACCAAGCAAGCAAAGAATCAGTAAGTATATGGAATATTTAAGTAAACCAATTATTAACTCCTACTTTAATGTACATTTATAGAACATTCTATTCAAGAATGCATGGAATGTCTATTAAAAACTAAAGAAGGAAAGGTTCAATAAATCTTAAAGACTCCTATCAGAATCTGCATTTGCTCATCTCGATGAGATTAAATTCGAAATCAATGTCACCCATATCCATAAAAGAAATTATGCCAATTTTAAAATTTTTCATAAAGGGAAACCCAGGATCAGACAGTTTTACATGGAAGTTCAAACAAATATTTAATAAACAAGTAATTCCAGAATCAAAATGTACTTCTTTTTGTGTGTTGGTCAAGAAATACTTTTTAACTATAAATGTTAGCTATTCTACATTTTCTTAGAAAAGTTGTGAAGTTTTGCCCATCATATTTAAATTGCTGTTACATTTGAAATTGATGTGAAGTATGGGTCTAATTTTCTAGTTTTTCATATCCTAATAATCTACAGTGCCATTTCTGCTCTGTATCAGATTTTCATATATAGTTTATGTTTCTAAGTTTCCTGTCTGCTGCATTGATTACTTACTACCACCAAGCCAATATCTACTAACATAATTACCAGTTTTTAATACTTGCAAGTAGCCAAGCCTCTTCCACCCTTAACTCTACGCCTTGCCAACTTATGCTTCTTTAAGAGCATCTGGACTATTTATAACACTTTGTTCTTTCTTGTAAATTTTTAAAATATACTTAGAAAGTTCTGTAAAAATTCTTGTTGAGATTTTAAATGAAATTTCTTTATAACTGCAAATGAATTTGGTGAGAACTGACATATTTACAACACTGGTACAAAACATGGTATTTCAACATGTTTTTCCATAGAAAAGTTCAGTGTTGTGAATATGTTCATTTCAACATTAAACTAAAATGTGTTCAACATTCATTTCTAGCTTCTTTAGGATCTTTCAATAGAATTACTATATTTTGTTCTTATTGGTCTTTTTACTTTATTTGCCTTATTCTTATACACTTTGTAATTTTACTGCTGCTAATTAAATACATATACTTTCTATTTAATAGAGTAATGTATATTGAGCTTTATCCAGCAAACTTGCTGAGCTCCCTTACTCATTTTAATTTTTGTCCCTACATTCTTATGGGTTTTTCTACAATAATTTCATCTATAAGTAACAAAATTTTTGTTCCTGCTTCTCCAGTCTTTATAATTATCATTTCTTTTTCTTGTGAGTTTGCTTTCTGAAAATTTTACCAATACATCGTGTCTAAGTAATAATAGTGGGTGTATTTGTCTTGCTGCTGTTTTTAAAAGAAATGTAACATTTTGCCATTGAGTTTCCTGTTGTTTCACGTTTGTTATTTTAGGTATGCTTTATCAGGTTAAGGACGTTTCTTTCTACTTTTAGTTTCCTGATAGCATTATATCAAATGCTTTTTATGTATTTATTGAGAAAGACTTTCATCTGTTAATATGGTGTTTAAACAAGCTGTTTTTCTAATGCTGAACTTTGCTTTTCTGGTATGACCAATTTGGTCATATATTGTCTTTTTTACGGATTCCTGAATTCACATTGCTAATATTTTAGTTACTACTTTTGCATCTATGCTCATGAGCATAATTAATCTGCAGCATTTCTTTCTCATGTTCCCCTTGTCAGGGTTTGATATCAAGACTTTGCTAAAATATCAGTGAGGTTCAGTAGCAAATAACAAACCACTCTAGCTATTTTAAGCAGAAAGAGAGTAAGATGCTTACAAATTTCTTAGACGAGCTGGTTGTCACAGCGGGTTCTAAGATGAAACTCCAGGATAGATTTCTAGAAGAATCCTGCTTAAGTGGCTCATCAAGTTCATTGATATCTCTGCCACAGTCAGGAAACAAGATGTGACGGTTAATTTTATGTGTCAGTGTGGCTCAGCTGTGGTGCCCAGTTGTTTGGTCAAACACTAGTCTAGATATTGCTGTAAAGGTATTTTGTAGATGTGATTAATATCTATAATCAGTTGACTTTAAAGAACATTACCTGTAAAAATAATGTGGGCACATATTATCTAATCAGTTGAAAGTGTTAAGAGCAAAAATTGGGATTGTCTAGAGAATGGAGAATTCCATCTCACCATTTTATTTATTTCACTTTTTGCCTCAACATTTTAATGTAAATCCTGCCTGAGTTTCCAGCCTGCCAGCCTGTCCTACAGATTTCAGACCCAAGACTACATCACTTCCTATCTCAGTTTCCAGCCTGCTGGCCTGTCCTACAAATTTTGGACTTGCCAGTCCCCAACATCACTCAAGCCAATTCTTTAACATATGTATCTTCTATTTTTTCTGTTTCTTTGGAGATTCTTGACTGATATATGAGGGAATTAGGAAACCACTTCAGGATTACAGTAACTTATCTGTACCCTCTGCAATCTGGGAATTAGAAAGCTGCTAAGAGCTATGGACTTTAACATGACTTTGTTTCTGCTAGACTCCAAAGAGTGAATGGTGCCTTCAGCACTGCTGCCACTAAAATTTGCATCGAGTTGGAAGTTAAAACCTATTGAGATCCTTCAAAACAAGGATACCTAACAAAGGCTATATAGAAGAGCAGACAAGAATGAAACAGTACAGATGTCAAACAAGACAATCTACCATGTCTGCCACATCACCTTTACATAATCAGGGGGCAATATTCCTTTTATATTTATTCTTTAAAAAGGTTTGCATAAGTGTCATGAGGACTTGAGATTATATAAAGAAGACATTCTCACTTTGTTGAGACAGGCTTGAGCTGTCTTCAATTTAAGTAATTAAAAAAATGTGGCTAAATTTTCATTTGTCTATAAACAGATGAAGATGATATATCAACATGAAGAGTTCCAGGCAGTTATGTGGCAACAGCTATAGGCTTTTCTACTTGATGAGCCTGGGGGAGACCAGCATTAGACAGAAAGTAAAGGGAAGGTATGATGAGTGCCCCAAAAGACATGAGTTTGTTTCAGGAAATCTAGCCTGGGACAACTATCACACATTATATTTCACATACACACACAAGCACATACATTTCCCAACGTTACCATGAATTTATAATTGAGTATTATAATGTTTCATCCAATATCCCACCAGAAAAAAAAAAAAAAATCAGAATAGGCAGAACTCCCAGACTGTCCAACTCATCAGGGCACAAGATCTTATTTTTATCACAAAAGAGACAATCATATTTCTTATCAAAATGAAGTTATGTGGTAGGATAGTTGTATGAACTTGGATAAGCCACTTACCCTCTCTAATCCCCAGTTTCTTCCAATTAAAATGAGGATAAAAAATCACAAAAATTAATTATATTCAAGCCTCTGGCATTTTTCTTAGAGGGAACCTAATAAATGTGAACTGAATTAAACTAAATTAAGCTGGGGCTATTTCCAGCATATAGAGGTTCATAGAGTCATCCTAGCTGTTATGAGTGAGGTCCTTTGAGGCCTTATAGGTACAGGGTCACAAGAAAAGACTCCTTGCATTTCTATGGGACATGCTGCACACAGATCACTTCCAGCTGGATTCCTTCTGTACCAAGATAAGCAGGTCAGATGTCTCACACACCTGCTGAATGTTTAGAAAATCGACTTCTAGGTACAGACTTCCTCAGAGCCTGGTCACCCAGCCAGCAAAACAGCCCTCCCCAGGGCATAGTGTAAAGCCTTCTTACCACCTCCTTCCAGGACCTAGCTCACATCTGGAGCACCCAGATCCAATGAGACACTAGCCTATTGTCCAACATCTCCAAGACAGAGTCTTATTAACAACATATAAACAACCAACCAAACAAAAACAAAGGAAACAACAGAATCCAAAAGAAAGCACATAAGAAGTTGGGTTGCACAAAGAAAACAAACAAGCCTTTGGGATTTAGTCACCTTCTTGGCTATAAAGCCTATTTCTTAATTGGGTACCTTCTCCAATGTTGATCAGAGGCAACTAGCATCTCTTCTATCCCACCTATGCCAAGGGTGAGGTCAGCACTCAACAAATAAGAAAGAAAAATGACGGTAAAAACGTGAGGTTAAAAACCCTAGGCAACTCTTGGCCAACTCCTGCTTTTGAAATTCTAAATTGCAAGCTGAACCATGTGGTTCCACATACCTTCCTGACTAGTGACATCTCTCTTGGGAAATGACTCACATGTGCATTTGTCTTTCTGGGAACAGCTGAGTTTTCTAAAAGCCCACTGTCCTCACAAGCCTACATACTCTTTGTTGAAGGAAAACCTTGTGAAAAGCAGAATGTTGAAGAGTCATTAGTAGGCATACACATAAGCGTTCATACTTACCCACAGCCCTCTGAGCAGGCCTCCCTGTGGTTACAAAATTTTTCTCTTGCTGCCATTTCCCAGCATGCTCTAGGATTATCAAGTAAAGCCAAATATTAAGAGGAAAATCTTGAAAATCCTTCAGTGCGTGGGGTGGAAACAAATCAGACAAGCTCTCCACTCTGGCACCAGCCAGCTGAGCCACAAATACTGACCTGTCCCATGCTGAGAAGACTCAATCACGAGTTTCTATTCATCAAGTTTCCAGAATACATTGCAGTCCCACAAATGGGGGAAATGAAGTATATAAAACAGTGGGAACATTTGCAGAAATAACAGTTAATATTTGTATCAGGCATTCATCGGTACATGGCAAAGTTGAGATATTTTTCTCTGGGCATTTCTTTCTGACTTCAAGGCCTTAGGTTGGATAGATTCTGAATTTCTTAATCATAGAAGCTATGCACCACGTTTCAATTTGCAACTCAACATAGCTTTTGTCAAAATAAGTGCCAAATCCAGAAAACAGTTGACATTAAAAATGAGAAAAGGCTGAGCTGGAGACAAAAACATGAAAGCCTATATTTCTTGGTCAAATGAATTTTATCACAGTGTGTTTTTAGTATCTTTTTAATATATTCTACTTGGTTGCTCAGATTGTGAAAATTACAAAATAAAAATTAAGTGGCTGTGTAATATCTGACTTGTCAGCTTTTCCATCTGGCATTTTTTTCTCTTGCAGCATTGATTCACTGTCTCAAGGAGGAGATGCATGAAATGTGGAAAACCACCTGTCTCGTTTAGTGGAATGAGAAGTGTAATGGGCTGGAAGGGAACCCACCTCTACATTATGCTTTCTGTCCTTAAGCAAATACCTGAGCCCTACCTGTGTTTAAGCTTTTACAGGAAATGTCATTCTCAGTAAAGAAAACAGAGTCTAAGACGGTTGCCTCTGAAGGAGAATCTCTGAGCATGGAGGGACATGTTTGCCAAATACCCAAGTCTGAATAACCTGAATAGTCCAAGTTTTTTTGTCAAGTAAAACTGGTGTTCATGGGAAAAGAAGCTAGTTTAGCTAGAACTCAGTTACACAGGTCCTATTTTATGTACTTCTGTATGTAACAGAAGTGCTTTATTTGTACTCCCCATAACATCATACACAATATTAAAAATACATGTAGTACTGAAGGATAAAGATTTAATAAATCATGTTGCTCCTTCATCAAGGTCATTCTTAAGTCCAATTCTTTTTATGTTTCTTTGTTTTCTGCCAGTCATGAAGATGAAGAATAAGATGTCTACTAGTGCAATTGCTGGTGCTGCCATTTGTCCTAAGGTGTCAGCGGTTTTGCCTATCGTTGCTTCTGCACTATTACTGCAAATGTCAACACAGTGAAAAGGGAAAATATGAGAATAGATTTGGCCTCCCTCTGTTAGATATAGGGAGCTCAAAGTGTCCATGAACAGAGCTTTGAGAACTGCTGTGTTAGTATACTAATATAAAGACATCATGGTAACACATCTGGCTTCAGGACAGCAGACACAGAAACAAGGAGAGAATGAAGGGGATCCATCTTTTGAAATACAAAGTTTCATCGCCGAACCTAATAATCAGACATCTGCTTCTGTAGTGCAGATACCTTGTGTTACTCCCTTGATATTACCAAATGAGAGTATATTAGCTAATAAAACCATATTGGTATATGTATTCCTTTCCAAGCACTGCTATAACAAATTACCACTTCTGTGGCTTAAAATAACAGAAATGTATTCACTCATAATTCTAGAGGCTAGAAGTCCAAAATCAAGGTGTCAGCAGGGCCATGTACCCTCTGAAGGCTCTAAGGAAGAATGCTCAATGCCTCTTTCTCGTTCCTTGGTGTTCCTTGGCTTGTAGCTGCATCGCTCCAATCTGTGTGCCTCATCAACACATGGTGCTCTTCTCTTTGTGTGTCTCTCTGTGCATCCTCTCCTCTTCTTCCAATGACTCCAGTCATTGGATTTGGGGCTCCTGTATCTCACAGGCCGAAAAGTCTCTCTTTCCACATAAGATCATATTCACAGGTACCAGTGTCAGGACTTGAACATATCTTTTTTGGGCATACAAAATGAAGGACGGAAATTGTTGTTCATTATTATTATGTAGTATCGTAGGTTTAATCATGTCCCTTTAACTCACTACACTAAATAGTCATAATGAACTAACAGCAACTCCTGCTCCTCATTTTCTTTAGATCTTCAGAGAGTTAGAAATAGTGAGCAAGAAATGTTATTTTTAAAAACAGCTTAATTGGGGTATAATTGATATGTAATAAACTATATATATTTATAGTGTACAATTTGATAAATTTTAACATATATATATCCCCATGAAACCATCACCACAATCAAGGTAGTAAACATATCCATCAGCCTCAAAAGTTTCCATGCGCCCCTCTGCAATCCTTTTTTCCTGCTCCTCTCTACCTCACCCCATGTCCACATGCAATGTTGATCTACTTTCTGTCACTATGTTAAGTTTGCATTATATAGAGTTTTCTATAATGGAATCATAGAGTATGTACTCTTTTTTCTTTGGCTTCTTTCCTTAAGCATAATTATTTCATAATTCATTTATGTTGTAACACATGTATCAATCATTCCTTCCTTTTAATTACTAAGTAGTATTCTATTGCATGGCTATATCACATTTGTTTATCCATTCACCTGCTCGTGGAAATTTGCTTTTTTTCTAAATTTGTATTACAAATGAAACTAAGCAAGAATTTTTAAATCTTCCAAAAGCTAAAACTTTACTTCAACAATATACCATATGTTTTCTTTGTTTATGAAGCTAACAGAGCACTTGCTGCTGTAAGTCAAACTTAGCTCTTGTGCTTTCCAAGAAGGTGGATTCCTCTGGTATAAACTGTGAAAAGCCTTTTAGAGAGAGAGATGAATGATAAATCAGGAGCCAAACAAAATGATATTTTCTTTTTTTTTTTTTTTTTTTTTTGAGACGGAGTCTTGCTCTTTCGCCCGGCTGGAGTGCAGTGGCCGGATCTCAGCTCACTGCAAGCTCCGCCTCCCGGGTTCACGCCATTCTCCTGCCTCAGCCTCCCGAGTAGCTGGGACTACAGGCGCCTGCCACCTCGCCCGGCTAGTTTTTTGTATTTTTAGTAGAGACGGGGTTTCACCGTGTTAGCCAGGATGGTCTCGATCTCCTGACCTCGTGATTCGCCCGTCTCGGCCTCCCAAAGTGCTGGGATTACAGGCTTGAGCCACCGCGCCCGGCCCAAAATGATAATTTTCTACTCCATAATCCCACTCTTAGGACTTTTGCCTAAAAGATTAGTTTTTTTAAGCAAAGGTAAACTGGTGAAGATATTTCTATAGACCTCTCTAGAATAGTAAAACATTGGAAGCAACCTAAATATATGAGGAAATATTTTTAAAACATGAGAGAGTGCTTTAGAGAAAACATTTAGTTCAAAAATGCATAATATGAAATTATATTGAGACCATGATTGTAACCATATAAAATTCAGATATGTGTGTGGATAATGGAACTAAAAACTATTAGTATGTTACAGTAATGGAATTGTGAATGATATTTCTCTTTCTTTATTTTTGTCATAAAATACACATAATAACAAACATCAGCAGGAAACAGTTGACTGCCCTAAAATGACTAAACCCATAGGCTTCTTGATGGTGTGCAAACCTGTATGTGTTCATTTGACCCATTCCCTATCACCAGTGAAATAAATTAGGATATTGTCAGAGTTCCAGTCTAATTTGCCCTATATATATTGCTACACTTTGGACAGAACTTGGAGGATGGTATTAGAAAGTCTTCTGTACTCTGGGAATCTTCTTCAACCTGAAAGTTTCATATATATATGAAAATGAGGGAAACTATCAAGTGTTGGGGAGCGTGTGTGTCATCCAGAGCTTTCACACACTGATGGTGGGAGTTTGCTTTGGTGCAACCACTTGGGAACTCTTTGGCATTATCTAATAAAGCAGGATATATTGCATACACTGTGACCATAAATCCCCTTTCTAGGTGTGCACCCAACAGAAATGCAGATGTATGTTCAGCAAAGGTATGTAGTAGAATGCTGACAGCAGCATTATCTATAATAGCTCCAAACTGGAAACTGCCCAAATGCTTATCAACATAGAATAGATAAATTGCAATGGAGACACACAATGGAACACTATGTAGCAATTCAAATGAACAATCTACAATTACATGTGTTCATATGATTGAACAGCATAAATATTGAGAGAAATAAGCCAGATGCAAGGAAGTATGTAGTGTATAATTCCACTTACTTTAGTACAAAGACAGGCAAAATAAATCTATGCTTTTAGGGATCAGGATAATGACTGTTCTTGGAGGAAGAAGGGCAGAGACTTACTGAAAGTAGCATAAAAAGGCTTTGGGTGTACTTATAACGGACTATTTATTGATCCAGGTTCTGGTTATATAAATGTGTTTGGTTTGTGGAAATTCATCAAGCTACACATTTATGTTTAGTTTCCTGCAATGTATGTTATACTCCAATAAAAGTTTTTTTTATATAAAGTCCATAAGTATTATCAAATGCTTTAAGAATGTTACCAGGAAATTTTTTTTAATGTAGATATGAAAAGAGGGATAGTTGAAAGCACAGTGTTGTGAATTTACAATGAACTAGAAAATCAGGATTATATAGCAGGGAACATCTGGGGAACTTTGTGGCCAGCCAGGAATAGTTATTGCTAGTTACAGAGCTGAAAGCTCTCAATAAATTTTGTTTTCTCCACTGCGCACTGCCTGATGATTGGCAAAGAATAAAATATAGAATCAAGAAGGCCAGAATGCCCTCTGCAAGAACAAAATGTACTGCCAATATGGCACCCAGCATGACCTCCATCCACAGTTGTATGGAGCTTATGAAAGGTCCAAGCTGCTATATGACCTGGAGAGCTAGCATCCATCTCATTGCCAGGATCACAGTTAGAAAAAGTAAACAGAAAACATGTTTCTACCAAAATCCATAAGAGAAGAAAGGAAAACTGTTCTCCAACCAAAAGAGGAAGAAGGAAAGGGCATCATCTCTCATCTTGTTAACGATGAGCTCCAGGAAGCAAAGGAGAATTCTTCACCCAACTGAATAAGGACATATTTCCCAAGAACCACTGGGTTGCCAGAATTTCTATTAAGAACTCCAAGCATTCTCATATTATTTTTCAATGTTACATTTCTACTAATTGTGTAAGGCCTATAGAAAGCTTCTTGAACCATGTTTTCCCATCTTCAATATGACTTTGCAATTGAAAGGCAGGATATAGCAAAACCGGATGCTAAGTGAATGCCAGCAAGGGAAAATGGTTAAATATTTCATAGTATGTCATGGAGTGCCATAGAATCATTAAAAAGGTAATAAATTAACTTCTAGAATCAAGATTATGTTCTCTAAATGCCATTTCTCACTAAGGAACCAGTCCACCTTGGAGAAATGACTCAATCTACATCTAGTGTAGAAAGTGTTCTGGATAAGTCAAGGATATTCTATTTACCAGAAATCAAAGAAGTCATCAAAAAGTACTGGGATCTTGTTAAAAGAACACCAAAGCAGCAATTCTGTGGAGTGCCCACTGGCCAAGAATGAGATCATCTGAGTATCAAATGTAATAAAATTCCATAATCTAAAACACATTTAATATATAAAAATATCTGAGTCCAACAATGTTATTGGTCACCATTGGAGGTTGCTAAAGCACCATTTCATTATTCAGGAAATTGACAACCAAAAAAAAAAAATCAACCTTTATTATGCCTCTCCTATACAAACTGTTATTCAGGATTATCAATGATTGACAAGAGAGAGTTCTTCATAGAATTCCAGCCAATAAAGGCTGGAAAGATTAATAGATTTAGAAAATTATAATTTTACAACTCTGAGTGAAATAATGAATGTAGGTAATGTTCATTACTTAATGCTAAAACTGTTAAGTCAGGGTTGATGAGGAAGTTTATACCGGAAAGATAAAGCTGACCACACCTGACCGCACTGACCAATTTCAGCATCACTTAAAGTGGGCTGGCCAATGTTGTATTCCTCCTATTCCACACCTCTGTGATGCAACAGAAAGTACACAGCACCAACTATTAAGTATTCTAGCCAAATGAATTGAGCCAGAAATCTAGTCAATCCTCTATATTCAACTAAGTATGTAAAGGAAGCACAGGGTAGGTGTTAAGTGACACCACAAGAATGAAATAAGACAAATCTAGAAGGTGGGAAATTCTACAAGGAAAATAACCTTGTTTCTTCAACAAATAGAAGCATTAACAGAGAAGGGGAAGGGAAAATCATTGTAAATTTTAGAGACATATCAGGCAAGCGCAATGTTTGGCATTTGAATCCTCATTCAAACAAACCAGCTGTAAAAAGATGTTTTTGAGGCAATCAGGGATATCTGAACATGAACTGGGTATTGGGTAATTTTAAATAACTATTATAAATTTTGTTATAGGTGATATTAGTATAATTGGTTACGTTCTTAAAAACACCTATCTGTTAGTGATGAATACTTAAGTGTTTACTGGATATAAACAACATAAAGTCTGGGATTTGCCTTAAAATATTAAATAATAAGAAGTAAAGGATACACAATAGTAGTATGAACCCATTTTCGTAAATAGTGACCCGGTTTTGTAAAATACACACGTACATTTATTTTTAGGTAGATGTTTAGACATACACATACATGAATGTTTACATATGATTTTATGAGCACTGAGAATTATTTGGAAGAGCACATGCTACACTGTAAATATAGACTAGCTGGGGGTAGAGGATGATATGGATAGGGAAAGATTAAGTAAGGGCAAATTTTTAAAAAGATTTCATTTTTAAAAGGTAGGATGATGTGCTCCAATATATGGATTTATATAAAATAATCAAAATATCTGTATTTCTACATATATAAAGAAGATTGTTTTTAATCTTTAAAAATTGCAAAATCTGTCCACATTTCTGAAACAGAAACAGTGCTGGTTTCCTAGCACTGAAGCCTGGTAACTGCAGTACATTTCTGCTGGTGTGCCCATAAGCAGAGTGATAACACACTAGAGGCTCTCAGGTAGCAGCGAGCGGTGAGCTGAAGTGAAGCAAATAGAATTGGGTGTGTGGTAGGGTCTTTGGGACGGGGGCTGACTGGAAATCGATACTTCAAAAATGCACTGCAACACTCACCACAGCGGTGTGTTAGCATGGATAGCAAGGAAACAAAATGAAACGTCAGCTGAGTATACCACAGAGAATGAATGTCTTTCTCAGAGCCCAAGTAGCAGGCAGAATGCTCACCAGCATGAGGCAGCCATGGGACAGAAGAAAAGCACTAACCCAGGAGTCAGAGGAGGTTTAGGTCATACCTCGGCTCAACCACACACCAATTGCATGACCTTGAGAAAGAAACTTGACCTCCTGGTCGCCATATGTAAAATGAGAATAAAAATAACATCTCAGCTGTCACGATCATCACATGTACTTTACAAAGAGGTAAACTAAGAAGCGCTATACATGTAAAAGTGTCAGAAAGGTTGCTGCCTGCCCCCATGCGCACGTGTGCACAGATACCGCCACACACATCTCACTGTTCATATATATATTAGCACATAGAAATATACACCATTCACATATAGAAATGCTATCTATGTATGAGTTTGACAGCAAAACAACCCTCCTCCCAGCTTGTAGATGGGAAAATCAAAGCTTAAAGAACTTAAAAAGCTAATGGTTACATAGAATTCAGTTATAATAATGTTGGAATTTAGCAGAGGTATATGTGTTTAAAAATAGTCTCATTCAAGGTCAGGCATGGTGGCTCATGCCTGTAATCTCAGCACTTTGGGAGGCCAAGATGGGAGGATCACTTGAGACAAGGAGTTCAAGACCAGCCTGTGCAACATAGCGAGACCTCATCTCCAAAAAAATTTTTAAAAATTAGCGAGGCCTGGTGGCATGAGCCTGCAGTCCTAGCTACTAAAGGGGCTGAGGCAGGAAGATCTCTTGGGTTCAGGAGCTGGAGGTTACAGTGATCCATGATTGTACCACTGCACTCTATCCTGGGTGACAAAGCAAGACCCTGTCTCAGAATAAAAAAAACCAGTCTCATTCATGGCTGCTAAATATGATTTCTGATTTGTAGAAAGTTCTGACCTGGAAAAATTACAAAGCCAGTTGCTATGGACTGAATCTTATACATGAAATTCATATGCTGAAGCCCTACTCTTCCAGGTGATGGTATTTGGAGGTGTGGTCTTTGGGAGGTAATCAGGATTGGATGAGGTCATGAAGCTGGGGCTCTCATGCTGGGATTAGTGCCCTTATTAGAAAAGACACCAACGAACTCATTCTTTCTCTCTCTCCTCACTCTGTGAGCAACTAACTAAAAGGCAGCTGTCTGTAAGACAGGAAAAGAGTCCTTAACCTAAAGTGAACACTGCTGGACCTTGATCTTGGACTTTGCACCCTTCGGAACTCTGAGAAAATAGAGGTCTGTAATTGAAGCCACTCAGTCTATGAAATTTTGTTACAGCAGACCAAGCTGGCTCAGGTACTGGGGTCAAGAGCCTCTACTTCATGTTCTTACAATATCCTGAACTTCCTGTATCATAACATGCATCATTTTATTGTTAGCATTGCTACTTCTACTTCCTAGCTATATGCCCTGGGGCAAATTACTTAAAATTTCCCTCTGCCTCTGTTTTCTTTTCCAGACAATGGGGTTAATAATGGAATCTTTCTCCTAGGACCTTCCTGCATCTGTGTAATGATTATCTTATCATAATAATTAGGCAATTGAATACCTGACTTCACCGAGAACAGTATCTGACAAAATAGAAAATACTTAATAGGGATGACAAGATGATGTTCTTGTTGTTTTTGCTGTTGTCTATTTGACCAACTTATAAACTTCATAAGGGCCCAGAGACCTCTATTATCTTGCTCACATTTGTTACCCTATGAACAAACTAGCATGGCACATAAATAAATCTTTGCTAAATAAACAACTAGGTGATGAGAAAGGAGAAAATGATTCAGTGAGATGACAAACATTTTCAGGAAGTACATACTGTACCTATAAATAGAAACAAACGCTATTTTCTTAGGTATTTTAACCAGTAATTTATAAGTTGCAATTTAATTGATTCAACACACAGCCAAGAAGATGAGGAAAGAATGGTATAGTATAATATTCTTTGAACAGTTTTCCTGTGCATAGTAAAATACCCATGGAAGAATTGTCGGGGGTGTGCTCCATTCTAAAGCTCATTAAAGCTGCTTGAACAACCATTGCACAGGTTTTGCTTTTTCATTTAATTTTAATAAAATATTTTACTGGAGGAAACTTTGGGGTGTAATAGCAATGAAGTGTGTCTACTGCTTTAGGTGACATTTCATTTCATGTGTGGACACCTGTGGAGATGAATAGACTAATCTCCATGCCTGGGAATTTGAGTTGCTGGTTGTCCGAAAATGAAATGTCATGTACAGAAACTTATTTTTTATTGTTTAATTTCCAACTGTCTGCTAAGCAAATCAGAATGACAAAGACAACAGCTATTTCAAGATAAGGCACCACATGCATTATAGAAAATGCATCTCATTTGGAACTTTAGTCCTGTTCTTGATGAAAGACCAATGAAAATGTGAAATTTAAAATATTCCCCATTGCTTCCTGAGCACGGGTGATAATGAGCCTTTAATTTTGTTTTGACTGAAATCGTAAAGCAAAGCCATGGATATATTGTACAGTTGTGCCTCACACTCCACATAAACAATCCACATCTCTAGGCAAACCTTTTATAGCCTAAATAAGTCTGGGAGACAATGAGAGCAGTAAGTAAGTTAGATTTAAACATGAGATCGTGATCTGTAGCTGGAGGAAGCCAGAGCAGACAGAGAGCCTGTTCATTCTATTACCAGAACCACAATTGACTGTTTTTCAACCTTATCGTATATCTCAAAACATCAGAGCATAATTCCCACCTTGGACTAAATCATCTGAAGAAATTTGGCAATGTTGCCCTGTTCCTCTGAAGGATAAAGAAGCTTCCCAATTCTATGAGTTGTCTTCCCAAAATGAGAAGGGAAAAAATTCTTTTCTGGTCTATTCTCAGTAGCCTCCAGGGCTACTTACAAGATAAAGCTTCTCAGAGATTTAGATCACAGCTATTTTTATTAGATAATATCCATGTGTCATCTGTGTCAGAACCCACCACACTAGCTCCTATGGACAAAGAGGAAAGAACTAATATGTATGAAATCACTCTGTATGTTTGTTTGGGCAGGTCAAGTAAGGTTAGAGAGAGAACCAATAAATTTTATTTATATTATCTTGTGCAAATCCATAGCACCCATCACTAGAGTCTCCATGCATCGAACCTCTGACCGGCAAAAGCAAAAGTTAAGGTAATTAGGTAAATTTCTGATAATGTTGCTCAATTTCTTCATGTAAAGCCCTTCCCTCATTGTACATGTATTCATTCAGTGGCATTATCCTATAGCTCTGACTATACCACATTGGAGATTGTTTCACAAGACGTATTGCCTTGTTTTGTCTTTTCTTTTTTTTTCTTTTTTTTTTTTGAGACGGAGTCTTGCTCTGTCACCCAGGCTGGAGTGCAGTAGGGCAATTTCAGCTCACTGCAAGCTCTGCCTTCCTGGGTTCACACCATTCTCCTGCCTCTGCCTCCTGAGTAGCTAGGACTATAGGCACCAACCACCATGCCCAGCTAATTTTTTGTATTTTTAGTAGAGACAGGGTTTCACCGTGTTAGCCAGGATGGTCTCGATCTCCTGACCTCATGATCCACTCACCTCAGCCTCCCAAAGTGTTGGGATTACAGGCGTGAGCCACTGTGCCCTGCCTGTCTTGTCTTTTCTAACAATATTTTCCTCTTCCACTGGGTGCTACCATCTACTAGTGTGGCTTTAAATATTATCTCTATGCAGATGACACTTAAGCTTATATCTCTCTGACTTCTGCTTGAGTTCCAGACTTAAATATCCTTACTTGATTTGTTCATTAGGATAAAGAATAAAAATCTTAAACAAATGTTTTCAAAACAGAACTCTTGATTTCCATCTCACACCTATTTCTCTTACAACCATCCACTCACTTGCTCAAGCACCAGATCTACAATTCATCCTTGATCATTTATTTCCCCATCAGCAATCCCTGTTAGCCTGGCCTCTGAAATAAACAAGTAAAAACACAAATTAAAAGTATAATTAACATAGTGATATGTGTCATGTAGACTATGACATGTTGTGAGGGTGTTATGAGAGGGAGGGAGTGACAGGGTGATCAGGAAAACCCTTTTTGGGAAGGTGATATGATTTGGCTGTGTCCCCACCTGAAGCTCATCTTGAGTTCCCAGGTATAGTGGGAGGGACCCGGTGAGAGGTAATTGAATCATGGGGGCATGATTTCCCTTGCTGTTCTCATGGTAGTGAATAAGTCTCATGAGATCTGATGACTTTATAAGGTGGAGTTTCCCTGCACAAGTTCTCTCTTTGCCTGCTGCCATCCATGTAAGACGTGACTTGCTCCTCCTTGCCTTTCACCATTATTGTAAGGCCTTCTCAGCCATGTGGAAGTGTGAGTTCATTAAACCTTTTTCCTGTATAAATTACCCAGTCTTTATCAGCAGCATGAAAACAGAGTAATACAGAAGGTGACAATTCTGTGTTCTGGATGTCAGAATGCACATGTCCATGCAAAGATCTAGGGACCATTTGAGGCAGAAGGAACAGCTAGAACAATGGCTCTAAAGCAAGAAAGAAGGCAGTTTGAATGATGCAGGGAAAAGCTTAAGCCCTGGTTAGATGGGGAGATAGGGGTCAACTTGTATAAGACATATAAAGCCAAAAGGAGTTTGGAGTTTAAGTGCAATAGCAAGTCATTGAAATGATTTAACCTGCAGAGTGATATGATTTATTTCATTCTTCAAAGATCATTCAAGATCCTTGGGCAACATGAACAAAATTAATTTACATCCTTCCGCCAACATCACCACTACACCCAGATACTATTGATCCTATTGAAAACACATAGGAATGCTGGGTTAAAGTATGGAGCAATAATATAGAATAAAATTCTACACTCAGAAGAAGGAAGGAAGAAGAAAACAAAAGGAAAGAGAGGAAAGGAAGAAATCTTTGAGAAATCAGAATAAAAAAATAACTCAAAACAAGACTGGTAATTCTCACAACTGATGAGAGAAGAATCTCAGAGGGTGTGAGTAGGATATCAGCTCTGAACGGGATTTACACCATACGTAAGCAATGCAAGCAAAGGAGACGTGGGTCTGGGGCACTGAGAGGTAAGAAGCTGGAAATAAGAAACTGGAAAACCGTTTAGAGAGAGGTTTCTCAAAGGACTGCTCTGTCTGGATAAAGAAAACTGTAAACACTCTACCCACCAGCTGAGGGAAGGGAAAAGGAATCACAGGGAATCTGAATGGAAAACAAAATCTCCTGTGAAATTGAAAGCCCACAGCCAGATACGGTATCAGAAGTTACAAAGTCTAACCAGTTTAATAAACTCAAACTAAGAGAATATTCTAAAAACTGCTCCTGAAGTAGAGAAACTCTAAAATTTACTTGCAAAAGCAAATGCAAAATTGAGCCATGAGGGAGGGCATGATTTACCTAGGAAAACAACCCCAGTTTAGCAGGAGCTAACAGTAAAAACTACAAACAGCACAAGAAATGAAACCACTTGGAGGAGAATCAGCAGACACAACAATCAGGAGGTGCAACACTGAATTCCAAAGTAGCTGATCAAACAATCTGAAAGAGATTATCAAATAAGTATGGAAACTAAAATGAAAGAGCTGGGCTATGAATAAAGGAGAGGCAAGTCAAAAATAAAAACAAAACACATGACTGTAGGTAATTAACATTAAAACTATCATTAAAATGTAAAAACTCAATGAGTAGGTTAAGTAGCAAATGAAAACCAGCTCTAGAGAAAATTAGTAAACTACAAGATGTATTTGAGGAAGTAACATAAAATGCAATACAATCCAGTACAAAGAAATATGAAATAGGCAAGGGGGATTAAGGAAGGGGAAGAATAGAAGAAAACATTCAACATATATTCAACAGAATAGGAAGAAGTAGAGAATAGTGAAAATTAACAGTACAGTACACCGCTGGGCACGGTAGCTCACACCTATAATCCCAGCACTGTGGCAGGCTGAGGTGGGTGGATCATGAGGTCAGAAGATCGAGACCATCCTGGCTAACACGGTGAAACCCTGTCTATACTAAAAATACAAAACATTAGCCGGGCATGGTGGCAGGCACCTGTAGCCCCAGCTACTCAGGAGGCTGAGGCGGAAGAATGGAGTGAACCTGCGAGGTGAAGCTTGCAGTGAGCCGAGATCACCACTGCACTCCAGACTGGGAGAGAGAATGAGCCTCCGTTTCCAAAAAAAAGAAAAAAAAAAAAAACACTACAGTATTTAGGTCTGCCTAATCACAGTATTCTGCAATCCTGGACATAAGGTTTGGTCCAAGGGTGAACACATATCCAAACAAGTCCAAATAAATCCTCCCACCACCCCCCAGGAGAGATATGTGATGTTGGGAGCCTTAAGATCTTTTCACTTGACCAGGCTCAGTGGCTCATACCTGTAATCCCAGTGCTTTGGGAGGCCGAGGTGGTAGGATCACTTGAGGCTAAGAGTTCAAGACCAACCTGGGCAACATAGTGAGATTCTGTCTCTATTCTAAAAAAGAAAATTAATAAATAAGATTTTAATAAGGATCTTTTCACTGGGTTGCTGAACTGTGTGGTAAGATATAAAGTCAGGGAAAGGGTCTTGTGCTTTGGGTAGTGGGGTTAGAGAAAGGAACACCGCACCATGGAATGAAAAACTTTTCTAGCTCCTTAGCGTTTCCCCCTACACACACTCATTTCCTTCATTCCTTATGCAAGCCATGTCCCGGGAGAAAGGAAAACATTTTTGCTTAGCACCCACTCAACCAGACACTTTCCTAGGCAATGGGAATGATAATCTGAATAAGACCTGATCCATGGCGAACCTGAGTGCCAGGGGCTGGGAGGCGCCGGATGGGGCTGGACCCCAGGTCTCCTGATGTCAAATCCAGGGCTTCTCCTGCTCTCTTCTTCCCTCCTAATTTTATAGCACTGTGTACCAGGTGCGACAGTGATTGAGAGCTAAGTAAAGGCATTTTAACCTTCAAGAGACCCTGGTTGGAGTTCAAAATGAAATGAAATGCACCAGCCTCCCTCTGGTAGCCGGAGTCTCTGGCCGTGCTCTTGTAGCAGAAGCCTCTCATTTGGAACAGCTCGGACTCCCTGGGCTCTTTGAAAGGATTGGTGGGGATGAGTTTCTATGTTTTACAATTGTGAAAAAAATCCTCTGCTCACAGCCTAAGGGAGAGTGGAGTTCGGGTTGAGGGCCAAATAATCATGCATGGGACACGCAGCCAGAGTGCCTGGGATGCCAGAGGGGGGCCTGCTGAGTGATTAGGACAGGGCAGCAGACACAGTGATTCAATGGAGAGAAGGGGTTGCTGAAAATGAGAGAAAATGCCGCAACATGCAAAAGCACGGCCATGCTACACCACAGACAGAATGGATTAAATAATCAACGTAAACCTTTTGCATCTGGGTGAAACCCAAGTGAAACCAAGCAAATTAGCTCAAAAGGTTTCTGGACCAGCAACTTACCTTCAAGGCTGTTCAATATAAGTTGTTCTTTCTCCCTTAACTTCACTATAGAGAGGGTAACTTTTTCCTGATTCACTTAGGACAGTCCCAGCTTACACTTTCTGTCTCAGTGTCTTATCTCTTTTAGCATTTGTCCGAGATTTTTAAAGGAAAGTATTATGGTTAATGGTTGCAGTACTGTTAGCCAGGATGGGTTCAGCAGACTTCTGGAGCGCACGCTGTGATGTCATCCCAGAGCCTCCTCAAGACTGAAGGACTACTCCACCAGCTGCAGTGAGGGCTTCTGGCAGAGAGCCCCAGCTGTCAGCCCTCATCGGAATTGCTTCAAATGAGGAGTGTCATCTCACCCACGACCATGCCCTCTTCCCAGGGTGCCCACACCCAAGAACTGGTTTGCAGGGAGGTATAAAAGTCTGGCCCCTAGTTTGTCTAGAGCTGGCCATGTGGTTGGTCTCTGTTGAGGCTGAATCATAGGCTGTGATGGTTAATATTGAGTGTCAACTTGATTGAATTGAAGGATGCAAAGTATTGTTCCTGGGTGTGTCTGGGAGGGTGTTGTCAAAAGAGATCAACATGTGAGTCAGCGGACTGGGAGAGGCAGACCCACCCTCAATCTGGGTGGGCACCATCTAATCAGCTGCTAGAATAAAGTAGGCCGAAAAAAGGTGGAAAGAGCAGACTCGCTGAGGCATGCGGCCTTCATCTTTCTCTCATGTTGAATGCTTCCTGCCCTTGAACATCAGACTCCAAACTCTTCAGCTTTTGGACTCTTGGACTTAGACCAGCAGTTTGCGAGGGACTCTGGAGCCTTCGGCCACAGACTGAAGGCTACATTGTCAACTTCCATACTTTTGAGGTTTGGGGACTTGAACTGGCTTCTTTGCTCCTCAGCTTGCAGACAGCCTATTGTGGGACTTCACCTTTCGATCTTGTGAGTTCATTCTCCCTAGTAAACTCCCTTTCATATATACATCTATCCTATTAGTTCTTTCCCTCTAGCAAACCCTAATGCATAAGACAACTTCTCTTCCTGCCCCATCCTTCTTCCCTTCCCCTTCCAGAGGTGGTATTCCCAAGACCACTCCCTAACAAACCTCCTGTCCACCACTCTCCATCTCCAAGTCTGCTTCCTGAGTAGGCCACAGCCTGTGACAATTGCCACTTGGCGCCTTCACTTTTTTTTTTTTTTTTTTTGAGACAGTCTCTCAATCTGTTGCCCAGGCTGAAGTGCATTGGTGGGATCACAGCTCACTGCAGCCTCGGCCTCCAGGGTTAAGTGATCCTCCTCCCTCAACCTCCTGAGTAGATGGCACTATAGGTGTGCACCACTACACCTGGCTAATTTTTAAAATTTTTGTAGAGACAGGATCTCGCTATGTTGCCCAGGCTGGTCTCAAACTCCTGGCCTCAAGCGATCCTCCTGCCTCACTCTCCCTAAATACTAGAAATACAGGCATGAGTCACTGTTCCTGGTGGTGCTTTCACTTTCTGTTGTGAACTTGTCTAGTGGTATATGAAACAAGAGCAGTCAACTGAGTTCCCACTCTTGTTAAACCAGAGGATGCCCAGGGATAACCCACCTCACTTTTCCCAACCTTATCTAGACATACTATGTGGTAGACAATGATGTGATGTCCAGCTACCTCTTCAGAGGAGGACTTGAGGAGGAGGCTGAGGCAGGAGGATCACCTGAGCCTGGGAGGCTGAGGTTGCAGTGAGCTATCATCATGTCACTGCATGGCACATACCCCACTGTGGGCGGTACAGAGACAGCCTCTGGCCAAGACTTTGTCATGCCCATATCACCGCTGGACATCTTTCGCTGCCCAACCCTGCTTCTTCTCTCTTCCACAGGTATTGGTGCCAAATAAACCTCTTGGGCCCCAAACTTCTCAGCATCTGCCTCCCGAGAATCCAACCTGCAACACAACTTAACTAACACTTTCTTTTCCAGGACAGCTTATGGGGTGCTCCCTTAGCAGAGAAAGTGTGCTAGCAGCTACAGACAGCACACTCTTTTTATCTGGGATAATGGTGAGAGAAGATTTGGTGCTGTGGCCCCTGCTGGTCCCTTGATGTACCAGTCAACTGTAGTGACTTCAATTTGAGATGCCTGAAGACAGCAGGCTGCCATTCAGTGCTGTCAGTGGAAAACACAGGACATTTTAGTCTAGGTATGTATACAATATTTATGGAAAATAGAGGTCAAGCATTCCTCCCACATAGCATATGAAAAAGAGTCTAAACGCTCTTGCAACAGCAGTTTTAATATTAATGGTATGCTGTATAAATCGACAACTATTAAATAATGTTATTTGGTAACACGTTTTAACTTTGCAAAAAATGTTTTGGCATTAATGGGCTCAAAAAGTGAAAGGAAATGTGTAATGGAAAATCAAATACTTTGTTCATGAGAATGTTAACGACAAACCTATAAATTCCAAAATGTTTATCAACACTTACCCTGGGTGCCATATGACATCACTGACCACATGAAAAATAGAAGACACGAATCTGCTGAAGTATTAGTATCTACTCTCAAATACTGTGCATGAATGCGAGGACTTGACACGTGCAGACAAGGAAAGTATCCTGTGAAGCATGGCTTTTCATTTGGATCAAATGACTGCCTCTCTAAATCTGCACTCTGTGTCTCTTGTACACATACAAAAAGTGAAGTTGATGGGGTTCAGGGCATGCTGCTCCAAAATATGGCTCCTTGGCATACTGAATATTTTAAACTGAAGAAATCTGAGGAAAACAGCAGGAGCAGGAAGGTGTCTCTGACTTTCCCCCAGCCTTCTTCCCTGAAGTGGTTCATAAAACCTAGGAAAGATTTTCTGACCCTCCTCTGAAAGAGGTCATAGACTCTCATGTAAGACGTGCCCTCCCTATGCCAGGAAGAAAGGAACATCCTTATCTCTGAAAACAAAAGGTCACAGAAGGGAAACTGAACAAACCGGCCTTGCTAAGTTTCCCCAGTTTATAATGATTATGTCATACTCTTCACCCTATTATATTTCTCTGTGAGTCTCCTCTCTTCATCAAACCCAGCATAAAAATACACAGGTTTAAAAAATACACAAGTGTAACCGTTTCTTCAGGTATTTCTTTCTTTACGAAAGCTCCTATTTCATGTAAAATGTATGTTAAATAAACATGTAAGCTTTCCTCTGGGTCATCTGTCTTTCGTTATAGGAGCCTCAGCCATGAACGTAAGCTGTAGAGAGGAAAAGCAGGTCTCCTCCCCTGCAAAGCGATAGATGGTAAGGTGCTGGATCCAGCGGCAGAAAAGAAGTTTCAAACAATTAAATGATGCCACTTTTATAGAAATGGAGTCAGATGCTTCAAATTGGAAAACAGTTATTTTCAACAATGATTCCTTTTTTTTCATCCAATTCATGGTATCAAAGTAAAACATTTGGAATTTTATTTTGCTGATGGTAAAAACATCTGACGTTACTAGAGTGAGATGTCATTGTAAATCCAGTTAAATGAATCAGTGCTATCATAAATTGTTTTTAAAATTTCAAACTAAAGTTATCTTTGCATCGTAATTAAGTACAAATTTTGGTATAGCACAGTGTCATTGTAAAAGCATGTTTTTTCTAAAGAATTATGGAGCAGAAATGTACTTGGAATTAGATGTTGTGCAACACAATTTGTACTTGTACTCAAACAAGTAGTGATAATCTACCAATCAAAATGGTAGCAGTCACTAAGAATTTATCAATAATATATATACATATACACTTAAAATATCTAAACTATAGTTTTTGCAAAAATATGATTTTAAATATAAGGCAGTATCATGTGTTTTTCTCTCTTTGCTGTCTGCCAGAAGGAGAATTTCAGAAATATTTGAGCCTTTGAAGAAATAATTTGTAAATCAATCTAAGTATCTTTTTGTTGAATTCTTTTTAAAAATTAGCTCTCTAAATCTGGGCTGAATTTGTCCAAATCAGTTAGAAATCTTTTATCAACATTTTCAATGAATGGAATTTCAAAAAGCTTTAGCTTTCCACATGTTTAGACAATTGAGATTATTAGTAGCAAGTCTTAAAAACAAGAAGACACCAAAGTGTATTCCCACCAAACATGAAGAAACTAAACAAAGTATGTTAAAGAAAGTATATTCTCAATCTTGATATGGTCTACAGAGAAGGTTCCTTTCAAATGTATTAGTCATTAAATGCAAATTTGAAGAAAATATTGGACAATTTTATTTAAAATTTTAACAAAGCAAGACCATATAAGGAAAAGAAAACATTCTTTAGAAAAAGAGAATGACATGGTATTCGAGACAAATGTGTTTTAAAAAAATGACTAAAGGGGTAATTATTCTGATTACATTATTTTAAAAGTTCTACTTTTTAATATATGTAAAGAAGTTTCAAAAGTTTTCTTTGGTGTACACAGATATATGTTATTCTACTTTCTAGAAAAAAATGTTTTTGAAATAGTGTTTAAATATAATCATTTGGTAGATCCATCAATACAATAAAAATGTATTTGTCAATTAGTAAATAAATATTTCAAAAAAGATACCAGGATTTTTAGCGCTTCCTTTCACTCTTAAAAGTGTCCTGATTTGAAAGATGAATTCTATGGTATCAACTTAAAAATCACAAATAGAGAAAAGATACTTTATTTGTTATAAAGAGTCACAGCCTGTAGTGTGGCCATTCTGACAGGCTGAGAACTGTAGCTTCTGTGAGAGGCCTCTGTCGGTTAGCAGGTACTTTGAGGGAGGGAAGGATGAGACATACATGTTGTTGAACAGGTTGGCCAAATATATGTATATATTCAACAGGTTATAGGAGCAGCTATATAGTCTTTCATCCAGATATTCATGAAGGGGGAACAAGGCATGTATACTGAATAAACATGCATGTTACATGCATCTCATGTTTCCCCTGGGTGGAGACTGAACATTAAAATATATTACAATAAGCCCTATGTGTCAAAAGGTGAAGCAGGGAAAGGAAGGTACTCAAATGCACAGCATCTGTAACCCATAGGTGGTCTCTTATCAGAAGAAAGATACTGAAACCAGTCTTTCATTCAATCAAAGCTGTAGTTCTGGCTTGTGGAGCAGGGGGCCTCAGTCAGCTCTGCTGGTGGATGAGCTGCAATTTTTTAATATTGCTTATCTCAAGGCCAGTGCCTGTTTAGCTGCTAGAGAAAAAGGAAAACCTTGTGGCAGTTGGAACATAGTTTCTTCTTTAACTGTAGGAGTCCATGACTTAACCATGGTCTTCGGTCCTGTTTATAACATGGTATCTCATTGTGAAAAAAGAGTCTGTTCTGACAGTCTCGTGATCTCTATTTTAACATTAAATGCTGGTCAGATGTTGTGTCTAAACCACAAAAGGGAGGGAAGATAAAGAGGTGAGTCTGACCTCTTGTCCTGTGATGGCCAGAAACTCAGTTTTTAAAAGGTTTCTCTGGGGTCCTCTTGGCCAAGAGGCAGCCTGTTCAGTCGACTGGGGGGCTTAGGACTTTAGTTTCAGTTCTCAATAATCATCCTGGTTATACAGTCATCAGACTCACTACACCCCAAAGAAAATGAATGTTCTGTGGTTCCCCTTTCTAGGGTCTCATAGGATCAAAGTTTCCCAAGGTTGAAAGGGCTCTCAAAAAAAGATATGTTAACTCTCTTGAAGTTTCCAAATTTCAGTGTACCTGGGGATTTCCTTGAGGGCCTGTTATGCAAATTCCTGGTCCCTGGCAACAAGATTTGTGATGTAAGTCAAGGATGGGGCCCAGGAGTCTGTATTTTTTCCAAGACCTCACCCTCTCCCCAAGGGATTTCTTTAGAGATGTACCTGGTCAATTCTGAAATCAACTTCTATAAGCTTTTCTTGGCATAGAGTAGAAACCGATATCCCTAAAGTGCCACCCTCTAGTTCTAACAGTCACATAGAAAACACTGGATTTCTCTTCCCCATGACAGACCTTTAAGTATGGGAGATGACTGTCATCATTTCCAGAGTTCTATTTTATTCAGCCTAACTACTTCAGTCATTTCAACTCTTCTTCAATACACAACACACACACACACATAAACTCATACAAGGTTACTGAGGATAAAACGTATGCCAGCAAATACAGATTAGGGTGATATGACTCAGGAACAATGTGTGTGAAAAAGTTTAAAGATTTTAGCAGATAGTAAACTCAGTATGTGTCAACAGTATGAATCATTACAAGAAGAGTAGGAGAAGAGCAGGAGAGGAGGAAAAAGAAGACAGAAAAAGGAAGGACAAGAAAAAAAAATCTCTGCCTCTGGTTGTTGATGGTATCAAATGAGATGTTGATTATGCAGACTTCCCCTAATGTACTCTGCTGTCATGTATATTTCTTTGATCAAATATCTTCCACTTCCCGGAATACCAGCTCCACTCCTCCCCTTAAAAAATGAGCTATTTTCAAAATCATTTATCTTTCAAGATTCAGGCAAACATCAAGTCCTCAACTGCCCCGGGATAACTTAACTCTCTCTCCTTTGAACTCCCAGTGTTCCTTACACAGCTCATCATACTCAATTGTTTACACATGGCTTACTGCACCTACACCTTCTAAAGTGCTGCCTGCATGATTTCCTTAGATATTATTCTTATTGTTTTGTGTCTATCTGTCCTAGAATATGAGCTTCATGAGGGAAGCTTCTGTCTTTTTTAATGCTATATCTCTGGTGCCTGGAGGAGTGCCTGGCACATAGTGAGCACTCCTGGGGAAAGATAATTAAAAATGAAACGGGCCGGGCGCGGTGGCTCAAGCCTGTAATCCCAGCACTTTGGGAGGCCGAGACGGGCAGATCACGAGGTCAGGAGATCGAGACCATCCTGGCTAATATGGTGAAACCCCGTCTCTACTAAAAAATACAAAAAACTAGCCGGGCGACGAGGCGGGCGCCTGTAGTCCCAGCTACTCGGGAGGCTGAGACAGGAGAATGGCGTGAACCCGGGAGGCGGAGCTTGCAGTGAGCTGAGAGCCGGCCACTGCACTCCAGCCTGGGCGGCAGAGCAAGACTCCGTCTCAAAAAAAAAAAAAAAAAATGAAACGTCCTCCTAACCCAGAAAAGCTTTCTACAAAGGTAAAAGGAAAACAGTTTTATTATTAAATAAGCATTAAACCAGAAAGTGATGCACGTTACAGGCAATCTGCTAAAGAAATGGCAAAGACCAGAAAGAATTCTCACTCTTGTATAGCTAAATGGATACAACCCATTACCGTTAGTGAGGCTTTGCAATTTGGAGTCAGATAACAACTGAAGTTAGACCCCTCTCCTCTTAGGAAACCAGAAGCTAAAGCCTTAGCTTCCTTGATGATTACATTTAGAAGAGATGACACCCAGGTCCTTGAGGAAACACTCCAGATTGTGAGGGAGCCCAGAGGTTTGTTTAGCCACTAAAAAGATTCACTTACATAGAAAAGGGCAGGGAAACCATTCTGAAACAGAAAAAAGGAGTGGAGAAATTTCTTCACTCATTTTCAACAGGAAGATTTAAGCTTCTCATCCTACATTTTTATTTGCTCTTTCTGCACTTAATCACTACATGTTGAAAAAGTAAAAACTAAAATCAGATGGTTTTCCCTGTAATTAACTATAAACACCTAAGGGCAAGAGCTATGTCTTATTTTCCTATACAACATCAATAGAGTGTGCACTCAACTAATGTCTGTGGAAAGAAGGAAAGAAAAGGAAAGAAAGAAAAGAGAGAAGGAAGGAAGGAAGGAAGGAAGGAAGGAAGGAGAAAGATGATTTTGACAACTGTAAAATGATCTCCACATTAAGGACTAAGCATTAAGGGAAGAAAATCAAATACCAGACAGATAAGCTGGGCCTATCATAAGAATCATTGACTCTTTGTAAACCATCTCTACATGTACATTTAGTTATGCATTGGGTAATGGTTGAAGTAGATATCTAGGGTCCTTTCCAAAACTGGATTCTACAATTCCCGGGTCATGGACTTGGCTTATCTCCAGTTGGCCTGCTTTTGTAACTGCCCAGTGGGTTCTTCTTGGGCACTGCCCAGATACAGCTGATTTGTGAAGGCAGGGGAATTGCAATAGAGAAAGAATTTTACACACGTAGAGCCAGCTAAACAGGACACAGGAATTTATTATTACTCAAATCAGTCTCCTTGAAAATTCAAAGGCTAGGGTTTTTCAAGGATAAAGAGATGGGGACACAGTTAGGCAATGGGTGCTTGCTGCTGATTGGTCGGGGGTACAATCATAAAAGTGTGGGAAATGGTCCTCATGCACTGAGTTACTTCTGGGTGGGGCCACAGGAGCAATTAGTGGGTCCAAGTGGAGCCAACAGTGTCAGACATGCATAAAACTTGAAAAGACATCTCAAAAGCCAATCTTAGTTCTACAATAGTGATGTTGTCTGCAGGAGTAACTGGGAAGTTGCATATCCTGTGACCTCTGGAATAATGGCTGGCAATCGTTTATGTCTACACCTTAGCAGAATTCAGGCTTCTATCCTCCTCCTAGCCTGGTGGTCTCTCATTGGCTTTACAAAGGTGGTTAAGTTTGCAAGGAAGGTATTATCATTTAACCTATAAACTAAATGTCTCCCAAAGCTAGGTAGACCCAAGCCCAGGAACAATTAAGGGAAGTTTAAAGGTTAAAGGCAAGATGGGGGTTGGTTAAATCAGATCTCTTTCACTGCCATAATTTTCTCACCGTTACAATTTTTGCAAGGGAGGTTTCACTTTTCTCTCCTTCTCCACCTCCAAAGCTCCCCGCTCTTAAGTAGGGAGAATTCATTTGCACGTTTTTCAGAGCTCTGCACTGTAATTCATTCAGAGCCAGAACTTTCGGCTCATTTACAGCGGATGCATGCTCTCGCATAATCTCTACACCCATCTTGGGCTTCAATTTTCTCTTAACAATGTTCACTCTACCCTATTCAGTCCAAAGATCACTCTCCTTGACAGAGAAGACAGGACTAAATGGGAGGAAAGGAGTTCTGTTTTCTTCACGTCATCCATCAACATCACACCCCTGGCCTCAGGCAGCGAGCCTCTTCCTTCCTTATTCTTGCTCTAAATTTAAGAGCCCTCCATTATCTTTACTTTTTCTTTCTCTAAGCCTCAGCTCACTCTGGTCTTTGGTCCTTCTGATCTATTACTGGTCCTTGCCTTTCTTTCACATAATCTTTGGCAGCGTGCCTCTTTCCACTTTTTGGCACGTCTTTTTAAAAATCCGAGTTTCTCAGTGGGAGTGTGCAGCCACCTTGGCTCTGAATGTCTTTTCCTTTTGTCTGCAGCATGAACAACATGTGTGATTGCAAAGATAGAATTATAATTTTGAAAGCTTACCAATTCTTTTGAGTTTCCTCTTGAGAAACAGAATTTAAACAATCTTTTCTTGAATTCATTAAAACCTGCCTTCTCCAATTGTTGAGTACCTATCTTAGCACTCCAAGCCTTCTCCCTACTTGGCTAGCACAAACCTTAAAAAGACACACTCACTTCCTCAAAAGATTTCTTTGTACCATAGAAGTGAAGTGCAGGAGGCAAAATGACCCAATGGTTTTTTCTGACAATGGTCTCTGTAAAACATCTCAAGAAACCAATTAAAGAGAATGGTAGTAAACTTGAAATAAAAGGGAAAGTTGCTAAAGATATTGTGGTGGTAGAATTGATAATCCCTGCCAATCAATTATGCAGGGATAATTACAAGAAGAGAGGAAGACTGTTGAGGTCTGCAAGTATACGTAGTCAGGTGATCTAGAAAATGGTGATAAGGTAGGAAGAAAGAAGGATTAACATTTTTAGTAATGAAGAGAGGAGTTGAGAAAGTATCTTTTCATTTAAAAATAATACAGCATTTCCTTGCTACTCTCCTACCTTGCATTCACATTTACCTTTTAAGAGCACTTATCCCATCAGTTTGTCTACCACCTATCCTATGAGTAACGTGGAGATAAGAGATTTGTCCAAGGTTTCAACATTAGTGAGTGGCAGAGCTCAATTCTCATATTTTCCAGAAACCCAGTGGTTCCCCTTTTCCAAAACGCTATGGCTCATGGCATTGCTAACCCTTTTTGCCTGTAAAGGGGCAAAGCCAGCCCTTTGGTTTGCATCAGCAGCTGCTGTTGGTGGGGCTTGGGGTTATTCATAACTGATTAGCTTAATGTGATATCCTTATCCCAAGAATCTTTCTATCCTCGATTACCACACCTGGCGTTGGCCAATTAACTGGGACAAATTCCAAAACATTGAGAGAAGCTCTGTTCCAGGGTGTTTCTCCTCTCCTATATCTTGTCTCCCACTTCCGAGCAGCAATCACACTAGTCTTCTTTCTCTCTCTCTCCCTCTCTCTCGCTCTTTCTCTCTCTCTCTGTGTGTGTGTGTGTGTGTGTGTGTGTGTGTGTTCTGAGGTGAGCAGGCCTATAAAAACCTACTCCCAAAGGCCAAGGAAGGTGAGGAGCTGAAGAAAGAAGCTGACAAATCCAGATTCTCAGAATGAAATACTTAATAGGATTTATGAACAGAAGCCATATCTCAAGTGGCTGCGAATGGTGGATCCCTACACTACACTGTTGTGCCACAGACCCAGGGCTTACAAATCATAGGGAATTTGCCTAAGGGGAAGATGTATGTGTTTACGATAACATGAAGGTTATTTTGACCTAAGGGCAGGAATTATTGGTAATTACACACTCTTAACAGTAGATAAAATAGAAATTTTAGAGGCATTTTCAGAACTGGGGTTAATCAGAAGTCAACATATCAGATTAGTATACAAGATGGAGTTACTCTAGCCTCTATATTCTCCCTCCTCAATGCCCCCTAAATACATTCTCACCACCATCACCGCACCACTGTGGCTTGCTTTAAATGTCCCTGCACCCAATCCTTCACCAACCACCACCATACTTATTTCTTTCCATCTGTAAAAAATTTCCTCTTTTATCAAATCCATTCACTTACCAAATACTCATTGAATCACTACTATGTGCTAGACACCGTTCACGGAACTGGGAATACAGCATTGAACAAAACAATGTCCCTGAGCTCATGGAATTTTATTCTATAGTCTTTGAAACTCTTTATTGACCACACCAAATCTCCCTTCCTCTGAAATACTGCAATTTTGTCTTTATGGCTACATCACCATCAATGTATTTACACAGGCTAGAAATATGAAACTCATCTTCGATTCGTCAGTCTCCATGTATATCTAGTCATTCACAAAGTCCCCTGTTTTTTAATATCCTGAGAATTCCACATGCTCATTCTTTTGTCCTCATCCATACTCTCACGGCTCTAGCTCAGGACTCTCATCATGGGTCACCTTGAACTGATGTAATCACCTCCATCCTCCTAGCAGATTGCCCTGCTTCTGGGCTTTCCTCCCTCAAACCTATTTTTCTTGGGTCCACTTATGATTTATTTAAAATAAAAAGCTAAATCTAATCAGGTCCATGCCCTGCTTATAAGCTTTTAAAAGTTCAAGCTACTTGATATGGTACCAAAAGCTGTTTGTGTTATGTTTCTCGTCTCATGGCTTTGCATAGTTTCTATCTCATTTTTCCCACATTCTCTCTCTTCCTCTCTCTCTCTCTCTCTTTCTGTGTGTGTGTGTATGTGTGTGTGAGACTCATACTAGAGTTCTTTAGTGGCTGGTTTGTACAATATTGTAGCCTCCATGCCTAGCACAGTGCCTGGCCTATATTAGTTCCTTACTAGAGTTTGAATTGAACTGGGTTTTTGCTGTTGTTCTAAATTTCTTTGTGTCTTTGATCTTAAGCTTTCATATGTCTGTGTTTTCCTTCTTCAACTGCAGAGTGTGTTCCTTGTGGGGATAATTAGGGTTATTTACAAATGTTCTTGTTCTCTTCCTCCTTGGTACATTGCAGAAAATTGTAGGATTTTCTTTCCCACACTTTTTTTTTTTTTTTTTTTTTTCAGCCCAGAGGTCTTTTACTTTTTATTTTTTTAACACCTATTATGCCATGAATTCATAGGGAATAGGTTCCAGCAGCTCAGGCTCCTTCCCATTGGTCCTCACAAAGTGTGCTTCTCTGGGTGGAGCAGGCTGGCGCTTCAGCTGAACCCAGGTACCTTTCTCTTTGGCTTCTTTCTTTTTCTGATCATTTTCCTTCACGCGTTTCAGGAAGCTATCTCGGCTATCAGAGTGCTTAATGTGCTCAATACGCACATTAATTCTCTTGGCAAGAATCTTGCCCTTAACTTGTTTGTTTACAACAATGCCAACAGCATGCTGGGTAACGTTGTAGACTCTCCCAGTTTTGCCATGGTAACACTTGTGGGGCATTCCTTTTTGAACAGTACCCATTCCCTTGATGTCTACAATATCACCTTTCTTATAGATTCGCATATACGTGGCAAAGGAACAACTCCATGTTTTCTAAAAGGCCTAGACAACATATATCGGGTGCCTCTCCTCTTTCCCTTTGTGTTCGTCATTTTGGCGAATTACTGGAAGATGGCGGTTCCGGCCGAAAGGCTTCCCACACTTTTAAAATTAGGAACAGCCACATGATTTGTTCTGGCCAATGACATGTGAACGGAATTAGCATGTGTCATTTCCTGGAGAAAGCATTTCATTGCCTCGCACAGAATACTGCCACTCTTTCCTCCTCTTGGTGTATGGAAAGCATAAGAACAAACAGAGCCTTTCTCAGTCCTTGACTGACTAAGGTGAGCAGAGGTTTCTGCTGACCTGTGCATGAAGTGCAGCATGGGCAAGAAACAAGTGTTGCTAACCCAAGGAGAGGTGGGGGCTGCTTTTTGTGGTCACCATAACCTCGCCTATTCCCACCGCTCCATTGCCTGAGGACAGGACCTGTACCACTTAACTTTGTGTCTTCATTGTGCCACATTTAAAACAAACTCTCGACATATATTTAAATGTTGACTTCCGATTTTTTTAAATTCACAATGTCCAATTTCAAATATCCCTCTCCCATCAGTTTCTGCTCTCTCCATACTAAAGCACAATTTCTACTCATTTTAGCTCAACTATGGTTTCTAAAACATAGAAATTTCTAATCAGTTCATAATCTGGTGGCGGTCACTGGTGTAACGTTTTGTAGAGAACGAAATGTCACCCCTCGATGACTGACGATGATTCCTCCAGCTCAGCTGTGGTCAGTGTCCTCCAGGGACGGTGAGAAGGACTGCTCGGAGCACATGCCCTGCAGCTGAGCAGCAAAGCAAAGGGGTTGTAATAAATCAGCTTCCTAGGGGAGGTGCGTGTTGCAGTACAGCTCTCCCTGTAGCCTCTGTCCCAGCAGATGGCACGACAACATGGCAATAAATGTCATGAAAATGCTTCTCCCATATGCCTTTATATGCCTTAAAAAAAAAAAAAAACTTCACTTTTGAGTATGTAATTCTATAAGCAGAAAAAAATAATCCTCTGTGATCCTTTTTAAACTCTATTGTTAAACAAGGGAATATTTTTAAAGGGAGGAGGGAATTCCAAATCAGAGCCCCTTCCTTAAAGGAATGCCTAATACGTATTTATTCTCTCTGCAATCCTCATGGTAACTGGAGAGGCATATTCTTTCTCCACATATAAATTTTATTATACCTCACTCCGATATTATTTCATGCACATCAGCACGGCGCTAGTTTCTAGATGTGCTAGTCCACTGAGTTATTAAAAAAGAAGAGCCCACAACCTTCTATTTTCTTCAACCTGCTGATAGTTCTAACACAATTCCTTTTGCTTCCTCTGGCAGCCACACTTCCAAACACGTCCTCTCATAGCTGGACAAACAAGTCCAGCTAATTACAACCTATCTGCTTAATATCCTGAAATTTAAAATTAAGCTTGTAGGCACTGTTTTTATGATTACATGTTTTTAAAAATTAGAAGTTTTTAGCCAGAGTTATCACAGAAATTTGAATTTTAACTTGAAATTTTTGGCTTTATAAATGTCAAGGATTTTACTTCAAAATGTGTCTACAATTACTATAACTACAATGTAATTTTTCTTTTTTTTTGAGACGGAGTCTGGCTCTGTCACCCAGGCTGGAGTGCAGTGGCCAGATCTCAGCTCACTGTAAGCTCCGCCTCCCGGGTTTACGCCATTCTCCTGCCTCAGCCTCCCGAGTAGCTGGGATTACAGGCGCCGCCACCTCGCCCGGCTAGTTTTTTGTATTTTTAGTAGAGACGGGGTTTCACAGTGTTAGCCAGGATGGTCTCGATCTCCTGACCTCCTGATCCGCCCGTCTCGGCCTCCCAAAGTGCTGGGATTACAGGCTTGAGCCACCGCGCCCGGCCGTAATTTTTCTAAAGATACTTTCTGAAAGACAATCAAATCTCAAAATTAAATGTGGCCTTGATTTTTAAAAAATCAATCTAAAGAAAAAAATGCAATGTTGCCTTGGAACATAAAGTATTTAGGGACCACAAGAAATGTCTCTAGTGTGAAAACATACAAAATAAGTACAAAAAATGTGAGTTCTCAGGCCTATCCTGTGAATGGAATAAGATCTCCTGACCTGTATTATCTACAACTGTTAGCAGCAGTGAATCCCTACTGGTCTGCCCCAACCTCAATTCTTGCCTCCTCAGAAGAAATTCAACCAAAGGGCATAAGGCAGAGATACTGAGACAAGTTTTAAAGCAGGAGTGAGAGTTGATTAAAAAGTGTTAGAGGCCTGGTGCGGTGGCTCATGCCTGTAATCCCAGCACTTTGGGAGGCCGAGGCGGGCAGATCACCTGAGGTCAGGAGTTCAAGAACAGCCTGACCAACATGGAGAAACCCCATCTCTACTAAAAATACAAAATTAGCTGAGCATGGTGGCACATGCCTGTAATCGCAGCTACTCGGGAGGCTGAAGCAGGAGAATCACTTGAACCCGGGAGGCAGAGGTTGGGTGAGCCGAGATCGAGCTATTGCACTCCAGCCTGGGCAACAAAAGTAAAACTCCGTCTCAAAAAAAAAAAAAAATTAGAGCAGGAATGAAAGGAAGTCATGTACACTTGGAAGAAGGCCAAGTGAGCAACTTGGGAGATTGGGTGCATGGTTTGGCCTTTGACTTGGGGTTTTATATGTTGGCAGTCTTCTGGCATCAACGATTTCCTTGGGGTGGGCTGTGCAGTGGCCGGCCAGCACTTGGGAGGCAATGCAAGCCCAATGTGTTTACTGGAGTCGTGCATATACTTACTTGAGGCGTTCTTCCCTTACCAGCTGAATTTTCCTGGAAGGTCATGTATCAGTTAAGCTTTGCCATTTTGCCTCTTAATGCACATGCTTGAGCTTTCTTGTCCAAATCCTGAGATTTTATCAGAAGCTGCTGACCACCAGTTTCAGGTGTTCCTATCTATTGGGAGACTGCCTTTCCCTGGCACTGGCTGCAACCAATTATTATTTTAGAGAGTCAGCTTAACAACTGGCTGACCGGCCAGGTGCAGTGGCTCATGCCTCTAATCCTAGCACTTTGGGATGCTGAGGTGGGCGGATCACCTGGGGTCAGGAGTTTGAGACCAGCCTGGCCAACATGGCAAAACCCTGTCTCTACTGAAAATACAAAAATCAGCCGGGCGTGCTGGCGGGCGGGTGCCTGTAATCCCAGCTACTTGGGAGGCTGAGGCAGGAGAACTTCTTGAACCCGGGCGGCAGAGGTTGCAGTGAGCCGAGGTCGTGCCACTGCACTCCAGCCTGGGCAACAGAGTGAGACTCTGTCTTAAAAGAAAAGAAACAACAAAAAACACTTGACTGACCAATCACCTGATGATTGCCTGACATTCTTGGTGGGGGGGGGGGGGTGTCTCTCCTGGCCTGCTCCTATCTGCCTATCTACTATAATATAACTAAGCCCAGTAGTAGAGGAAATCCTTTATTTTGTTAAAATAGGGCCACTGGGTAGAGGTTGTTGCTTTGCACATTTTAAGATCTATCAACATAATACCAAGAACAAACCACGAAGGAAAAAGTGGTAAATCCAAACATAAAAGTGTTTAAAAGTTTATTAAGTATTTTATTACACATCTACATTGCCTAAGGTTTCTATAACACACACCTTACATTGGAATGATCTGTTTCTTGTTTTTATTTTCTACCAAAAAAAAAAAAAAGGACGTTAAAATTAAGTATAGAAATGGTGGAACTTTGGGATTTCCTGTCCAGAGTTATCTATGAGTCAGGTTTTATTCCAGCTGATTCAACATGGCAGATTAAATGTGAAAAGTAAAATGGTGGGCCCCCTTAGGCAGCAACTCTTCTTTCCTGGTTACCTCTGCCTACATAGACAATTGATCAAGAAAGATGTTTACACCCCCACACATATTCTAGATAGTTTTGGTCATGAAGTCACAAGTTTCCATATCTGCACAATTTTTAAAATATGGAACTACACATTTGCACAAAATCTTTGTTTGGGAGTAGGGGGCAGGCCAGGCAGTGGAGGAGAAACTGACACCAACTTCCCTGAGAGCTTCCAAAGTAAGAAAGCATCGCTTTTTCCTTCATCAACTCCTGGTTGCATGGGGAAAATGCAGCAAGTGAGGCACACCAAGCATAGACACAAAAATAGGAACACAACTGTAAGGTAGCCAGGTTGGCAGGTGTAGGGCCGAAATGGCTGCATGCCACCACGGTAAAATGTCTGCTACAGCCGCACATTTACAATCAGTTTGGTGATGTTTCCAACACAGGCTGGGGGATTGAGATTCCTCCATATAAGGCAATGACAAGGATTTCAAATGGACCAAACATTTTATATTAGTGTCAACAGCATTAACACAGCTTCATCTGGCAGAGGAGACGCAACCAAGAATATCTGCATTATTTACTCCAGAGACATTGCCTGACACCATCTGTTCTGTCAACCCCCACCCACCAATGTGGCGCTTTCCTAGCGCACCCTTGCCTAGCTCTGTGAACCCCTCAGTTATGTATTTTGGCCCAAGAATTTCAAATCCCCATGTTTTCCTGAATAGAGATTTGGAAAGTTCATTTCAACAGAGTGATTGGTAACACAGAAGATCTCTTAATGCCGCAAAGCATTATTAGTTACCCAGCTGCAAAGATGATTTGTTGTGTTTACCTTTATTCTAGGATTGAATACAATGCTTTCGCTATACAATGTGGTGGCTGGGGTATGGTGAGGTGGAGGGGACAGAGGGATTGGGCTAGATTACACAGCATAGAAAATCAATACTCTTACACTCTAGGGTCTGTGAACTGGTTCAAGGTCACAGAAGTGAATAAGAAAGCCAACTAACTAGGAGTAGGAAATAGGTTGCGCAAAGAAAAAACAAATTTCTGAAACACCTACAAACCACATATGACGTCTATATTTGTGTCTAGCTGATTTGTATACAAACATTGACCTTTCTGGAGATAAACTGTCCCCTCTGAAAATCACGGTAACACTATTAGTAAGTCAAGGCCAAAACAAGAGGCAACAGTCATGACAGTGACTATATTTCATCTCTATGGCCGGGAAAGGGGAATTAAAATGAGGCCCCTCAAGAGAGAAAACCCCAATAACTTGTCATTAAAAATAAAAATGACTGATTTGTACAAGCGTAGTTCAAAATTTATTTATACATTTGTTTAAAAGAATGTAAGACATTTTTTTCTTTTGTGCATATTTGTACCGCAGATTAAGAAAGTAGGGATTAAAATCTAAAAAGACCCCCAAAGCTTTCCAAAACCTGATCTGAGAATTAGATAAGAATGTGTCATTTAGAAAGACAAGCCTAATGCTAGCATTAGGACTAGCATTAGGAGATATACCTAATGTGAGTGACGAGTTCATGGATGCAGCACAACAACACAGCACATGTACAAAGCATATGTAACAAACCTGCACGTTGGGCACATGTACCCTACAACTTAAAGTATAATAAAAAACGAAAAAAAAATTTCATAAAGAAAAAAAGAATTCATGGGGCAGAAAATGTAAGGGGTTCTGGAAACAGAGACTTGAAAGTCCAGAAATGAGCTATAAATAAACTGCTGCTAAAAAAAAAAAAAAAAAGACAAGCCTGTAGCACCCATAGCTCTGATTAACCTGAAAGCATCAAGTGACTTCCTCTTTTTCTACCTTACCAACATTAATTACACTTCCAATTAGAAAAATAATGTAGCATTTCCCTGGCAGTAGAGATTACATGAGTTCAGTAATCAGCTCCTCCAAACATGCATAAATGAGGACAGGGAGAAGCCAGTCACTCCTGACTGCACCATCAAGTGTGTGGGCAGTTGAAATCAAGGTAAAAACAGTGAAGCTGAACAAAATCACATTAAGAAAAAGCATCTCATGAGGCTTTTCGAGGTCAGCTGATGAAGACCAGATAGGAGTCAATATTTTCTCATATACCCTGGAAGAAAAAGAAAATGAAAATTACCACAAGCAGCAAAATAAAATTCAAAGCCTTTGTAGTCAAAAATGAAGTTCCTGCAAAGAACGCTCTTACTGCATCAAGCTAAAATGACCATTTTTTAAAATTAACAACTTAAATGACCATCGAAACTATTTTCTTTCAAGTCACATTGCATTTGATTCTCAAAATAGTCTTGGCCAATAATGTAATGGTTTGTCAAGTGATGTCTTATTGGCTGTGTTCTTAGACTAACAGAGGTCACAAATAATATAGTTCGAAAATGTTGTCACCCACCTACACAGTTACAGCAAGGACAGGAAGAACACATGTGGAACAGAGCAATTTAAATGGAAATGTCTCAAGTAGGGTTACGCTGTATTATGCAGGAGAAAGGTGCCTTCTAAGAGGACCTTGAGGTAGGGAGATAGACTGATGAGTCTCCACTCACACCATGTACGAAGGGTCAAGAGACCTCCATCAAGCCTTCCACAGTGCTGGGCCACGTTATGTATGGAATACACACTATTGCTGTTTCTTCTAACACTTTGGGAAATTAAAATCTCAGATTGCCTCATTGGTCATAGGAAATGCTGAACTGCCCTTGAAGACATAGGATTAAGAGTTTCCACAGCATCCCAAAGAGCCTCACCTGCTGTATCAGAGGAAATATCATTTAAAGGGATTTTTTAAGTGACCCACCTTAGGTGCCTCAAAAAAACTAATAGAGGACCCTAGAAAAATCAAAATGTATTTTTTTACATACAAAAGCAATTATTGAAGAATAAATGTATATGTTAAGAAATATGAGAAGACTGATTTAAATTAACAATGATTAAAAAATAAAAATCAGTCCACCTAACATACACACTTATCAGAGGCCTACTGCTTAAGTGTCTATATGACATTTCAAGAAGCTGCTGCTTCTTTCCATGGCTTGGTTTTATCATAATTTCTGCCTTCCTCCTTCTTTTCTCTGCCTCTGGCTTTTTACTGGTTCTGCTATTTCCTCCAAGTCTTTGTGAGTTGAGGCATAACTTTCCTCTTTCATTCCTTGGAGGAGCTCAGTCCTCACCTATCAGTCTTTAAATGGTGACATATCCTTAATTTAATAGTAATTCTAATATATTAATATGTTGTTAATCTATATATTAATTGCGTCCACTTGTTATTTGCAAAACATGTCCTAAATAAAAGTTTATATCCTCTCTTCTTACTTTTGTATGATATTCTTTTATGAATAGATGTTTTAAAATTTAATGTAGGTATAGTTACTTTTTTGGTTTTTTTTTTTTTCCTTGGTTTATACCTTGGGTCTTACAAAATCCTTTCTCAGCTCTATTTTATAAATAGCCTGTCTTATTTTCTAAAATGTAAAAGTCTTCCTTCCTATTTAGAAGCTTTAATCCACTTAGAAATGTTATGAATTATGTCCGGACCTAATTCCATGTAAGTACTCAATGGTCCTAATAGCATTTGTTGAATGGTCTGTTTTCCCCCAGTGATGTGCTCTACCCCCTTCTGTCATACAAAAAAATTTAAAAATTCAGAAATGTTGGGTGTGCTGGTGCCAATTGCATACTGCTCTAAATACACAATTAAGTTCCCATCTATACTTCTTTATCTTTAGGAGTGAATTGGTTACTCTTGGTTCTTTGCTTTGATTACAATTTATTTGAATCTATAACTTATTTGAGAGCTCATTCCTATCTATTAACAAGGTATAACTCTTCATTTATTTATTCCACAGTATCTTTCTACAAAATTTTAGAATTTTTTTTCTTTTTTTCTTTTTTTCTTTTTTTTTTTTTTTTGAGAAGGAGTCTCGCTCTGCCACCCAGGCTGGAGTGTAGTGTAGCCATCTCAGCTCACTGCAAGCTCCGCCTCCTGAGTTCATGCCATTCTCCTGCTTCAGCCTCCCTAGTAGCTGGGACTACAGGCGCCCGCCACTACGCCCGGCTAATTTTTTTTGAATTTTTAGTAGAGACGAGATTTCACCATGTTAGCCAGGATCATCTCGATCTCCTGACCTCATGATCTGCCCGCCTCAGCCTCCCAAAGTGCTGGGATTACAGGTGTGAACCACTGTGCCCAGCCAATTTTAGAATTTTTTTAAAAGGGCCATGCATATCTTTGGTTGGATCTTTTAATTAGATTTATTTACTCCTAATGTGTAGAAATGTCGTTTTCACATATTGATCTTACATCTACTAACATTGCCAAGCGTTTTTTCCTTCTAATAATTTGAATGTAAATTCTTTTGGATTTCTTATGTAAATAATTGTATCATCTGTGATTTATAAAGGTTTTTTCCCCCTTTTCAATCTTTATATCTCTTATTTAACAGAAATGTTTTTAATGTTTTATTATTATACAGTTTTGATCCCTTTATGAGGCAAAGAAATTTCCCTTCTATTCCTAGTTTGCTAGAAGATTTTACCATGAGTATTGTAATTTAGCAAATGCTTTTTCTGTACTCATTGAGATGATCATATGGAGTTTCTTTTATAATTTATGAGGTGAATTATCTCAGTAGGTTTTTTGTTTTGTTTGCAATAAGCCAAGCTTGCAATTCTGGAATAAATCCTATCTCATCAGGACATGTTATGCTTTTTCATATTTATCCTGTCAAAATCTTGTGATTGTTTTGAATCTATGTTTATAAGTGATACTGAGTCTATTTTTTTCTATACAGTCTTTGTCTAATTTTAATTCAAAGTCACATTTACCTGCTTAATCATTTTGAATAATACTTCCTTCTTTTTAATCAGAAAAACTTTCTAGACATTTGAAATAATTTGTTCCTTGAAAGTTTAATAGAATTTTGCTCTAATATGTATAGGCCTGGTCTTTGTTTAATGGGAAGACAGTAAGACATTGCTGTTGACAGTGTTTGTATCACTTTGCACGTCCACCAATGATGTGTAAAGTACCGTTTTCCCCACAGTCTTGCCAACAGAGTATATCGTCAATCTTTTAGGGTTCTTTCCGCCAAATAATTGATAAGAAATGGCATTTTGGTCTAATTCTTTTTCAAGTCTGCTTGGTTGTCTTTCATTGTCTCCTATTTTTTGCTCATTATTTCAAATCCAATTTTTATTTCATCGAATGTTTTTTAAATTCAGTATCTAATCATTTTAGCACATGAAATCATCTGGCCCTCAGTCTGTCTGTTGTGTTTGTGATGTTGAATCACAACCACTTGTTTCCTTGCATGTGCGGTAAGTTCCAGTTATTGTTTTATGCCTGGGATACGTCAGTGAACACAACAATCCAATGGCCTCGCCCTTGTAGAACGTGGAACATACATCAATCACCACAGGAAGAGGTGAAGAGTAAACAGTCAACAAAACGTACAAGGCAATTGTGTTTTAAAAGTATGTTAGAAGTTGAAGAGTGCTATAGAAAAAGGGAGGGGAGCCTAGAAAGGGAACTGCAGGAGCCAGAGTGAGAGGACAGGCAGCAGCTTTAACTAGGATGCCAAAGTAACCTCACTGAGACCGTGGAATTCAAGAAAGTAAATGAAGGAGGACAAACCATATGGATATTATGGAGAATAGTATAGACAGAGCAGCCAGTGCTCTCAGCAAGAAAGCTGGTGTGGCTAGAGAGAAATGAAGAAGGAGAGCCAGAGGCCTAAGAAGGGGTCTGGATCATGCAGCACCTGGTAGCCTGCTGGAAGGACTTTGGCTTTTACTAAAAGTGATTTGGGGGGTGGTGGAAGCCACTGGAGGGGTATGCAGAGACAGAATCTGACTTCTGTCACTCTTGTATTGAGAACAGACTGTAGGTAAGTAATTGTGGAAGGAAGGAAACCGTCTAGGAGACTACTGCAAGTAGCTGGATGAGCACTGAGAGAGGCTGGAAGCAGGATAATGATGATGAGCATGGTGAGAAGCTGCTGAATTGGATGTATTGGGAAGGAAGAGTCAAGAGGATTTGTTGATGGCTAGCTGTGTGGGGGTGAGAGAGAGATTGCACCATTACGGAAACAGGAAAATGTGCAGATAGAGCACTGGGGTAAAGGGGATCAAAGGTTAGGTTTTAGACATGTTAAGGCTGAAATGTGTATTACATATCTTGGATAAGTAGAGATGTGTTGGGTAGGCAACTGGGTACACAAGTCTGGAGTTTGGAGGAAGGGGTCTGGGCTGGAAATAGAAACTTGGGAGTCATGAACATACAGCTAGCATCTAATTTCATAAGAATGAAAGAGGTCATCAAGGTATTAAGTGAACATCAGTTCAGAAAGTGGTCCAAAGCAGATCCCTGAGGCACTTCACTGTTGAGAGGGCAGGAAGGTGCAAGGAGTTCAGCAAAGAGGAATGAAAAGGGGTTATTACAGAGGTATATGAAAACCCAGGAGAGTACAGTGTCCCAGAAGCTAAGTAAAGAAACGGTTTCAAAGAAGAGGGAGTGATTCACCGTGACGAAGAATGGCGAGCAGTCAAAAGATGAAGATTGAGAAATAATCGTTGGATTTTGCAATGTGAACACTTTTAGTGACCACGAAAAGAACATTCTTTTTGATGGGTAGATTCTAAAACCTGAAAAGAGTGGGTTTAAGAAAAAATAAAGAAACTAGAGATAGCAAGGGTAGGCACCTTTTAATGTTTTACTCTGAAGGAGGACAGAGCAACAGGGCAGTAGCAAGAGTTCGGAAATGTGCTATCAACAGAATTGATAACTGATTTATATTTTATGCTGATGGAAGGGTTCTAGTTGAGATGGAACATTCAGCAATTCAGTAGAGAGGAGAGAGTATTATTAGAACAAAGTCCCCCAGGAGGTGCAGAAGATAAATCATAAAGCAAAGCAAGCACAGAAGTGCAGATGTCTGGAGGTCAATAGAGGTGAAGGTGGGCGCCTGAGGAACTTCCCAGATTTCTCTTGCTGCTTCTTTTAAGTAAGGAAAGCACTGATAAGCCCTTTGGACTTGGATATGCCCAGCCTACTAAAAATTTCACCCAATCATCCTTGCTATTACATCATGAGAAAACAATGCTCCTCTCTTTGATCTGAGGAATCTAAGCAGAGATTTGTGGCTCACTAAGGCCTGCCAATAGTCATTGGTGAGCCAGATTGCCACATCCTCACGTCCTCAGAAGCCTATGTGATATCCATTTATGCCTTCCCATCATCTTCCCCTCTGCTCCAGATAGATGCTTTCTAAGTTTTAAGAGCGGTTCCATAGAGAAGAAATGACAACCATACAGTGTGTTTCCAAGCCCTGACAAAATCTAAATTCCAATCGTGTTTCACAACTAAGTTATACAAGCTTGGATAATGTCTGCAACTCACAATGGCCCATTTTCCACATGACTCCTACTCACATATTGTTACAAGACAGTATGTGTACATTGCATCACACAATGCAAAGATCCTGCGTTTCAGTTATTTTCTCTGTTCCATACTGTCCCATTCTGAATGTCAGAGTGTAACAAATGAGCATATATTAGGGATAAATAGACACATCCAGGAAGCGTTCTCTGCAAATTTGCTTATGTTCAATTATCTTAAATATGTATACATTTGTAAAATCCATTCATCAATTTAAACTACTAGATTACTAGATGTCTTTCAAAGGTACATGCTATAAGATTTCTAACAGATTGACTTCTCAAACATGATCATTGGTCTGTCGAGATTTATTAAAGGAAGATCTTCTCTAGACTTTCTAGGTCAGCAAGCACTTGACTATTTTGTTGTATTTTTACCGTTTTACAGATTTCTATCTGATGTGTGTGTATATAAAGGGAGTGAGTGTGAGAGAGAGAAGGCAGTTATGCACTTGGACTTCAATTAAACTGTAAGGCCTATGGTCTTTAGTTTTTTATTTTATACACATTGCAAACCTCACAATTATATATATTCCAAAGCTTTGGTGCTCGTTCAATAATATATTGTGCACACAAAATACATTAAACACATATTACAACACAGTTGCAAGGTTTTCATCACAGAAATATGTAAGGATATTTCATTTTTTAAAAGTGCCTTTTGCTATAGGGTTTTTAAAAAATCATTTTGTAGTGAAAAATTAACTACTGGTTTCTTTGATGTGTTAGTTTGACTGAAAGAATGTATTACTAGAGAATGCTTATTATTTTTATAACCATACTTCATTTAAAATCTTTCTGAAAAAAAAAAACGTTCATTTGTTTTTTTGTAGGTCTGGGCAAGGGATGATAAAAAGCCTTAGAGTCCAGGCAATCATGCTGAAAACAAAGGGCAGGTGTCATTTTTTATTGTGATTGGCCAGAGCTGAAATCAGGACTTTCTCCCTCTCAGAAGCTATTGTGGAATTTACAGTAATCCCCCTGGCTGACTGCCCATCACACTGCTGAACAGCATAACAACAACAAAAACATAATATCTGGGGAGAAGGCCAAAACATATATTCAAAATTCTCATTGTTTTTATTCTTCAACATTCACAGATGATTTTTTTAAGAGAAAAGAAAAAAACTCACCCAGCTGTTACCGCTATTCATATTCCAACAGCCTCCAGATTGCTCGAGGCCACCTGGTTGACTTTTGCCTTGGAGTCGGTCCAGAAAAGCATTATTTACCCTTTAAAACAATGAAAAATGTGTGTGAGTAGAAAACTTGCTGCAGGGCTGAGAGATTTCTGAGAACCTAATGTGTTGTGTGAACTGACCCTGGGGATGGCTTCCTGGCTTCAGCTTACAAGAAATCTACAGACACTTCTCTTCATACTAACCATATGACATGCTATTAACCGCTCTTTACTGGAGATGGTGCCAATCTTGGCTCAAGCCAAAGGGGGTATGAGTTCTTAACCTGAGAGTTTCAGGCACTCATCTCCTACCAGTTCAGCAAGACCCTAGTTCAAGAAAGAAACTACAGCCCTCAGAGTCATGCCAGGTATGAACCTCAGAGGCTGGAGAAAGACAGAAGCCTCAGCACGAACCAAAACATGAAGAAGAACCAAAGATAGCTCTATGGCATTATTGCTGCAAGATAGATGTCCTTCCCATGTTCCCTGCACTCCACTGCCAGTCTTGCTAAAGTAAACTCCACACATGCAAAGCAGAAATGGAAGGCAGTAGGGTGATGGTTATATTATTCTATTTCTGGAGCTCGCTACCTGGTTGTTTACTTTATAATTAATCATCATAAATATCTGCTTTATGGACCTTTCTGTGTTTCGTATTTCAATTTTTAAATTTAAAATAATAAATCACAGGTAACACCATGCTCTGAGTTGCCCACGGATGGCTGAATAGAGTCAGGGACTTGGAAACTGAAGAAATGATACTGCAATAGGTACCTTATGATATCAACAGATTATTTAGGAAGTACAGAAATAAGACTATACGCTTCTTGCAAGCAGAAACACAATGCCTGGTGCACAGCAGCAAATATACATTTATGGAAGGACGGAAGGCAGGAACCAGTCACATGAGCCTCTTGTTCAGTCATGAAGATAAGCAGAACGTGGTCATGGTGACTGGCTACAGGCCGGTGACTGGGAGATTTGGGAACTTTGAGGAAAATAAAGGCTGGGTGGCAAAGTCAAAGGCTGGAGGGGGTTTTTGTCTGTCTGTGCTTGCTCAGTGCTAGCGAAGATGCCATCTTAGTTGCTGTTTCTCAACAACTCTAGGTCCCATCGGGCTGTGGTTCCACCTCAGCTATTGTAAAGCTTCTTTCCTGTCTTACCATAAAATCCATCCAAGTGCCATATTCTAGTCAGCCTGTTTCACTGCCAAGCTCCATGTTTAAGTCACCTTCTCTCAATCTGTCAGTGTGCAGATAGAATAGTATCCAACTTCGCTGGAGACTCAACTATCAAGAAAAGGAAAGTGACCCTGCTCCCCATTAAACAATACAACCACTGGTATCCTGGACTCCCTACATGCCTGGGGCTGTTCTTATCCAGTCTTTTTTGTCATTAGCAAAGATGGGTTTTCATTCAGCATCCTCCACCCCACACCCAAACCACTGGAAGGCTTGTTAGCTCTACCTCCTGAACACATCCTAAATTCACGCTTTCCTTTCCATGGATACCATTCTAGTTTAAATTACGATCTCCTCTTCACCTTGCTAGTGCTTTCACTCCCACCTTCTGTAATCTAGTCCCCATACAACAACTTTACTAGATTATGAAAGAAATCTTGTCTTCCTGTAGCTTAAAATTCTCCCATGACTTCTCATTGGTCTTAGAATAAAACTGGCTTATAAAATGTTGTGTTATCTTGCTCCTGCCTACCTTTCCTCCCTCACTGAGTATTATTCTCTTCTTCACTCACTATAATCCCATCGCATGGGGTGAGGTGTGGTGGCTCATGCCTGTAATCCCAGTGCTTTGGGAGGCCGAGGCGGGTGCAAGACTTGAGGTCAGGAGACTAGCCTGGCCAACCTGGCAAAACCCCTATCTCTACTAAAAATACAAAAATTAGCCTGGCACGGTGATGGACACCTGTAGTCTCAGCAACTCAGGAGGCTGAGGCAAGAGAATCACTTGAACCCGGGAGGCAGAGGTTGCAGTGAGTGGAGATGATGTCACTACACTCCAGCCTGGGTGACAGAGCAAAACTCTGTCTAAAAAAATAATAAAAATCAAAAATAAAATAAAATAATAAAATCCCATCACTTGGGACTCAAAAAGTCCAAGCTCATTTGCACTTTAGAGCCTCTGTGCTTGCTTCTCCCCTGTTCGTAGGCCATCTAAGTCCATGCATCTGCCCCCAGTCTCTATGTGGCTGGTTCTTCCTTTTCCTTTGATGTCACCTCTGCAGTGAGGCCTTCCTAAGTAACCTATCACCTCCAATTTCTTCCTTAATATCCTCTTGTGATATGGTCCTCACAGTACACATCACCATCTGAAATAACAGTGCCTTTGATTGTGGACTTCCATTTCTCTCCTCCAGATTATAATTTCCACAGGGTCAGGGACCCCTTCTGCCATGTTTTGCCCTATTCCCGGGACCTAGAACTAAACCTTTATGGAACGTGACCTGATAATGAACAAATCTTCCTGGCACACGTTCTTCACCCCTGAAAACAACATGGATGATGAGTGCAGACTGCAAAACAGCTCACTGGCAATTGCTCTCAATTCACTCAAACCCTGTGAAGACCGATGCCTTGTCACGAAGACACAAGGTAATGTGATTCACTTTTGAGCATCAGTTACTAAGAGGACATCAGAGTGGTTGAGCACTCTTTGATACTATAGGAGTGTCCTCAACTTGCCTATGTCCACGGCAGTGTGAGTCAGCCAGAGATAATGGGGGGGAAAGAGTTCGCTTCTCTCAATTCCTATCAAGAATCTAAATGGGAGGGAAAAGAACCAATTTCTATTTTTGTTTAATAGTTTTAGAAAGTACATACAAGCTACTGCGGTCAAAGTCGTGCTCTGGGTTTTCTTCTGAGGGTTAATTTGGATAAAAACTATTATTCAGGGATGGTTCAAGTTTGAATAAATCAATTCAGTTCATCCCAGTTTTCACCTCATGGCCCAAATCCTTTCAAGTCCTTGACCCCCATGCTCTCTCATTTCTCTCCAGAGTTTCTACTTGTCTTCTCCTACTCAAATACTTACAATGGGTCAGGTCCAGGTGCACTCAAGCTCATTACAGGTTCATTGAAGAGCTTGTCAGGAATCTCAAAGCTTTCTATTATAACACTCAGAGTTGAGTTTTCTGCAATGTGAACTTTTAAACTGTAGAAAGCACGTTGTCTTTTTGATGCCAATAAAATTGTGCCTCTGGAGAAAACCTCATTTACATCCCCTACACACATACTATATAGCTTGTGGTGTTGCCTTGAGTAAGAATGGACACAGCTATTAAGAGTTCATTGAATATGTGTTCTCACATGATAATATGGGAAAGCTCATGGCACACTTTAAAGGCAATACAAATGTAAGCTCTTTTCAAAAACTGATGAAGAGCATAAAATATATATTTAATAACTTGATCAGAGACTTCAAAACTAATTACTGAGTTTATTATCTAGAAAAATCTCTTCTTGGATTAAATTTGGAGCTATACATTTATTGGATCTATTTAAGTAGAATCAAAAGAAAGAGAAAATAACATATAGAAATCAAACAGCCCCACCAATATTTAGGTATTCAGTAGTATGGAAATAAAGAATGAGAGCCAAGATTCCTATAACAAAGAAATTATCTTTTCCACCTCTAATCAAATAGCTTGGGTGTTTATTAGGTGCCCATCAAAGATAAATATTTCAGCAATAGAGCCTATTAATGTGACACATCACTATGTTTAAGATGCTTAAAGTCTTATAGTTCAATTAATCCTCAGAAGTCCAGAGAAATAACTGGCTACTACTAGGAATCAGTTCATAAATACAATATCAAGTGTTTTATTAAACAGAAAGTATTTTAAAGAAAAAATAGGCCAGGTGCGGTGGCTCACGCTTGTAATCCCAGCACTTTGGGAAGCCGAGGCGGATGGATCACCTGAGGTCAGGAGTTCAAGACCAGCCTGGCCAGCAGGTGAAACCACATCTCCACTAAAAATACAAAAATTAGCCGGGCACGGTGGTATGTGCCTGTAGTCCCAGCTACTCAGGAGGCTGAGGCAGAAGAATCACTTGAACCTGGGAGGCAGAGGTTGCAGTGAGCCAAGATCCCACCACTGCACTCCCGCCTAGGCAACAGAGACAAAATTGAGACTTTGTCTCAAATTAGAGAGAGAGAGAAGGAGGGAAGGAAGGAAAAAAACAGTAACAAAATGACTAAATTATGGCCTACTTTATAATAAATAGTTAGCATCCTTCCCCACCACCATCTTACCCAACAATGTAGCCTAACCAACATATCAGAGTTTTGATATTTCCTTAAATAAGAGAAAAAATATGTAACTCACATTTGTAGTTTTAAAACTATTTTGACTGGACTATGGGAACAACATAGTCCAGTCAAATAAATGTGAGCCCGCCGCCCACAGTTACAGGCACCATCAGAATAGGGCACTTCCACCGAATGCTTTTTAAAGTCTCTCATTTAGAAAATGAAACCACCATAACTCAAAAACACACTTTAGTGACAGTGGGAAGGTTAAATACATAAAAGAAGCCATTCACTATCAAAAGAATTTGTTCCTTTAATTTGTGAAAACCCTTACATTCTTCTCCAAGATACTCAAGTACACCCCTAATGAACTCCAACAACCTGTGTCCCCCGTAGAAATCTTAGCGTAATAATGGCAGACAATATGGTGCTTATTAGCACTGTCCCAACAGTAACATGATATTTTACTAGGTATTCTTAAGTCTGATATTAAGATTAAGATGGGGAGTGCTCAGACTATTTGAAAATTACTTAATGGTTCTAAGATTTTTTTCTCTAATGTATTTGTCAATATTAAATAACTTTAATGAGTCTTTGAGCTTTTGTACTCAAGGGTGGGTATCTGATCATCTATATTAATGTAATTATTCTAATTAAGTCTATAAATGGTACAGCATCGTCTCAAATTAGGATGCTCTGTCCCATGGAAGGAAAATTAAACATACCTTAATTGAACACACAGCTTAAGAACATGATTCAGTTTCCTGAGTTTATGCCACCTATCCAAGAAAATTGGATATTTGTGTGCATGCACATATGTACACGTATGTGTGCTCATATATGTAGCAGTTGGCATACCTCATACATATATCACATCTCAACAACAGATTTAAATGTAATACACATTCCAAAACCATATGAATAATGTTACTGTAATGTTTTCCTAAAACGCTGTACAAACTTTGTAGGTAATTGATTTAACCAAGGATGCTTATTTTATTAGCCAGTTATACCTCCTGTGTTCAGTCTGGTGGATTCTGGCTCTTTCTTCCTCTTGCTGCTGCCGCTTAAGTTCCAGTAATTCACTCTAGGAACAATAAGTTATAAAATAATGGCTTTCAATTAACATGGTTGTACAGAAGACACCCAAATCAATTACATATTTAACCTCAACTGGTACAATATTTCATTTTTGAAACTTTTACTGAAGTACTATTTGGATGTGAAATTATTTTCTTATATACGTAGGTAGCAAATAACTGTGGCTTGGTCAAACAGAATTGCTCTGTGAGTGTAAAATTGCTAGATTAAAAGCCAATATGCATGGTCAAGATACTAGACCAATAGGTACAACACAAACAGAGAAAAATACAATGTAAGTCAAATTCATCTATGTCTTACAGAGAAAAACAAATCAAATTAGTTCCTTCAGGAATATCACACAATACTATTTCTTGGTATTTCTCTAGCATTTCTTTCCTAATACATTCATAGCAACTTACAAATAAATATTGGACTCAATCTTGTAGTGCAATTCTCTTAATAAAACATTCTCCATCCTGGAGAACAAGCAATCACCTATTATTGGTTAGTTACTTCTAATACCAGCAGAACTTTGAGATCTCTGGAGGAGATAGTTTGCTTCATATAAATCACATTATTATAACTAAATCTTTAGCTTCCAACAGTCTGCTTATCTTCTGGGAAGATGCAACTTAACTTCCAGACCCAGTTACTATGTTTACAGTATTATACCAAAGAACCAACCCCAGGATTTCTCTAATATCCAACTGTCTACCCTAAGGCAGAATAAATTTTAATCCCATTTCAAAGACAAAAAAATGCAAAGAGAAGAAAATTATTAGGCCCAAGTCATATACCAGTGCCTGAGTCAGAGAGACTTTCTGGTAGAGAAAATACTGTGTCTTAATCAACACATACCAATAAAAGGTTGCTATTGTTGTTTTAACTCCCATACTTCCTGGATGAAAAGTATACAAAAAACTTCAGAGTTCAGGTTGACATTTTATTAACTTTCAAAGACCCTCTAATATTCCACAGTCCCCCAAAATAAAAAGACTTGTTTCTTATACTGTGATATTCCAAATAAATTCCTCATCAATCCCTAAAGCACATTGCTTAACTCTAATTCCTACATAACACCAAGGGGAAATCATTGAATAATATTTGAGTTTTTGAAATCAGTGAATAATATTTGCCCACTCAATAAGCATTTATTATGCACCTAGCTGCCAAGTTTTATGCTCAAGTCTCACTCTTGCACAACAGGATCGTTTTTTAGTCTACCAAGTACTAGTACTCTTATTAGTACTACCAAGTATTAGTACTCCTTATCAGTACTACCAAGTATACTGATGTGAAAGAAGCTCCTGTCCTCTCCCTCGTCTCCACAATCATTTTCAATTCCTGCATGTGGTTTTGTCAGTAATTATCTTCTTCTTAATAGTATGCACGTTTATTCATTTCTTAATGTTTAAAAAACTGTATCATCTTTTGACTGCCTACAATGGAAAAAGATTGATGTCTCTATTACTACCTCCACCCCAATCCCAACTTCCTCTCATAGTACACCCCCAGCCTCATTCTCTTACAACATTTCTTTTTTTAACATTCAGTGTGGTGGGAGAGGGATCTAGAAATCCTATAGCTCCTCATTCAAGTTTCTAATTCATCCTCCTGTTTTCAAGTCTAGGCTTCAAAGGTACCAGGTGCCTCCAATTCCTGAACTTAACCAACTTCTGTCTTACTGCTTCTTGCAAATGAGTTCTGGCTTATCCTGCTCCACTAAATCAGTTGCCACTGACCACCTAGTTCCAGACTTAAATTTTTGGCTTGTATCTTTACTGCAGTCTACTAGTCTATTCTTTTGCTCTTGTTGGCTTATGACTTTTTTAAAAAATTCCTCTATTTTTAGTGGTATATGGGGAAAGAGTGATAAAACATAAGCAAACGAAATGCTTTTCATGTGCAATGTTTAACCAGAAAACCTTAATATTTTCTAATATAAGTTTTACCAGAATTGTATTATTTGATGTTTCTATTGCATTGACAAAAATCAGAAAAGTTTGACAGAAAACACTCTGGTATAGCATCTAAATTAGTGAAACCTAATTTGGTTTTTGGAGGTCAATTTAGCAATAAGCATCAAAATGTAAGATGTATACATCCCTTGCAGAAGTGTTCAAAGATGTATGTATATGAATATTCAGTTATATTATTGAAACTGTAAAAGTTCAGGGAAAAATGTTAATGCCCACCAACAAAAAACTCTCATGATAAGTGAGACCATCAGCACAATGGAATACAATGAAAGTTACAAAGAATAAGATGGATGTTTTGTAAGGCAGAGCGGGGGGCCTATGGAGAGATCTCTAAGATACATTAAGTGAGAGGAGATAGGTTCAGAGCCGTTTTCTTGGGATGCTTCTAAATAAATAGAAAACATATACATTCATTCATTTCGACTTTTATATGCTGGTGTGTATCCAAAACATTTAATGAAAAACTACACAAGAAAATGTTAACTGTAATTAACACTGAGTAGCAGTGCTTGAAGTGTGAATGGGCAAGAAAAGGATGCTTTACTATCTTACATAGGTTTTGTTTATTAACTTTTGAACCATGTGTATATATGATTTCCTCATACCATCAGTAGGAATTTATTATCAGTGTGACAGGCCATTTCTGTTTCCTTATACTTTCTTTAAAAATTCCAATAAATATGTAAATTTTAACACAGAGAGATATAAAAGAGCAAAAAACTACATATGAAGCTAAGAACTGTTAGGGAGGAAGAAAAGAAGATGGGAAGAGACCAACATACATCAACCTATTATGGAGGCAAGGAAAGGGGATAAGAGATAAAGACCAGGAGAGAAACAAGGACAGGAGCTGATGAGGCATCGCCATGCAAGAACATTGCTCCAGATGGCCGAAGGGAAGGTGCTGGCATCGCTGCACTCAGGATTATTATCCTATAACTAGCAAAGCATATTTACTAAGGAGAGTCTGGTTTTTCTTCCATACTAAGAAGGATAATTTCAGCTAATTAATTTGTTCTGCTGAACTGACAGCCACTGAGGATGTGTCTGCATGCCTTATAAGCATATTCTTGGTTCATTTACTGAGATCCCACACAGAAGTTCAATATCTAGAGTTAAGCAAATAAAAATAAGTTGTTCTTGTTCCAAGGACCAAGCTTGGGACATGAAAAGCATCAAAGCGCTCTAAGCAGGAGGACAATGACAACTCAATGCATATTGTCACACGCCAACCATTTTCCAGATACCTGGGTTCATGCTAAAGGTACAGATACCAGCACAGCTCCACCCTGAAGTAAATCACAGTATAATAAGGCAGACAGATCCAGGAACAGTTCTGATACAAGGTAAAAAGAAATGTGCTGCTAAACACAACTTTAAGCCACATGACATGGTAACACAAGGAAGGAATGCAAACAAGAGAAGGGTGTTCAACACTTAGTGTTCGTGCATTGTCTTATCACGGTGCTATGCAAATCCCTACATCCATACAGAGCTGCACACAAAGGAGGGTATGTTGGTGATATGATAAACAAAATACCATCTTAGAGATTGAAAGTGTGGAACTTCCTATAAACATCAGCCAAGTGGTATATGGTAAATGAGGACAACACTACAAATAGCGCCACTGCCTGTGGCCACCCGATGCAGTGCTCACCCAGGAGGGCTGCTCTGCTGGGGAGCTGCAGGATGGCACCAATATCTCTGCTTGGAGCCCAAGCAAATAAGAAGAAGAAGAGGGGTCGCCATTTCCAGGAAGAGGTTGCAAACATCATTTCTCCGGGCTCCAATTGTCTGATGGTGCCCTGTTCTGGAGAAGGGTCAACTATACAACAGACAGCGGTGTGTAAGGCTGGATGCTTAAGAAACCTGACAACGTTAGAGGGAAAGCATGCTCCAAAGCAAAGTTTCAGTGTGGTAACTGAAGGTGAACATGGGGTCATTTTAAAACCATGTCTGAATCCCAGCAGAGTGTATTCCGACATGGTTCAGCTTGACTGCTTTATGTAAACATGAAAATGCCATTGCCTGGCAGGACAAACTTCTCCCAGGAGAGCATGTTCTCTCAACACAACAAGAGGGAAAGGATAGTGGAAGCAGGAGAGTTGAGCATGAAGTCATGAAGTTCAAGAATGCCTTCCTTTGAAGGTTTAACATAGAAGAGCTTTGAGGGGCGGGAGGAGAGTTTAAAGAAGTCCTGGTTCTCAGGCATCCACAGTAATACCTTTGCCTTGAAGAAGAAAGATGGCCTTGGCTATCAAGAATGGGGAGAAAAGGCACCAGCTGCCACCCAGAATTTACAGAGCACCAACCAAATGAAGGCAAATAAATACTAATGGGTGAAGCAGAGCTTTAAAATAACACAAGTCATGTACACTCTCCCCTTACTAGCTGTTGTTTTTAATTTTTAATTTTTTAATTGACAGTTTGTACATATTATAGGATACAATTTGATATTTTGATATATATATGTTGCAAAATGATCAAATCAGGGCACTTGGTGTGTACATGATCTCATGCATTTATCATTTATTTGTAGTGAGAATATTCCAAAGCGTCTTATCTAGCTATTTTGTAAGGCACACTATCTCACTGTCAACCACAGTCACTCCACCGTATAACAGAACATCAAAACGTATTCCTCTTATCTAATTGTAACCTTGTACTTGCTGTTGCTAGTTCTATCATTTTAACAGAGAGAGAAATGAACTTCCAGTTACAATAATCATGGAATCACAACTCTATGTCTCCCACCTAAAAATATTTCCTGCACAAAATGCAAGGAGGAGGTAGGTTTCAAAACTTATCTGCACTCTTTTATGATCTTTGCTTTCATTTTCATATATGCGAGCATATTTCTATTGTGTTATTAAAATGTGGTCATAATTGCTGCATCGTATTTATTCCAAACTCCAAAACCTTCAAATCCTCTATCACTGAACAAACTGTTTCAAATTTCCCATTAATCTTATGTTAAAAATAAACAACTTTGTACATATATCTTGTGTGCATCTCTCATTATTTCCTCAGAATACATGTATACCTTTAGATCTAACATTTTTAGTTTTGGGAAACTCTTGATGTTGCCAAAGTGCCTCTCAGTTTATCCTCTCACCAGTAACAGTACTTGAGTGTTTGTGGTATATATTGATACCGACTAGTGGAAGTTCTCCTTACCCCAACAAATACATAAATTATTATTCACATTTTTCTAAAGTTTAAATTTCATTATTATTCTCTCAGTTGAAATTTAGAAACAGTGTTTTCAAATTACCTCAAATTCCACTGAAATTTATTACTAGAATTGCATTAAACTTACAAGTAAATTTGGATAGAACTATAGTTACTGAAATACTGAGTTTTAGCATTTGGGAATGTTAGCCATCTCTGCTTTATTCAGATTGACTTTTATGTATAATAACCAAAACAGCATGGTACTGGCATACAAACAAACATACAGACCAATGGAACAGAATGGAGAGTCCAAAAATGCATCCACACATGTAGAGCCAACTGATTTTTGGCAAAAGTACCAAGAACATAGGGGAAAGGACAGTCTCCTCAATGAACAGTAGTGGGAAAACTGAATATCCACATGCAGAAGGATGAAATTAAATCCTTTTCTCTCATCACATACCAAAAACAACTCAATTTGACAGCTTTCATAAAAGGCGTTAAAAAATAATCAACTCAAAATGGATTAAAGACTTTAAACGTAAGACCTGAAACTGGAAAAGTACTAGAAGAGAATACGGGGGAGGCTGGGCACGGTGGTTTATGGCTGTAATCCCCACACTTTGGGAGGCCGAGGCAGGCACATCACCGGAGGCTAGGAGTTCAAGACCTGCCTGGCCAATATGGCAAAGCCCCGTCTCCACTGAAAATACAAAAATTAGCCAGGCATGGTGGCACACACCTGTAATCCCAGATACTTGGGAGGCTGAGTCACGAGAATTGTTTGAATCACGAGAATTAGCTAGGCACGATGGTACACACCTGTAATCCCAGATACTTGGGAGGCTGAGTCACGAGAATTGTTTGAATCCCAAAGGCAGAGGTTGCAGTGAGCCGAGATGGTGCCACTGCACTCCAGCCTGGGTGACAGACTCTGTTTCAACAAAAAAGAAAGAAAAGAAAAAGAAAATATTGTGGAAAAGCTCCATGACATTGGTCTGGGCAAAGATTTTTTGGATAAGACTTTAAAAGGACAGGCAACAAAAGCAAAAACAGACAAATGAGATTACATCAAACTAAAAAGTTTCTACACAGCAAAGGAAACAATCAATAGACTACAGAGACAATCTACAGAATGGGAGAAAATATTTGTAAACTATACATCTAATAGGGGGTCAGTACCCAAAATACATAAGGTACTCAACTCAATAGCAAGAGAACAAATAACCTAATTTTTAAAATAAGCAACAAGGGCCAGGCACAGTGGCTCACGCCTATAATCCCTGCACTTTGGAAGGCCGAGATGGGTGGATCACCTGAGGTCAGGAGTTCAAGACCAGACTGGTCAACATGGTGAAACCCCGTCTCTACTAAATATAAAAAAAAAAAAAAAAATAGCTGGGTGTGGTGGTGGATGACTGTAATCCCAGCTACTCAGGAGGCTAAGGCAGGAGAATCGCTTGAAAACGAGAGGCGGAGGTTGCAGTGAGCCAAGATCATGCCATTGCACTCCAGCCTGGGCGATAAGAGCAAAACTCCATCTCAAAAATAATAATACAAATAAAATAAAATAGGCAAAAAGCTTGAGTAGCTATTTCTCAAAAGAAAACATGCAAATGGCCAACAGGTATATGAAAAAATGCTCAACGTGACTAATCGTCAGGAAAATGCAAACTAAAACCACAATGAACTATTATCGCACCCCCATTACAAGGGCTATCATCAGAAAGGACAAAAGATAACAAGCGCTGGCAAGAATATGGAGAAAAGGGAACCCTTACATGCTGCTTGTGGGGGTGTAAATTAGTACAGCCATTATGAAAAGAGGTATTAGGTTTCCTCAAAAAAATTAAAAACAGAAGTACCATATGATCCAGCAATCCCACTACTGGGTGTCTATCCAAAGGAAATAAAACAAGTATGTCAAAGAGATATCTGCACCCCCATGTTTATTGCAGCACTGTTCACAATAGCCAAGATATGGAATCAACCTAAGTAAGTGTCCATCAATGGATGAACGGATAAAGAAAATGTGAGATATATACACAATGGAATATTATTCCACCATAAAAAGAAGGAAATCTTGTCATTTGCAACAGCATGGATGAACCTGGAGGACATTATGTTAAATGAAATAAGCCAGGCACAGAAAGACAAATACCACATGATTTCATTTACACATGGACTTTAAAAAGCTGATCTCGTAGAAATAGAGTAGAATCGTGGTTACCAGAGGCTGGGGTGGTTAGGAGGAAATGGTGGGGTATGGGGAGATACTGGTCAAAGGATATGTAATTACAGTTAGATATGAGGAATAAATTCAAGAGGTCTATTGCATGATAAAGTTAATGACAATAGTTATAGTTAATGACAATAATGATCATTTATTATATTCTTGAAAACGCAAAGAATGTTAAGTGCTCTCACCACAAAAATGGTAACTGTGAGGTAATGCATTTGTTAATTAGCTAGACTTAGCCATTTCACAATGTTTAAATACTTCAATATATTATGTTGTACATTATTAATACAAATAATGTTTTGTCAATTCAAAATGGACTTTTGTGGATTCCAGGAAAGTTTTTAATTTTTTTTAGCTGTTGAACAATTATTTATATAGTTGCTTTTTGATTAGATCTTTTTGTCCCATAATGTATTTTCTAATTGATTTTTGCTTGTATTTGAGAAAGTTGTTGATTCTTGTATATATTTTGTAACCAATTCTCTTCTTCTTCTTTTTTTTGAGACAGAGCTTCACTCTTGTTGCCCAGGGTAGAGTGCAATAGTGCAATTTTGGCTTACTGCACCCTCCGGCTCCCAGGTTCAAGCGCTTTTCATTCCTCAGCCTCCCAAGTAGCTAGGATTACAGGTGCCTGCCACCATGCTCAGCTAAATTTTAGTAGAGATGGGGTTTCACCACATTGGCCAGGCTGGTCTCGAACTCCTGACCTCAGGTGATCCACCTGCCTCGGCCTCCCAAAGTGCTGGGATTACAGAAGTGAGCCACCACGCCCAGCCCAACTATTTCATTAAACTCCATTCGTTCTCATTTTTCAGTTGATTCTCTTAGTTTACACAGGCAAATTGCTCCCATCCATAAAAAACAACCTACTTGCAATAATTAGAAAAGCTCCTTTATTGTTGGTTTAAAAATATCCAAACGTTGTTCCATTCAGTAAAAACAGGGTTTTTTATTTTTATTTTTATTTTTTTAGTTAAAAAAGTAAGTTTTCTATCAAATAACTTTGAGTAGCACGAGGTTGGAATGTTCAGAATAATATTGGGTAACATCCATTTTATTAGGGGTTGCAAACATCCTTATGTTGTTCATAGTTTTAGTATTTCACCACTGAATATAATGTTGGTTATTGGTTTAGAAGACTACACGTTTGTTAATAAAATATTATTTTTAGTTCACTGAAGTGCTTTTTAATTGACAGTAAAAATTAAAATGTATCAATGTCTTTTTGTGTAACTAAAGAGATAGCCAAATATTCTTGTCACATGACCTATCCTATTGCAGTGATAAGATATAAAACATTTTAATACACAGCTAGTTATCTTTGCACTCCTGGAATAAACTCCACTTTGCCTTGGTAAATTGCTATTGAGAGAAAAATTTCATTAACTAGAATTTTCTTTCAGATGTTAATCTCCATCTTTATGATTGGTCTTCCTGTAAGAGAGCGAGAGAGAGGGAGAAGGAGAGTGTGTGTGTGCGCACACGTGCGTGAGTGTGCACATGCTTCCTTTATCAGATTGTGACATCATGGGGATAGTGAAATAAAATTCTAAAATGTTTCGTCTTTTTTCTTACTCTGAAATAATTTGTAAAGCATAGGGAAAAAAATCTGTTCCTTGAAAATTTGAAGGAACTTGCCTCTAAAATTATCCAAGTTCAGTCTCCTGGGGGAAGTAATTCTCAGAAAACTTCAGAAATCACTTGCATTTTCGTTGGTCTTTATGAATAGAGTTATATATTTTCCTAGAAAATCATTCACTTAATACAAATTTTTAATTTATTAGCACAGCATTGTCTACAGTAACACAATTTTAATCTTTTCCAAATCTATGGTTCTAGTCCCTCATTTCTAATGCTGTGTATTTGCATTTTTACTAATCTCTTCTTGATTAGACTTACCAAAGATGTGTTCATTTGTTGACCTTATCAAAGAACAAGCTGTTGGATTTTTATAACAGCTGTTTCTTAGAGTTTTATTATTAATTTCTGTTCTTATCTTAATTACTTTCTTCAGGATCATTTATTGTTTTTGTTCTAAATTCTTGGATTAGATGCTTAATTCATTTATTTTCTTTTTTTAGTATTGAATGGATTAAAATGTTGTCATTTTCTTTGAGTACAGCTTTACATGAATTTCCTACAAAAGGCTCTCCCTATAATTTTGTATGTGTTCTACAATAATAATTTCCTGTCACCCAATCGTTTATTTTCTGACTTCCAGTATTTTACTGATTCTTGTATATATTTTGACTATAAAATCAATGACTTTCTAAATGACTATAAAAACAATAACCATGCACAATATGCACAATCAATAAGTGCAATCAGCTTATCAGATATTTTAAGACATTTCTGAAAGAAAGAAAGGAGACAGGTTACATTACAAGGTAAAACCATCGTGCAGGATAAATTGGAGCTAAGTCCACCTGCTTCTGAAGGAGCTCCAGAAGGGAATACTGGGACAGTCATTAAGATGATCAGTTAGGGCCGGGCGCGGTGGCTCAAGCCTGTAATCCCAGCACTTTGGGAGGCCGAGACGGGCGGATCACGAGGTCAGGAGATTGAGACCCTCCTGGCTAACACGGTGAAACCCTGTCTCTACTAAAAAATACAAAAAAAAAAAAAAAAAAAAAAATCTAGCCGGCAAGGTGGCGGGCGCCTGTAGTCCCAGCTACTCGGGAGGCTGAGGCAGGAGAATGGCGTGAACCCGGGAGGCAGAGCTTGCAGTGAGCCGAGATCCGGCCACTGCACTCCAGCCTGGGTGACAAAGAGGGACTCCGTCTCAAAAAAGAAAAAAGATGATCAGTTAGGAAACTGCACTGAGAGTCGCTTGGTGGTGGGTTCTTTCCCCTCCCACACTTGCACTACATAGTAGGCAGCACCATCATGGCCCATAAGGTAAGAAGTGAATGGGGAGAGCCATGGCTGGGCTCAGGGAAACAAGGCAACGGCCCAAGTACCTACTGACTGTAAGAGAACACGAGGCTACTCCACACAGAAGACAGGCTCCTACATACCTCACTCAGCAGCATATCCAAACATACATATAAGGAGATAAGCAAAACCAAACATTTGAGAAAGAATTCCATGGGAGATAAAGATTAAAACAGAAAGAAAAAAAAACAATTAATATGGTCAATAGAAAACTTTAATGTTTGTATAGTCACAAACATACAAACATTGAGTAAAATGAGATGAGAAAGAATACTGCACTTACAAAGCAGAACACCGCTACTTACCAAATCAGCAATCGTGGTAAATAAACATACTCAATATGTGCCAAATAATCAGAATGAAAAGTCAAGAAAAAAATTTAGTGAGCAGGATGATCTAGCTAAAGCTTTCTTCCAGAATCCAATTCAAAAAAAAAAAAGGCCAAAGGGATAAGAAGTATAAGAAAACAATGAAGGTATACACAGAATAGATATGAAATGTCCAAAGTCCATCTGATAGATGTCCCAGAAATGGAGAGCAAAGACAATATGGGTAAAGAGACATAAAAGAAAATTAGGAAGAAAAAAGGAAAACTGAAGAGAGACATGTATTTTCAGATTAAAAGAGACAACCAAAGGCTATGCAAGATTAGAAACAAAAATAGAAACACTGAAATTTCTTATAGTACAGGAAGGGGGAGGGGAGAGAAGAAAAAAACAGTAAATAAATGAAACGGAAAATTCAGTGTCAGTAAAAAAAAAGAAAACATAACTAATTAAAAGTAAATCATGTAGTAAGAATACGAATACATGCAAATGTGTTAGTAATCATAATAAATGAGAACACATCAAATCTACTCATTAAAAGATATTCTGAAACTAAGTAAAAGGAAAACCAGACTTTTTTTTTCCACTCAAAATCTACTTCAAACCATGACACAGAGACGTTAAAATTAAGTGATTAAAGAAATGTCATGTAAATGCTAACAATAACAACAACAAAAAATTGGTAGAGGAATTATTAGAATCAGACAAAATAGTCAAAAAAGAAATCAAGCTGACAAATCATTAAATGCAAAAAGTAGTATACTTCATATTGATAAAATCTATCCTCAAAGGTAGGTTCCCCTTAGTCTCATTGGTCAAAACTGTATCACATGTCCACAGCGAAACCAATCACAGTCAAGGAGAACGGAATTCTCATGAAGAGTTAGACCACTTGGGGAATGAATCCTGGAGCTGGGGTAGAACCTGCCTTTTCTGAAACACAGTTCATGCAAAGTAGAACGGATACTTGAAGAAAAATCAGAACTGTAGAGAGGCAGGCAATCAACAATATTTGATACATCACTCTGGAATTCTCACAACACATAATTTATTTCCTTGCAGCATTAGGGTTATGGTTTGGCTCTGTGTCCCCAGCCAAATCTCATGTTGAAATGTAATCCCCAGTTTTGGGGGAGGGACCTGGTGCAAGGTGATTAGATCATGGAGGCAGATTGCCTCCCTGTGTTCTCATGATAGCGAGTCCTCAGGAAATCTGTTTGTTTAAAAGTATATAGCACATCCACCTTTGCTCTCTCTCCTGTTGGCCATGTGAAGATGTGCTTCCTTCCCCTTCGGCTTCCACCATGATTCTAAGTTTCCTGAGGCCTTCCCAGCCACATTTTCTGTACAGCCTGCAGAACTGTGAGCCAATTAAACCTCTTTTCTTTATAAATAACCCGGTCTCAGATAGTTCTTTATCGTAATGAGATAACTAATACAATTAGTTACTACAAATAACTACAAGATGATGAATCACTATAAAATTTACAAGTATAATATTGTATTTGTTTGTCTCCTTTTAATTATCTACCTCCTCCATTAAAATGTAAATTTCGGGAGAGCTGGAAACTTGTCTATCCTGATCTTAATTATAGCTTCAGCGACTTGCACAAGGCTCAGTATAAAACAGGAACTCAATACATGTTTGCCGATTGAATGAATGAATGAGTGCTGGGAGAGATTACTCTGAGACAGATCAACCAGAAAAATACAGTTAAAAAAAAAAAGCCAGAAAAGGAAAGCTTTAAAGTGCTGTTAGTGTAACAGAGTTCAGGGAGAAGATAGGAATTACAAAAAGACCACTAAACTGTATGTTCAGAAGGGATTTTACATTTAGGAAGTAATTTCAGTAACAGCATTTGTGAATATAAACCAGATCATAAGGAATTAAGGAAGAAGTGGGTAATAAAGAAGTGGTACAGTAAAATTACCTTTGTCTTTTTTTAAATTTGCTAGAAGCAGTAAAGGTAATATCTCTGAGGAAAGCAAAATCAAGGAAGGGGTTAGCTGGTTTATTTTAGAATGGTGAGATGAGATGAGTTCACGTGTGCTCTATCATCTTCTTCATGACCTACTGGCACCAATCGTGGCATATTTCTGACAAAAAAAGGAAGTATCCAATGGAGAAGAATGTATTGAAGATATAGAAAAAAGAGGAATTACAAATAAATTTCTAGAAGGAAGTGAATCACATGTAAAATATTTAGAGTTTAAGCTTGAGGAGGCTCTTTTTGTCCCCAGAGCCATGAGTAATTAAAAATGTGAAAGTCAGAGAGACACACAGAACAAAACTTAGTGCTTTCACCTAAACTTAACCTAGATTATTTACCTAAGAATTATTCTGTAGTAGGTATCCAATAAACATTTGTTGAATGAATGGAATAAACAAACACATAAATGGGTGTAATGATAAAAATGTATTGTTTTGTATCTTCTTATAGTAAACATGATCCTCCCATTTTCTTAAGGTAAATAATTCAAGTGATAAGGAATGAAAGGTTCTACAAATAAAGAAATGCCTTAGGCTGGGTGTGGTGGCTCACGCCTGTAATCCCAGCACTTTGGGAGGCCAAGGCGGGTGGATCATTTGAGGTCAGGAGTTCGAGACCAGCCTGGCCAACATGGTGAAACCCCGTTTCTACTAAATATACAAAAATTAGCTGGGTGTTAGTGGCATGTGCTTGTAATCCCAGCTACTTGGGAGGCTGAGGCAGGAGAATCACTTGAGCCTGGGAAGCGGAAGTTGTCGTGAGCCGAGATCACACCATTGCACTCCAGTCTGGGTGACAGTGAGACCCAGTCTCAAAAAAAAGGAAATGCCTTCAATGAACATTTCCCAGCAACAACACATCAGGCAAAACAAGAGAGAAGCAAAAGTAAGGTAGAATAGATGGATGAATATCCTTGTGTAGTCTACTGTTACTGAAATCCCTAATGATGAAATTATTTATATATTAAAGTTATTCATTTTACTGAAAGCTACAGTAAGTAAAAGGAAATCATTTATGTAAAAGGATATATAATAAAAATATGGTCAATCAATAACCAGAAAATATGTATATATCAATATTTATCTAAGCCTAGGATAAAAACAAGATTAAGAAATAAAAAGTTTAATTTTCACTATTTAAAATAACTGCTCAACCCGAAAATTAAATCCCAGATCTAGTATTCTAATTTGTTAAGCATTCTCTTTGTCAAATGTTCTACTTTTAATAGTTTTTATGTTCCAAATATATATACCAAACTTTTAAAAATGCTATTTAAAATCCACTAGAAGTTATTTAAAAATAAATCATATCTACAACTGACTTTGCAACATTCACCTTAGTATGCTATGTACATCACAATTTTATGTTAAGTTAAAAGCTCATGGAAACAGATGAACACCTTTATGTCGTTTGGCAGACCACTAAAAGTACAACATGACTATGTACCAGATTTAGCTTGTACTTGTTAACTACTAGAATCTTATCATAACATTGCCTATTTAATTGTAGATTTCAAGACTAGGATCTAGTCAAGACAAAAAGATATTTATTAAAAGAAAAAAAACACTAAGGGATAAAAGTGTTTCATGGTTCGTCTTTGCTTACATAGGAGCTAAATAAGTAAATTTACAACTGACATGATTTCTTTCAATGATTTAATGATGACCTGTGGTGCACAAAACACCCTAGTGACACATTTATACCATATGCTGGGTGAAACTATGAATGAGAAAGGGGTTCCACGCTGTTGGGAAGAAGATAGCACTCAAAAGGGTCAAATTCTAGCAACATCAGTTAGTACAAATAGTTCATTTTTCAATGGAATTTTTACACACAATTGTTGTAATAAATTACCTTGTTGGGGAAAGACAAAGAAAAAATAAATTAAACCAAATCAAGGAAATCAAAATGGGAGCTAGAATTCTAGCTAATTATAGAATTGAAGATATAGATTTGAGAAATGTTCTATAAGAAATAGTGACAGGATTTGTCAACCACTAGTATGGCAAGAGGAAAAGTTGGAAAATAAGAATGTTGGGAAAGATAAATTATGTAGTTAGTTGCAGCCCCACCCCACTGCCTTTCTTTCTTGTTTAAAGGATCTGAAATAAAGTGGCACTTTGGAGCTAACCATGGGTCTTTCTCGTCATTCTCATTTCATGCTGAGGAGCTTCTGGCCTATTAAAAGCAGGTATGACCGCCAAGTATGCCACTGACTATTTTCAGTTACCATACCAGAAATTTCATATTGTAATGAAGATTATTCTTTAAGCACTTTTCTTAGAACACTCGGCATTCATTTCACTGATTTCCATTGCTCAAAACATATGGAATGCCTCACATATTTTTATACCTGTGTAGTATAACTTTGTTTTAATGTATGTGTATAACTATTTTTAGTGAATATTTATGCCAGTTTCATAACTTTGCATCCCTACTCTCTTATACATTATCATATTCTCTGGATACCATCTCTAAGTTTATGTATCTTTGGTTTAAAAATAGCAATGATGGTGGTGGTGTTTTGTTTTGCAGATGAGAAGTTCACCAGTGCTCTATCACCTTCTTTGTGACCTACTGGCACCAACTATGGCAGATCCCCTGTGACTCCACGAGGCTAGGTACCATGAAAGTTTTGACCAGAAGGAGCTACCACCATATTCTTAAGACACATCCAGAAACTCACCTTTTACCTTCAATGCTTGTATTCTTGTTTTCAGGATTTTCATGTTTCTAAATCTTTCTGTTCAGAAATTCTTCAGAATTATCTAGTACCTCAAATAAACAGTTAGCAATAACTAGTAGGGGCTTGTAAGTACCTTTTGATGTTGTTCATCCTTCATCTTTTGCAATTTTCTGTTTTCTTCTGCCTTTAGAGAATCTCTATAAGCCCAGCTTCTGGCCTGTAAAGGTACAGAGAAAGAGAGAGAAAAAAAAACAATTTGATAGGATAAAGTATTGTCACAGTACACCAAGCTGCCTACTATGGGCCTGGTGCTAAAAACTCAGCCTCTGTACTGAGCATATAGTAAGCTCTCCATACACACTTGGTTATTGAGTGATTTACGCAAATGTCTGAAAATGTCCCTTGGGACATACAAAAAGAAAACAAGTGTAAGCACAATCATCCTGCACATTTGAAAGGATGATCTAGATGTTTGTTTAAGCTTTAAAAATATCCCCTCAGAGATAATCAACATAGTTTATTCCTTCTAGTGGAAAGTTTAGGACATTTTCCAGAATATTCCAATTAGTTGATCAGTCAATATTAAAGACAAGCAATAGTGGCACTGTCTTTAGAAGAACTGGCATGTCTACTGCTCATTAATGATATCTGATTAAGCAGCTTGTCAACTAGTGGTTGATACCATATAATTTCAAGGATACATATTTTCTAAGTGCTTGCATCCCTCATCTGAATGAAGCTTATTTCTATTTCTGAAAAGCAAAACAAAGCCTGTTCAGGAACACATGACACCAAAGCCTTTGGCAAGCCAGCACATGCGGGAGAATTCAGTGTCTCTGACCCACCACACCAGAGTTCCACACCCGGGCATAGTGACCGTGTGTTCTGAAATTTATGGTATTTCAAGTGTTCTGTTTATTTGTCATATGCTTTCTCTCCTTCAATTGATCTGCAGCCCCAGCTTCTGTAAGGCAAAGAGCTAATGCTTAGGAAATTACATGGATCTCATAAAAAACTACCAGCAGCATCATGGCAGCAGGTTACATATTTCAGACCTAGTTCTCAGGACTAATAACCCATAAAGTTCAGGTAGGCTGGTTCCCCCTTTTTCCAACCTACATGAACTTTCATATAACTTGTCTCAAGCACTTCTTAGTTCACTCTCCCATTTCTGTCACTATAAAAACCCACATACCATCAATTAATAAGAACCACTTCCCAGAAAAAGAGAGAAGCTTTCAAAATAGTATCATCTATAGCAGTGCCAGCTGGAAAACTGGAGCTTCATGTGTTCAGAAATCCCTGGTTTACCCAAACCCTGCTGCCTTAGGCAGGTAAACATACATCCTATGACTTTCTCTTATTTGCATCCTAAACTCAAGGGGACTGTGCTAAGACATAGAAGGGGAAAAGTGATTCTCTGACAATCCCTTCTTTTTATTTCTGATAACCCCTTCTTTTTATATTAGAGAAGGCTAGTCTTTATCACAAATATTCCATATAAGACTTAGTGAAGAAGGAAAGAAGGGAGGGAGGGAAGGAGGGTGGAAGAGAGGACAGGAAGGAAGGAAAGGAGAGAAGAAGAAAGGAAAGAAGACAGCTTCTACTCAAGATATTAAAAGGTAGAATAAGGCCAGGCGCGGTGGCTCAAGCCTGTAATCCCAGCACTTTGGGAGGCCGAGACGGGCGGATCACGAGGTCAGGAGATCGAGACCATCCTGGCTAACACAGTGAAACCCCGTCTCTACTAAAAAATACAAAAAAAAAAACTAGCCGGGCGTGGTGGCAGGCGCCTGTAGTCCCAGCTACTCAGGAGGCTGAGGCAGGAGAATGGCGTAAACCTGGGAGGCGGAGCTTGCAGTGAGCTGAGATCTGGCCACTGCACTCCAGCCTGGGCGACAGAGCGAGACTCCGTCTCAAAAAAAAAAAAAAAAAAGGTAGAATAAAATATTTAGTTAATGCAAAATTACAACTTGAATGAGGTATCTAAATTCTATCTGAATAGCCTCCCTTTAAACTTGTCATTTTGTCGTTCTTTTACTAGAATACACGTCTTAGTTTTTGACTCAGGAAAAAAGTGGTTCTTAAATATCTTATTATTAAATAAGGTGCCTTATAAAGGTCCACAGAAACTGGGAAGTCACATGGCATCTGAACTTATGAAAAGTTCAGTTACTTGCAATCCTAATGCCTGCTTACCCAGTTGTGATACCTAGGCAGGACAGGAAGTTTCTGTTCAAAAATAATAGAAGGGAATAAATTGATCACTACTTTTCTTAGCTCTAAACACCAGAAATTTCTAAGTCACTGTATTCACATAATTTTTCTAACACTGAAATATTCATTTAATACAATATCAATGCTATATTTTGTCATTCAACCAAAATACACTTTTATCTATCCTCCCCAAAAGTTATGCTTATAATGTACTCGTTCAATTAACAGTCTTTAAGCTCCTCTGTGCAAGCACTGTGTCAGGACACAATTCCAGACCTCAAGCATTTATAGCTTAGTGTGAAAGTCAAACTAGAAGATTAAAGGTTACAGTACAGCATGATAGGTATTATGATAGAGGAAGCCAAAAAGAAGGATATTTAATTAAACTAGATTGAGGACACTTTCCAAATCAAGTGAGACTAAGTTATATTTCAAAGAGTCAGTAGGAATCAGACCATGCAGGGAGAAGAGCACCAAATGAGCAAATGGAAAATAGCAGTGCATGAGTTTGCTAGGGCTTCCATAACAAAGTATTACGATACTGGTGGCTTAAAGAACAGAAATTTACTATCTTATAGTTCTGGAGGCTAGAAGTCCAAAATCAAGGTGTCTTCAGGGTCGGTTCCTTCTGAGGGTCATGTGAGAAATATCTGTTCCAGGCTTCTCTTTTTGGCCTGCAGACTCCATCTTCATTGTGCATGTCTTCATATCCTCTCCCTTGTAGGCATGCTTCTGTGTCCCGATTTCCCCTTTTTATAAAGACATATTTCATAATGAATTTGAACCCACCTAGGAGCCTCATTTTAACTTATTTCCTCTGTAAAGATGCTACCTCTGAATAGGGTCACATTCTGAGGTGCTAGGGGTTAGGGCTTCCACACAAATTTTGAGAAGTGTGGGTCTCAACCCATGACAAGCATTAAGTTCTCCTTTCAAGATTGTGGAGTAAAGATGTTTCTGTTCCATTCTCCCCAAAATTACCCTAAACAGGGCAGAAAATGAAATATACACAAGCTCTATCTTCAAAAACCAAGAGATCCATATTCACAGAGGAAAATCTATGAAGACAAAGTAGATAAAGAAACAGTGACTTAGAGAGAAAAAGAGCAAACCTGAAGACTTACTGGAAGGGGCCAGAGGACACCCATGGGGAGCCAGTTCTCTCCACAGAGCAACATGAGGGCCCAAGAAATGGATGCATCAGCTGTTGAGGAAGACAGCTGGGTAACAGGCAGGTAAAAGAAAGGAGTTACTAGACAGTCTCAGTAGAAGCCTTTCACCTCCATATACCTGCTCCTGCCTTGAAAATGCCGGTGCTAATTCACCCAACACCAATAGGAAATGAAAAGTGTATTTTCTGGAGAAACTAAACCAGGCATACATGTAAAGACAGCAGCAGTGGACAAATGCCAGGCAGAGAATGAAATGACTCTATAAAGTACTGCATACTGACCAGTGAGCCTCTGAGTCCCTCTCTTTGAAGTTGTCTTCTGCTTCCTGTACTGTTTCTTCTGAGGTAAGAAATGATACATATATATAAGAAATGATATATATATATATATTTTTTTTTTTTTTAAGTAACAAAGAAAAAAGAAGGAGTTTGGAGAGTTTTTTTTTAAATCTCCCCTTCTTCCCCCCAAAAAACCCAAATCAGTAAAATATTTAGAAGATAAAGTCAAGAAAATACGCCAAAATATAGAAAAAAGATACTCAAAGATAACTTACAGGAGAAAATCTCTAAAGTTAGAAGATAAACCCGGGAGGTCTACAATTTGAATAATAGAAATTCCAAAAAGAGAAAATGAAGGGATATAAATCAAACAGATAACACGAGAAAATCATCTAGAACTAGAGATGAATTTCTAGATTGAAAATCAATTTAAAAAAGACTTTCACACTAAATCACATCATTACAGAATGCCAGAAAAAGAAAAGATGATACTAAAGTATTTTCAGGGGAAACAGAGAAAATCCCCCACATAAAGTCTGAAATTCACATGGCCTTGGATTTCTCAGGAACCAGTACCCAAAGTTAGAAGAGCAATGCCTCAAAATTCTGGAGGAAAAACATGTCCGGTTTGGAATAGTCATCAATAAAAATGCAAGCAAAGTGTGACAGCTGAATAAAGATAGTTTCAGACATGGAAGGACCTGAACATGTTTACCTTCCATGTGTCTTCTCTTGGGAAGCTACTAAGTAATATGCTCCACCAAAACAAAGAAATAAAGCAAGAAAATAGAAGAAATGAGGCCCAGAAATCAGAGAACCCAACTTAGGAAAGCAATAAAAGCAATTCCCAAGATAACTTTAAAACAGTGGTTCTCAACCTTGGCTGCACATTAGAATCACCCGGGGAGCTTTTTGAACCCCTGAAGCCCAGGCCACAACACAGCAGGCTCTCTGGAGGTGTAACCCAGGTGTCTGTGATTTTTAAAGCTCCCTAGGTGAATCCAGTGTGCAGAGGAGGCTGAGAACTATTGTGTTAAAGGAAAGTCCCAGAACAATGGCTGTGCACCAGGCCTACAAACACCCAGGACAGGTTAAGGCAGGAGGAAAGAGGGATCCAGGAGGGAGAGAAAAAAAAATCGACAAGTTATCTGACAGGTGTAAGTTGGAAAATTGTTTAGAAATCTGCATCAAGAGGCATTTTGTAGAACAGTCACAAAAGCTGTCAGAAGACAGTCAAATGTTCAAAGGAAACTAAGAAAACGCTAAAATAAAATATGTTCAAAGAGTTTTACAGGAAGATATAACCAGAGTATACCAACTAGCTTGGCAGTGAGAAAATGTTTATATAGTCATAAAAGGGAAAGCTCAAATTACTGAATAATTATAAGAATGAGAGGAAGAAATGAGTTAATAAGGTCTAAAATTGATTAGTCAAGACATACCAACACATATTAACAGATATTCAGAGCTAACTAAGAAAAGGGGTAGTGGGTTGCATAATGGCCCCCCAAAGATGTCCCAATCCCTGGAATCTGTGAATGTCTCTTTATATGACAAAAGGGACTTTGCAGAAATTAAGGATCTTGAAATGGAGAGATTAGCCTGGATGGTGCAGGTGGGCCCATTGTAATCACAAGGGTTATTATAAGAGGAAGCCAAGAAGGTCAGGGAGGGTGCAGAAGGGTTGGGTGAGATGGAAGCTAAATTGGAGCAATGCAGCCATGTGCCAAGGGTTTGGGGTGACAGGGGACAGATGCCCCCTGGAGCCTCCAAAAGAAACCATCCCTGTTGATAACCTCATTTTAGCATTTTAAAACTCATTTTTATTTCTGATTTCCGGAAGTGTAAGAGAATAAATGTTTGTTCTATTAGGTCACTACATTTGTGGCAATTTGTTACAGCAGCAATGGGAAATGCTAAGTGTTCCAAGTGTTGTGGTGGAAGTGGAATTCAAGTGGAGGAAAGGGACACATCATATTTTATTTGACTTCTTAATAAACGAACATGTGACACATAGATAAAAATTACAATAACCAACCCACACTGAGTGCTCACAGTAGTGTGAGAGAGGACAGCTGGAGTGGCATGAGCTATAGAGCTCCGGCCCTCAGACACCAACATGCACACACATCTCCTATGGATTGTGTTAAACGCAAGCTCTGATTCAGGAGGTCTGCAGTGGGGCCTGAGATTGGTCTGCATCTAAATCTTTGCTCCTGATTTCAAAACCTTTGCTTCCCCTTGCCTTGCTTGCAAAAGCTTTGCTTCCTCTTACCCCTTTGCAGAAGCAAAGATTTAGACTTGAGGCCACACCTCCAGACCCTAGAGGACTAAAAAGGGGCCATTCTAAAGAAAGAGACAGAATCGAGAATTGAAGGAGAGAGGGAGGGACAGAGAGAGGAAAGAGGTTTGTGCCTAAGCTAAGACATTTTGATTTTATCCTTGAAGATATGGGGGACCACTGAATGAGTTGGGGAAGTGAAACACCAGGATGAGATTTTTTCACATCGTTATTCTTTGTTGAGGAAGTAGAGGCATAAGGCCAGGTGCGGTGGCTCGCATCTGTAATCCCAGCACTTTGGGAGGCCAAGGGCTGGATCGTTTCAGCCCAGGAGTTTGAGATCACCCTGTGCAATGTGGCAAAACCCTGTCTCTACAAAGACTACAAAAGTTAGCGGGGCATGGGGGTGCGTGCCTGTGGTCCCAGCTACTCAGGAGGCTGAGGTGGCAGGATGGCTTGAGCCTGGGAGGTGGAGGTTGCAGTGAGCCAGATCACGCTACTGCACTCCAGCCTGGGTGACAGAGTGAGACTCTGTCTACCAAAATTTTAAAAATAAAAGATAAAAAAAAGTAGGGGCAGCAAACCAGAGACTAGAAACCATTTCGCATTTAACTAGAAATATGCAGTGATGGTCGCTGAGGGAGGTCTGATGATGCTGGGACTTCTGCCTACCCACACAATACAGAAAACTGCATTAATCCACATGTAAAAGTGCACCCTGTAAATATCTCTTGTCTGAAGTCCTAAGCCAAAAGGAACTTTCTTGTAACCACTAAAGGATTTTTCTTGTAATCGTTTACATTGACATAATTTTCCAGTATTTATTAAATCCCAATCTGCCAATGGCAGATCCATTTTTAAAGGAGAAAAGTACAAGAGGAAAAATCTTAGGAAAGTTACATTAGGTAGTAAAATTAAAGTATTAAAAATATATATATGAATTCCTCCAACTCATCACACCCCATATAGATGGGAATCACACAGCGTTCACATTCTATACGTTGACCATAGCTAAAGTAAACTGCAGGTGTCCTCTTTTTCCAAAGAAATGTTCTTCACAGAAGTGCAATGTACATATTTGATTTTCCTAAAGCATTAGAAATGGTTCTGCAAAGCATTCTCAGAAGAATTCTATGCATATGGATTAGACAGAATGAGAAAAGTATAATATGGGTAAAAAGTCAATTAAATATATTGAACACTGAAACCGTATTAACAGTTTGGGGTCAAAATCAGAGCAGCTATTGCATGCAGTTTAGAAGGAACCATCCCGGGTCCAATCCCACTTCATATTCTCTATTAATAGCTCTGAGGATCCTATGACAAATGCGCTCATCAATCCATAGAAAATGCAGCTCTGGGAAACATTGCTAATGCTTTGGATGACAATATTAAAATTCAGGATGATCTTGTTAAATTGAAGAAATGAGCCAAAATCAATAGAGCAGCACACGCAGTTCTACCAGGTGTTCCACATCATAGGACACAGGGAGCCCTCAAACGGAAAGGAAGACCAGCCTGGTAGGCGAACATCCAGTTGGTAAAGCTATCCAACTCCTGTTCTCCCTCTCCCTGCCTCACAGCCACAAGGATATCCAGACGGGTGTTTAGGGTTGTCATCTACACATGATTTAACTCCACTGCCTACAGCTCTCAACTCTTTCCCCCAGAGCCCTGCAGTGAGGGAAGAGATGATGGATTTCCTTTAATATAACTTGTAGGGCCCACACTCACGAATTTAGACTTTAGAACACCACATTAGAAGCAGAAAAAAAAAAAATAGGAAACAACTAAAGGTTTCTAAGTAGGAGTATAATGACCTCTTCCTAAGGAGTGTCATAATATCTTCCTGACATTTAAAAACACGGTCTCTATTGAGAAAGGGGTAAGGGGAGATGAAGATGAGGGTTGTTTAACAACTGATTTAGCTACCCAAACCCTGAGAAACCTGAGACTTTAAGAAACTTAAATTCATCTTTTCTTTCAGCTACAACCCTTACCCAGAGTCATCCTTAATAACACTTACTTTCTTGTCCCCAATTAGCAAGTCAATAACCAAGCCTTGCTGCTTTCACCTTGTAAGCAGTTTTCCGACCTGCACTCTCTTCTCCATCCTCTCCCCTGCTGTCCTGGCTGAAGTCTTCATCATCCTTCACCCAGACTGACACAGAAGTCTTGGGGGGCCTCTCTGCTTCTCTATTCCTTTAGAGCCCTCCTTCGCAATGCTACCAATGTGATCCAGAATGAAAACACAAATCCAACCTTGAGATATCCCTGTTTAAAAATTTTCAATACCTTCAGTACTCACAGAATGAGGTTTAGGTTTTCCAAGGTGGCATGCAAATTTCTGTGGTGGTTTTCTACCAGGAGCACCACGAGCACGCAGTATGCAGGTATTTCTACATGTCTCATTGGTAAGCACTGTGTGGGGGCATTTCTAGATGTCTCAGTGTCTGGGTGGCTCTATTAGCCCTTCATGCCCAGGGGCTAGGGATACTAAACATCCTGCAGGATTCAAGACAACTCACACAATGAACTGTCCCATCTGAATTTCCAGAGGTAACACCATTGGGAAAGGGTCCTCATGGTTCCTGCTCACTTCTATATCCTACCAGCTCACTTTTCTGCACTGCGGCTACATAACTCTTCTTCTGCAACACAAGCCATACTTATTTCTCGCATTTATATCTTAATTCTTGCTGTATGTATCTTTATTAATTCTGATACCTGGAAAGACTCATCACTTTACTGATTCATAGTTTAAGCTTCTGCTCTGGTGTCATTTCCCAGGAAGCATCTAACACACATGGTCTGACTTAGATGCGTCTTCCTGATAAGGCAGTAGTGCTCTCTTATTGTGATATGCTCTGTGCTCAGCAGTTTGCTTTAAAACCAATGGAGTTCTCCTTTACTAAGCTTCACTGGGCAGAAACTGTAGGCACTCAGTAGGCCTTATATAGACCTATGAATTTAAAGAATGGAAGGATGGAAGGATGGAAGGATGGAAGGATGGATGGATGGATGGATGGATGATTGGATGGGTGGATGGGTGGGTAAATGAATGATTGGGTGAGAGGAAGGACTTCTCTGAGGCTATTTTAGTCCAGGTGCCCATAAAATAATACAAGCATTATTTTATAGCTCAGGCAACAGTTGAGGTCAAAGTTTCGGATCAGGTCATCTGTCTTTAGTTCCAGCATTCTGTGATGTACAAGTCACTCTATATCCCTAATCTTCAGTCACTAAATACCTCTATAAAATGTGCCAGGCAGCACCCTGCATAGCATTTCACTTACCCATGTTGAGGATTGTGGGCCACAAACAGCACTTTGACAGGCACTTCTGTCTGGCGATTCTACGTTCAATTTGCTCAAGAACTCAGTGGTTTTGCTACCAGGAACACAAACAGGTGTTAGTGCATTCACAAAAATATGAATATAATTCTTTATTGTTCCTTTGGATACTAACCTAGACTTATTTGGGTGATGACTAAAATTGTCCTCAGCAGAACAGAAAGTTACGCTGAGAACAAGGTGTAGTAGAAATCAAAACAGAACACGATTGCAAGATTGCATTCTTCAAGAACAATATTTCAAAAATATAAAACTACGTTGATGAAATGTGAACTTATGGCCTCATTTTTTCCACTTTGTATTACTGACATAAATACAAGTCCTCTCTCAGAGCACATTCCACCGCATAGGGCCCTGATTTCCTATCTGAACATTTAATGCTTAACACTCAGACTTCAGGGTGGAGCTGTGGAACATTCACGCCCTACAACATCCTGCTTCACACCAGTTTTACATTCAGCCCTTTACCCTCTCATCTCATCTCCCTCATGGCTTTGACCGCTGTCAGGATACACAGAACCTCTAATCCAGTAGCTCTTTTCCATTTATGGATCACAGAGCCCTTTAGGACTCTGAAAGCAAAAGTGGACCCTCTGTTAACAGACATATACACACACACACAGACACACACACACACACACACACACACAGTCCTTTGCATTTTGTTTCAGAGAGGGGAAAAAGCCTCCATAGAGGTTAAAAAGTGCTGCTGATTCTAGACTGCATTTCTAATATCTCTTTTTAGCTCTGAAAAATTGACCTAGAGGCCGGGCGCGGTGGCTCAAGCCTGTAATCCCAGCACTTTGGGAGGCCGAGACGGGCGGATCACGAGGTCAGGAGATCGAGACCATCCTGGCTAACATGGTGAAACCCCATCTCTACTAAAAATACAAAAACTAGCCGGGCGAGGTGGCGGGCGCCTGTAGTCCCAGCTACTCGGGAGGCTGAGGCAGGAGAATGGCGTAAACCCGGGAGGCGGAGCTTGCAGTGAGCTGAGATCCGGCCACTGCACTCCAGTCCGGGCGACAGAGTGAGACTCCACCTCAAAAAAAAAAAAAAAAAAAAAATTGACCTAGAAATGTCCTCAGTTTAAATAAGAAGCTCTCTGATTTTATCTTAAAAATCCAAACCACCACCCCAATTTCCCCTCTCACTTATGCCAAGTATAGAACACTGGAATTATTTCCTAGCGCTTACCCTCAGTGCCTGGCCCGTTCTGCCTACCCTTGATTAATTTCTACCCCTTTGTCCTTTTCTCATGTAATTTGTGGGATTTTTATCTCTTCATTGCACATTCACAGCCACATACCTCATTGAGCACTGACTTATATTGCACCAGACTTGTGCAGCCTGCTCCCATCTCCCTCCCTCCCTCCTGCTAGCCCTCTGCTTCCCCCTAACATTTTAAGCCCAATGCTAAGATCTGATTCATCAAGTACTTAGGACATGGGCATCAAAGGAAATGCAAAGTATTTGGTAAGAATAAACGGCATCCAGTGTAGGGGGAAAACAAGGAATTAGAAATTAAACAGGTGCCAACATCACTTCAAATAATTACTTAGGTAGAACATGGCATTTGAAAAAGGTCAGAAGCTTGATCTGGGGAAGGAAGAAATAAAAGTGAAGCAACGTACAGAACCCTGGGAAACATAACCCTGAGAAACATTCAGCAGTTGAGACGAGCAGCCTTTCCATTTGTCTTGGATTACTTATCTTGCCCAGAATAGACAAGGAGACTAATGAAGTCGCAGGGTCTGGAAGCTGCCCCACTGTCTGGGGCTTTATGAAGTCATCAGTCAAAGGTATAAAAAGGAGAGTGATGCCGGAAGTTTGGATGAGATCTCTGAATATCCCGAGTGCAGACCATAGGAGAAAGCAGTGAAAAAGAAACACTGTGACAAGCAAGGAGGAAACTTCAGACCAAGCGGACAGGCAGCCCCTCAGTTTACTGACTGCTGCATCTTACCTGCCAACACCAAGCACAAAGCTGTCTGCATAGCTAGCCTCTACCTGTGGCCCTTGTGCCAATTATCACGACCCCACTCATGCTGCAGGATATAAAGCAGAGCGACAGGTCACAGGACTGCCAGAGGAATACAGGTAGGGGCCTGCAGAGGATGTGGATTACTGTCAAGTGATCGACTATACAAAGGAAGTCCCATTTTACTACACTAACTCGTATCTTTCTACTATTAGCATTAGTCCGCGGTATATAATAAAATTCCCATATATTGGCTGAACTGAAGTGGGATCCCTGTAGGTAACTGTGGTTATATTTAACAAAAGATGTAGAACCTGTTTGAGGGGCAAACAAAGGAAAACCATCCTTGTGGGAAGTCCAACTGGACTAAGAACCCTGGACTCTCGCACTATTTTCACTTTGCTCTTCGGGTTTCTTCGTATTAGAACTACTGTGACTCTGCAGCCTGTTGGAGAGGGGTGGTCCTCTTCCACTTTGTCACTCTGATACAAGCATAAAAGATTTCTTCCTCTATTCTCCATAGAACAAAATAAAATTTACTCATGTCGAACTTAGGATTTTTAAGGCTCCTTCCTGCTCATTCTTACGTTGATTTCTATGGCACATCCTCAAAGGTCTCTTCAACAAAATCTTGCCTCAACAGAATACAGTTGTAGCAGAGACTGCTAAATGGTCATGAAAATTTACATTCTCCTCTTCTGGCCACACAACTTAGCTACATTTCCTAGCCTCCCTTGCAGCTAAGGTTGGCTATATGATTGAGTCTTGACCATTGGAATGTGAGAAGTGATGAATGCCACATCCAGTACTAACTTATTAGAAAATTCCCATGCATGTGCCTCCATACGTTATTCTCCTGGCTGGAACAGAGACAGCCCTCAAGGAAATGTTGGAAGTTGTGCATTGAAGGTGGTGGAGTCTCTATCAGTTTTGGTTCCTAAATACATGAGTGGAGGAGGCTGCCTTTCAAATCATGATACAATGATATTTTAAAAGGCAGTCTATGCTTTTTGCAGATTCACTTATAGGTAGTAAAATTAGAAGCACTTGCCAAGTGAGAAGAGCAGCTCCTGGCATCTAGGAATTGATCTGATGCTCACGTCTAAATCTCAGTGTTATTATAAACTGATCTGATCCGACACTGAAGTTAAGCCTTGTTCCACTGTTGGATGTAAATAGTCACACAGAATATCCACTTCACACAAGGTCATCATGCAATCCACAAAGTACCAAACATCATCTCCTCTAAGTGAATGACTGCTACTTCTTCACTAATTACAGCTTCATAGTCACTCTAGGTCCTTCCCATAGGTAAGATTTATTGAGACACCCAATCATAAAATTGTCTCCACATTCTGATGGTGCCCAGTCCAGAACAACTCCCTGCCTCTGTAGACCCCCCCAAAATTACCCAACCAAAACACAAATCCTGTAGTAGGGTCTTTCTAACACTTTCTCACTGAGATAACTCAGCATTCCCTATGGTATGCATTTTCCTTTGCTGCAATGGGTAATAAACCCAACTTACTCAACTACAGGTATGTTCCTGGTAGTTTTTGGTTAAAGCACATTGACAAATGTTACATACCAGGACAGTGGTTATTGCTAGGGAAAGACAGAGAAGGAAAGGATGAGGGTGGAGGGATAGCTGTCTCTGTAATATTTATTTTTTTAATTAACCAAATATAAGCAATATCTTAACAATATGGCCTTAGTGGTTGATACATATTTTCTGTGTGTTTGAAATGTTTCTCAAATAAAAAGGGAAAAAAAACCACACAAACTATGGTGGTGTTTACTAGGGAGACTTGGCAGATCTCATTCCAGATTTCATAGAACAATAGTTTCCAGAATGCCAGTGGGAAGACCAGTGTGGCGCTGGCTACATGAGAATCACCTGTGGTGCTTCCTAGACATTACTGGACTTAAGCCCTTGACTCTAATTCAGCACGTCTGGAGTGGGATCCGGGAATCTGCATTTCTTAAAAGCACCCCTGGTGATGGTAAGAACTACTACAGTAGTACAGATGGATATTCAATGTGCATAATTATCTTAAGTCTACATGATTCTGACTTATGAATAATTCATGTTATATAACACACTTGGAAATAAAACCTCAGTGTGTCTTAGGAACTGTACAATCTAATAATGCATTCTACATGTACTTTGCAATAGCTTCACAAACCTGAACTTTGCCGCCATGAGGTTTAGGTAAGTAATCATTCGTACAGGCATGCATGTATTCATGCAGGCAACAAATATTTCCTGAGTCTCTGCCATGGGCTTAGCAATATGGGTTATAGGACAATCTAAAGAAGTATTATTTTGCTCGAGTCAGTTTCACATAACTGGGTATGAGCAAATGACATTCACACACCTACAAGCACTCACAGAGCCTATGTAAGTAAGAGAGTGAGAGAAAATCCATTGGGATACACAAAACCGGTTTAAGAGATCACAAGAACAAGATTTACAAAACAAAACATGAAAGTGAGTAGTAATGCTGGGAGAACTTTGTACTTAATCAAAGTAATCAACTTATTACATAAACTTTAAGGAATTCTTTCCCTTCATTTATCTGGTATTTAATAATTTAATTTTTAGTTGCACAAGTAATACATAAATATGAGTCAGAAAATAGAATAGAAATTAGATAAAAATATAAAGAAAAAAGTGAAGGTCCTATTTAACATCTCTGTCAACCTGACTGCTTTCCCCAAAGGACATCATGAATTGTCAAGTATGTATCCTGATTATTTTCTATTAATTGATAAATATCTATTTAAAATTACATACAAATGAACAGTGATTTACCTTGGGGGAAGTTAATTAGGATAAGGCAGAAAAGGCTGGCTGTTCTCTAAAATGTGTTTGTCTGCTTCCTGGATATATAGCTAGACTACATTTCCCAGCTCCCACACAATTAGATGTGACCTAGGAGCATATATCTGCATTCTGGTCAATGAAATGTGAGTAAATGTATGGACCAGGCTGAAGTGATCCACATCAATAACCTCTCACAGGATTCTTAATACTCTTTCCTCCTTCTAACTGATGATGGTGAGCTTGCAAGGCATTTGCGAAAGATGGTAGAGTCACCTTTTGCCTGAAGCTTTTAATGCCAGGGGGCAAAAGCTAACCTGACTCAAACATCACCCCGGATCATTCCACAAGAAAGATATAAACTTCTTGTTCTTTAAGTCACCAAAATTTTGGTGTTTACGTTTTTTAACTACAGCTTTTCCTACCCTAACAGATTTTTTTCTTTAAGTGGGATACTATATTTTGTTCTGAAAATAGATGTTTGTCATCTAACCATATCTTCAAGATTTTTCCATATTTATAAATATCTATCTTATTTCTTTTGGCAGCTGACTGGCATTTTATGATATGGGTATAATACATGTAACATTCTTATGGATGGATATTTATGGTTTTTTCCAGTGAGCATCCTGGTATATACATCTTGTTCAAATACATAAATACTTTTCTAGGATATAAACCTAGAAGTAGAATTTTATTCTAATATAGGTTCACATAAATAGATATACAAATTTTTGTTTTTGTTTTTTGAGACAGGGTCTCACACTTTTGCCCAGGCTGGACAGCAGCCTTGACCTCCTAGGTTCAAGTGATCCTCCTACATCAACCTCCCAAATAGTTGGGCTACAGGAGCACACCACCATGCCCAGCTAATATTTTTTTAGAGGTGGGGTCTTGCTGTGTTGCGCAGGCTGATCACTTCTGGCCTCAAGTGATCCTCCCACCTCAGCCTCCCAAAGTATTGGGATTACAAGCATGAGCCACTGCACTCAGCCTATGCATGATTAAACCATGCTTAATAGTGCCAAGCTGATCTACACAAATTTATATATATTCACCAAAAGTTAACCTTATGAAAGTGCCAATTCAGAACCAAGGATAACCTCCTTTAAGTACTAGTCCTATCCTGTCTTGCACATTCCTATTTATCTCCGTCACCTCCGAGTGTCCCAGTCTCACCAATCATTCAATACTACTCAATCTCTCAATCCCACACTGCCCAGTATGTCTGCCACTTAAGCCCCCACATCTCCCTCTAGCCTTCCAAACCTTTCCGGGGGGCAAAAATCTCTTTATCTTTAACCAAGAGTTAACAACTCAGGATTCTTAACTTCATGTCAGAAAGTGTCCCTCAAATACAAAATGACTATTAGGCAAACACCCAGGTAAAAATAAATGTTGGCAAGATCCATTTACAAATGCTAAAATCACTGGGCAAAAGTTTGCAGATAACAGGATATCATATAGTCTTAAAGTATCTCTCCCAAGACATTCATCAACTGCAAAGAGAAAAACAATAACTTAACAGTGGAGAGCACCTTACCAAATGATCCAAGTAAATATCACCAGTGATAAGGATACTGACCATCACGTACCCTCTGATGTGATGCACTGAGAAGGACACAGCATCACTTCTGTAATTTTCTTGTTGGAAATTATAATTTCAAGCTATTCATGAGAAAACATCAAACAAACCCAAATTGGGGGACATTCTACAAAGTAATTATCCAGTACCCACTGCAAGTGTTAAGGTCATGAAAGAGAAGGGAAAAAAATGAGGTACTGTCACATATTGGAGGAAATTAAGGAATCATAATGACTGGATGTTTTATGTGATCCTGAATTGGATCCTGAAATAGAAAAGGAGCACTGGAGGGAAACTGATGGAATGTGACTAAGGTCTGTAGTTTATATTAATAGTATTGTACCAATGTTAATTTTCTGATTTTGATCATTGTACTATGGCTATATAAGATATTAATGTTAGCCAGATGAAGGTTTTATTGGAAACTATTTTTCTACTCTTTTTGTATCTTTAAGTTGGAAATTATTTCAACATAAAAAGTTTAAAAAAAAAGAGTCGGCTTCACTTCCCCACATTGTCTGAAACCTGACCACCTCTTGAGAACAGTACTTCCCCCACCCCCGGATATGGAGCTATTTTACTTCTCATATACATATTCCTTGGTGCCTGAAAGTGAAGCAGACATCCTGTTTGCTCCCAATCTACTTCCAGACCATTACTTCCCCCATCACCTGCAAAACATGTTTGCTCCTATAGTTCCCACAACACAGAATATACCATCCTCTTTGCCATTGTCATCCTTCAACCTTCTGGTCAACTATCTCTCATTTGTTTAAGATTTCAGTCTTTGGTGCACCCAGGAGGCGTGGGCATCACGTAATTGGCAGTTGGTCAAGGCTGGTGCCAGACCCAGCCTCCTGAAGGAAGCATGTTCTGCATCTTTGGGTGCTACTCGCCATGTCAAGCAGACACTGCTGCCCAGGAGGAGCTGCTTTTTGAATTCTCTGTGAATGTTGGAAGGAGGAACACCAGAGCTGCTGGCTGAAAATTATCCAAACAAGAGGAACACCCCCCAGCATGGACTTCCTGGTTCTCTTCCTGCTCTACTGGCTTTGGTGCTAGTTGGTTATGTTATGACCTGTTTTTTGCTAGAAAACCCATGATTTGAAATGCCTGGTCAGGGCAGGAGCACAGATATTTTCCTGTATAATTCCAGAACGTGTTCAGAAAGCCACGTAAAGAGTGCTTCATTACCTTTTCCATACATGAAACCATACCTTCATTATCCTTCACCTGGTCTTGCAAGGGATGGTGAATGCTGAATATACCTGGGAAATACTTGGCTACCATCAAAAGCTAGTTCCATATTACCTTCTTCTGCCCTATCTGCTTCTGATTGTAGACCCGTTTATTTCCACCCTAACTTGTGTAACTGATTCTGGCATTATAACAAAAAGCAAATGAATTATTTCTTCAAGTTTATAAATTCAATGAAGTGATGTTTCTAAAGAGGTGAGGTGCTCTACTTATGATTTACGAACACCAGCTTGATCTAAGCACTGACTGCCGTGTGTGCACCGTTTTGATCATCATTGGGTTTGGGTGAACAACTACATCTGGGCTTGGAACGCCAGTTATTAATACTTTCTCATCTACCTCTTGATGTTGATGGCCTCGGCTGCTGCCATGGCCATTGTGAGCAATGCGTTTCTGGTCAACTTGGTGGTATTGTTGGATTTGCACTAGACTTACACTGATGACCTTGGACACTTCCAGTTTATGGACTTGATTTTTCTTATTCAGTACCTGTTCCAGACCTTTCCAACAATTGTCTTCATGCTGGGGTTGTGGTTGGGGAGGATGTTGTAATGGTCCTGAGCTTCCTCCTGGGTGCTTTGCTCTATACCTGGTTGCCACCAACCAGACTGCTAATGAGTAGTACAGAGGGGACTGGGTCCCATGCCAGCATTGTCCCCTCACGGCCTGGCCCCCATCAGGAAAGCCCTAAATCTACCAGAACATTCACTCCCATGGGCTCTGGAGCAATCTTTGAGAGATCTTTCTTTCTTTTTTTTTTTGAAACGGAGTCTCGCTCTGTCACCCAGGCTGGAGTGCAGTGGCCGGATCTCAGCTCACTGCAAGCTCCGCCTCCTGGGTTTACGCCATTCTCCTGCCTCAGCCTCCGGAGTAGCTGGGACTACAGGCGCCCACCACCTCGCCCGGCTAGTTTTTTTGTATTTTTTAGTAGAGACGGGGTTTCACCGTGTTAGCCAGGATGGTCTCGATCTCCTGACCTCGTGATCCGCCCGTCTCGGCCTCCCAAAGTGCTGGGATTACAGGCTTGAGCCACCGCGCTCGGCTGAGAGATCTTTCTACCTACCATTCCATACTATGAGAGAAAGAAGAAAGAAGAATGGAAGGAGTGTTACTGCCTTTTAAATATAGTATGCATTTATTTATTTTTTAAAAACCCTTCAGCCTTCCTCCTTATCTTGACTACTGTTAACATGGATATCCTATGTGCTCTCCCCAACCACAAGCTGTGTTTCTTGATTTCTTGGTCTCCGGTAGCTCTTCTTCACTCTACCTCAGCCACACTGCCAGGGCCGTACCCTTGTCATCGTTGTCATGAATAAATGTCCTCTCTCCAAACTATCTGATAAATTCCATTCCTGAATACAACTTTGTCAGTCCATGTTCTTCTTTCAAGTACTATCAATATAACAACATTCCAGTCTTCTGGGATTTCCAAACCACTGATTCCCCACCTCTTTCTAACCATCAGTTCCCATCTATTTTAATTCTTGTGTAGCTTAGAGCCCATAGTCCAATTTTTAAATCTTTCCCTTATAAATTCCTTTCTCCCTTTTCTCCCTGCTTCCATCATATATGTCTGGAAAAATCTCAAACTTCGATCAAGCCAACCATCTGCCTTCTCTGAGTCTGCACCAGAATAAATAAACAAACAAACAAACCAATCAATCAAACTTGGGAAAAATAACATATCTGGTGTTTGGAGATGGGAGGTATGAAGAAGGATGCAGTGGTGATGTAGACTGGCTTCAAATGAAGTCCATTAACTCTAGCTTCATCCTACTGAATTCTACTACTCCATTTCACTCATAAATTCTTTTTTTTTTTTTTAATTTTTTTTTTTTTTCTTGAGATGGAGTTTTGCTCCTGTTGCCCAGGCTGGAGTGTAATGGCATGATCTCGGCTCACTGCAACCTCCGCCTCCTGGGTTCAAGTGATTCTCCTGCCTTAGCCTCCTGAGTAGCTGGGATTACAGGCACCTACCACCATACCTGGCTAATTTTTTGTATTTTTAGTAGAGACAGGGTTTCACCATTTGCTCAGGTTGGTCTCAAACTCCTGACCTCAAGTGATCCACCTGCCTCAGCCTCCCAAAGTGCTGAGATTACAGGCATGAGCCACCATGCCCAGCCTACTCATTAATTCTTCTCCTGTACCTTTTGTTTGTTCTCAGTTCTCAGCTGACAATCTTCTCGTATTTCATTGAGAATAGAGAAATAAGTCTTTCATCTTGCCAACACAAAATCTTTAAGTCTTTCTATATCTATACCTATCTTCCTTTAACAAAAATGTAAAGAGTGCTTCCTCAATTATAATAGGGGAAGTACTCTCCTTTTAATCACTGACTAATCATTAAGCATTGGTTATGTATACTCAGGAACCTATTCATATATTCTTTCTCAAGTTTTTTTCTTCTGTCATTCCCTTGTGTCTAGTTTTCCCCTCCTCTTCTGGATCATTTCTATCAGCATACAAACATGACCCATTTCAGAAAACTTTTGATTCCACAGCCTCATCCAGTTACTGCCCCATTTCATTGTTCTCACTTTCAAATTATTCAAGAGTTATTGCTAAATGTCAAATCTATTCCCATATCTCCATTTACTCATGAGTCCAATTCAATCAAGCTTCAGCCCCATCATCATACCCAAATCATTCCTGTCAAGATCACAGCCATCGTCACTGGTCCTCCTCTCATTTGACCTTTCAACACTGGTGGAGAATTGACTAATTTCTCCTTTCAGAAACATGTCTGTCCTGTTTTCCATGATATCACACTCTTGATTTACCCAACCTCTCAGATGTCCTTTAGTATCTACCTGAACTCTACACGATAGAGATCCTCTGTATTTGGTCCTGGGTCCTCTTCTCAAACCTGCAATTTCATCTTAAGTGACTTTATCCATTTTCATGGCTTTATATTTACATGCTAATAATTCCTAAATTTATATTTCCCACACATCTGCTCAGTGAGACCAAATTCATGTGTACAACTGCCCATTTGATATCTCCAAGCCATCTCAAACTTAAACTCTTGATATTCTTCTAAATATATAAGCTTAAACTTAACTTAAACTCTTGATTTTTTCTTCCCAAACCTTGGTTTTCACCTAGTAGCCCCCATCTCAGTACACGGCATAACTACACCTCCAATACTTCAAGTCAGAAACTTGGGAGTCATCCTTGATTCTTCCTTCTTCTTCATCCCCAATATCAATATGTCCTACTGAACTTACATACAATATGTAGGTATAGTCATATGTCAGACATACTGTGAGTTTGCTTCCAGACCACTACAATAAAGCAAATCAAATATTGCAATAAATTGAGTCACATAAATGTTTTTGTTACACTGTATTGTAGTCTGTTAGGTGTGCAATAGCATTAGGTCTGTAAACATGTACACCTTAATTTAAAAATACTTTATTGCTAAAAATACTAACATCTGAGCCTTGGGTGAGTTGTAACATTTTTGCTGGTAGAGGCTCTTGTTGATACCTGCTGACTAATCAGGGTGGTAGTTGCTAAAGGCCAGAGTTGCTGTGGCAATTTATTAAAATAAGACATTGAAGTTTGCCACATCAATTGACTCTTTCTTTCATGAAAGATTTGTGTGTAGCATGCAATGCTGTTTGACAGCATTTTACCCATAACAGAACTTCATTCAAAATGGAAGTCAATCTCTTAGACCCTGCCACCACTCTATCAGCTAGGTTTATACAATATTCTAAATTTTAAGTCATTTAGTCAATGTTCACAGCATCTTCATCAGGAGTAGTTCCCATCTCAAGAAATCCCTTTCTTTGCTCATCCATAAAAAGCAACTCCCCATCCATTGATGTTTGATCCTAAGATTGCAAGAATTCAGTCACATCTTCAGGCTCCACTTCTAATTCTAGTTCTCTTGCTATTTCCACATCTGCAGTGACTTCCTCCACTGAAGTCTTGAGTCCATCAATGTCATTCATGAGGGCTGGGATCAACCTCTAACATATTCCTGTTAATGTTGATATTTTGACCTCCTCCTGTGAATCACAAGTGTTCTTGATGGCATCTGGAATGGTAAATCCCTTCTAGAAGGTTTTCAATTTAGTTTGCCCAGATCCATCAGAAGAATCGCCATCTATAGCCTTGAAAAAAATCAATTTCTTAAATAATAAGATGTGAACATCAAATTTCTTCTTGATCCATAGGCTGCAGAATGGAGACTGCATTAGCAGGCAGGAAAACATTAATCTCCTTGTATATCTTCCAGGCATCTCAAACTTAGCATGTCTGTCCTTGAACTTTTGATATTCTTCTTCCCAAACCTTGGTTCTTGGTTTTGATATTTGGTTTAGAAATACTGCCAAATATCCTAATAGGTATTAGAACAAGGTTTGGGAAGAAAAGTATCAAAAGTTTAAGTTTAGATATGCTAACTTTAAAGTCCTGGGAAATATACAAGGAAATTAATGTTGTTTTCATGGGTGATTAGGTGCATTGTCAGTGAGCTGCAATATTTTGAAAGGAATCTTTTCTTCTGAGCAGGTCTTATTAGCAGGCTTAAAATATTCAGTAAACCATGTTGTAAACAGAGGTGCTGTCATTTAGGCTTTGTTATTCCATTCATAGAGCATACACACCATTTAGCATAGTTTTTTAAGGGCCCTAGGATTTTCAGAATGGCAAATGAGCATTGGCTTCAACTTAAAGTCACCATCTGCATTAGCCCCTAACAAAAGTTAGCCTGTCCTTTGAAGTAGGTATTGATGTCTCCTCTCTACCTATGAAAGTCCTAGATGGCATTTTCTTCCAATAGAAGGCCATTTCATCTATATTAAAAATCTGCTGTTAGGCTGGATGCAGTGGCTCAACCCCTGTAATCTCAGCACTTTGGGAGGCTGAGGTGAGCGGATCACCTGAGGTCAGGAGTTCCAGACAAGCCTGGCCAATATGGTGAAACCCCTTCTCTACTAAAATACAAGAAATTAGCCGGGCATGGTGGTGGGTGCCTGTAATCCCAGCAACTCGGGAGGCTGAGGCAGGAGAATCACTTGAACCTGGGAGGCGGAGGTTGCAGTGAGCTGAGATGGCACCACTGCACTCCAGCCTGGGAGACAGAGCAAGACTCTGTCCAAAAAAAAAAAAAATCTGTTGTTTAGCATACACATCTTCATCAGTGATCTTAACTAGATCTTCTGGATATCTTGCAGTTTCTACGTCAGCACATTCTACTTCACATTGCATGTTTATATTATATTATGGAGCAGGCTTTTCCTTAAACCTCATGAACCAACCTCTGCTAGTTTCTAACTTTTCTTCTGCAGCTTCCTCATCTCTCTCAGCTTTCATAGAATTAAAGAGTGTTAGGGCCTTGCTCTAGCTTAGGCTTTGACTTAAGAGAATGTTTTGGCTGGTCTGATGTTCTATCCAGACCACTTGAACTTTCTCCATATTAGCAATACAGCTATTTTGCCTACTTATCATTCACATGTTCACTGGAGTAGCATTTTTAATTTCCTTTGAGAACTTTTCCTTTGCATTCACAACTTGGCTAACAAGTGCAAGAGGTCTAGCTTTTGGCCTATCTTGGTTTTCAACATGCCTCTGCACTGAACTTAGTCATTTCTAGCTTTTGATTTAATTAGCATGTTTACCAGGAGCACTTTCTGGGCCCCAGGGCCTTCTTAGTGAATCTTATGCATCAAGAAGAGGTTCTCAGGCTCTATCACTGGGGGTCAAGACTGAAGTTGGCTGCTCACTTTCCCTAAGTTTTTCCTCTGCTGTCCTTGTTGGAGTTACACTGTATTCAGCATCTCTTTCCAAACACTATCCTAGATCTCTTATGTGCATTATATCAATTAATCTTCTTCTGAGTTAGCAGCTATTGTTACCCCCTACCCCAGGCTATATGTGAGGAAACGAGGCCCCAAGAGGTTAAATAATGTTCTATTAATGAGGAAAAATGTTGTAATTTAAACTCAAGCAGTCTAACCCCCAGATACCCTGCCCTCCCAAAAGGAAAACATGGATGGTACTAGGTTCCAGTGATAAGAAAACCAAGTGAAACTATTTTGTAAAAAGGAACTAGTCAACTTTTTTTTTTTTTTTTTACCAATTATTAATTGCATACAGAGAAAGACAAAAACTGGCCTGGCCAACCTACAGAACAGGAGAAAATTGTTGCAATCTATCCACCTGACAAAGGGCTAATAACCAGAATCTACAAAGAATTTAAACAAATTTACAAGAAAAAAACAACTCCATCAAAAAGTGGCCAAAGCATACGAACAGACACTTCTCAAAAGAAGACATTTATGCAGCCAACAAACAATGATGCAGCCAACAAACAAACAATGAGCGTTTATGAATAAAAGCTCACTATCATTGGTCATTAGAGAAATGCAAATCAAAATCACAATGAGATACCATCTCATGCCAGTTAGAATGGTGATCATTAAAAAGTCAGGAAAAGGCAGGGCGCGGTGGCTCAAGCCTGTAATCCCAGCACTTCGGGAGGCCGAGACGGGCGGATCACGAGGTCAGGAGATCGAGACCATCCTGGCTAACACGGTGAAACCTCGTCTCTACTAAAAAATACAAAAAACTAGCCGGGCGAGGTGGCGGGCGCCTGTAATCCCAGCTACTCGGGAGGCTGAGGCAGGAGAATGGCGTGAACCCAGGAGGCGGAGCTTGCAGTGAGCTGAGATCCGGCCACTGCACTCCAGGCTGGGTGACCGAGCGAGACTCTGTCTCAAAAAAAAAAAAAAAAGTCAGGAAAAAACAGTAACTGGAGAGGATGTGGAGAAACAGGAACACTTTTACACTGTTGGTAGGAGTGTAAATTAGTTCAACCATTGTAGAAGACAGTGTGGTGATTCCTCAAGGATCTAGAAACAGAAATATCATTTGACCCAGCAATCCCATTACTGGGTATATACCCAAAGGATTATAAATCATTCTACTATAAAGACATATGCACACATATATTTATTGCAGCATTGTTCACAATAGCAAACACTTGGAACCGACCCAAATGCCCATCAATGTTGGTCTGGATAAAGAAAATGTGGCACATATATACCATGGAATACTATGTAGATATAAAAAATGGATGAGTTCATGTCCTTTGCAGAGACATGAATGAAGCTGGAAACCATCATTCTCAGAAAACTAACACAGGAACAGAAAACCAAACACCGCATGTTCTCATTCATAAGTGGGAGCTGAACAATGAGAACACATGGACACAGGGAGGGGAATATCACACACCAGGGCCTGTAATGGGGTGGTGGGCTAGGGGAGGGACAGCATTAGAAGAAATACCTAATGTTGATGACGAATTGATGGGTGCAGCAAACCACCATGGCACGTGTATACCTATGTAACAAACCTGCACATTCTTCACATGTATCTCAGAAATTAAAGTATAATAAAAAATAAAAATTAAAAATAAAAAACTGGTCTGGCACTCACAGCTAGGTCTTGGTGTTCTCCTGTTGAAAGTAATCAATGTCACATAATGTCAACATCAGAAGAGGTCATTGTGACTATAATAGCTCATAACAAAAACAAGATCACTCTATAACATGTCTGAACACAGAAAAATACATGGACCTTGTACAAACTACAAGAGTGACCAAACATCCCAAAATTATGGCTAATATGAGTGACTGCTGCTTTTTTATCAATTACAGCATGAGTCTCACTCTGGTCTTCCTTCCTTCTAGATGGGATTGATTAAGATACCTCATCATAGACCTATCCTTGCTTCCTGATAACATTCAATACAGAGCAAAGCTCTGCTTCCTTAAACCTTCCCCTAAATCACCTATGTGTTAGTCCATTCTCACACTGCGAATAAAGACATACCTGAGACTGGGTAACTTATAAAGAAAAAGAAGTTTAATTGACTCACAGTTCCACATGACTGGGGAGGCCTCACAATCATGGCGGAAAGTGAAGGAGGAGCAAAGACACATCTTACATGGCAGCAGGCAAGAGAGAGTGGGTGCAGGGGAACTGCCCTTTATAAAACCACCAGATCTCATAAGACGTATTCAGTATCACAAGAACAGCAATGGCAAAGATCCACTCCCATGATTCAATTACCTCCGACCAGGTACCTCCCACAACACATGGGAATTACGGGAGCTACAATTCAAGATGAGATTAATGGGTGAGGACACAGCCAAACCACATCAACATGACACAGACCCAAATGCTATAAGTCCTTTCTGACATCTAAGATGACCCATGGTTTGCCATGGTGTGGCTAAGGAGTCTGGAATTCATTTTATAGGCAGTAGGAATAGGAGATAATCAAATCTGTTTGACCAGTAGAGTGACATGAACAAAGCTGTGTTTTAGAAAACTAAACTTGACAAAACATGTAAGACAATGAAGAGACTGGTTGCAAAGATAGTAACAAAGTCATTGCAGTAGTTCAGGGAAGACAAGGAATCACAAAAGACACAGGCCATGATTCAAGTGGCATGTGATAATACTGACATCAGGGAAGTGGCAGTAGGAATGAAAATGAGGTAACATACACTAGGATATCTGCAGGGAGAATTGATAGTGGGTAGAGATTTTGACATGGTTTTAACCATCAACGTAATTTTACATTCAATAGGAATTCCTCTGACCAGATTTTTCATTAGCTGCTCAGTCTTATTCTGAACAAAATAGATATGAGATTTTTGTGTCTATAAGTTCACTTTATTAGCATAAGATAGAAAGTTATGAATAGGATGACTTTCTATTCACCTTACCTGGATTATAAAATTCAAGGTTGGATTTAAGCCTACCATATGGATAAGGGATCAACTGAGCCCTTAAGTGTCTTTCAGAAGCTCCCATGAAGGGCATTAGAAGTTTTGTGAGCATATTGGAAAGCAAACTTGGTGCCTATGTGTGCATATTCAGCAGACTTGCCTGGATTCTCAGCTCTAGGAGACTAAAAAAGATGAAGATGTGCCCCATAGGAACTAATCACACTATTATTCACATGGAAGTAAAAAAGATGCACGGTTTCAATGGCAAAAATGAAGAAAACTTCCCAATATTATAATCGACAGGCTGAGCACAAGGTGGTGCAAGGCAATTTAGAAACAGGAAGGCCCTATTTTGGAATGGGATTGGTTCCAAGAGCTTTTCCAACTGAGATTTTTAGAACTGAGCCCTTTCTCCCCTAGAAATAATGCTGGAAATTGTACCTAGGAATCAAGTGCAGCCAGGAGAGGTCACAAAAGCCCATCTATCCTACAGTAAGTTTAATTATGGTACTAATCCATGTTGGGCCTGGGAAGAGGAGGTCATTCATATATGCTGATCACAGAGAAAGCAGACACATTTCCCCAGCTTTACTTTTGCCTATTCTAGCAAAATCTAGATCTTGGCAGGAAGAAATAGAAGTCAACTACCCCAGTCTTTCTCTCTGAGCTGTCTGTCCTACCCTCTCCAATAGTCCTCTCCACAGGTAGCCTGTGTTTCTACAGTGCTCACCACCCCTACACCCTACTCAGATATTCCTGGCCGGGCGCGGTGGCTCAAGCCTGTAATCCCAGCACTTTGGGAGGCCGAGACGGGCGGATCACGAGGTCAGGAGATCGAGACCATCCTGGCTAACACGGTGAAACCCCGTCTCTACCAAAAAATACAAAAAACTAGCCGGGCGAGGTGGCGGGTGCCTGTAGTCCCAGCTACTCGGGAGGCTGAGGCAGGAGAATGGCATAAACCCGGGAGGCGGAGCTTGCAGTGAGCTGAGATCCGGCCACTGCACTCCAGCCTGGGCGACACAGCGAGACTCCGTCTCCAAAACAAACAAACAAAAAAAAAAAAAAAAAAAAAAAACAGATATTCCTGACCTTCAAAGTACATATTATGCTTCTCAATTACCTATTTTCCCTAACCTCCCAAAATCTCAAGACCTAGATTTAGTTGCATCACTTACTGTCTCTGTGACTTTGGGAAATTTTAATTATCCAAGCCTCCACCTATAAAATGGAGATGATACATCCCTAATAGGGTTAATCTGAAAATTAAATGAAAAAAAGCCTATATGAAATGTGCCAAATATTGAGCCTGACATTCCACAGGTTCAAAATTACTTAGCAGGTGTTTTTCAAGCTTTTAAAATAATCTTTCTTCTTTAAAAGTAAACTAAAAAAACACAAGAAGCAAAGAACAAAGTCATCCACAAGCACAAGCAGTTGTAAGTTTGACATGTCCTTCTAGGTCCTGTGTGTATACAGAAACAATATCCAATTTTACAGGATTGAGATCTTATCCTATGTATCATGCTTGTTCATACCATGAATATTTACCAATTGAAAATGCCAAAGTTATATAAGTATTTTGATAACCAAAAATACACTACACGATCTCAATCTGTTAGAAAAAAGAGAAAAGAATGTAGGTGGAGCTTCCAAGATGGCCGAATAGGAACAGCTCCAGTCTACAGCTCCCAGCGTGAGTGATGCAGAAGACAGGTGATTTCTGCATTTCCAACTGAAGTACCAGCTTCCTCTCACTGGGGCTTGTCGGACAGTGGGTGCAGGACAGTGGGTGCAGCCCACGGACCATGAGCCAAAGCAGGGCGAGGCATCAACTCACCCAGGAAGCGCAAGGGGTCAGGGAATTCCCTTTCCCAGCCAAGGGAAGCCGTGACAGACGGCACCTGGAAAATCAGGTCACTCCCACCCTAATACTGCGCTTTTCCAATGGTCTTAGCAAACGGCACACCAGGAGATTCTATCCCACACCTGGCTCAGAGGGTTCCACGCCCATGGAGCCTTGCTCACTGCTAGCACAGCAGTCTAAGATCGAACTGCAAGGCTGCAGCAAGGCTGGGGTAGGGGCGCCCACCATTACTGAAGCTTCAGTAGGTAAACAAAGCAGCCAGGAATCTCGAACTAGGTGGAGCCCACCGCATCTCAAGGAGGCCCGCCTGCCTCTGTAGACTCCACCTCTGGGGGCAGCGCATAGCTGAACAAAAGGCAGCAGAAACTTCTGCAGACTTAAACGTCCCTGTCTGACAGCTTTTGAAGAGAGTAGTGGTTCTCCCAGCACAGAGTTTGAGATCTGAGAACGGACAGATTGCCTCCTCAAGTGGGTCCCTGACCCCCGAGTAGCCAAACTGGGAGGCATCTCCCAGTAGGGGCCAACTGACACCTTATACAGCCAGGTGCCCCTCTGAGATGATGCTTCCAGAGGAACGATCAGGCAGCAACATTTGTCATTCTGCAATATTTGCAGTTCTGCAGCCTCTGCTGGTGATACCCAGGCAAACAGGGTCTGGAGTGGACCTCCAGCAAACTGCAACAGACCTGCAGCTGAGAGTCCTGACTGTTAGAAGGAAAACTAACAAATGAAAGGACATCCACGGCCGGGCGCGGTGGCTCAAGCCTGTAATCCCAGCACTTTGGGAGGCCGAGACGGGCGGATCACAAGGTAAGGAGATCGAGACCATCCTGGCGAACACAGTGAAACTCCGTCTCTACTAAATATACAAAAAACTAGCCGGGCGAGGTGGCGGGCGCCTGTAGTCCCAGCTACTTGGGAGGCTGAGGCAGGAGAATGGTGGGAACCCGGGAGACGGAGCTTGCAGTGAGCTGAGATCCGGCCACTGCACTCCAGCCTGGGCAACAGAGCAAGACTCCGCCTCAAAAAAAAAAAAAAAAAAAAAAAAGAAAGGACATCCACACCAAAACCCCAGCTGTATGTCACCATCATCAAAGACCAAAGGTAGATAAAATCACAAAGATGGCGAGAAACCAGAGCAGAAAAGCTGAAAATTCTAAAAATCAGAGCACCTCTTCTCCTCCAAAGGAATGCAGCTCCTCACCAGCAATGGAACCAAGCTGGATGGAGAATGACTTTCATGAGTTGAGAGAGGAAGGCTTCAGAAGATCGCTAATAACAAACTTCTCCGAGCTAAAGGAGGATGTTCGAACCCATTGCAAAGAAGCTAAAACCCTTGAGAAAAGAATGGACTAATGGCTAACTAGAATAAACAGTGTAGAGAAGACCTTAAATGACTTGACGGAGCTGAAAACCATGACACAAGAACTACATGACACATGCACAAGCTTCAGTAGCTGATTCGATCAACTGGAAGAAGGTGTATCAGTGATTGAAGATCAAATGAATGAAATGAAGTGAGAAGAGAAGTTTAGAGAAAAAAGAGTAAAAGTAAATGAACAAAGCCTCCAAGAAATATGGGACTATGTGAAAAGACCAAATCTACATCTGACTAGGGTATGTGAAAGTGATGGGAAGAATGGAACCAAGTTGGAAAACACTCTGCAGGATATTATCCAGGAGAACTTCCCCAACCTAGCAAGGCAGGCTAACATTCAAATTCAGGAAATACAGAGAATGTCACAAAGATACTCCTCCAGAAGAGCAACCCAAGATACGTAATTGTCAGATTCACTAAAGTTAAAATGAAGCAAAAAATGTTAAGGGCAGCCAGAGGGAAAGGTCGAGTTACCTACAAAGGGAAGCCCATCAGACTAACAGCAGATCTCTCAGCAGAAACTCTACAAGCCAGAAGTCAGTGAGGGGCAATATTCAACATTCTTAAAGAAAAGAATTTTCAACCCAGAATTTCATATCCAGCCAAACTAAGCTTTATAAGTGAAGGAGAAATAAAATCCTTTACAGACAAACAAATGCTGAGAGATTTTGTCACCACCAGGCTGCCTTACAAGAGCTCCTGAAGGAAGCACTAAACATGGAAAGGAACAACCGGTACTAGCCACTGCAAAAACATGCCAAATTGTAAAGACCATCCACACTGTGAAGAAACTGCATCAACTAATGAGCAAAATAACCAGCTAACATTATAATGACAGGATCAAATTCACACATAACAATATTAACCTTAAATGTAAATGGACTAAATGCTCCAATTAAAAGACACAGACTGGCAAATTGGATAAAAAGTTAAGACCCATCAGTGTGTGGTATTCAGGAGACCCATCTCACATGCAGAGACACACATAGGCTCAAGATAAAGGGATGGAGGAAGATCTACCAAGCAAATGGAAACCAAAAAAAAAAGCAGGGGTTGCAATACTAGTCTTTGACAAAACAAACTTTAAACCAACAAAGATCAGAAGAGACAAAGAAGGCCATTACATAATGGTAAAGGGATCAATTCAACAAGAAGCGCTAACTATCCTAAATATATATGCACCCAATACAGGAGCACCCAGATTCATAAAGCAAGTCCTTAGAGACCTACAAAGAGACTTAGACTCCCACACAATAACAATGGGAGACTTTAACACCCCACTGTCAACATTAGACAGATCAATGAGACAGAAAGTCAATAAGGATATCCAGGAAGTGAACTCAACTCTGCACCAAGCGGATCTAATACACATCTACAGAATTCTCCACCCCAAATCAACAGAATATACATTCTTCTCAGCACCACATCGCATTTATTCCAAAATTGACCACATAGTTGGAAGTAAAGCACTCCTCAGGAAATGTAAAAGAACAGAAATTATAACAAACTGTCTCTCAGACCACAGTGCAATCAAACTAGAACTCAGGACTAAGAAACTCAATCAAAATCGCTCAACTACATGGAAACTGAACAACCTGCTCCTGAATGACTACTGGGTATATAACAAAATGAAGGCAGAAATAAAGATGTTCTTTAAAACCAGTGAGAACAAAGATACAACATACCAGACTCTCTGGGACACATTTAAAGCAGTGTGTAGAGGGAAATTTATAGCACTAAATGCCCACAAGAGAAAGCAGGAAAGATCTAAAATTGACACCCTAACATCACAATTAAAAGAACTAGAGAAGCAAGAGCAAACACATTCAAAAGCTAGCAGAAGGCAAGAAATAACAAAGATCAGAGCAGAACTGAAGGAGATAGAGACACAAAAAACCCTCCAAAAAATCAATGAATCCAGGAGCTGGTTTTTGAAAAGATCAACAAAATTGATAGACTACTAGCAAGATTAATAAAGAAGAAAAGAGAGAATAATCAAATAGATGCAATAAAAAAAGATAAAGGGGATATCACCACCAACCCCACAGAAATATAAACTACTCTCAGAGAATACTATAAATACCTCTACGCAAATAAACTAGAAAACCTAGAAGAAATGGATAATTTCCTGGACACTTACACACTCTCCCAAGACTAAACCAGGAAGAAGTTGATTACCTGAATAGACCAACAGTAGGCTCTGAAATTGAGGCAATAATTAATAGCCTACCAAGCAAAAAAAGTCCAGGACCAGACGAATTCACAGCTGAATTCTACCAGAGGTACAAGGAGGAGTTAGCACCATTCCTTCTGAAACTATTCCAATCAATAGAAAAAGAGGGAATCCTCCCTAACTCATTTTATGAGGCCAACATCATCCTGATACCAAAGCCTGACAGAGATACAACAAAAAAGGAGAATTTTAGACCAATATCCCTGATGAACGTTGATGCAAAAATCCTCAATAAAATACTGGGAAATCGAATCCAGCAGCACGTCAAAAAGCTTATCCACCATGATCAAGTGGGCTTCATCCCTGGGATGCAAGGCTGGTTCAACATACACAAAGCAATAAATGTAATCCAGCATATAAACAGAAGCAAAGACAAAAACCACACGATTATCTCAAAAGACGTAGAAAAGGCGTTTAACAAAATTCAACAGCACTTCATGCTAAAAACTCTCAATTATGTATCGATGGGATGTATCTCAAAATAATAAGAGCTATTTATGACAAACCCACAGCCAATATCATGCTGAATGGGCAAAAACTGGAAAAATTCCCTTTGAAAATTGGCATAAGACAGGGATGCCCATGCCCGCTCTCACCACTCCTATTCAACATAGTGTTGGAAGTTCTGGCCAGGGCAAACAGGTAGGAGAAAGAAATAAAGGGTATTCAATTAGGAAAAGAGAAAGTCAAATTGCCCTTGTCTGCAGATGATATGATTATGTATTTAGAAAACTCCATCATCTCAGCCCAAAATCTCCTTAAGCTGATAAGCAACTTCAGCAAAGTCTCAAGATACAAAATCAATATGCAAAAATCACAAGCATTCCTATACACCAGTAACAGACAAACAGAGAGCCAAATCATGAATGAACTCCCATTCACAATTGCTTCAAAAAGAATAAAATACCTAGGAATCCAACTTACAAGGGATGTGAAGGACCTCTTCAAGGGGAACTACAAACCACTGCTCAACAAAATAAAAGAGGACACAAACAAATGGAAGAACATTCCATGCTCATGGATAGGAAGAATCAATATCGTGAAAATGGCCATACTGCCCAAGGTAATTTATAGATTCAATACCATCCCCAACAAGATACCAATGACTTTCTTCACAGAATTGGAAAAAACTACTTTAAAGTTCATATGGAACCAAAAAAGAGCCCACATTGCCAAGACAATCCTAAGCCACAAAAACAAAGCTGGAGGCATCACGCTATCTGACTTCAAACTATACTACAATGGTACAGTAACCAAAACAGCATAGTACTGGTACCAAAATAGAGATATAGACCAATGGAACAGAAGAGAGCCCTCAGAAATAATACCACACATCTACAACCATCTGATCTTTGACAAACCTGAGAGAAACAAGAAATGGGGAAAGGATTCCCTATTTAATAAATGGTGCTGGGAAAACTGGCTAGCCATAGGTAGAAAGCTGAAACTGGATCTCTTTCTTACACCTTATACCAATTTAATTCAAGATGGATTAAAGACTTAAATGTCAGATCCAAAACTATAAAAACTCTAGAAGAAAACCTAGGCAATACCACTCAGGACATAGGCATGGGCAAGGACTTCATGTCTAAAACACCAAAAGCAACAGCAACAAAAGCCAAAATTGAGAAATGGGATCTAATTTAACTAAAGGACTTCTGTAGAGCAAAAGAAAACTACCATCAGAGTGAACAGGCAACCTACAGAATGGGAGAAAATTTTTGCAATCTACCCATCTGACAAAGAGCTAATATCCAGAATCTACAAAGAACTTAAACAAATTTATAAGAAAAAATGAAACAACCCCAACAAAAAGTAGGCAAACTATATGAACAGATACTTCTCAAAAGAAGACATTTATATAGCCAAAGACATATGAAAAAAATGCTCATCATCATTGGCCATCAGAGAAATGCAAATCAAAACCACAATGAGATACCATCTCACACCAGTTAGAATGGCAATCATTAAAAAATCAGGAAACAACAGGTGCTGGCGAGGATGTGGAGAAATAGGAACGCTTTTACACAGTTAGTGGGACTGTAAACTAGTTCAACCATTGTGGAAAACAGTGTGACGATTCCTCAAGGATCTAGAACTAGAAATACCATTTGACCCAGCCATCCCATTACTGGGTATATACACAAAGGATTATAAATCAGGGTGCTATAAAGACCCATGCACATGTATGTTTATTGCAGCACTATTCACAATAGCAAAGACTTGGAACTAACCCAAATGTCCATCAGTGATAGACTGGATTAAGAAAATGTGGCACATATACACTATGGAATACTATGCAGCCATAAAAAAGGATGAGTTCATGTCCTTTGTAGGGACATGGATGAAACCATCATTCTGAGCAAACTATCGCAAGGACAGAAAACCAAACACCGCATGTTCTCACTCATAGGTAGGAGTTGAACAATGAGATCACTTGGACACAGGGTGGGAAACACCACACACCAGTGCCTGTTGTGGGGTGGGGGGTGGGGGGAGGGATAGCATTAGGAGATATACCTAATGTAAATGACAAGTTAATGGGTGCAGTACAGCAACATGGCATATGTATACATATGTAACAAACCTGCACATTGTGCACATGTACCCTAGAACTTAAAGTATAATAATAACAATAAAGAAAAAAGAATGTAATCACATCTTTCTTGAGACAAAACTTTCATAGAAGACAAAAATGGACACAGGCCTCTAGATAAAGGTATTGGCAGCGTTCCGATTAAAATACAGCATTCCCTTAACGCTCAATTTAAAATGAAACATAAAGCAACAGAGTATATTAAGCATAATGTTTCTAGGAAAATTATCAGATCTACATTAAAATATTATCAAGAAGATATGTTTCTATTTAATTACTTAATGTATTCCTGTAATACGACCAAAAGAGATACAGCTACCTCAATGGCTAGCATCAAAACGTAAATATGAACACATCTGCATGCATCTCTCCCTTTTTATTTCATTCTGCCCCTCTGCTGCCAACTTAAAGATCAAGCCCTGTCCTACACTGCTCAGAAGTGGTTTAACAATTCCATGTCCAACATGCATCTTTTTTTTATCAATTATAACCCAAAAAAAAACAAAGTACAAATTGGCTAATTCACTAGCTCTACTTTTTTCACACATTGTTACCTCAGGACATCTATAAAGCTTAGATATTGCAAAATAATTAACTTGGTCCACAATAAACACAGGCACTTTACTAAAAATGCACATATAGACCTATGGTTATAATCCAAGACATTCTTCTATATATGGAGATACTAGCAAAAAGCCCTTTCTTTCACCCTCTTCCACCATTCTAGAGACTAAGTACAGAACGACATCTAGCTCCAAAAGGCAGGTTAACAAAGGTCACTCCCAGAAGACAGGACTTCCTAAAAACTAACAAAAGGACATTTGAAAAGGAATTATTTTACTACCTCTACTTTTAACAAACTTTTAGCATTAGGACTTGTTTATCCTTTGATACACACCAACGTTAATTAAAATGCACATGTAGAACGATGGTTAGATAATCTGAAGGAATCTAACTCGCAGCTTCTCTCAGCATACTTGCTCCTCCCTGCACCTGCCACCATCCAATGAACAGTCAGCACACTCTGCAAAACACCAAGCTGAATGACACTGTTCCCAAATCCAACCACTCCTGTGAAATAACAACAACAAAAAATACCTAATGGATATTACTTTTGTCTTCTACTTTTAACGTGTTGTGCCTTTTTAAACATCTCGAATGACTAGCTGCTTTAAATAGGACTTAAGTTTTCCACTGCAGAGACTAGATATGAAATAAGAACCCATTTGTCCAGTATGTACACAATACATAAAGTATAGCAAAGTTAAATGACATGTACATATCATGCAGGGTGACGGATTAGCTGAAATTTTCTAGTATGTACTAGCAAAGCAAAACACCTTTTGCAACTTCTTCCCTCCCACCTCCCTCAACCCAACAAACAAGTACTGAGAGTAGTATATACTGTTCACAGAGGTGGTTTAACAATTCCACTTCTGAAGATAGTATTTCCCATTTGTTTTTAAAAGCTATTTACAAAAAGCATTATTCTAGTAGTCCTACTTTTAAACATACCACGCACTTCTAAGTATACAGAAAGACTAGATATTTCATATAAGAATTATCCAATATGTACACGGCACTGTTGAATAAAATTGCACACACATAACAATGATTAGAATCTCAGGCATCTTCTAAATATGACCATTTGGGCCTTGAACCATTCCCTCCTTACTTCCTTCCCTCTGCCTTCAATGCAGTTGACAAGTAGAGGCCATGTATAATGTTTAGAGATGGTTGAACAAATTCATATCCAGAAGTGACTTACAGAAGACAAGCTTTCCTATGAATCTCAAAACAAAGTATATGGAATGTACTGGTTTTACCAGGTACTTTCTCATGTACTGGCACCTCTTTAGATGTTGCAAAATTAGGACTCATTTGTCCATTATATACCCTATACACATAGCAAAACTAAATGCACTAAACATACAGAAAATGGTGCTGAAAATATCCAAATATAAACACTAGCATTTTACCTTTTGCAATTCCTTCCTTCCCACCTGCCCTAAAGCACTGTACAAGTATGGATAGTAGTATACTGCTCAGATATTATTTATCAATTCCACTTACAAAAGAAGATATTTCCTATCCATTGTAGCAAAAATATATTTAAAAAGCAATGTTTTACTACTTCTACATTTAACATTTAACTGGCACTTCTAAACATCTAGATAGCCTAAATATTTTAGATAAGGGGTTAATTTGTCTACTACATATATAGTAGTCTTGAATAAACTGCACACATATAAGGATAGTTATAGTTTGAAAACGCTTTCAAACTATAAACATTCTGGACTAGAACTCTTTCCTCCCCCATCAACTCAATAATGCTCAAATTTTCCGAAGACAGTATTTCCTAGGAATTGTAAAACAAAATTTATACAATATATTAGTCTACAAACTCTACTTTTGTCATACATAGGCAACCTCTTTAACATCTAGAAGGACTAGATGTTATAAATTAGGACTTGGTTGTACTTTATATCAGGGGTTCCAAAACCCTGGGCCAGATGGGTACTGGTCTGTGGCCTGTTAGGAACTGGGCCCACAGCAGCAGTGAGGGGGCAGTACCACCCGAGTGCCACCTCCTGTCAGAACAGCAGCGGTATTAGAATCTCATAGGAGCAAAAACCCTATTGTGAACTGCGCATGTGAAGGATCTGGGTTACATCTCCTTATGAGAATCCAACGAATGCCTGATGATCTGACGTGGAACAGTTTCATCCCAAAACCATCCCCCTTGCCCCATTCATGGAAAAATTGCCTTCCACAAAGCCAGTTCACTGGGCCAAAAAGGTTGGGGACCACTGCTTTATACACAGTATAAACACAGATAAGTAAAACAACACTCAGAGACATAAGGGACAATGGTTACTCTTGCCTCACTATGGGCACATGGGCACAGATGTCTTTCCACTCCACCTCCTCCCTCCTCCCCTGAAACACAATGTTGTATTACTGAAGAGACGGTTTGGCCAGTCCCCACTAAAAACATTTCGTATGAATATCAACAAAAAGATATTCACAAAATGTGTTATTTTACTACCTGCACTTTTAACACATATCAGGCAGTTCAGAACATCTAGAAGAAAACCCAGACATTTCCAAAATAAAGTTAAAAAATGTACTTAATATTGCCAACCATGTATACAGTAGTGAGGAATAAAATATACACACAAAGCAATGGTTAAAATATGAAAATGTCTCCTAAATATGATCATTCTGGCACGGAGCCTTCTCCTCCTCTTTCTCAGGTCTTCCACCCCAAGTCCTCTTACCCACTGAACAAATGTGGACATGTCATCCCAATGTCACTTGCAGAGGTGGTCTCACAAAATCATTTCAAAAAGTCATTCCAGAAGACATTTTCTATGATTTTTTTAAGAAGTGAGCATTTGCAAGATGTGTGATTTATGACTCTTTTATCATAATTTAGCAAAACCTCTTTACATCTAGAAGGGCTAGATGTAGCAAGTGTTCTTTTAAAAGTTTGGGGAGGTCAGTTGAGAGCAGTTTTTCCTATTACATACACAGGTCTTCTACACACGGCCAGTACATCTTTCCAAAGACCAGTGGGCCCTTCCACTTGCCCAAATGTGGCTTATTATCCTACCGTTTCTCTTCTGATATGAAGGTATGGTAGATAGGAGATCAACCCCACCTGGTGGCTTCTAGCAGTTTCATCCGTCAGGGCTCTGCTCACCTTCTGGACCACTAAGGCCTTGCTTGGTCTATTGTCATCAAGAATGAGGCAGGCCTCACCCAACTGGGACAGAGTGGTCACCCCAGGCCTCGGTCCTGCAGGGTTCTAGGCCTACAGAGGTGGCAGTCGGGTCCATCTGCAGACCTGCCTTCCAGGCCTTACCCCACAGCGCTCTCCAAGATGTTCCCACAGCTGCCAGGCTTCCCACCCTACACACCAGCACCACCCACAGGGGCTGCATCCTGAAGGCTTCGTCTAGGCCAGGCAGGGTTAGGCCAGGAGGCCCAGCAGCCAGCTGGGTCTGGGCTGACCAGAGGCGGCTGCCTGATGGTCAAAGAGGTGGAGTGGAGAGAGGGGTCCTCCTCTGCATCAAGGCCTGGGCCCTGCTGGGGCACAGCCACGGCAAGGGCTCCAGGTGCCTGCAGGGCAGAGGTTCGCTTGTCCTTGGACCTCAGCTTTCCTGGGAGGGCCATGGGGGAAGTGGCCATGCTCCGATTCTCACCAAGCTCTCTGCAGGAACTCCAGAGTGGCTTCTTTTTTTTTTTTTTCAGCGAGACAAGGTCTCGCTCTGTTGTTCAGGCTGGAGTGCAGTGGCATGATCATAGCTCACTGTAACCTCAAATTCCTGGCCTCAAGCGATCCTCCCACCTCAGCTTCCCAAGAAGATGGGACTACAGGCATGCACGACCACCCCCAGCAAATTTTTGTGTTTTTTGTAGAGATGAGGTCTCCCTACGTTGCCCAAGCTGGTCTCAAACTCCTGACCTCAGGTAATCCACCCATGTTGGCCTTCCAAAGTGTTGGGATTACAGGCATGAGCCACAGCACTCAGCCTCATAGCAGCTTCTTATTACTTTATTTGATTAAAAGAACAAAGCACTTTGTAGTTTAAAACCATATGAATATATAATCTGTTACATTTAATGTGTAAACAAAAAATAAAATCCCAAGCGCCCCCAACAGACTGACTGGATCCCCGTGTAGCCAAGTGAATTCCAGAAAGAAAAACTAAAAGAGAAACTAAATTGCAAATTCTAAATGCTCCCTCCCTTTTGGAGTTTAGGCACAACTAACCAGTACATTAAAATAGACATCACAGACTGCCCTAACAGACTCCTTGTGGCAATAAGATACCAAATTCCAGCCTGACTCTGGTACAGCATCACATGACAGATAGCAGACTCTGAAGGAAATAAAATACTTTACCCCAAAATATATTTCTTTGACATATTTTGAAATGGCCCTGTAAAGCTGTCTTTTGTGGGGTAAATTTGCATCTATAGAGACACTCTTACTCCTTCCAGGTCTTTCCCAGATCAAGGAGAGATAAGTGAGAATCTGATATTTTTAAGGGTTGAAAAGAGAGGCTTTGAGCCAGGCACGTGGCTCATGCCTGTAATCCCAGCACTTTGGGCGGCCGAGGCAGGTGGATCACAAGAGGTCAGGAGTTCAAGACCAGTCTGGCCAATACGGTGAAACCCCATCTCTACTAAAAATACAAAAAATTAGCTGGGCATTGTAGTACATGCCTATAGCCCCAGCTACTTGGGAGGCTGAGGTGGGAGAAATCACCTAAACCCAGGAGGCAGAAGTTGCAGTGAGCTGAGATTGAGCCACTGCACTCCAGCCTGGGCAACAGAATGAGACTCCATCTCAAAAAAAAAAAAAAAAAGAAGAGAGAGACCTTTCTTTTTTGGTCATCAAGTGGTTATTAGACATGAATTTTAAATTGTTAATGTTTAAAATGTAGCCAATTCTTATATCTCTAGAAAATTCTTAAAAGAACACTTTTTCCTAATACCCACATACAAAATGCATCTGTCCTGCTTCACTCACTTTCCTACCCTAGCTGGTTAAATAGACTCAAAATTTATACCTGTCTTAACACTCATCCAAAAAAACACAATTGGAAAGATGACTACACCCCACCAACAACAACAACAAATTACCAATTAAAATTTAAAATGTTGAGATTTATTTTACCCAATATTTTAAAGAATCTAAATCATAAAATCCTATGATTTTTTTAAAAAAAGGCTTATCAACTGTTACTTCACATCTTCTAATAGAAAAGTCCACCCAAAAGTATCACACATGAATTTTTATAAGTAGTAAATAATTACAGAGACTAAAAATAACCTTGAAACTTAGACCAAGGCTAACTGCCGATTTCTACCCTGTTTTCAGGCTCAAGAATCCTAAAACTAATTCTAAATTGTGAAATTGGAGTCTGTCCCCAGCCAGAGTAGCAGACTTAATGCACCATTAATCTGTTCTGCTCTCAGCCGCTCATTGAAACAGTCACAGTCATTCGATTTTTAGGGAAAAGACAGTACTGCAAAAGTACATTCCAGAGGTCTTTCCATAAAAGCCATCCTGTGTGCTCCATCTGCATGTGCAATCTGCTTGTGTATTTTCAGCCAGCTTGCACGGGCAGATTAATGCGTACAATTAGAAAGCAACCTCACAGGCATTCGATAAACTGCCTTCATTATTACACTCAGGAGAGTCCCTTTGGATGTCAATAAAAGCCTAGTTTTCTGCCTGTTAGCTAAATAATTGACAACACTAAAAATAATCAGAAGCAAATGAATGAAGTCAAGAACAAGGTGTTAAGAAAGAGCACATTAAGATTCTCATGGTGGTGCCCCAGGTTGCTATCATGAGCTTTTTCTCCAGCAACTTGGATTTACAATCCGCTCAAGTCCATGGTTGCCCTCTCTACAGAAAACAATACCATTTCTGGTCTGCTGTGCGAATCACACATTGCAGCATGGTGAAGCTAGCAAAGTACTGACTGGTTTGAAAGAATTTCTTATGTACGTTTCTATTTTGTGTTCCTTCGTTTGACAGTTTCAGGAGAAACTAATTTGGGAGGTGGGGGTAGGCAGTCTGGTTGGCCTGGCAAAACCTTTGTGATGTTAAAAATTCAAAGAGCTGGCTGGACGCGCGGTGGCTCACACTTGTAATCCCAGCTCTTTGGGAGGCCAAGGCAAGTGGATCACTGTAGGTCAGGAGTTTGAGACTACCCTGGCCAACATGGTGAAACCCCGTCTCTACTAAAAATACAAAAATTCACCAGGTGTGGTGGCATGTGCCTGTAATCCCAGCTACTTGGGAGGCTAAGGCAGGAGAATCGCTTGAATCCGGGAGGCGGAGGTTGCAGTGAGCTGAGATTGAGCCATTGCACTCCAGCCCGAGCAACAGAGCAAGACTCTGTCTCAAAAAAAAAAAAAAAAAATCTAAAGAACTTCCCTAGACTTTCTTTTCCACCATAAACTGATTCTAAGAAGGTATGACAAAGACTTGTCATATAGAGGATCCATCTTTTCTAAATCTCTTTTATATTTCTAACTATACAATTGCTGCTTATTTCATGAGCTATTGGTCTTTTAATTTCAAAAGTAATTCAAAACACAATACTCTTTCAAAGAAGAACCTCACGCATATACCTCTTCCCGTGTTTCTCAACAGGCTTTAAAAATCAATTTGAGATCCTTCTCGTTTTTAGCCAACCTCTCTTTTTCCTAGTTAACTGGGACTTTTACAACAAGCAGAAGAAAGAGCAAGAGTGAAATGTGCGTGTAATTGAATTCAGCTCCACTGATAGTAGGCTGGGTGGCTGAGGGCAATTTTTTTTTTTTTCTTTACAGAAAAAGGGTGATTGATCTTCTGTATTTAGTTGTTTTACTAAGACTCAAGAAGCTAGAACTATAAAAGAAAGGAGGTTGGACGCACAACTTCTAAAGTTTTTTAAAACTTCAAGAATCTCTTATCCTTTACTTTGCCATATTTAGAACTCTCCAGAGAATGAACCCATTCAACTATCTAGTCCTGTGCCCAAGGCCCCTCACTGCTAAGTAGATCTTCCCTCTTCTGATGTAAAACTAGTATGCCATAGGACAATGACATTTGTTCTCATTTGTGACTCTAGGCTACCAAAGTTGAGAGGTGAAGTCAGCTGAACTTCTGGGTCGGGTGGGGACTTGGAGAAATTTTCTGTCTTACAAGAGGATTATAAAATGCACCAATCAGTACTCTGTAGCTAGGACTGTAAAACACACCAATCAGCACTCTGTGGCTAGCTAGAGGTTTGTAAAATGCTCCAATCAGTGCTCTGTAAAAACACACCAATCAGTGCTCTGTGGCTAGCTAGAGGTTTGTAAAATGCACCAATCAGCACTCTGTAAAACGGACCAATCAGCAGGACATGGGCAGGGACAAATAAGGGAATAAAAACTGGCCACCCCAGCCAGCAGTGGCAACCTGCTTAGGTCCCCTTCCACACTGTGGAAGCTTTGTTCTTCTGCTCTCCACAATAAATCTTGCTGCTGCTCACTCTCTGGGTCTGTGCCACCTTTAAGAGCTGTAACACTCACCACAAAGGTCTGCGGCTTCATTTCTGAAGTGAGTGAGTCCAAGAACCCACTGGAAGGAACCAACTTCGGACACAAAGCCACCAGTCTAGCCCCTAATCTCTCTCAACTCTTCAGGCTGAGTCTCGAAATAAATGCTCATTCATTCTCTACCCATGAGAGGAGAGGCAATGATAAATTCACAGCCTTCATCTAATGCCTCCCTCCCACCATATCTCTGCAAGACAGACAGTTTCTCCTGGTGCTTAGCTCCTTAGCTTCCCACTAGCTCCTCACTCAAACGCCTTCCTTAGAAGAAGAGTAGAGAGAGACAGGCTAAGGATTCTGTGATGAAAATTAGAGCAAGGCTCCTTTTAGCTAAGGAGGATGACATCACTTACCAACACTTTCATCCTACCCAATCCCATCTCCCGTCTATTTTCTGGCCTGGGTAGCAGAAACACAGTATCTAACTTGCTAAGGACCAAGCAGAGGGTTGAGAAACTTCTCTTCCATTCCTGCCTCTGAATCTTAAAGCAAGAAAGGGCTGCTTATGATAGAGGCAGGATAATTTTAGTGGCATGAGAAATCAGAGGATACTGTGCTTAGAGAAGGAATATGTTGGAGGGTGTCACAAATACGCTCACCCCGACATGTGAGTGCTCTTAAATTCTGCAAACAAGGAACAACAATGGAGCGAGGCAGGCAGTGAATATTTCATATGAAAGTGGAGCGCCCACTACTGGTTCTAGTGGGACCAGAAATTCATGTACAGCCTCCATAAAATAAAAGTTATATGAGCCTACTCAACAAGGGCCTCTGTAAGAAGGATCGTTTCAAGTGCCTGTAATAGGCACTTTTATGTCATTTACATATTTTATGTAATTCTTGCAAATGGCCTATAAGATAGATACGATCTCTATTTAAGAAAAAAACAAAACAAAAACAAAAAAAAAACGCTGACATTCAAAGAATTTTAGCGGGTTGGTTGGTTCTATTTCTACCACATTTAGAATTAACGTAGAGCCAGAAATAGGATTCTTTGGTTTTTTTTAATCAATGTGCAGGTAACCTGGCTACCAAGAGTTAGGACATGAGCTTACCCTTAAAGCCTACATAACAAAGTAGATTGTGTTATAAAGCACGTAGTAGTTGCCCTGTATCTATTAGCTGCTGTTGTTCACAAATCATACTGCAAATTACCTTGGTGTATGACCACCAGTGGAGAGTTTTGCCAATAACTACTAAATGATTTCTCAATTCTTGTCTAGAAAAAAATACAGGTGTATAATAGCCTTCAGTCCATTAGATAAATCCCTGGTCAGTTTAGATTCTGCTTAGGCACTTCAGTGCAAACACCCTGTTCCTTATATTGGTATCCTGGAAGTCAACATAAGCAGAAGTACCTTGGATCACCAAAAGATCAAGTCTTCCAAGTTATTTATAATGGAAAATTTCTCAAATTTAGTGTTATTGACTACTAAAGGATACTGTGGTGAGTAGACATGACTCCCACCTTACTTACACGGTGACAGAGTTCAATTACATAATTAATATAATAGCCAATAACCCAATACCAGGTGTTTTGACAAGTTACCATCACCTGAATTTAAAACCTGTATGAACAATCTGCCTATAAAGGCACAAAGTTCTGGAAACATTAACTTACTATTGTTGATGTTCTCTAAATGCTTCTCTTCTAAGGTTTTCTTGAAGTCTTTTTTTCTCCTCCAGTTTATTGCTCTGAAATTGCAAATATCAAAACATAACTTATTAAAGATGCTTTAAGCAGAGCCATGATGCTAAAGTTACCCAAGGTCCAAAATCCTAAGGTTCAAGTGGCCTTGATAGTCTAATACAGTATCCTGCCAGAGGCTCCAAGATGGTATTCCCTGTCAGACCCACGGGCACTGGACTGAAAGCCAGGAGCTCCAAGTTCTTTCCATAGCTCCCCTCTCCCAACTTGATTGGTATAATCACAGAACCAGTATTTTGCGTTTTTATTCTTTAGTTCAAATGATAGCAACATTTATATTTTAAGCAGTGCTTTCAAAATGTTTTAATGAAAACATGAAATTTCCATACCAAGTATGTTAAAGTAAAATTATAATAAATGGTTAAATAGCTCATACAAAATTTATATATATACTCAAATTCTACTAAAGTATTCAGGAAAAGATTTTCAATAAGACAACCCAACTCCCTTCTGACTTAGAATCAGATACTTAAAGCTGTTGAAGGACTGAACAGCACATGTCATAAAAGAAGCCATCCACTTGAATAGAAAATAGTTTTTTGTTTTTTTTTTAATTAGCTGTTTGGAGAGCCTGGAGATAAAGGGCTTCATATTTGATATTTCTGTCACCATGGCTCTGGCATATTTTAATCCAATTTAAATAATCCAGGAACGTTTGCTTTTTGCTCACCATGACACACTGTCATTTTTTAACTTGCTATGACCTATGAAAAACAAGTAAAATTCCTAGACAACAAATTTAATGGGGAGTTGAAACACATTCTACTATCCAGGAGGATCATGAAGTTTTAAATGAATCCAAGAGAGACAGTAAGCAGCTGGGTTTACTTTAATAAAAAATTGGATTTGCCCAGAAGAGGACCTGTGAAAGGAGAATAATGGAAACCATCACTTTCAAGCCCAAACATAAGTCTGGTTCCATCTTTCAAAGAAAGGAAAAAACTGCTTGTATTGTTCATTTCCATGAAAGTCTTCATTCACTTAAAACTAATTACTAGTCCCATTTTGAAAGGCAAAATGGATGATTTCAGTTTCAGAAAAAAACTAAAGGAAATTTACTACAGTCAAAGAGAATCAATTATAAGGCAAGCAACTGGATTATTAATGAAACACAGGATTCTAGGAGGCAAACTAATGGAAAATGATAAAACCAAATAAACATGATTCTAGTCTAGGAAAAAATCCTGACTCATGGGCACAAAAGTGTTCCATTGTGATGAGTTCCCTGCCCTCCAGGGTGGGGACTCGGGGGGTTGTGGTGGATCTCAAAGAGTGAAAGACAGCAAACAAGCAGTAAGTGTTGATTACACCAGTATTCAGAAAGCTACTCAGAGAACAGTGATAAAGCCACAAAAACAGCTAGAGACAAAACGCTGGATTCCTTTAGCGAGGTCAGAAGTTAAGACCACTGGTTTTAACCTTTTCACTAATAGATTCCAACTCACAAACAGTCACATAGTAGCTAAATTTTATCCAACAAAAGTCTACTTATGGCAGGGCGCAGTGCCTCATGCCTATAATCCCAGCTCTTTGGGAGGCCAAGGTGGGCAGATCACCTGAGGTCAGGAGTTTGAGACCAGTCTGGCCAACATGGTGAAACCTCATCTCTGCTAAAAATATAAAAATTAGCCAGTCGTAGTGGCAGGCACCCGTAATCCAAGCTACTCGGGAGGCTGAGGTAGGAGAATCACTTGAACCGGGGAGGCGGAGGTTGCAGTGAGCCAAGATCACGCCATTGCACTCCAGCCTAGGCAACAAGAGCAAAACTTCATCTCAAAAAACAAAAAACAAAAAACAAAAAAGGTCGGGCATGGTGGCTCACGCCTCTAATCCCAGCACTTTGGGAGGCCGAGGCGGGCAGATCACGAGGTCAGGAGATCGAGACCATCCTGGCTAACACGGTGAAACCCCGTCTCTAGTAAAAATACAAAAAACTAGCCGGGTGTGGTGGTGGGCGCCTGTAGTCCCAGCTACTCAGGAGGTGCCTGTAGTCCCAGCTACTCAGGAGGCTGAGGCAGGAGAATGGCATGAACCCAGGTGGCGGAGCTTGCAGTGAGCCGAGACAGTGCCACTGCACTCCAGTCTGGGTGACAGAGCAAGAGTCCATCTCAAAAAAAAAAAAAGGTGTGTTTATGCCTCAGAAGTTAATAGTTGATGGAGAAGTATTTTGGGGGGAAAAAAAGTAGTAGTAGTAGTATTTCTGGAGTAGTTGAAAAATTATATTCAATCCCTATTCATATCAAATGCCTGTTACATGCTTGGTACCATGTTAGATGCTGGGAATACAGCTACGAACAGAGCAGTGTCCATTCTGGAAAACGTTACAGCCTCGCTGGGGACACAGACAGGAAAGCAATGATGGCAGCGTGCTAAATACGTTAGGGGAGAGCAGTTTGCAAATAACATAGTAAGAATGTAGAAAAAGCACTTAAATGGATTGTCAGGAAATGCTTTCAAAAGTTCCACAGTCACTCAGTGGCTACTTAGTGTTAGACTCCATCCTGAGTACAAGAGCCAAGAAGTTGAATAACACTGGGAATACGGTTTCTAACTTCAGGTAAGCTGCATGTTATGAGGGTGCTTCCTTCTATGGAGAGTGGACTCACAGCTTTCTTCATATTCCCCAAAAAGCTGATGACTAAATAAAAGGATAAATACCATGGATCTAATGAGAGATAGAAACTCTAAATACAACCCAATCTTAAGCAAGAGTGTTTCAGGAGGAGGAGAAGGTAGGAACAGGGTTACTACACTCCATTATATGGGTTGTTCAGGCCAGGGGGTCCCAGCAGGTGGCAGGGGGGTAGGAAAGGAAAGATAGAGCCACTGTTCACCTCACCAAGATTTGTACTGCAGCATGTGGCTGCTTCAGTACAGAGGAGGTATGTTTTTGTGTGTCTCACAAAGACACTATCTATCACAAGTCTGAGCACCCACAGAATTGACTGCCTGAATGGAGAACTGGTCTCTAATTTGCACAAAGGCAACCATGGGCTGGTAGTAACCCAGGATAGGAAAGGGGTGTTCCCAGAACTTACATTTTTAATGTACAAAGGCACAAGAGAATATGTCAGCTCAAGGAAACCCAAGAAACTCGTGGATAAATTGAACAATGTGTATGGAGAGAGGAGTAGAAGATAAGGTTGAGAAAGTAAGAAGGAATAATTATATAGGAACGTATGTGCCAAGTAAAGGAGTGTGGACTTAATGAAACCCAACAGTAAGCCATTATATTAAGCAGGAAAGGAAGTGGCTCACTCTTATAACAACACGGAGGTTAAACTGCAGCAAGGGCCACAGATACACGAGAACCCCTGGGGTGATTCTCACAGTAATCTAGGCCTTAAATTATGAGCCCCAAGTTAAGTCAGCAGGTATAGGGGAGAGAGAAGAAAGGACAGTCTTGAGAAAAACTTAAGGGACAGAAATAATAGGAAGTATGCCGATATGGATATGGGATGAGTAAGAAAAGGAGGAAGAGTCTAAGATTACTATCCTTTAAGAGCATCAGAATGAACTTATGAGTTCAATTTTGAATTTATTGGATTTGAGGTATACTTGTGAAATATTTAGGGGGAAATATCAAGCATGCGGTAAAATATATGGTTCTGGAATTTAGAAATATGGTCTGGCCTGAAGATATGGACTGCAGAAATCAGCACAAACAATAACTAAATCCTTCAATGTGGAATTTTTCACCTAAGGAGAGGGGGCCTAGGCCCAGCAGTATCAGAGGAAACCAAGGGATGGGATCTGGTAAGCATCAAGAGTGGAAAAACGAGCAGAAGGATCCTAGGGACGTTCAGGAGGGTGAAATTTGAAGGACAGGGTACTTATAATCATTAATATTAAACTTTAATTTTATTTATGTATTTATTTATTTGAGACAGAGTCTTGCTCTGTCATCCAGGCTACAGTGCAGTGGTGCCATCTGGGCTCCCTGCAATCTCCGCCTCCCAGGTTCAAGTGATTCTCATGCCTCAGCCTCCTGAGTAATTGGGATTACAGGTACATACCACCACACCTGGCTAATATATGTGTTTTTGTAGAGATGGGGTCTCGCCATGTTTCCCAGGCTGGTCTTGAACTCCTGGGATCAAGTAATTGGCCTGCCTTGGCCTCCCAAAGTGCTGGGATTGCAGGCATGAGTCACTGCACCCAGTCTTAATATTTAGTTTTACACAAAGCAAAAATAAGTGAGGAATTTAAGAATCTTTCCTGGGTTCTTTTATTTCTTTCTTTTTAAGAGCTGGGGTTTCACCATGTTGCCCAGGCTGGTCTCAAAGTCCTGGGCTCAAGCAATCCTTCCTTCTTGGCCTCCCAGTGTCCTGGGATTACAGGCATGAACCACTCCACCCAGCTGGATTTTTCAATTAAGAACACCATTGGTGATCTTAGTTAGATTAGAATCAGAGAAGCATTAGAAAGAAAAGCCAAACTCAGCCTACCAACAAATGAGGAATCGGAGAAGGAAAGGAATCGGAGAAGGTAAATTCTTAAGCTAGCTGAGCCATGTATCCCCTGGGGAACTTTTTTTTTTAAATAGAGATTCTTTGGTTCAGGTGATTGTTAGAGAGTCAGTCCACAGAGTGACATTTGGGAACCAAATGTGGTAGAGGAGTCTTTGAAGAAGTTTGAACCATAATGCTTGGGACAGAGGAGTTGAAAGCAGACCACAATACAGAAAATTTGTTTTTACTGTGAGAGGTTTGAGTAAGATTAAATCCTAAGAAAGAAAAACAAAACAAACAACAAAACCAGAAAGTGAGAGGAGAAAGGAGCATAACTGATGAAGAAGCAAGGTCCCTAGGGAGATAGGAGGGAAGATGACATGGTGAACACAGGTGGAAGAATCCATGGTACCAATGAAGAAAGGGACCTTCTGATTCCTCCTGAGATAGGATGGGGGTATGTGCAGCAAAGGGAGAGTAAGAAAAGAGAAAAATAAAGATACTTAAGGCCAGTGACCTTTATTTCCTGTGAAGTAAGAGACAAGGTCACATGCTGCAAATGAAAGAAAAGTATAAGAAGAATATAAAGCCAGCAAGAATCTTGGTAATTGGGGTTGGTCCCCAGTTACAATGCAAAGAAAAAAAAAATGCTGGGCATTGGGCATTGTGAAAGACCCAGCTGAGATGAAATCTCAGAAATGCGGTGTGGCAAAAGAAAAAACAAAAGTCACATACGTTTTTCTCTCCAGCAAACTCATTCATGTGGGTTTAGTAGAAATGAAATAATTGAACCCATCCAATTCATGCATAAAAATAATAATACTCTCTGTGCCTCCCTTCCAAGAGGCTGATATAATAGATTCCAATGAGATAGTGTTAAAGCACTTCTTTACATTTATAATTAGGTTAGGGAACCTTTACTGAGTGCTCACCAAGTGCTAGGTATCGTACTAAGATTTGCACATATTACATCCTCTAGTCCTGCCAGTCTCATTAATACATTATTATACCCACTTTACAAATAAGGTAAGTGAAGCACAGAGAAGCTATCAGCCTACACTCTTAGTACCACATCTTTATTTCAGAGATATCAACATTACAACATTATGGAGTTAATTAGTGAGATCCTATTACATTTCAATGACCAAAGGTTTAATGCCTCCACCAATTCATCTACAAAGAAATGCATGATGTAGGAACCACATTTCTTGGAAACACTGATGTTACCTGAAAGTTTTCAGAAATGGAAATGTTTCCCAGTTTATATAAACAACATTGAAATAATTTCCTCAATGTTGAGTTTACCCCTAAAATTGTTCTTAAACTGGTAGCCCTTACTACTTGCTTCCTAGAAAGAAGAAAGCAACAAGTGTAATTCCTTAACATGTACCTGTATGCATCTCTGCATCTAATATGCAGAACTTATTTTCTACCAGTTAGTTCCTACTTCACCATATAGCATTAAAACTAACTGTGCTTCTCAGTGTCTGCATAAAACACTGTGACTTCCAGTGCTTCAAATGACTTTGGCAGCCATAGCTTACTGGAAAGAGCAAGGAAAGGTGTTGCAAGTCACTCAGATCATCAGCTGGTTTCCTGAATTCTCTGAGGTTATGATACCAAGAGGTTGGCGGATCAAATGAAGTACAGTTGGGCCTCCTTATCTATGAGTTCCATATCTGCTGACTCAACCAACTTCAGATGGAAAATATTCAGGGGATGAGGAATAGATGGTTGCATCTATACTGAATATGTAACACTATTTTCTTGTCATTATTCCCTAAACAATACAGTATAACAACTATTTACACAGCATTTATATATTAGGTATTATAAATAATCTAGAGATGATTTAAAGTATACAGAAGAATGTACATAGGCTATTGTAAATACTACTCCATTTTATATAGGATTTTGGTATCCATTGTGTTGGGGGGTGGGGGAGGCAGCAACCAATCTCCCATATCTAAAGGGTGGCTGTATTTGGAAACTATATAATACTGCATATTATCTCAAACATATGTAGATCAAAAGCAGAATAAGATGAACCTAGGAAATAGAGTCTTTAGAATGGAGTTAGAAGATTTTCATATTTCAGGCTTGTGGGTATCATGAAAGTATGGGAAAATAAAATTATTATTTATCATGTGATTATGGGGGGAAAATGTGATTTACTCCCATAGCACTAAATATGGGTGAAATGCTTGCTGTGGGGAGTTAGGAAAATCTGTCTATTTATGCTGAAAGAACTAGTGGCAAAACACTTGCATCTGGTAGACTGCTTTTTTACTCTAATGCTCTAATGTCTTAGAGACATTGTCTCTGCTTTATAGATTTCTTGGAAAAGAAATCAATGCATCATTATAAAACCACATAAGTAGTATTAGTTTCCTATTTCTGCTGTAATAAATTACCACAAAGTTAACAGCTTAAAACAATATAAATTTGTTATCTTACAACTCTGGAGGTCAGAAGTACAAAATGGGTCTCAACGGCCTAAAATCAAGGTGCCAGAAAGGCTGTGTTCCTTCTGGGGGCTCAAAGGAAAATAATCAATTTCCTGGTCTTTTCCAGCTTCTAGACGCTACCCACATCCCTGGGCTAATGGCCCCTTCCTGCATCTTCAAAGCCAGCAGTGGTGGGCTGAATCTTTCTCCTGGTATCATCTCTTCTTTCTCTATCTCCCTCTTCCAATTTTAAGGACCCCTGTGATTATATTGGGCACCTGGATATTGCAGGATACACTCGCTATTTTAAAGTCGGTTGATTAGCAACCCTAATTCCACCTGTGAACTTAATCGTCTTACCCATGTAAGGAAACATATTCCTAGGTTCCAGGGATAGAACGTGGACATCTTGGGGTGGAGCATTATTCTGCCAACTACATGAATTATAATCTATTTTTAAATCAATAAATATCAAACACACAATAGGCCAGCTATTTCCCCAAATCTTTGCTCTCCCTAGCCCTCTGAGACTTGTCTTTAGAATGTGGATGGTAGAGGAGGGTAAGAAAATACCTTTTCCATTTAGTGCTAAGCAGTGGTGTGCTGCTCAACATTTAATCAGGTCTAGCAGGTAGGAGGAGGAGGGGAAATTAATCTGTAGCATTTACTGATTTCCACATCGTAAATATTTTCCACCACAGTCGGTTTTAAGCTGACAATGATGAAGCCAAGTAGCTCAAAAAATCCTGAAAATGTCACAATTCTCACAGTACAAGCCAGTACAAGGAAGCTACAGCACATCACTCGAAGTATATATACTGTGACAGACTCTAGTCTAGGGAATGCAAGTTACATTCCTGAACTGAACACAACTGAAGTATACCAGTGCTGTCTCCAAATTTCTCCTTTTACCCATAGGATTAACTCTTCATGGGCCCGCCTGACATGACTGAATACTAAGGAGCTGGTTGACTTTCACACCTTTCTGACTATGAAGGATTAAAGAACATGCACAAATGCCGGCAAGGAATCCAGTCTACTCTTCCCTCACTAAATGCTGCACACAGAGATGATGACCAATCAGAATGAGACCCAATGTCCCCTGACTTCTTTTGGGAGAGAAGGAAATGAAGGGCAGAAGGGGACCAGCGGCCAGTCGGGGGAAAGTCAGAGACAAAGCTAGGGGCTCTTGGGCGACAGTAGGCTGCTTGGATTCTACTTGGCTCAGAGTTTTCTGGGCAGCCGCCACTTGCCTAGGGAGGAGGGCAGCGTGTTTGCAGGCTGATGTCCATGTGTGTGTTTGCTGTGCATTTTAAAAAATAAGTGCTCCATAAGCACAGCCATTATCACTTCCCTCAGCCATTTCTACACTGGCAATGTGAAATATGACATTTCTAGATGGCTAATGTCCACTTTTCTTATCTGACACAAGCTACTAACTAGGCTCACATTTAACATGAAAAGCTACAGATACATCTACAGCAGGGAAGGCTGGGATCATGGTGGCAGTGCAGGCCAATCAGCCAGAGAAATCACACCTGTGGAAGAACAAGGATGGGTCACTCCTTCTTTTGCAAAGTCGTTTAAATGAATGCTCCTTGAGCTTTTATGTGCACAAGAATTACCTGTGGAGCTTGTTAAAATGCAGATTCTGATTCAGTAGGTCTGAGGTAGGGCTAAAGATTCTGCTCTTTTAACAAACTCCCAGCTGATGCCAATGTTGCTTGTTCAAGGGCCATATTTTCAAGGGGAAGGGTCTACACATCAACTCTCTCTCCCCATCTCTCTCATCCTGGCAAATTTATGCCAATAGAATTACAGTTATCATGTTAGGAAAGGGAAAGAAAAAACACCACTTTTAGACAATGTTAAAACCGTTTAGGCCAGGCATGGTGGCTCATTCCTGTAATCCCAGCACTTTGGGAGGCCAAAGCAGGTGGATCCCTTGAGCCCAAGAGTTCGAGACCAGCCTCGGCAACACGGTGAAACCCTGTCTCTACAAAACACACACACACACACACACACAAAATAGCTATAGTGGTATTAACCTGTAGTCCCAGCTACTCAGCAGGCTGAGGTGGGAGGATTGCCTGACCCCAGGAGACTGAGGCTACAGTGAGCTGTGATCACACCACTGCACTCCAGCCTAGGCAACAGAGTGAGACCCCATCTCAAAAAAAGAAAGAAAGAAAACAGTTTCAACCACACACATTTATGAATAGTGTACACTATTGACCCATGAAGAAATTAGCTGTAGCTGGGCGCGGTGGCTCAAGCCTGTAATCCCAGCACTTTGGGAGGCCGAGACGGGCAGATCACGAGGTCAGGAGATCAAGACCATCCTGGCTAACACGGTGAAACCCCATCTCTACTAAAAAATACAAAAAACTAGCCGGGCGAGGTGGCGGGCGCCTGTAGTCCCAGCTACTCGGGAGGCTGAGGCAGGAGAATGGCGTGAACCTGGGAGGCAGAGCTTGCAGTGAGCTGAGATCCAGCCACTGCACTCCAGCCTGGGCGACAGAGCGAGACTCCGTCTCAAAAAAAAAAAAAAAAAAAAGAAATTAGCTGTAAATGACCCACATGCCAGCCAGTTATGGGCATTAAATGACAACGAATAAATGACCTTTAGGACACGAGGTTGCAATGCAATAATTATTAAGGGTCTGTAAGCCTCTTCACCCTGTTCCTGGTGATGACTTAATGACTGTCTTTGTTCTACCTGAAATACAGAGTATGCTCCATAAAGGGAGGACCCCTCTAAAACCACAAGACCTAAGCATGAATCTTCGTTTGAAGGATAAAATGGAAGGGAAAAAATTGGATGAGGAAAAGAAGGGTGGGGAATAGAAACAGAGAGAGAGAAAAAGATGGGTAAATTTTTAAAGTTACTGTAATGAAAATCTTCCACAATGAAACTATAATTGTTGATCAGCAAATGTGAACTAATCCTCCTCCTCCTCACCTTCTCTCTCTGAATTGCCTTCATTTTTTGGAGTTCAGCTTCTTCAGCTTCCTTCTTGATTCTTACAGATTCTTCTCTTTTTAGCTAAATTGTATTGAAATTACAGAGAACGAAAACAGTTACCATTTTTCAGTCTGAACTCGGGAACACAAAATTATGATGAAAGGCAAATTACAGTATTGTTTGTGCTATACCTCACCATGATTATAGGCTGTTACTTCAAGCTACTTAGATCACAGAGAATGGCCAGGCTACATCTTCTGCCCGTGAAATTTCTTTGTGTTTCTTCCTTGGTCTATCTCTTTTTCAATGTCTCTGTCTTTATCTACCTCTGTCTCTCTCCCTCTGTCTCTCTCTCTCTCTCTCTCTGTGTGTGTGTGTGTGTGTGTGTGTGTGTGTGTGTATTGGGGAGGGAAAAGGGAAAATAATTTTTCCTGATTACAAAACTCAGTGTTCTTTGTAAAAATCACTGGGAATCTTAAATCTTTTTTATACTACTTCCATGACTGGCATTCAGTAAACAAATCCACATTCTTAGAACCAAAACATTCCAAACACAGTAGACTTTAAACTATAGTTAAACATAGTTAACTTAAATGAGAAAAATAATTCCCTTAATAGAGGGTCTTACTGAGTGATAAAGGGCTTGGGTAAGAATTGAATGTATCCATCTCTTCACTTCTCACTTCGTGAGAGCTTTGACTTTGAAAGCTGCTGTTTGCAGTTGGTTGGAAGGTTTTACGCTTTTGGTAAAGTTACCGTGTTATTTCACGGTTACTTGAAAGAGCTGGTACTCATATTCCTTACCAAAATTAAACTAAAAGAGATGAATTCTGACCTTTTGCTGGTATTTAGATTGCATCAGCTGGAGTTGTTGTTTCTGTCTGACTTCAGTTTCTGACTGGCTTCCACCTTAGGAAAAAAAAATCCACAAAGGTGAAACATAAATATTAATCTGAAATATCAGCCATCGAGGACTAATTAATACATAATAAATCTGTAACATGAGTTTCCTTAACGTTCTCATGCTCTTGGAAATAAGAACATAACCAGTTTTCCTAATAAGACCTTAAAGAAGAAGAATCACTTGGAAGAGAGAACTGGACAGAAAGAGGAGGCCATAGTTTTAAAACAAAAGAGCACTTTACTAAGGTTTTCCAATCATGTAGGTATTAAAGTTTTCACTTGGATTGAAACCATACCTAAAGGTCTATGCTAAATAGAAGAAATAGTGCCTGTCTTGGAAATTGTAGAATATTCTTCCTGCTTGAATATGATCATGCCTGAACCTACTAAAGACGGTGATCAAAGGTGCTTCTATTGCTTTTCTTCTTCTAACTCCATTGCTTTATGTTCAAGCAGCAAGGCTCAGGAAGCTCTCAGAGGTCTTGCCACTAGACAAGTATGTAGTCTTTATAACCCAGTTTCTAAAAATACAATGGGAATATTCTACTTAGTAACTGATCATCAATCCATACTATTTATTGTTCTTTCCTTATATAGTCAAAACAAAAATGTGGATGTGAGATGATTTACTTGCTCTCTCTTAAACCTAAAAGAATTTGAGGCAGCTTGACAATCATCTAAGAATTGCTGTTTAGGGAATCCTCAGTGTTTATGCAAGCTTGGTGTGCGTATTATAAAGATTCCTTTGAAATAATTCTCTGGTGCTTTGGTCACTAAAAGTGTCAGCTCTCTGAAAGATTCACTCTCACAGAAGATGCATTAAAACAATTTGTGTTCACTATCGATCTTATCATTGAACTGAGAAAGATGCCATAGGGACTTTTCTTCTGAGATCCAAAAGATAGGCCTGTTTGCTGTTGGCTCTTTGACTGCTATTGTGGGGAACGGGGGACAGTGAGGAATGTTGACGCTTTTCTCTAATGTTACAGCAACTTTTAGTATCTCCTGCAACCATTCCAATATTGTAAGGGGTAGAGAAGTAAAGGAGGAGTTGAAAATTCGAAGAAATGGAGAAAGTCAGATGTTTAAGTATTTACAAGTTTTGTTCAAAACTCAAAGTTTAATACATTCTAGAATTTTCTTTTCTACCCCCAAGCCCCTCCCACACACACATACCTGATTATCCCTAGATAATGCATATAACAGGAAGTCAAAATGAGAATCCTGCTCATTTTCTGCTAAGACTTCAAGACAATAGATGCCAAGCACTTCAAATTCCAAAGTGAGGTAATGGCCCCTCAAAGCAGGATCTGCAAGGAGGTAACTGAAACCTACCTTGGGGAACCTTAACTAACTTCACCCTATAAAAGAGGTTGGTCAGGCCAAAGGGAAGCAGAAATCTGAGGAAAGATGTCATTCTGCCTCTCTTCTGTGTTTTGAGGAAGGAGAAATCTTCACATCAGATGAGCAGGAGAGGTTGAATGAAAATCAGCTGGAGACCTCAACCTGCATTTTTACGAGTCTGAGGATCCTAGTGGATTCATGCCTAGAACAGTTAGAGCCTAAAGGTATAAGGCTATTGTCAGTTGGCCACTGAGATGAGTCCTCAAGAAGAGGTAGCTACATTATACATGGCCCGTATTCACAGTTGATGAAAAGAAAGAATGCACAAGTATTTCCTGTACTTTTAATATTATTCTCATGAAAGAGAATGCCAACATAAAGCCATCTAAAGGGACTTGCCTATGAGGGCCATGTCAAGAACAATGGAACCCTAAAAGGAGTCTACCAAGAGCCAACAGTGAGGCCAAGCCCTGCTGACAGGAAAGGAAATCATATCAGGGAAATCCAGGTGGGAGATGGGTGGCAGAGAGTGGAGGAGGCTGAAAAACTCAAAGAATCCCAAGAAGGAGAATGAGCAGTCAGCGTAAACCGAGGCTCAAAGAAACCAGGATCACTGCACTATGAACTCCGACCTCTCTTATCTCCACTTCCCCCTTCAACCCTAGAAAGGTCAGAATCTGGGAACAGAGCAGTGAATAGAGAAAAGTCCAGCCACACCCTGTTCCACTTGCTAGATTCCTACCTGAAACAGGCCTGGGTTAGAGCAGGACAGCAGCTCTCATCTCCATTAGTAACAGAATTTTGATCAGTACCTAAGACTGAACATTAATTACTGAAATGAGACTGTTCTGGGCCTAGAATTAGCTAGGTCACTCTACTGTTTGAGAAAGACCAAAAAGCTTTAATTTTTTACAGCATCCAAAAAGCCTGGGAAAGACTGGTCTCACATAGCCAATCTCAGGGGCCAAGTTAGGAGATATTAAAGCTGTTTTCTGATTGTATCCTTCGAGTCTTGCTCATATGCACAAAGGAGGCACTTGAGATTAGCCCGTTTCATGAAATACAATGGGATGATGATAATATTACTATTACTTCCTCTCATTAAAAAATTTCCAAATTAGATTTTTACCTATGTTCTCATGTTCTTGGTGGGGTGGTGGGGGGGTCGGGTGAGGGAACTTCTCTAAAACTGTTGCAACAGAAAGTGGCCCCTGACACAAGACATGCTTGTATTAACTAAATCTGTGGACACTGTGTGTCCAACCCTTTAAATTTTCAGCTGCTGCTAGAAGAGAAAAAGCAAAGAAAAGATGTGAATGATTCCCATTAGGTGGCATCCCCTCTGAATGATTCAAACACCAGCAAAGGCAGCCCAGACAATTCATCACACTGGCAGCACCTGCTCCAGAGGCCCAGAGGTCTCTATCTGTAGAATAAAAACACAGGTGATGTTTCTCTTCTACCCACCACCGGGTTTCTAGCTCATTCTCATCTTCCTCTTGGAACTGACTCTCCACTCCTTTTCTTCAGATTAACATTTAACTGCCATGATTAATATGCTCGTGCTAGCATTTACTCCCATCCTGACTAGTGCTGTGACAGGGCATATGCAGTGCCCCAGGTAAGCTTTCTTCAGAGTCAATCATCTAAGAGGCTCTAAATTATTTGGCAATTAAGCCATCACTGTGTTCCCATAGAACTCTGGCATTACAGGTTTGCTACTTGCAGAAAATCAGAAAAAAAAAAATGTGTACATATATATATACACACACACACACATTAAACACATTCCACCCAAGCAGCACAATGACCAAACAAACTACAATGGACATTCACAGACATATGCAAGCTAACAGGATCCATAGGTGGCCCCACCCTCCCGCATTCAGGCAGTGGCTGTGCTTGCTTACCCAGCCGCCTGGGCACCAGGTGAACTGGTTTAGCTCTGTTCTGCTCCTTCCACTTCTCCAGGTTGGCCAGCTCCTGTTCTGCAACTAAGCCAGGTGAGAAATATCAAATCGTCAGTTACTAGACTTCTAAAAGAAAACCAGTCCCTTCGAAGCATAAGAAACAACTATTAGAAGGCAATTAACTACATATGAGCACGAGTGAGCAAGACTTCCAGGTTAGAAACACAATATTCAGCCCTGACCCCTACGTGTCACCCTGGGTCGGGGCCTGTGGCACTTCTCACCAAGAATCAGCACAGAGGGTTCAAATTTGAAAAACCACCTGGGCTCCTACTAAAACAAAGAAGTCTAGATTTTCCTACCATTCTGGCATTTTTAAAACTCTGTATCAAGTTACTTTTTAAAGTTTCCTATAGAAAATGTGTGCAAAACTAGAATATTTTCATGTCAATAAGAACTTTCCACACACAGGTAAACATATCCCCAGAGAATTCTGATGCCCATACTCGCTTTATGTTCAATGCTCCCCAAGCTTACTGCAACTCCAGGGAGCGAGGGCTCGGTGCCACAGGTGGGGACCCTAGCTCTGGTTTCGGGCACTGCGGACCGCCATGCAGAGTCGGCTTCCTGGGGAGCTGTGCTCATTTCCTTAATGTTCACTGTGCACGACAGCAGGGGGCGCCAGAGAGAAACTAGTTCTGTCACTCCAGCGCCTTCCCTTATCTCCTCATGAGACCTGTTTCAAATGTCCATTACTAGAAAAACAAATTCTGAAACATTTCAGAATCCAGACCACATTGAGACTTAAGCTCCTGTTAAGTATTTAAATCAAAAACTTGTAAAATACCAGATCGGCTGGAAGTTCCCGTAGTCCCTGCATGGCTGTGATTGTCATATTCTGCACTGACCCACTGTCCCACCCGGAGCTACATGTCTGGTGGGGACTCTTTAGAGCGCTTTTTCCCTTTTGTGCCTTTCTGTCCATCATTAGTCATGAAGTTAAATTTCGTACCAATTATCTAATAAAGGAGACCATCGAATTTCAGCATAGCCCCACAGCTGGACTTGAACAAGCCTACTATTTCTTTGTGAACTAAATGAACTTTAGTTCTCTTCCACCTCTAAAGCATAATGCTGTAACTTTAAATAGCAGCATTTATATTTACCGTACATCAATTAAACATATTATGCACACATTAAGTACAGAGAGCACAAAAACGAGTAAGACGTGGTCCCTGCCCTCAAGGAGGTTTATTGGCAACAAGTGTAAAGTTGTTCAAGCCAGTAGAAATCCAGGATCTACCATCGTGTCATCAGTTCTGTTACTAATGTAGAGAAACAAACTTAGAAGTGTTAATAGAATATTTTTAAAGGTATAATCAAAACTGCTGATGTTTAAAAAAAAAAACTTTATGAGATTTGGTGAGTCTATATAAATCAGAAAATAAAAATACTTCACACCAAAATAAACCAATTGTAAAAAGAGAGAAGCATTCTGAATGTTAAATGAATGGCTATACATACTTCTTTGTATCTGATTTCTCCGGTTTACATTTGGTGCTATCAAGGTATATGCACTTGTGCTAAAAGGAAGAGAAAAAAAATGCTTGTTACCATGAGAAATTACCAATGCATATAAGCCACTAGATATTTTTCCTTCTATTATACTGTATTTATGATCATTACCATCAAATAGGCACCATGAAAGATAATCTTCTTAAGACCCTGGTCTGTTATCTGGGACCTCACAATCTTGATGTCAAAGTAAAACAAAGGACATGACCAAATATGAAAATATAAAAAATTCGATGAAGAGTGACGAGTGACTAGTGGGTATACTGTTCTTGTAGGGCTCCACCGTTCCTCTAGGTGGTGCTCGTGAGTAAATTCCTTTAAGATTGCTTTAGATTGGCATTCTCTTCCATGTGACCACACCGAGGTACAGGAAACATTGGCACATTTTTTGTTCCCACAGACTGAGCGTAGAGGCCATTTGCAATGCAGCCACCTCCTCTTGATGACCTGAGTAGCTAACTGGCTTTTAGACTTTGACTTTTCTAGGCCTATGTCCACTGGGTCTCTTCTTCTAGGGACACAGGTTGAGCATAATCAGGGCCTCGGAGAAGCAAAGAGTCATTTCAAACAGGAGGATCAGGGAAGACTTTTTAAGCAAAAATATTCAACTCTATGACACTAGGAAGCTATTAAAATATTGTGAGCTTTTGAGGGCAGAGAGTGTGCTTGATTGATGTGTATTCCAACCCCCTGGCACAGTGTCTGGCACAAAGACACTGGCTGCTTGATAAATGTGGGCTGAATTAAAATAAAATGATGCTACAGACCTAGCCTATGAGTCTGTGTTGGGGTGGCTCTTTTTTGAGATGATGCATGTGATCCCAAAAGAGCATGAATACTCCGTTAAGCAAAAATATAGCACAGCAACAGACTGCAGCATATGTGTAGGTACAGTTTTAAGAGAAATGCTGTGGATAAACACAACCAGCTTATAACTGTAGGATTTAAGGGGGGGGGGAAATCCACCCAGATACTCTTGGAAGTCTCTCTCTTCTACCTGAATACACCATTTCAAAGGGCAAATTAGCAAAGATTGAACGGTAGAAGCCAAAAGCACTGATCAACAGAAGCCATTTCCTTCCTTATCTTATTATTTTTCTAGCAGCTAGCCTTCAGCCAGCTTCAAACTGGGCTTTAATCTTAGACTTGCAAATGTGAGGTGTGCAACAGCCTTTGCATGCAAATGAGGCTGCTGGATGCCCAATTACCTAATGTATATCAGCAGACGTTGCATGTGTAGCCTAGCATGCATACAATGTTATGAATACAAAATTAGGAGGCTGCCACTGGAAATTAATCCCTTGTCCATTGCATATTCTTTGTACACCCTAAGAAACATTTTTCACTCCTGAATTGCCAGTACTTTATAGGAGCTTGGAAGCTGCAATCCTGTGGGTAGTCTCTGGAAACTTGAATATGGTGCAGTGGTGAGCCATTCTACAGAGACTGAAAGCTGAAACATGAGATACTAGATGTAAATGCCCATCATGAAATTGCTACACAATCTTCAATGTCTGCTAACATTGTGATATAGAGCTTTTCTCTATACCCCAGATTTGACTATACTCCAGATCAGTAGTTCTAATTCAGTAGCTCTGCGATGGGGTCCAATAACTTACATTATTAACGAGTTCCAAGATGATGCTGTTCTTGATCTAGGTACCACACTTGGAAAACCACTACTATAGAGCAATCAAGCTATCTTAGAACACTTAGGATAAAAGAAAACTTAGGGATTCATAAATCACTGGTAAAGACAGAGGTTGAATCTCAGACCAAAGATCACCAGGTCAACTGAGCAACAGTGATGAGACTCCACTGTAGGACTTTTGACTTAGTTATCTGTCTGCAGCTAACTTTTCAATTCAATGTGCAAAGCATAAAATATGACCATCCTTTAACTTTAGCCCCTTGATAGACTTCCAAACCATGCAACCTACTTAACTGAGCACTTGTGATGGATTTATTACATTAGGGGCTTGTAGAGAATGAGGGGAGATTCCAAAACACGGATACTAATCACTTTAACAGAACTTACACTTTAGTTAGGAACAAGTCAAGAAAACACCAAAGCACCCCACGAGAATATCCAACCACTCAACATGAGTTCTGGATGGGGAAAAAAACAAAAAAAGAAATAAAAAATAAATTAAAAAAGAATATCCAAACAAGTCTTAAAGTGGGATGATGTAAGTACTCAGAGATCCAAAACAGTGGAGATTCATAGAGACCTCAGAGGAGTAAAAAACCGAATAGCACGAAATAAGAATAGCAAGTTGAGGCTCAAAGAATAGGATCTGAAACAGTAAAAGTGTTTCTTTGCCACGACTTTGCCAAAAGCAGCTTCACAGAGAATTTTCCAAATCCACAAGTCTCTCTTACAGAAATTTTGCAAAAGGTTTGGAAAGAAAAATCAATTTGTTTGTAAAAGATTGTAGTCTACAGTATCTAATCTGGTTAAGTTTTTAACTCTGACATCATACTAGAATCTTCTGTCTTAGGAATAGGACTTCAGTCAATCTACGGCCAATGTGTGTAGCCTACAGGTATCTAATAGAGAAACGTAAAATAAAGGGAAAGAATTAGCTCTGAATTTAGAGGGTTTTTACTTAAAGCATTTTAGCATAAACCCAGGCAGTGGTCCCAGTAATAAACATTTTACGTACATTTTATGTGAATTCCTCGGCAACCATCTTAACAATATTTTATTGACTGAAAATGCCAAATCTAAAGCATGTTATAATAGTCCCAAGAAAGCATTGCCAAGTAAATGGTAAGGAACTTAGCTTCTATTTCTATTTCTTAACATAGGAAGAAGAGCTTAAGTCAAAGGATATGCTTTTTATTTTTTAATATCATGTGTCAGAGTGTAATGCCTTCGTAGATACACATATTCATCCCTTCTTTCTTAGCTTCTCTTGACATGAATAGCAAGTATAATTTATTAATGTTTTCAGCCAATTAGTTTCTACCCACAGCAAAGGCCTTTGCTGTTTTAACCTATGTGCTATCTCTTTCAACAGCCTGACTCTCAAAGCGGCTGATCTAGACAAGTCCAACAACCAACATTTCGTATTCTCGTCATTTCCTGATTAAGCAACATTCAAGCCACTGAAATAAATGTATATATTTGAAAATGAGTCTCCTTAATTACCTCATTGAAATTTAATGAAATATCTCAATTTGTAAGATTGTTTTCACTTTCCAACAGCGCACATCCATGAGATATACTAAGGGAGAATATGTGAAAGAACAGACAAGATAAAATGTTTTTCTGCACCACAAGTAACATAAAATAAAAAGATATTCAAGAAATGTTTGGCCAAGTGCAGTGGCTCATGCCTGTAATCTCAGTACTTTGGGAGGCTGAGAAGGGTGGATCACTTGAAGTCAGGAGTTCAAGACCAGCCTGACCAATACGGTAAAATTCTGTCTCTACTAAAAATATAAAAATTGCCGGGCGTGAAGGTGCATGCCTGTAATCCCAGCTACTTGGGAGGCTGAGGTAGGAGAATCACTTGAACCCAGGGGGCAGAGGTTGCAGTGAGCTGAGATCGTGCCACTGCACTCCAGCCTGGCTGATAACAGCGAAACTCTGTCTCAAAAAAAAAAAAAAAGAAAAGAAAAAGAAAAGCAATGTTTTCCTTGTGAGGTCTCTCGAGTTACACAACTGCATCTTGTGTGTACATTCTTGCACAATTTTTATAACCTTTTATCAACAAGTACTCTGAAAACAATGTTATGTTGACGTTATCAAAAATATCTTGGCTGGCTAAAAGTATTACATAACTATATCCCCTGGTGTGTACAAACTGCACCAGATGTAATTTAAATTTCTAATTAGGAACAACACTGGTTTGACTGAAAAAGAAATGTAGTTAAGAGCAAAAGTTCAGAAAGAGAAAATTAAGTGAAAACATAATTTCAAGCAGAATAGTAGACATGTAAAGTCTACAGTCCTACAAAAAGTTGGTTTGAAGTTTTCATAGTTCAAGAAAATCATATCCTTGGGTATACATAAATTGAAAAAAAAAAAAAAGACTTGGGGATAATCAAAGGCATTTGGATACTTACCTTTCTAGACAAGACATTCCATATTGGTTTTTGTTACATGACCTTCAATGTAGGAATCTGAAACTTACTGTTTTCAGTCAACACTGAGTCAAAACTTTTGAGGCATTTAGGTTTCCAAAAGTTTTTTTATACATACATCAAATTCCCAAGAAAAATAGAAAACGACAAGACCAGGCTGAGCGAATCGCCCTTGACCCCTAAGCCTATATCATACCATCCCTGATCAAGTGTTCCACATCTCCAGTGTGGAAACGTTTATGAATTGTCTTTGGCCTCAGAAACTACAGAGGCTAAGACACTCTATGCACACCCAAGAAGCTAATGTGTAATTGATTAGTTCTTTCATCAATACAACTCATAGCTTCTGTTGGAGGGCCGAATAGCCACACAGCGGGTAAAGACAGATAAATAAGCAGAAAATCATCAAGGCCTTTGTTTATACGATGTCTTTATGAAAATTAGAAGCACACACACCCAGGATCCATGGCTTAGTGAGACATTGTAAATTCATGCAAACTAGAAAAAAAGTGCTGCTTCTTTCAGGTGGAGGTAAAGAGACATGGTTTGGTATGTATCTCAGCCACAAATCACACCTTAGCTAGGCAAGTGTGTGTAGTCACCAATCTGCGCAACCATATAGAATGGACCTGAGATGATGTATTTCTTCACTTAAACACACACCCATAAGTAAAAGCCACACACAAAAAAAGTTAGCAAGAAGGAGTCACACTAAAAATATAAAGAGTGTATACGAAGTACAATATTGTAGAGACTCACCATCTTTAAGAGGCCAAAAACCAATGATGGGACTATCATTGATATGGACACCAATTGGTAGGTATACTTACAAAATGTCTTGTAACTACTTCCTCAGTAAAAATAACTATAAGAAATTCATATTTTTAAAATAGAGATGTCAGTTCTGGGATTTGATTGGATTCTACTTACAAGCTATTAAGTTAGCCTGTTACTGTTTCACAGACACTGGCAGAAGACATGAAATTCCTGGATCAGAGACAAAGACTTTATTACTCATGGCACAGTAGGCACCATGAGCAACAGTTTATTTACATCTATTCTCTCTGGCCTCCAATCTTACGGTGGGAGCAACAGGATGGATGCTGCACACATGGTGTGTTGGCATTGCAGCTGAGGAAATGCTTGGGGAATACACCATTTTTATGGCAGATAGTAAGTGAGCCTGGTCTTTGTCCTGGGAGAACAAACCTCATCTCTCAAGGTTCCCAGCTAAATAAACAACTCTAAGAAATAGGTTAAAGAGTGGCCTTGGCACATCCAACAAAACATAAAAGTACAAGAGGCCCTGGGGGACTCTCTTTTCCAGCAAGAGATTATTTAGTATTAACATTCCTATTAAGAATGGCTTAATGATAAAGAATTTGATATTTGCAGAAAAACCACTTACTTATGAAATGTGCTATATATTTTCTCTTCCCATTATTTTTATTAATAGACTTAGAACGGATTATGTCTATGTCTCAAGCATTACTCAAGGTTATCTATAACTTAAAGAAAAAAAAAAACACAAATGCAAGACATAGTGATGTATTCCAAAATCTGTACATAGAACATTTAGAAATGAAATTCATGTTTTCTTTCTGATTTTGAAAGAAACACTTGTAAAGGAAAATTCAGAAAACTTTTAGAAACATTAAAAAGTCACGCATTATCCCACCTCTCAAAGACCACAATTACAATTGTATTTGGGTGAATTTACTTTTCATTTATGTTCTATACATATAATTACACAGTTGCAATCATATTTTAAGTACAGTTATACATCCTGCTTTCATTTATAAGTGGTTTTCCTGATTATATATGTAACATGCTTAACGCTCAATGGCTACATAGTATTTCATGACATTGGTGCATCATATAACCACTCATCTATTGCAACTGTTTCAATTATTCACTATTACAAATAATCCTACAGGATGTACAAAGCATAACACTTTCAACAGAACATTATCCAGAAGAAAACGCTAACAGTCCTCTGAAATCAATACTCTAAACAGGTATGTGGGCTACATTTAAACTTTTCTTCCTAAGATATACTATTTACATTTCAAAAATCTCAGAGACAACATAATCACATGATTAATTTCCACTCTCATGTTTGAATCCCTTTATTCTTAAACCAAAAGAGCTGTAGGCCCTACCCAACATTCACTCTCACTTCCTCCTTACTAACAGCACTTTTGTATTACTCAGACAATGTGCCCAACTGAAAGACTACAGCCACCAGCCTTCTGTATAGTTAGGTATAATTATGTGATTAAGTTTGAGAAATTGAGATATAAGTGGAAGCCACTGAGAGGGATTTCTAGAAAGACTCCTTTAAATAGTGATAGACAATAGAAAAAGCTGTTTTGTTACTTTCCTTCTTCCCAGAAGGTTGAAGTGGTAGCTGGTGCTCAAGCAGTCAATGAGGCACCAGCATAAGGAAGACATGATCAGGAATGGCAGAGCAGAAAGACAGAAGCAGTCTGGGGCTCTGTGACCATGAAAACACCACATCAGTGGTAATCTATTGCTGTACTGCCCAACTTCAAAGCCTAATTCTGTTATTTCCTATCTGTACAACTTAGAGCAAATTATTTAGTTTTTCTATTTTTTCACCTGTAAAATCGGGATAACACACACTTCATAGGATATAAAGTGCTGTGAACCCCGAATATCTGAGGCAGGCCTCAGTCAATTTATAAAGTTTAAAGTTCGGATGCGGTGGCTCACGCCTGTAATCCCAGCACTTTGAGAGGCCAAGGCGGGTAGATCACGAGGTCAGGAGATCGAGACCATCCTGGCTAACACGGTGAAACCCCGTCTCTACTAAAAATACAAAAAAAAAATTAGCCGGTGTGGTGGCGGGCGCCTGTAGTTCCAGCTACTTGGGAGGCTGAGGCAGGAGAATGGTGTGAACCCGGGAGGCGGAGCTTGCAGTGAGCTGAGATCGCTCCACTGCGCTCCAGCCTGGGTGACAGAGCAAGAAGACTCCGTCTCAAAAAAAAAAAAGTTTATTTTGCCAAGGTTCAGGACGCACCCATGACACAGCTTCAGGAAGTCCTGATGCCATGTGCCCAAGGTGGTCAGTTTGGTTTTAGACATTTTAGGAAGACATGAGACATCGAAGAACATATGTAAGATGAGCATTGGTTTGGTCTAGGAAGGCAGGACAACTGGAAGCAAACGTGGGACAACTCATAGCAGGCAGGGGGCTTCCAGGTCATAACAGAGAAGAGACAAACAGTTGCATTCTTTTGAGTTTCTGATTAGCCTCTCCAAAGGAGGCAATCAGATACACATTTATCTCAGTGAGCAGAGGACTGACTTTGCATAGAATGCAAGGCAGGTTTGCCCTGAGCAGTTCCCGGCTTGACTTTTCCCTTTAGCTTAGTGATTTGGGGACCCCAAGGTTTCTTTTCATTTCACAGTGCTTAGAACAATGCCAGAAAATAACAAATATTCTATTATAGTTTCCCATTATTTGTATTAGATCAGCCCTAGACCACCTACCTTCAGACTTATTTTATGGGAGAGAAATAAACAAAGACATAGGTACTTACTTAAGATACCTAAGGGGACATCTATTGCTTTGTATGTAATTATAATAACTATATATAACATATATGACATCTATTTTAGATGTAATAAAACTTAGCCCTGAATCACCAGGACATCTCCTTTCTTCATGCTGTGACTGATTCTCTTTGCTGCCTCTTCTTTCATAAATATATATCATTAAGTTTCTTTCTTTATATCCCTGTTTCTGGCTCTTCCTTTTAACAACCGTATCCTGGTTCCTGTTTCTTTCCTTTGAATACTAAGGACCACTGCATGAAACAAAGTAGTATTTATAAATAATACATCTTAAAAATTAGTACATATTTTTTCCCCTGTAAATGGTAGCATGATTCTGAGCCCAGGCTTTTTTCACTAAATTATTTATTAAAGAATAATGTACCTGCAGAAAACGGCACAAATTTTAAGCATACAGCTTCATAAGAAAAGCTCTTTTACATTCTCCAGGTTCCAAAAGAGAAAAGGAAAAAAATAACAAGAGGCACAATAAGTTTTAGAATATCACCTAAAAGTATTATATTTCCCCCAATGTCTTAAGAAATTTTAAGCCTAACAAGTAAATATTATTAAAATGAATACCCATATACTATTTACTTATATTTACCAATTGTTAAATGTTTTCCCACATTTACTTTTTCTCTTTTAACGACATGAAAATAAGCTGCAAGGTCATAACACATCATCCCTAAATATTTTAGCATGTATCTCCTAAAAACAAAAGCAGTCTCCTACTTAAACATAATATCATTATCACATCCAAAAAATTTAACATTAATATTGCCTAATAGTCTATATTCACATTTCCAAATTGTTTCCATTTTAATATTCTTCCCTACCTTTACCTCATCCTAGATCCAGTTATGGATTACACATTTTGTTTGACATGTGTTTGTAGACTCCTATGTGTTTATTAGATCAGACAATTTCATTGACTTTTTTTTTTTTCTTTCTTTCTTTCATGACTGACATATTTGAAGAGTTCAGGTACCTTTTCTTATAGAATGCTTCACAATTTGGAAGTAAGGAAATGATTATTTCCTCATGATTAGATTAGGTTACACATTTTTAGAAACAGTACTAGATAGGACATGTTATCCAAGATGCCACTGTGAGAACAAAGGTTGTTTCCTTGTGCAACTAAATAATAAGCCAATGTGAAAAACATTGTGAAAAAAATATGATGGAGTGTAATCACAGTTTAAATATGATGGAGTGCAATCACAGTTTAAAACAAAGATTAGAAAAAGAGTATCTGTTCACCTTCCACTGGCAATAGAAATCAAAGGGCATTGTATTAGTCCATTCTCATGCTGCTAATACAGACATACCTGAGACTGGGTGATTTATAAAGAAAAAGAGGTTTAATGGACTCACAGTTCCACATGGCTGGGGAGGCCTCACAATCATGGTGGAAGGCAAAGGAGAAGCAAAGGCACGTCTTACATGGTGGCAGGCAACTGAGCACGTGCAGAGGAACTGTCCTTTATAAAAGCATCAGGTCTCGTGAATCTTACTCACTTAAGAGAACAGCATAGGAAAAACAGCCTCCATAATTCAATTACCTCCCACGGGTCCCTCCCATGATACATGGCGATTATGGGAGCTGCAATTCAAGGTGAGATTTGGGTGGGGACACAGACAAACCATATTAGGCATCATGGCCCTAAGGTTTTCCACTTGGAATAAAGAGTCACAGAGTGCAACCTGTACTTTAGAGATGTCTTTACACTAAACTCTTTGAAATGTTTATTTCTAAGGGTCGAAATAGCAGGGGACTTTCACATTCTGTATTATTTTTGAAATGCTTGAGTTTTGATAACAAGCAGATATGACTTTACTTTTATAATCAGAGAAACATATTCCAAAGATTTTTAATAGAGAAATATTTAATATAAAAATTTCTTAAAGCAGGGGCTCAGCTTTTCTTACAAGATTAGGTAGCATAGGTTTCTGCTCTCACTAGTAAAACAAACACTGGGCAATACTAGCCCTTGAGTTTTAATGATGGTAAATGTCTTCAGTTTTTCTACAGGACTTTAACAGATTTCCTTTTATGTCTTCCTATTTGCAGGGGGTGGGGGCCAGGGAATTACAAACATTACAGAACAAAGGAGCCATCATCAGCCGATTCTCTGATATAGAATAGACCCTTCAAATGCAGTCATTTCCATTTGATTATTTTCTTTCCTCTTAAGCTTTTGTTTCAGATTCAAATACATTCTGAATAGATGCAATTAACCTTAATATGTATAACCTTACAGCACTCTACTGACTTTGAAGTAAGTAACCTTACTGTGTAATTGAACTAAGTTTCTTTTTTTTCTCATTTCTGCTATGGTTCTACTGATTATTATAGGTATTATGTGTTTTCAAGCTTTCATCATCCTGTTGGTTTATTGTTTCACCATTCCAGCTGTCGAAGACTTTTTGAGCAACTCCCATTCATTTTTGATATTGTATTTGAACAAAAATGATTGCTCCCCAAGCCTTGGCAGACCACAAATGCACACCATACTGAGGAATGGAATCCAGTGCAGAAAAGTTGGAAATTTCTTCTATACAGGACCGTAATTTCTACCCTCCTGCACAAACAGGAATGTAAATTTGATCTAATCAAACCAAAATTTTTTTTAATTTTCATCCACTCTCTCTCTTCTGTTATGCATAGAACTGTGCTTTTCAAACTGTAGGAGGTAATCCTCTAATGGGTCATGAAATCAATTCAATGGATTTATTTTTAATGCACAAGAATAGAAACGGTCAGAGTACATCACATATAATAAAGGTGAAAATTGTTTTGTGTAATTTTAGTTATATATACACTAATATATACTTAGTCATGTACTAGCTCGTGATGTCAAATGAATTGTTCACTGTAGGCTATGATCAGAAGTCTGAAAAAAAAGTCACTGGAAGTTACTATGTTGTTGAGGTTGCACAGTGAGAGTGAGATAACTGCTCTAATGTCAGAGATGGTTTTGTTTTGTTTTGTTTTTTAGACGGAGTCTCGCTCTGTCACCCAGGCTGGAGTGCTGTGGCCGGATCTCAGCTCACTGCAAGCTCCGCCTCCCGGGTTCACGCCATTCTCCTGCCTCAGCCTCCCGAGTAGCTGGGACAACAGGCGCCCGCCACCTCACCCGGCTAATTTTTTTTGTATTTTTTAGTAGAGACAGGGTTTCACCGTGTTAGCCAGGATGGGCTCGATCTCCTGACCTCGTGATCCGCCCATCTCGGCCTCCCAAAGTGCTGGGATTACAGGCTTGAGCCACCTCGCCCAGCCTGTCAGAGATGTTTGAGCCAGAGAGACTCCATCTTGAATAGGGGCTGGGTAAAATAAGGCTAAAACTTGCTGGACTGCACTCCCAGACAGTTAAGGCATTCTAAGTCACAGGATGAGATAGGAGGTTGGCACAAGATACAGGTCATAAAGACCTTGCTGATAAGACAGGTTTCAGTAAAGACAGCTAAAACCCACCAAAACCAAGACAGCAACGAGAGTGACCTCTGGTTTTCCTCAATGCTACACTCCCACCAGCATCATGACAGTTTACAAATGCCATGGCAACATCAGGAAGTTATCCTAGATGGTCTAAAGAGGAGAAACATGAATAACCCACACCTTGTTTAGCATAAAATTAAGAAATAACCATAAAAATGGGCAACCAGCAGGCCTCGGGGCTGCTCTGCCTATGGAGTAGTCATTCTTTATTCCTTTACTTTCTTAATAAACTTGCTTTCACTTTGCTGTATAGACTTGCCCTGAATTCTTTCTTGTGTGACTTCCGAGAACCTTCTCTTGGGGTCCGGATCAGGACCCCTTGCCAGTAACACTAACGCCAGGCTACCAAGCTCACCCGTCATTTGTGAAAAGCAGCAGAACAAAGGGAATCCCCAGAGAAACTTTTCTCCTGCAAACTACTTCTCTATTCAAATCATTTTAAAACTATGGTGGGGTTCACGACATGTTATCCCAAAATTTGGACTTTGGCATTTGAGAAAACAGCAAAAGCAGGAAGGCCTCTCTGACCTTCTCCCATCTTTCTCCCCTGAAGCAAGCCATAAAAAATTTCTCTGACCTTCCTCTAAGGTAGGTCATAAGATCCTCATTTCAGAGGGATCCTCCCTCCTCCCTAAACCCATAGGAAACGAATGGAGACATAGAGACACAAAGAATTTGAACAAACAGGCCTTGCTACGCTTCCCCAGTTTATGTCATTAGACCATACACCTTTTTACCAATCATACTTCTATACACTATCCACTCTTCATCAAACCTAAGCATAAAAAGACACAGTTTTCCCTGGTTCTTTGAATCTTCATTTTTGGAAGCTCCTTTGCCCTATAAAACTTATGTTGCATGAATGGGTATGCTTTTCTCTTGTTAATCTATCTTTTTTTTATAAAGATATCAGCCATGAACCTAGGGATAGGTAAGGAAAGAAATCTTCCCCTCTCTGCAACTGTAAATGTCACATTACTGCTTCTATATTATCACTCCCTTTAGCTTACAGAACTTCTCTTTTCTTAAAGTCAATATAAAACAATGATAGGGCTGGGCGCAGTGGCTCACACCTGTAATCTCAGCACTTTAGGAGGCCGAGGCAGGTGGATCACAAGGTCAGCAGTTCAAGACCTGCCTGACCTGCATGGTGAAACCCTGTCTCTACTAAAAATACAAAAATTAACCAGGCACGGTGGTGGGCACCTGTAATCCCAGCTACTCAGGAGGCTGAGGCAGGAGAATCGCCTGAACCCGGGAGGCAGAGTTTTCAGTGAGCTGAGACCGCATCATTGTACTCCAGCCTGGGTGACAGAGCAAGACTCCATCTCAGGAAAAAAAAAAAAAAATGATGATAGGACCTTAGCTAGCTGCACTATCACTCCTTCTATCTATCCTCCCTCTATACATCATATTCAAGATCCAGAATTTGGTAGATAGACGTAGGTTTGAATACTGGTTCTGTCACTCAAAAAGCCATGAGATCTTGGAAAATTATTTTATTTTCAAGACTCAGTTTCTTCATCTTTAAGGTAGCAAACGGCTTATCATGAAGAAACTATTCCATAATGTACCTGACATACTTAACACAAGGTCTAGCACATGGTTAAACATTGAAAACACATGAGCTACTAAATGTTATTTTGGTTTGTCTCTCAGGGGTACCCAGTTTAATTATTCCAGCTCATAACAAATTTACTTCATGCTACAACAGGATTCCAATGCTTCATTACATTTCTCATTTCAAAAATAAGTCAAATAGTATTAGTATTAGTATCTGGTAATCATTGAGACAGCTACCCAGCTCATTGAGACATGTCATTAGTAAGAGTTAAATACTATCTGTTGCTTTATAAACTTTCTGCATGCTGAAGATGGACTTAAATAATCCCCTAATGAATAACCATCTATATTGAGCCATCACGAAGATTGCTCATTACAATCAGTCACAGATACTCTCTTCCAATGTACTATTACTTCATAACATTAAAAGGAACTCCAGCATTATTCAGTTCTCTATTTCCAGGGAAGAATACTAGCCCGATGCATTCAGGCCACTTAGCATCTATAAGCAGAATTTTATTTTCTCATAATCATATAGAGAAGGAAATTGAAAATATGGACATTGCAGTGAGGAAGCAATAGTGAAAACAGTTCTAATATACTCTAATAAGTTTGTAAAAACTTGCACTTAATTTCAGAATATTGTATGTGGCTTATTCAGATGCAAATAATGTGAGTCAAAATGACTTAAGTTCTGTCTTAGACATAAGAAACCATACTTCAGGATTTCAGAAAACAGACACTAAATAGTGATATTTATAAAAATTTAACACTACAACTTAGTGACTTTATTATTGTATATCCCACCTTGTATTCCATGTTATAATTACAGAATACAAAATTTAACAATGCTTTTTAAGGAGAAAAGAGAAAACTCAGGACTGGCCATGAGGAACTGCTCTTACCAAACCATCACTGATTCTACTTTTATCTCCCTTGAGAGTTTGGAGATGAAGAGAAGGATTACAAAGATTATTTCCTTCCCTCGAGCATAACAAACTGGTGGGACGCATTGAGATTGGATCAAGGAAAGTAGGAAATGTGTTTTCTGGGCCCTAAAGGAGGAAATGAGAAAAAGAATGGGTTTCCCCAATCTGCATAGATAGCATGCCATCAACAGACATAAATAAGATGTCTAAGTGTTGAGGTTGCAGTAGGTTGTTTGAGACTGTATTAGTTTGAGTTCTTCAGAAGCTGACACCAAGACAGAGTTAGACATGCAAGAGATGGATAAGGAGGAATGCTTGTGAAGGATGAAAGGGGGAACAGGGGTAGGCAAGGAAAGCCTTGAGAACAAGACTGGGTCTGATTCCTATTGCCAAAACCTAAATAAAAGACAACGAGAGAGGCTCTCCTAAAGAAAATTATATTTATTCTGGATTGAGCATTGCAATGGGAATACAGTGGGTATATTCAGGAAAGCAAAGGAAGACCAGGGTTTTTAAAGGAAAAGTGAGGAGGGTGATATAAGTTGTTTGAGACCAATATCCTTGGCTACAAGAATCAACAAGGGTAGAATCAATCCAAGGTTGGACAGACAGTTGCTAGGCAGATGCCCTTGCAGAAGTATTTTTTAAGGTTGTAGCTTTTGTGCAAAGTTGTAGTTTTTGCAGAGCCTTTTGTGAGAGTTCTTGTTATCAGGCATATGTGCGTGAGAATCCTCCCTTCATGGCCCCAGCTCCACATGTTTGACACAAGTGACCTCATTTTGAGTCTGACAACTTTCATTCTATGAAAGGACGGAAGGAAAGAGGATTGAGTAGCAAGATCCTCAGAGTGTTACACAGTTCGGAGAAAATCTTGGACAGGAATATGGGGAGTCTTCCAGCAAAAGTTGCCTAATAGAGGAGTCCCACATGGGCCAGGAATAGGCTAGCACTAAAACCATCCCAAGAAAATTGTATAAAATTGAGCAAGAGAAAAATAATAAAATGCAACCGGGCTTGCAGCAGCAATCATTAAGCCAGCTTGCCCTTTGGTCTACTTCCTTGTAGCCGGTTGCTGCTCGCTAGCCCAGCTGTGAGGTGTCCAACGGACAACCCCAGATTTTCTAGCCCCTCACTCTCCATGAATCCCTTTAAAAACCCTTGCCCAGTACCCGTGGAAGAAACAAATTTGAGGCTTGAGAATTCCTGTTTCTTCACTGAGAACGTCATGATGATTAAACTCTTCCTCTGCTGCAAGTGCCATTGTCAGTGTATGGGTCTATTGCTGCACAGAGGGTGTATAAGCCTGGCAGTTCTGCAACAGCACTGGCACCCTGGAATGCTCAGTCATTGGCTGGGACGAGTGCGGCACAAGCCAGCACTCACAGGCAAGGTATAACGGATCCAAAAGGGTGGCAGCTGGGGCCGTCAGCTGACTATGCTCCCCACTGTAAGTTCTTCTGAAGACAATCTGAACAACAAGTTTCTCTGACTGTTCAGAGGCCACTTAAACTCCTGTGATATAATAAAAAATAAATATTTGGTCATGGTCTCTGGTTCCAAGTTCCCAAAACCCTTGGGATTCCCAGAGTGCTGTCTACTGTATGCTAATGACTGTTGGTGAGGTCCCTAGACAGCTAGCTTAAGAACCAAGACTGGTAGCTAGAAAAACCAACCAGGAGATTGGAGGGTTAAAACTTTCAGCCCCATCTCAATTTCTGGGGAGAAGAGGGGTCTGGAGATTTAATCACCAATAGCCACTGGACTTATTCAATGATGCCTAGGTAATAAAGCCTCAATAAAAGTTCTTGAACTATAAGGTTTGGGGGTCTTCCAGGTTGGTGAACACATCAACGTACCTACCTAGAGTATGGAAACTCTTCACACCCCACCACCTACCCCTTCATCCCCCAAGAGATGCCTTACGCATCTCTTCCACTTCACTGAGTTGTATCCTTTATGATAAACCTATAATCATAAATATAGTAATTTCTGTGAGTTTTGTGAGTCACTCTAGTGAATTATTAAAACTGGGGAAGGGGAGATGCATGGGAACCCCCAACTTTGTAGTCTGGTGGGGAGACATACAGGTAGCCTGGAGATTCCATTTGCAGCTAGTGTCTGAAGTCTGAAGTGGGGGGTCACTTTTGCAGGACTGAGCCCTTAATTTGTGGGGTCCACACTAACTCTGAGTAGTTAGTGTTAGAACTGAACTGTGGGACACCTAGTTGGGGTCAGAGTTAGTTGGTGTTAGAATGACATATTTGGTGTCAGGAAAAAAAAACAACACGTAACTCCTAATGATCCTGTAGACCAAAGCTCAAACGTCACATCTGAGGAAAGATCTTCCTGCTCCCAAGACCAGCTCAGACCCTGGCTTTCCTTGCAAGCTTGTCCAGCCCAGGGCCCACAAGGTGCATGTAGCCCGGGCGGCTCAGGATGGCTTTGAATGTGGCCCAACACAAATGTATAAACTTTCTTAAAACATGGAGGGTTTTTTTTGCAATTTTTTTTTAAGCTCATCCGCTATCATTAGTGTTGGTGTATTTTATGTGGGGCCCGAGACGATTCTTCCAATGTGGCCCCAGGAAGCCAAAAGATTGGATACCCCTGCTTTATAGTATACATATTTATTCACATTTTAATAAATGTCCGTTCCATCAATTAGACAGTAAGCTTCATAAGGGCTTATTTTTTGTTGAGTAGTTATTTGTTCCTAGTTTTTTTTTTTTTTTTTTTTTTTTTTTGAGACGGAGTCTCGCTCTGTCGCCCAGGCTGGAATGCAGTGGCCGGATCTCAGCTCACTGCAAGCTCCGCCTCCCGGGTTCACGCCATTCTCCTGCCTCAGCCTCCCAAGTAGCTGGGACTACAGGCGCCCGCCACCTCGCCCGGCTAGTTTTTTGTATTTTTTAGTAGAGACAGGGTTTCACCATATTAGCCAGGATGGTCTCAATCTCCTGACCTCGTGATCCACCCGTCTCGGCCTCCCAAAGTGCTGGGATTACAGGCTTGAGCCACCGCGCCCGGCCTGTTCCTAGTTTTTAATTAGTTATTTTAAGCTAGAGATCCTCTCATTCCATGGTGGTTATGAGGATTGAGAGTCAATATACATAGTGTGCTTCTACATACTAGGCACTATATAACTGCTATGGTTATCACTGCTCATGTTGAAATATCTACAATACTAATACAAAGTAGGCCACAAAAATGTTAAGATTAACATAAGTTACATACAAATTCAGCTCAAGTTAACTATAAAATAAAATTCCATATTATAGGTTCGTTTTCAAAATATCTTTTTATTTTCTTCAAACAGCATCAAGCTAAAGGACCAGGTATGGTTGGACAAGTACAAGAATGTGAACTCAACCCTATATTACTAGCACAGGCAAGACCTCATTTCCCAGAATTGGATAAAAACTAGGTAAATGCATGTCTTTGTCTTATATTTATCTAGAGGTGATATAAATAATGTAAAATATTTACAAACAAGCAGAACATTAAGAGGAAGGATAAAGGTTTACTTTGGATTAGAAGTTTGTGTAAGCTTTTTTCTCTTTTAATTTGTGTAGATAGCTTTGATATGTAAAGACAAGATAAAAATCACCAAGTAAAACTAATTGGGAAACCCAGTATGAATTAGTAAATACTTGTAATAACTTAAATCCAAATTCCATCAAGAACTCAATCTTGTCTGAGAGTCTATCAGAGGTACTCAGAATCATTTAATATATTGATAGCCATAGATTTTTACTAGTATACTTTGTTTCTATGCAAGTAGGTGGTTTATTTATTTATTTATTTGAGACAGGGTCTCACTCTGTTAACAGCCCAGGCTTGAGTACAATGGTACAATCATAGGTCACTGTAGTCTTGGAGCTCCTGAGCTCAAGCTATCCTCCTGCCTCAGCCTCTCGAGTAGCTGGGACACAGGTATGTGCCACCGTGCTCAAAAAAAAATTTTTTTTTTTTTTGGAGACAAGGGCCTCCCTATGTTACTCCTGGACTAAAGCAATCCTCCCACATTGGCTTCCCAAAGTGCTGAGGTCACAGGCACAAACCCCTGCACCCGACCACAAGTAGGTGTTTTAAACCAGTGTTTTTTCCGTGTGTTTTTAACAAGGCGCAAACACTCGACTTAAGGGTGACAGCATAGTACTTTACCAGGCATAAAGTTATGCTTTACACATGTATATGTGGAAAAATTAAAACCCTATGAAGTTGTTATTGTCTCATATTAAGTAATGAGGAAACTGAGGCATAAAGTAGCTAAGGATTATGTTCAAAGAGCAAGTGATGGCATAATCAGAACTGAACCCAGGTCTACCCGGCATCAGAGGCCATATTCCTAATCCCCACACTGGGGCTGCAGGAGGAAATTAATGGAAGGATGCACACAAAACAAGAGAAATCTTTTACCATATAAATAATTTCACATTATGAGTAGACAAATGAAGCTGTACTATTAAAGCACTTAACTCTATCCTCTTTTTTTTTGTTTGTTTGTTTTGTTTCGTTTTTGAGACAGAGTCTCACTCTGTTGCCCAGGCTGGAGTGCAGTGGCGTGATCTTGGTTCACTGCAAGCTCCACTTCCTGGGTTCATGCCATTCTCCTGCCTCAGCCTCCCAAGTAGCTGGGACTACAGGCGCCCACCACCACACCCGGCTAATTTTTTGTATTTTTAGAAGAGATGGGGTCTCATCGTGTTAGCTAGGATGGTCTCCATCTCCTGACCTCGTGATCTGCCCGCCTCGGCCCACAAAGTGCTGGGATTACAGGCAGGCGTGAGCCACCACGCCCAGCCTCTTTATTTTTTTAAATCAGAAAGTGTTTCTAATTTTTTATCCCCAAAATAAATAAAGATTTCTTTATTTTGGGGCAGCGGGTGGGCAGCTAATTCTACTGAGATATGCGCCATTCATTTTCCTTGGTTTTCCAACTCCATTAAAGGAAACAAGTGAGAAAGTGAATCTAAGTAACTAATGGAGATGCAACAAAAATTCAAAGTTGTCCCAACAGGATCTCAGACATCAAACCCCTAAAAGGGAATATATAATTCTGTACTTACTGCAACTGGTTTAGATGGAAAAAAAAAAAAAAAAAAGGAAGACTCAGTGAGAGATAACTAAACACTTCCTGGTATTTTTTAATGGTTTATTTGAAAGTCTTTTTAGGAATTGCAAAATAGGCCGGGCGCGGTGGCTCAAGCCTGTAATCCCAGCACTTTGGGAGGCCGAGACGGGCGGATCACGAGGTCAGGAGATCGAGACCATCCTGGCTAACACGGAGAAACCCCGTCTCTACTAAAAAATACAAAAAACTAGCCGGGTGAGGTGGCGGGCGCCTGTAGTCCCAGCTACTTGGGAGGCTGAGGCAGGAGAATGGCGTGAACCCGGGAGGCGGAGCTTGCAGTGAGCTGAGATCCGGCCACTGTACTCCAGCCTGGGCGACAGAGCGAGACTCCGTCTCAAAAAAAAAAAAAAGGAATTGCAAAATAGTGTGCAATGAGGTCTTCAGGGTATTAAGGCCTGCATAACCCATCCAAAAGCTGCCTATTTCTGAGCAGTTTGGTCTAGCAAGATTCCGGGGTAATTACAACCAAATAAGAACATAGATGCAACAGTTAATACTTATGTGATGATATGAGCTTGAAAATAAATGGTTATATCAAAATAAATGCTTTTTAACAGAAAAAAGTAATGCAAATCATGTTCATCATCAGCTATTCATGGACATGAGACCGTATGTCTGTGACCTTTGTTACTGTTAAGTACTATAGCTTGTAGATATGCGGGTTACTTGAAAGTTATGGGCTGCTTCTATTGTGGCAAGACACCAATTATTCTGAGGAGGAAAGAAATGCAACAATCTCTAATTGATTTCCAGATTATCCACCCCATCTAAGGGTAAACCTAAGCTGAATAATATTAAAGGCCTGGTACTTTTAAAAGCTAAGGGATGAAAGAAAATCTACTGTTTATTGGCCATAAGGTTATATACTGTTTCTTAGCAACCAGGGTTTGTCTTTCGTAGGACTAGAAGTCGATGAAAAAGGAGACACTAAAAATAAAACCATTTGGACAGTTCCAATTCACAGAGGCAGCACTTCAAAGGCAGTGATGTTGTGATAAACCACACTGCTGAGTTAAAGAAGTTCACTCCTTTGGCTGGAAAGAGAGGCTCATGACACTTGCATAATAAATGTGTCCCGGATACTCACTGCAGTCCCTGAATCAAAGACCAGGAATAAATGCTACCTATCTGTTCTTGGATAGAGCACATATCAACATCAGGGACAAGAGTTACTACGGTCACTGACCTCCTCACTCACTCAGCTCCACTCCTCTGGTTGTAAGAGGCTAGTTTATCTGGGAGTCTTGTTGGGACACAGGCTTGCTCCTACCTAGAGGCAGAATTTGAATCTTCTACCCCATATCACATTTCTTGTTGACCCTTACCTGTTAGTGTCTGATATAGTAATTCCATTTAGGGCACCAAGTTTTGTTTTTTTTGTTTTGTTTTGTGTTGAGACAGAGTCTCGCTCTCTTGCCCAGGCTGGAGTGCAACGGTGAGATTTCGGCTCACTGCAACCTCCGTCTCCCTGGTTCAAGCGATTCTCCTACCTCAACCTCCCAAGTAGCTGGGACTATAGGCGCGTGTCATTACACCCAGTTTATTATTTTATCTTTAGTAAAGATGGGGTTTCACCATGTTGGCCAGGCTGGTTTTGAACTCCTGACCTCAGGTGATATGCCTGCCTTGGCCCCACAAAGTGCTGGGATTATAGGCTTGAGCCAATGCGCCTGGCCCGGCACCAAGTTTTTAAAAAACAGTAAGGGAAAAGTTATTTCCATACTGGTTGGAGTATGAGCTCTGGAGATACCTGGAAAATGACATCTTACTGGATGCCTAGGCAGTTGCTACACACCCACGTCTTTCAATCCTGTAGCCAGTCACAAAAGTCAGAAAAGTAGCGTTCCTAGAAAGAACCGGGCTGGTTATTTACCAAAGGACTGCAAACTAGCAAACTCTATTTATAAGGCAAGGCATGGATGCTTTCATTTAAGCAAATGAGCTTTCATTCAGTCAAAATCCCTGTTGTTGGGCCCCTGTGGCTTCAAACTCCAAGGACCAAGAAGGTGCTTGTATGTTTGGGGCCCGGGCTCCCGCCCCGAAGCCAGGTTGTTAAAATACTCACTGTCTCTGGCCCGCGTGCACGACGCTCTCCCGCGAAGGGCTCTCAGGGACTGCCTGCAAACCCTGTCTCTGGTCTTCCAGCGGGCCCAGCTTCCCGTGCCGCCCATAAGGGTCCCGGGGGTCCTGGGTCGGGCGGGAGCCAGGGGAGGCGCCGATCCCGGAGCTCACCACTCTACTGCGTGTGTACATGGTGCACAGCCCGCGGGTCCCGGGCCGCCGTCGCTGCGGGAGGGATGCGGCTGGGACGCTTAGCGAAGTCTCCAGACGGGATTCCAAAGTGCAGAGGCAGCGGTTTTAACAGCTGAGTTTCGGTTTCTCAGAATCAGCAGCAAACTGCGCCCGCCCCAGAGAACTTCCCCATCTATTCTCCACTGAGGCCCCCTCCGACCTTATCGCGGGTTCACAGCCCAGGAGGTTGACTTGAGCGGGCTTGATTGGCTACAGGTGAGCAGGTTTAAAGTCTCACAATCACCTTAGAGGTTAATCAGAATAACTGGGATCAGCCACGGACACCTGGTGACCGATTAGCCCGCAAAGTGACTACAATCCTGAAAGATACTTGAGAAACTGTTTAACAGGCAACTCTAATTTGAGGACCGCTGGATATTTGAGACTGTAAAAAACATATTAACCTTAAAATACCAGGGATTAGGTCAATAACTAAAATCATCTCAACAAAATGTCGCCTTTTATCAGTAATGACTGCGGTGTGGCTGTTACCAAGGCACATACTTTCAAGTTAGAGGAAATGGAAACTGAAATCAAAAGAAAACAAAACCCCACAAAGCTGGAGAAGTAAGCTAAGGTAGACGTGATTCTCCAGGCAGCCTTGCTAAGTAATTGACTAGACATTCGAGAACTGTTAAAAAAAAAAAAAAAAAAAAGACCTGCTCTGTGCAGAACAGTGTGCAATGGTGATGTGGGGACATTTTAAAATAAGGATTTGTAAGGCTCAGTTTCTGTAGGTCCAGGGGTGAGCTCTGACATTCATATTTTTGAAAAGCTCCCAGATGGTTCTGATGTGTGTCAGGGTTGGTCACCAGGGTCACAATGCCATCTACACAAAGATGAGTGAAGGCTCCTCCCTCACATTACCTGCATTCTAGGAGTATCCTAGTAGACAGGTAAACAAATGGGAATTCCACTTTGGGATAAATGAAATGACAGGCAGCTGTGGAGGCACAGGGAAACTAGGGATTAGCCCTCTGAGTAATTCAGGAACAGGGACATTTGAGAATGAGCCACCAAAGACATAGGAATTCACCAGGAAGAAGGAGATGCTACGGCAGAGGCTCGTCACTTAAAATGACATGGTGTGTACTTAATTCCAGGGCTTGTCATGTGGCTGGAGCACCCCATCCCTAGGCCAGCAAGGCACTTAGGAGCTGGACTGTCTTGCTTTTATTATTGGTGCTTAGAACAAACAGACAAATGCAGGTTTGATAGCTAACGAAAGAATGAAATTGAAGGGTGGGCAAGGGTGGGATAGGAGAGGAGAAAATAATGACAAGGAACATGGTAGGAAAGGCAGTCAGGGTTTCTATGCCATCCTAAGACACTGGAGTTTTGTAGAGTAGGCCAGAGTTTCACAAATTTCAGTAAGCATCAGAACCACTTGGAGGAGGGTGTGTTAAAACAGATTTATGGGCCGGGCGCGGTGGCTCAAGCCTGTAATCCCAGCACTTTGGGAGGCCGAGACGGGCGGATCACGAGGTCAGGAGATCGAGACCATCCTGGCTAACACGGTGAAACCCCGTCTCTACTAAAAATACAAAAAAAAATTAGCCGGGCGAGGTGGCGGCGCCTGTAGTCCCAGCTACTCGGGAGGCTGAGGCAGGAGAATTGCTTGAACCCGGGAGGCGGAGCTTGCAGTGAGCTGAGATCCGGCCACAGCACTCCAGCCTGGGCGACAGAGCGAGACTCCATCTCAAAAAAAAAAAAAAAAAAAAAAAAAAAAACAGATTTATGGCCAGGCACAGTGGCTCACTCCTGTAATTCCAGTACTTTTGGAGGCCAAGGCAGGAGGATCACCTGAGGTCAGGAGTTGAAGACCAGCCTGGCCAACATGGCAAAACCCCGCCTCTACCTGGGCGACAGAGACAGACTCCGTCTCAAAAAAAAAAAAGAAAAGAAAAGAAATAGAGTTTCTGATTCAGGTCTGGGATGGGGCCCAAGGATTTGCAGTTCTAACAAATTTCCAGGTAATACCAATGATGCCAGTCTCAGGATCACCCTTTGGGAACCACTGTTGTAGGCAATGTGGAAGGCACAGAAAGTTTTTCAATAAGGCAGTTACACTAATAATATCTGTTTTACAAAGTTAGCTCTAACAATGTGAAACGGAGATTGAAAGATGAAGAGACTGAAATTGGGAAGATAAATTCAGAACCTAGTTATGGCTAGGTAAGAAATACAGATCTGAGCTAAGGCAATCCAGAAAGCAGGGAGCAAAATCAAGACATTTCACATGGACCAGGGTCAGTTGCTCATGCCTGTAATCCCAGCACTTTTGGAGACTGAGGCAGGAGGATCACCTGAGGCCAGGAGTTTAAGGCCAGCCTGGGCAGCATGGTAAGACCTCATCTCTACAAAACAAATAAATAAAACATGAAAGACACTTCACATGAGAGATTAGCATAGATAAAAACTAGAAGAGAGAATTGAGTACTGGAAGGCAGCAGAGAGAAGGGGAGACGGCTTTTATAGTGCTTTGAGACCAGCTCTGCCACATACTAGTCACACAATCAAGACCAAGTCCCTTAATTCCTCAGAGGTCCAGTTTCCTCCTCTGCCCCATGTGGGTATTGTGAGGAATAGAGATCACACACATCAGTGGTTCTCAAATGGAGTTGATTTTTCCTCTTGCAGACATCTGGCAATGCCTGGAGATATTTTTGATTGTATAGCCTCAAAGTGGGTAGGTGCTACTAGCATGTAGTGTGTAAAGGCCAGGGATGCTGCTAAACATCCTACAATGCACAGAATAGGCTCACACGACAAAGAGTTATCCTGCCCCAAGTGTCAGTAGTGTTGAAGTTGAAAAATCCTGATCTTCACGATATGCCTAACTTAGAGCCCCAGTAATTTAATGGTTGCTGTCTTTATGGTGACTTTTAACTTTGTGACTGGATAGGAGAACCTAGAGGAGGGACAAGCTTTGAGGGAATTTCTAAGAGTCTGTTTAGGTGCTGTTGAGTGTGAGGTACCTGCGGGGTGAGAAACGCAGACCTAGAGATCAACAAAAAGAGGAACAGCATGGTCTTTCTGGAGGCCATCTTCCACATTGTACTTTACTAGGAAAATACCCCTGGAACTCTTGTTTCAAAGGAGAAAATTATTTTGGTAGTTGGATGAAATTTAAAGTTTGAGGAAGGGAAAATCCACATTGGGGGAAAACCGATTCTCCAAAAGGAGCTAATAATAGGCATGTTGGCCTCAAGAATATACTTAGTTAACCATATTTGTTTCACAACATAACCACATCTCACACCAAAGTTCCAAACCTGAGATTTCTCACTCCACTCACTTATTGTTTTGCCGCATTCTCAATGTGTTTATTTGTTTTGTTTTTTTTTTTGTTGTTGTTGTTTTTGAGACGGAGTCTCGGTCTGTCGCCCAGGCTGGAGTGCAGTGGCCGGATCTCAGCTCACTGCAAGCTCCGCCTCCCGGGTTTACGCCATTCTCCTGCCTCAGCCTCCCGAGTAACTGGGACTACAGGCGCCCGCCACCTCGCCCGGCTAGTTTTTTGTATTTTTTAGTAGAGACAGGATTTCACCGTGTTAGCCAGGATGGTCTCGATCTCCTGACCTCGTGATCCGCCCATCTCAGCCTCCCAAAGTGCTGGGATTACAGGCTTGAGCCACCGCGCCCGGCCTCTCAAAGTGTTTTAAAAAATATGAATGTGATTTATTATGGCAACAGACATCTACAGGCTCCTTTTGGATGCCCAAGAATGGGCTCTCTACTTGTGTATCATCCATTCTTTCACCGTAGGTGTGTGCATTTGGGTGCAAATATGGGCTGGCCTCTTACTGGAGTTGTTCTGGGGTGCGTTCTTCCACAGCGGTGGCTGGTGAAGAGAAGCAGAGGTGAGCAGGGAGGGTCCTGGGCCCCCATCCTCATTTAGCCAAGTACTTTAGCCCTTTATCTCTTCTACTCACTCGGCTAGTGCCTAATTTTATTGGAAGCAAGAATTCAATGGCTTTTAAACGTTTGAAAAACCACTGTACTAAACAATTACCTAGGAATATGTTTTAAGAGACATGAGAAAGTCCTGAAATCTAGCGGGATTGTTGGATTACCTGAAATTTGGCCAATTAGAGATTCATTTAGGAAGTTTTTCTTTTCAAATGAAACTGCCTCTGGGAAATAATCATGTATTCATTCCTTTTGGTAAATGAGTTTGTTTGTTTGTTTGATTTTTTTGAGAGGGAGTCTCACTCTGTTGCCCAGGCTGGAGTGCAGTGGTGCAATCTCAGCTCACTGCAAGCTCTGCCTCCTGGGTTCACACCATTCTCCTGCCTCAGCCTCCCAAGTAGCTGGGACTACAGGCACCCGCCACCACGCCTGGCTAATTTTTTTGTATTTTTAGTAGAGATGGGGTTTCACCATGTTAGCCAGGATGATCTCGATCTCCTGACCTCATAATCCGGCCACCTCAGCCTCCCAAAATGTTGGGATTACAGGCGTGAGCCATCACGCCCAGCCGGTAAATGAGTTTAATCTGAGCAAAAGACATTTTGGTTGGGGAAGAGGAGAACTGAGTGAAAAGAAAAAGGATTCCAAAAGTTGTATAAAGAAAAATGTAAAATGAGGCATTGTTGGGAAATGGAAATTCAGAAATGCAATGAGCAATTTTAGCCAGCCCTATGAGCTTTAAGAGAGAAGATTAAATCAAAAAGAAACTTTTGGCTGGGCGTGGTGGCTCACGCCTGTAATCCCAGCACTTTGGGAGGCCGAGGCGGGTGGATCACAAGGTCAGGAAATCGAGACCATCCTGGCTAACACGGTGAAACCCCATCTCTACTAAAAAATACAGAAAACTAGCCGGGCGAGGTGGTGGGCACCTGTAGTCCCAGCTACTCGGGAGGCTGAGGCAGAAGAATGGCGTGAACCCAGGAGTCAGAGCTTGCAGTGAGCTGAGATTGCACCACTGCACTCCAGTCTGGGAGACACAGCGAGACTCTGTCTCAAAAAAAAAAAAAAGAAAAGAAACTTTACCAATTTATTTTACTGCAAACATGTGTAAGTGTGTGTTCATCTTTCAAGAAAATAAATGGGAATATATATCTGATTTTTAAATTAATTGCCTTAGATTACTCCTGTATTAATATGTACAAATACAGAGAGAGACATATAAACTCTAAGACATTTCCTCATCATAAAATGTGTCAATGGAGGCCGGGCGCGGTGGCTCAAGCCTGTAATCCCAGCACTTTGGGAGGCTGAGACGGGTGGATCACGAGGTCAGGAGATCGAGACCATCCTGGCTAACACGGTGAAACCCCGTCTCTACTAAAAATACAAAAAAAAACTAGCCGGGCGAGGTGGCGGGCGCCTGTAGTCCCAGCTACTCGGGAGGCTGAGGCAGGAGAATGGCATAAACCCGGGAGGCGGAGCTTGCAGTGAGCTGAGATCCGGCCACAGCACTCCAGCCTGGGCGACAGAGCGAGACTCCGTCTCAAAAAAAAAAAAAAAAAAAAAAGTGTCAATGGAAAAAATCTTAGTCTCTGAAAATTCTAAAAAGTTACATTTCCGGCCGGGCGTAGTGGCTCACGCCTGTAATCCCAACACTTTCGGAGGCCGAGACGGGCAGATCACGAGGTCAGGAGATCGAGACCATCCTGGCTAACACGGTGAAACCCCGTCTCCACTAAAAATACAAAAAAATTAGCCAGGCGTGGTGGCAGGCACCTCTAGTCCCAGCTACTAGGGAGGCTGAGGCAGGAGAATGGTGTGAACCTGGGAGACAGAGTTTGCAGTGAGCCGAGATGGCGCCAGTCCACCCCAGCCTGGGCAACAGAGTGAAACTCGTCTCTAAAAAGAAAGTTATATTTACTTAAATTTGATTCTTCAGTGGAAAGTTAGATTAATCTAAGAGATTTAGGACAGCAGTTATCTAAAGGTTTTTTTTTCTCTTCTAACAAAGGAGTTATATAAAGCTCCCTGAATATTTGGTATCTCCTCATTTTTAGTGTGTGTGTGTATGTATGTGTTTGAGCATATTTGTATTGTGACAATTTCATGTGAAATTCTTCAAATCCTGCCATAGAATTGTGGAATGGTACAATTGTGAGTCACCGTAAGTTCACACAAGAAATATTTTTTGAATGATAAGCATATATCATTCTTTGCATCAGACCCTGGAGCTACAGTGGTAAACAGACAGAATCTTGTTATTCCAGCTTCATATTTAAGAGCATCTAATCACTTTATTTTAAACAAGGAGACAGAGGCTAGAGAAGCCAAATGACTCACCAGCATTGTGCACAAACTACTGGCATAGCTAGAACATAAATTTAAGTCTTCTGAGCCCCAAGTTTAGCTTTTCATATTTTGGAAAATGATTGTGACAAAATGTCTCTTTTGACAAAATTCAGAATTTGGCATGTTTTTTACTTATTATAATTATCCCAATGAGCAGCTGTGCATTACTTTCTAAAATCAAAATGATTATGTCAAAGTTTCTGAACCTATCAGAATCAACATTAATAAAAATCTTAACATTCTAATATTTATCCCTATAATTACACAATCAAATGATCTCTACAGTGATATTGTTTTATACAACTTGTCAACATTTCATGAATTGCAAACATGCTATATTTGGACTAAAATGTCTTTTCTTAAACGGTGTTAAAATAGTAAGCCTTATAGTGTAGTGCAAAGAATTCTGCTTAAGAATGGAGAGATATACTATTTTTCAGATGGCAATGTGTACTGTCACTTGGGGAAATGAGGAATGGAGAAATGTGCTTTAAATGATATTTCCTACCCTCAGATAAGTAGGAATTTCCTTGTTTGTAAATTCAAATCTGAGGAGTAGGTAACAGCTGCCATATCTGGGTTCTAACACTGTGTAGTAGCTGTCACAAGATGTCTGCTGGCTACAGGAATGGAAGGAATTTCCCTTAACTTTGGGGAAACTTCTGTAGACTCTGTCAGTGGCGTTGGCAGGGAGATTACCCTGAAGGGTTTCTTTAGCTGTGATAAATGAATCAAACAGAAACTCTCTAAAGTACTCTTCATTTTTTGTATGTACTTTTTTTTTTTTTTTTCAAACGAAGTCTCACTCTGTCGGCCAGGCCAGAGTGCAATGGCATCATCTCAACTCACAGCCACATCTGCCTCCCAGGTTTCAGTGATTCTCCAGTCTCAACCTCTGGAGTAGCTGGGATTACAGGTGTGCACCACCACACCCAGCTAATTGTTGTATTTTTAGTAGAGACCAGGTTTTACCATGTTGCTCAGTCAGGGTGGTCTCCAACTCCTGACCTCAAGTGATCTGCCTGCCTCGGCCTCCCAAAGTGCTGGGATTATAGGCATGAGCCAACACACCCGGCCTTAAAGTACCAGTTATTTTTACCCAACATCTGTTCCTTTTTCAAAGATGCCCCTTCTTAGGGAACTCCTAATTGTTCTGATGTTTTCACTCCAAGCCATCACTTTTGTGAGCTTCATAGTCCTTTGTAAATATCACCAGGTATGTAAGAAAACATGTAGTACAGTGGAAAGAGTAATGGCCACAAAGGCAGAAGACCTGAACTTGAGACCTGGCAAAGCCATTTAAAGAGTTTTGTGACCTCAGGCAATCATTGAAACTCTCTGAACTTTGGTTGCTTTATTTGTATGATGGAAATATTAATCATAATAACCCCACCTGTCCTATCTACCTTGTAGAAGCTTGTGAGGGCCATAAATTGCACCTTGATGCAATATAAATTGATGTTATAATTTTTGAGTTGTCAATGTAAGAGCTTTATATATTTTTTCTAATAATACTTAAATTTGTCCTCAAGGAATTCTTAACTTCAGTTTCAGGGGCTTTTGGTTTTAAATTGCTAAAGCATTACAAAGCCAAATCTTTGTTTTTTTTTTTTTTTTTTTTTTTTTTTTGAGACAGAGTCTCTTTTTTGAGATGGAGTCTTGCTCTGTCGCCCAGGCTAGAGTGCAGTGGCATGATCTTGGCTTACTGCAAGCTCCACCTCCTAGGTTCACGTCATTCTCCTGCCTCTGCCTTCCAAGTAGCTGGGATTACAGGCATGCACCACCACACCCTGCTAATTGGCATTTTTAATAGAGACAGGGTTTCTCCATGTTGGTCAAGCTAGACTCGAACTCCCAGCCTCAGGTGATCCTCCTGCCTTGGCCTCCCAAAGTGCTGGGATTACAGGCGTGAGTCACCACACCCGGTGAGTGTGTTTTATCTTGAAATCCCTTTCAGAATAGAAATAAAGTAGTGTTTATAGCTTTACTTACCAATATAGAAATGCCTGGCACAGAATACAGTTTCCAGTGAAGCTGGAACTCTGTTGTCATAACTAGGAGACACCAGGCATTCCATAGACATTTTGTGACAATGTTCCATCCTGATATCTTCTAGTAGCTAACAAGAATTTCCTTTCTGTGGATAAGGCCTTGGGTTCTCCTGTCTGACTTGACTTAGAAAAGGAGTCTTATTAGGAATTTCCATGACCTTTCATGTTTCCAGGACGGGGATATAGGGTTGGGATTCGTCATAGGCACATCACATGGGTTAGAGTTCAAGACTTTTCAGAATAGTCCCCAGTAGCTGACCAATTATTAGGTTGGTGCAAAAATAATTGAAGTTTTCATCATTAAAAATAATGGCAAAAACCACATTTACTTTTGCACCTACCTAAATATATGGCTCCTCTCCTTGAATTACCAGTGAGAAAATCTTTGACCAAGAGAGAATGATGAAAATGGTTAAGGTAATGAGGTTACGTGCGGTCTGAAGAAAGTGAGTGGTCCTGTGTTATCCATCAATGCAGGACACTTCTCCAAGTGGCCATGGACCAATCCAGTTCTCCCTCAATTTTTTTTTTTTTTGAGACGGAGTCTCGCTCTGTAGCCCGGGCTGGAGTGCAGTGGCCAGATCTCAGCTCACTGCAAGCTCCGCCTCCCGGGTTTACGCCATTCTCCTGCCTCAGCCTCCCGAGTAACCGGGACTACAGGCGCCCGCCACATCGTCCTGCTAGTTTTTTTGTATTTTTTTAGTAGAGACGGGGTTTCACCGTGTTAGCCAGGATGGTCTCGATCTCCTGACCTCGTGATCCACCCGTCTCGGCCTCCCAAAGTGCTGGGATTACAGGCTTGAGCCACCGCACCCGGCCTCTCCCTCATTTCTTGTGCGTGGTTGTCTTGTGCTGGGAATGTTGTATCCTGAGATAGAAAGAAACTGCCTGAAATAGCCCAGGCCTTGTTTCTGTCCCTCCTAAACAATGTAACATCTTGAGTTAGAGAGGGACTGCCTGGGACAGCCCAGGCTTTGTTCCTCTGTCCCTTAGAAACAGGATGTCCTTCAAAGCTTTGCCCAGTGGCATGGCCTCTAAAGTGCATAACCCAGGGCAGATTGCTTTTCGGGGTCCCTCAGCTGTGGCGCAAGTGGGGCATGCACAGTCAAGACTGCATCCTCCCTGGGCAGCTTTCTTGAGCCTTAGGGACTTGTTCACAATGTATGTGAGATATCTTCTGTTCCTCGCTATCTGTAAGTAGTAAACCAGTTTCATATAACTTGTGTGTGAGTGTGTTCTGTCTCGTTAAACTCAGACAAGTAGATGACCAGTATATGGTGGACCTAAATAGTAGCCCACAATGCAGTGGGCATAAATATATGGACTCCTGTTTCTGATGTTTGGCATAGTGAACTTTGCTATTCTCCATGCAGTGGAGGTTCTCACTCAGGATTAGTAATTAGCGAACCTGCTTCACAGTGAAGAGTTAGCTGTTTAAGCTTCTGGTTTTGTCAAATAGTCCTGTGTTTAGATTTTGGCACTACTATGTACAACTGAGTGACTTTGGGCAAATTACTGAACATCTCAGGGCCTCAGTTTCTTCTCCTGTGAAACAGGAATAATATTTACATGACCTACTGAATAGTGTGGTTGTATACATTAGGTAAGTATGAAATGCTTCATATCATGTATCCAACATAGTATATTCAATAAATGCAGTGATCATTATTATTTAAGCTCTGAAAAAACAAAGTAAGCAGAGCAAAATACTTGAACAAGCACTTACACGCATACACACAAATATCCAAATGGCTAACAAATATATAAAAAGGAACTTAATTTGTCACAGAGGAAATGCAAGCTACAATCATAATGAGGTATCTCTATACACTCAACAAAATGGTTACAATGAGAGAGAAAGACTGTTTTGGGCAAAGATGTGAAACAACTAAAATTCTTGCACTCTGCTAGTGGACTTGTAAATTAATACAACCTTTTTGGAAAACAGTTTAGCAGAATCATCTAAGGCTGAATGTTTTTATATCCAGCAATTCCATTCCCAGATGTCCAACAGAACTGTGTACACGTATTCACCAAAAGTCGTATATGAAAATGTTCATATCAGCATTATTCATTGGAGTGTAAAACTAGAAACTACTCAAATGCCTATCAACCATAGAGGAATAAATTGCAGTATATTCCTACAATGTAATACTACATATGAGGAGTTGCTATATTTGTTATTCTGTAAGTACTAGTTGGCCATTATCTTACTTCCTCAGGCCATCCCCATGTGTCGTTGGACTTCTAACTCATCTTATATAAGTTATATAACTTATATTAGTTAAACTTTAGGCTCAGCTGCAATTGTAGAGAATGAAAAGAGCTATAGTTTAAACACATGGAAGTTTGCTCTGAGATACCAGTCCAGGCATATGCAGGCCAGGGGCTAGGATGAGGACTTAGTGGAGTCAAGGATCTAGGCTTCTCCAGTTGCTTTGCTCTGCCCTATCTACCCTGTTGCTCTTATTTGCATCCAACACATACACAATGTAACCAGTGAGAAGGGGGAAAAGGATACTGGAGGGAAGTTCATTCCCTTTAAGGGTACAACCTAAATATTGCATACAATGCTTTTATTTACGTTTCACTGGCCAAAATTTAGTTACATGGCCCAACCCAGTCACAAGAGAAACTGAGAAATGTGGTCTTAATTAGATGTAGGCATACTGTAGTAGCTAGCCTCCAAAGTGGCCTCCAATGGCTCTTGCCTTCAGGCATTTATATTCCTATGCTGTTTGTTTCCTCCAACATTGAACAGGACTATCTGGTGTAACCTTCAGCCCCCATCAAGTTGACTACAATTCTAGTTGACATCTTGACTGCAACCTGAGGCAGAAACATGCAGCTAAGCTGCTCCTGGATTTCTGACTCTTAGAAATTATTTGAGAAAATAACTATTTAATGTTGTTTTAAGCCACTATATGTCAGGATAATTTGTTATAAGCAATAGATAACTAAGACAAGAATTGAGGAGAGGAAATTAAAGTGAAAAGAGAACTGGGGTGGGCGTGGTGACTCACGCATGTAATCCTAGCACTTTGGGAGACCAAGGTGGATGGATCACCTGAGGCCAGGAGTTCAAGACCAACCTGGGCAATATGATGAGATCGCTTCCCTACAAAAAATACCCAAATTAGAGGTGTGGTGGCATGTCGCGGTGTTCTCAGCTTAGGACTTGGGAGGCTGAGGCAGGAGGATTGCTTGAGCTCAGGAGGTCGAGGCTTCAGTGAGCCGAGATCGTGGCACTGCACTCCAGCCTGGGTGACAGAGCACGATCCCATCTCAAAAAGAAAATAAGAAAAGAGAATGGGATGTGGTGTATGAAATTTTAGATGGAGTGGCCAGGAGAAGTATTAATGTGGCCTCTGAGTAGGGATGTAAAGGATGTGTGAGTACAGGAAGAGTATTTTGGGTAAAATCATGTTTATAGTCAAAGTGTTTATCAACCAGTATGCCACGGGCACTGACAAACCAGAATAGGTGCCCAAACAAATAAACACTGAGACAGGTCATAAACATTCATCAGGGCCTCACGTGGAGCCCCAGCTGCATATCAGCTGCGAGCAGAGGGAAAAGAAGTCAAAGACCCCGGGTGGGAGAGTGCCAGTGTTTGATAAACCTCAAAAAGGCCAACATGAGCAGAGGGAGAGAGCAGGAGGAAATGAGGAGAGAAATATAACATAACATAACATGTGGGTCATACAGTATAGTGTCGTTTAAGTCATAGTAAAGCCTTTGGCATTTATTCTGCATGAAACGGGAAATGTTTGAAAGATTTTGTGGAAAGGAACATGGTGTTACATGTTTTAACATCATCGCTCGGGCTGTTAGACTGAAAACAGACTGAAGCAAAATGTTATAGATTGAAGGTTTGTGTCCTCCCTAAATTCCTGTGTTGAACCCTAACCCCCAATGCAATGGTATATAGAGGTATGGCCTTTGTTTAGATGAGGTTTAGATGAGGTCATGAGGGTGGGGCCCTCATGATGAGATTAGTGGTCTTATAAGAAAAGGAAGAGAGAGAGAGATCTCTCTCTTTCCATGTGAGCACAGAGGAAAGGCTGTATGAGGATAGTGAAAAGGAAGCCTTCTGCAACTCCAGGGCAGAGTCCTCACCAGACATCGACCCTGCTAACACCTTGGTGGACTTCAAGCTTCTAGATATGTCAGAAAATAATTTTTAGTTGTTTAAGCTACTCAATCTATGGTGTTTTGTTATGTCAGCCCAAGTTGCCTAAGACAAAAGGCAAGGGTGGAAGCAGGGAGACTGGTTGGGAGGCTATTGCAATAATTCAGATGAAAAATGATGGCGGCTTGGGCCAGCATGGTGCAGCAGAGATGGTGAGAAATGGTGAGATTCTGGATATATTTGTAAAGTATAATGAACAGGATTTAAAAAGTAAGATGAACAAGAACAGATTGGATGTCAGGTATAGAGAAAGAGTCAAGGATGATATCAAAGTTCGAATTTCAATCACTGGCAGGATGAAGTTTTCATCAGCTAAGTTGGGGAAGGCTGAGAGAGGCATTTCTTGTAGTCGTGGTGAACCAAGTTATTGTCATGAGCTCATGTTTGGACTTGTTACGTTTTGAGAGCCTGCTAAATATCCAAGTGGAGTAAGTTATTGAAGTGCAAGTGTGGAATTCAGGGAAAATGCCCAGATTGAAGATATGAGTTTGGAACTCATTGTCACATAGAGTATATCCAAAGCCAGGTGATTAAATGAGATTACACAGTAGTGAGTTTAGATCAAAAAGGGTTTGGGTAGCCTTGTCCACAGCTTTAAATTGTAGGCGCAAATTTAACACTATCAAAGGAGAACTAGAATTCTCTCCCTGCTCACTCCAGTTTCAGAAGTTTAGTTAGTAAGAGTGCATGGTTTCCAGGGATGGATATTAGTGAGCTGGGCCAATGTCCCAGTGGTATAGGGTCAACACTAACAGTGTAAGAACAGATAAGACATATCTGAGCCTCTGAATCTGAAGTCCAATCAAGAATATTGTCATGGACAAGGGGGAAATGCTGTTGACTAGCAGCTGGAAAATCAGTGGTTCTCAATGTTGGCTATACTTTGGAATCACCTGGCAGGCTTTAGTATCACTGAGGATTGGGTCCTACCCCAGGATTCTGATTTTATTGGTCTGGGGTGCAGCCTAGACTCTGGGAGTTTAAAATGTTCCCCAGGGATTCTAAGGTACAGCCAAGGTATCTCAGTAGCTAAAGAACACTACAGTTAATAAGTCATCATTATCAGCACCTTTACAAGCATCTTTGTAAGTTTGCTGTTTGTTCAGAAAGATGTTAGAGAGAAGTGACTAAACTGTGACAGAATGACAGCTCAGGAGGCCAGAAATAGACAAAGTAGCCGGGCAGGGTGGCTTAAACCTGTAATCCCAGCACTTCGGGAGGCCGAGGAGGGTGGATCACCTGAGGTCAGAAGTTCAAGACCAGCCTGCCCAACATGGCAAAACCCCATCTCTACTAAAAATACAAGAAATTTGCTGGGTGTGGTGGCGGGCATCTGTAATCCCAGCTACTCGGGAGGCTGAGGCAGGAGAATCACTTGAACCCAGGAGGCAGAGGTTATAGTAAGCCAAGATCATACCACTGCACTCCAGCCTGGGCAACAAGAGTGAAACTCTGTGTCCAAGAAAAAAAAAAAAAAAGTATAGGGAGAAGCATTAAACATGTATTTTAAGTTGTTTCTAAGTAGGTATTTCTCAGAGCATTAGGGCAAGACCATAAGGATGTGTGTAAACGGAATAACAATTTGGGCTTTTTTGTTTGTACCACAGTAGGTGGTGTGCAGTACAGCAGAAGAATCATTGGCTGGTTTGTGAGGGAAGGATCACAAAGCATGGACAGAGTGTATTCAGACATAGGCAATGTGAGTGAATTTAACACTTTTCAGAAGAATGTAGAATAGGTAAGCATATACAAATTGTTTATTTTTATTTTTTCTTTTGAGACTGAGTTTCACTCTTGTCACCCAGGCTGGAGTACAATGGTATGATCCTGGCTCACTGCAACCTCTGCCTCCCAGGTTCAAGGAATTCTCCTGCCTCAGCCTCCCGAGTAGCTGGGATTACAGGTGCCCACCACCACACCCAGCTAATTTCTGTATTTTTAGTGGAGCTGGGGTTTCACCATGTTGGCCAGGCTGGTCTTGAACTTCTGACCTCATGTGATCCACCCAGCCTCCGAAAGTGCTGGGATTACAGGTGTGAGCCACCATGCCCGGCCACAAATTGTTTATTGATATAAGACATTTTTAACTGTTTGAATAGTGCTTTCAGAATTCCTTCAGACATATTTCTATGTTTGTCTGCCAGAGTATAGCTCCATCTGAACCCCACTTAGTTGACCCTGAAAAGGCCACTCTGTTCTTGTGGCTACAGTATAGGGACATCACGTTAATGACACAGGTAGGCTTCATGGCACAGAATTGTGAAAGATAAAAGTATTTTGAAGAGCAAACCCATATCACCCTAAGTTTCTTTTGCTTTCAATAACTTAACATGACCCTATGTAGAGAGGACAAGCAAAGTGCTAGAAAAGTGGTACAGTTTGTGCTATGTCAGCATTAGATTTGGTGTTTAATTTAGGTTAAGACAATCCAGCAGACTTTGTCCCAAAACCTCGCGTATTCATGCAGAATCTGGCCACAAAAACAAAGCTGAGACCCAAACGAAAACACAATGTTTTCTATTTCTTAGTTGTTTGATAGCAATGCTTTTTCTGAGGCAAAAGGACTTGGATCATCACGCTGTTGTAGCGTGTATATAATCCAAGAAAAACGTGCTCCTGGGTTATAGAATGCTAAGGTTGAGTTTTAAACTCACTGGGAAAATAAATACAGCAATCAAATGTATCCTGTTGTAAATAGTAATGGGTGGATTAACTCTTGAGTACTATCAGCAACCTGTGCTTCAAACCAGATGTTTAATTCTGGCTAGAATCCCAAACTGTGTTCTAAGGAAATGACTGACACTGGTATTTTAGGAATGTTAAACAAGAACATTCTCTGTATTGTCTTTTCTTCTTAAAAGCTACATGACCTTGAGCAAATTACTCAACTCTTCTTAAATTCATTTTCCTTTTCTGTAAAGCCTCTGCTATTTGCTTTTACATGATCTCGGGGACAAATGTGATTATTCCACATGAAAAATTATAAAGTGCTTTTTATAGTTAGTATTTAACAAGTTAACAATGGCATGCTGGATAATCTGCACTTGCAGATAGTATTGTAGCATGCATTAGTGAGATGGTACCATTTTTAGAGATAATGTGTATGTTCCCAACAAGAGAGTTTAAAGATCAAAAAGAAATTTTACATTTATTACCACATTATTTGTCCTGATATAACCTGTGAAGAATGTTAGTTTTTCAATTTTTAAAGATGACACAAGGAGCTCAGAATTATTGTGCAATAATTAATATGCACATACATATTTACATATTGTACAGTAATTAATATGCACACACATATTTACGTACACATTTAGTGGGCTACTGCTATGTGTCAGCCATTGTTAAGCATTTTCACCTATGTTATGTTAGTTCCAAAAACAGGCTTCAAATCTAACTCATTAAACTCTCTAATGTTCTCTTTACTAGCAAACTCTCTCTTTTATTGGGCATTTTAAAGGAGGCACTATGCAGAAAAAAGTGAGAATTAAAATTTATAGTGACATCATACACAAGGCTCCTATAGGTGTATGGTGGATGAAAGACACATGCAGAGAAAAGTAACAAAATATTCTTTTTTTTTTTTTTTTTTGAGACTGAGTCTTGCTCTATCGCCCAGGCTGGAGTGCAGTGGCACCATCTCAGCTCACTGCAAGCTCCACCTCCCAGGTTCAAGCAATTCTCCTGTCTCAGCCTCCTGAGTTGCTGGAATTACAGGTGCACACCACCAAGCCTGGCTAATTTTTATATTTTTAGTAGAGACAGGGTTTCACCATGTTGCTCAGGCTGGTCTCGAATTCCTGACCTCATGATCCGACCGCCTCGGCCTCTCAAAGTGCTGGGATTACAGGCGTGAGCCATCGTGCCCGGCCAAAATATTCTTCATACATACATAGTGCCGAGGCTCTGAAGCCCATACTCCAAAATATGGCACTTTGAAATGCTGAACTGAGGAAGCCTCAGGGTCCCTCTGACTTTCCCCACTACCCCATACTGTCTCTCCTAAAGCACAGAATGAAGTTGAATTCCTTTATCTGCCTAAGATCCAGACCAACCAAAAAGAACAATTTTTTTCCCCTCCCTGAAAGACCAAGATATAAACATACCTGAATAAACCCTTTCACAAGATAATGTAATCTCTGTTCCCTGATCTATTCCTCCTTCCTGGTAAACCCCTCAACAGAATTCCTCTTTTTCCCCCTCCCATACCTTGTTTGGCCAGCATGGTGTATGAGCTTCTGAACCCCTGTTGGGAGATGAGTAATCACTTTGTGGTTCTCCCTATGTACAGCTTAAAAAATTCCTATGCCTTTCGTGAATTACTCTGCCTTTTGTGAGTTGATTTTTTTAGTGAACCTTTAGAGGGCAAAGGGGAAGTTTCCCTACAATAGGAATACATTGTTATAAATCTCTTTCGGATGACTTTTTAGAATTTCAAGTTCAGAAAATTGCATACCTAAGAAACTGATGTTAATGCAAGCAAACAAAGGATTTATATTGTGACCAAATGCAGGTTTAGCCACTGGCTGCTTGCAAAATCCAACAACAAGGACGAAGTGCAGTACAAAGAAGGTGACTCCGTTTTTTGAAGCTAGCGGTGGCAAAGTGGTTCAGGCTCCTGCCTTAAGAAAACCACTTTAAAATTCTCAGGCAAAATGCTGAGGTTTAAGAAGCGGGGAGGTGGTGGGGCAGTACAGGTATACATGACCTGTGCCAGTGACTTGTGTTATTGCTCCAACTGGTGAATGGGCTGTCACCATCTCAGACTTGTCCAGGTTGTCAATTAGCTGCAGTCTTGAGGTAATCTCCTGCTGGGGGAGAAGTCCACAGGCACCTGAATTGTCTCAAGACCCGGTCTCTGGAACTTTTTTTTTTTTTTTTTTGAGATGGAGTCTCACTCCATTGCCCAGGCTGGAGTGCAATGGCACGATCTTGGCTCACTACAACCTCTGCCTCTCAGGTTCAATCTATTCTCCTGCCTCAGCCTCCTGAGTAGCTGGAATTACAGGTGCGTGCCACCACGCCTGGCTAATTTTTGTATTTTTAGTAGAGATGGGGTTTCACTGTGTTGGCCAGGATGGTCTTGATCTCCTGACTTCGTGATCCACCCGCCTCAGCCTCCCAAAGTGCTGGGATTACAGATGTGAGCCACCACGCCCGGCCAGTCTCTGGAACTTCTAAGCAAACTTAACTAGATAAGCTATCAATGCAAGTTTATGGTGGAAAGAAGGAAAGTAATTATTATTTTATCACTAAAAAGTTAATACAAAGGGCGGCAAAAGGAAAAGGGGGAAAAAACCCTTAAAACCAGGGTTCTCAGTTATAGTATTAGTGTCTTAGGGCTGCCATAGCCAAGTACTACAAACTGGGTAGCTTAGAACAACAGAAATTTATTCTCTCACAGTTCTGGAGGCTAGAAGTTCAAAATCAAGATATTTGCAGGGTTGGTTCCTTCCTTCCAGGAGGATCTGAGGGAGAATCTGTTCCATGCTTGTCGTTCAGCTGCAGGTGTTTGTCAGAAATCTTTTGGCATTCCTTGGCTTGCAGCTGCCTCACAGCCATCTCTGCCTCTGCCATCATGTGGCCTTATTCCCCATGTGTCTGTGTGTCTCCAAATCTCCCTCTCCTTTCAAGGACACAGGTTCACCCTAATCCAGTATGATCTTAACTTGATTACATCTGCACAGGCCCCATGTCCAAATGACATCACATTCACAGATACCAGAGGTAGGTTTTCATAGGTTTTCAACATTTCTTTTGGGAAGGCACAATTCGACACACAGAGGGTTTTTAAAACTTTTTTTTTTTTTTTTTTGCTGATACATTTGAGTGTAAGTTGTAATCACATTGCCCCATTACTCCTGAATACTTCAGTGTGTATTTTCCTTTTTTTTTTTGAGACAGTCTCACTGTGTCACGCAAGCTGGAATGCAGTGTCATGATCTTGGTTCACTGCAAACCCCATCCCATGTGCTCAAGCAATTCTTGTGCCTCAGCCTCCCGCTCGGGTAATTTTTTGTATTTTTAGTAGAGAAAATACAAAAGGAATCTTGCTATGTTGTCCAGGCTTGTTTCAAACTCCTGGACTCAAGGGATATGCCTGCCTCCGCCTCCCAAAGTGCTGGGATTACAGGCATGAACCATCACACCTGGCCTACTTCAGTGTGTATTTTCTAAAAATCAGGACATTCTCCTTCATAACCACAGTATACCCATAAGAATCAAGAAATTAACATCAATGCCTATTACCATCAAATACACAGATTCCATTCAAATTTTGCCAATCGTTCCAGTAAATTATTCATAACAAAACAAACCAAAAGCAAATTTATCCCATGTTGCGTTCTGTCTTCATGATCTAGGATCCAATCTAGGACCATTTAGTTGTCCTATCTCTTTCTAGCTGGAACCATTCCCAAGTTTTTCCTTGTCTTGAATGATTTTGACATTTTTTGAAGAGTATACAGGCTCATAACTTTGCAGTGTCCTTTAATACGGGTTTGTCTGATGTTTCCTCAAGATTCCAATAAGGCTCTGTATTTGGACAGGACGATCACAGAAAAGATGCTGTGTTTTTCTCAGTGCATCGTATCGGGAAACATAGGATGCCAGTTTGTCCCATTATGGGTAGTGCTGACTATTATCCTTGGTTGTGATGGAACAGGCTGGGTTTCTCTACACTGTGGTTATTGAATAATTAATAAACAGTTGATATGCAATTTTCAGGGAGATACTTTGAGGCTATGCAAATATCCTGCTCCTCATCAAACTTTTACCCACTGGCTTTAGCATCCATTGATGTTTTCTGCCTGAATCATTTATGATTGTGAAATAGTAATTTCTAACCCCATCATTCCTTCTATACTTATTAGCTGGCATTCAGCTGAAGGAAGAGCTTTCCCTTCTCCCTTTGGTATTCATTTATACAAATAAGCACTCATGGATATTTATTTTATTCAATAGGTTATAATTCATGACTGTCATTACTTTGATTGTCACATTTGTTTTTTTTTTTTTTTTTTTTTTTTGAGACGGAGTCTCGCTCTGTCGCCCAGGCTGGAGTGCAGTGGCGGATCTCAGCTCACTGCAAGCTCCGCCTCCCGGGTTTACGCCATTCTCTCACCTCAGCCTCCCGAGTAGCTGGGACTACAGGCGCCCGCCATCTCGCCCGGCTAATTTTTTGTATATTTTAGTAGAGACGGCGTTTCACCGTGTTAGCCAGGATGGTCTCGATCTCCTGACCTCGTGATCCGCCCGTCTCGGCCTCCCAAAGTGCTGGGATTACAGGCTTGAGCCACCGCGCCCGGCCGATTGTCACATTTGAACAGTGAAATCAGCTTCATGCTGGCCCCTGTATCCTTTTTGTTTGTTTGTTTCAATTTTTTAAATATAGAGATGGGGTCTCCCTGTGTTGCCCAGGCTGGCCTCAAACTCCTGGGTTCAGACAAATCTTCCCACCCAGTCTCCCAAAGTGCTGAGATTACAGGTGTAAGCCACTGTTGCCCAGACCCCTGTATCCTTTTGGCACGTCCTTATCATTCTTTGAGTGCTTCTTTGCTTTCTGGTATAAGATGTTTCAGATTTCTCTTGTACTTTTCCTGCCTCAGCCATGAAAATATCCATTTCAACAAGGAGCCATGTTTCCTTTTAGTGGGGAGTGGTATTTAGAAACCAAGATTTGGGTGCAAAGTATACTGCTTTTTACTGGGGTGTCATTGCTTCTAGGCCCTTTCAGAAGACATATGTAGGAAATATGTGTATGTATACCTGTGTACATATGTCTCTATTTCTGTATCTATTCATATAGCTATCTATTGACCCAGTGACAAAGTATAGATAGTATTTTTTGGTAGACAGAATTCTAAAAGCGGCTTTTCTGAGATTCTTGTCTCCTGGTTATTCAATCAAACATTACAGTAGGTACCGTAGTGAAGGGATTTTTGCAGGTGTGATTACAGTCCTAAATTATTTGACGTTAAGATGAGATTATTCAGGTAACCCTGGTCAATTCAAGTGAATCTTTTAGAAGCACAGAGTTTCTGCCAGCTGGGAACAGAAGGGAAGTCAGAGAGATTTGTAGCATAAGAAAGTTTGATGTGCTGTTGCTGGCTAGATGACGGGATTAGATAAATGTGATGAGGAATACAGGTGGTCTCCGAGCTGAAGACGAGAAAACAGAAACCTCAGTCCTACAAATGCAAGGAACTCAATTCCGCCAACAATGTCTTTGGAAGCAGATTCTTTCCCAGCGCCCCCAGACAAAGGCTAGCCTGACTGATACCTTGATTTGGGCCTTGTGACGCCTTGTGCCTAGAACCCAGCTGAGCCCTCTTGGACTTCTGACCTATGGTACTCTGAGTTAATACATGTGGGTTGTTTTAAGCCACCAAGTTTGTGGTAATTTGTTACATTAGCAATAGAAAACCAATACAGATAGATATTAATATAAAAATAAAACCATGAGTTTATACGAATTCTAATCCAATGCCACTGAGCTTTTCTAGTTTCCCATTTTCATATCTGTACCTCCAAAAATTAATAACCCGATTCCCACTATCTTCAAGATATTTACTTGTTCACTTAATCCCCTTATATGTAACCAAACTCTTTACCACATGGATCATCTCCTTGGCCTTGGCCCCACAGCACACAGTGGTTGTGCTGGTTAAGTGCGCCTCAATCCCGATCCTATCACATGTAGTAAATCTTACTGTTTGAGATGGCTCCCAAGCAGACCTCATCACTCACAGGGCCTATGCTAACCAAGTTGCCCCTGGCCTATGGACCCATGGATGATTTATATTTATGTATGTTTTACTTTATTTAGCATCATTTCAGAGACAAATTATTTGAGAGATAAATGGTAGGTATATACCACTTCCTACTCTAACAACATTATCACTTCCATTAATATGAAACAGGATTTTGCTAAGTCCCATTGTTCTCAGAATTGTATTGCATAGGCCAGGCGGCAGTGGTTCACGCCTGTAATCCTAGCACTTTGGGAGGCCGAGGCGGGTGGATCACCTGAGGTCAGGAGTTCAAGACCAGCCTGGCCAACATGGCAAAACTCCATCTCTACTAAAAATACAAAAAATTATCTGGGCATGGTGGCAGGTGCCTGTAATCTCAGCTAATCGGGGAGGCTGAGGCAGAAGAATTGCTTGAACCTGAGAAGGTGGAGATTGCAGTGAGCTGAGATCGTGCCACTTTACTCCAGCCTGAAGAGCAAAAATAAAATAAAATAAGTATTGGCTAGATATTCTGAAGCAATTCTAGATGAGCAATGTGATGGCCACTGTTAAGCCACCTTTTTTTTTTTTTTTGTTAGACGGGGGGTCTCGTTCTGTTGCTCAGGCTGGAGTGCAGTGGCAGGATCATAGCTCACTGTGGCCTGGACCCCCTAGGCTCGAGTGATCCTCCCACCTTAGCCTCCTGAGTAGCTGGGACCACAGGTGTGTGTCACCATGCCCGGCTTTAGGTTGTTGTTGTTAATTTTCTTTAGAGATGGGGCTCATTATATTACCCAGGCTGGTCTCAAACTCCTGGGCTAAGCAGTCCTCCTAAAGTGCTGGGATTACAGATGAGAGGCACCATGCCCAGGGAGGCCACCAATTTTTTTCTTTTCTTGTCAGAGATGGAGTCTTGCTCTGTCACCAAGGCTGGAGTGCAGTGCTGTGATCTCAGCTCACTGCAACCTCAGCCTCCTAGGTTCAGGCAATTCTCCTGCCTCAGCCTCCCAAGTAGCTGGGATTACAGGTGCCTGCCACCACACCTGGCTAATTTTTGTATTTTTAGTAGAGATGGGATTTCACCATGTTGGCCAGGCTGATCTCGAAATCCTGATCTAATCCTGATCTTGTGATTCCACCCAACTCGTCCTCCCAAAGTGCTGGGATTACAGGCGTGAGCCACTGCGCCTGGCCCCATTTTTTAATGTGGTAAAGCATAGAAGAACTAGGACCCTGAATGGATAGCTGAACTTTTACTTTGCCTGACACTTTTCTTCAGAATCTGATAGACTGTCTGATCTGTTTTTTGTTGTTGTTGTTGCTTTGTTTTTTCTTTTAACACCACTCAATGCTCTCTCATGTCATTTTGAGATGTTTTTGTAGACAAACAGTGATACAAAAAACATATATTTAGTCTTTGTCCTAGTCCATTTTCTGCTGCTGTAACAGAATGTTACAGAGTAGGTAACTTATAAAGAAAAGTAGTTTATTTGGCTCCTTGTTCTGGAGGTTGGGAAGTACAAGACTATGCATGGTGTCAATATCTGATGAGGACCTTCTTGCATCATAGCATGGTGAAAGACGTCACATGGTGAGGAAGCATGCACACAAGAGAAAGAGCAGGGGCTAAATGTATCTATCAGGAGCCCACTCCCATGATAATGGCATTAATCCTCTCATAATCTAATCACCCTTTAAAGGCCTCATTCCCAATACCATTACATTGGCAATTGCATTTCAACATGAGTTTTGGAGGGGACATTCAAATCATAGCAGTCTTCATCCACAGTTCCTGGCACAGAGGTCCTAATAATATCCTTAGAATTCCTGAGCGATAGGAGTGACAGGAGCATCTTTTGTTACTCATAAGAAGCTCCTTTCAACCATACTGTATCATAAACATAACATAAATCGTATCAAACATATGACATAAACCATATCAAACATATAAACTATATCATAAACATACTGAGTTTATGGAAGCTAATTGCCAGGGAAGATAATGGAAGCTAATTGCCAGGGAGGCCAACCATGTGTTTAGGGAGTTGGCACTTTTAGCCCCACCCACTAACCTTCAGGGAGGGAAGAAGGGCTGGAAATTGAGTTCAGTCACCAATGGCTAATGTTTTAATCAAGCATGCATATGTAATAGAACTTCCTATTACTTTTTTGTAATTAAAAAACCCTTACGTGGCTGGGTGTGGTGGCGCATGCCTGTAATTCCAGCACTTTAGGAGGCTGAGGCAGGCGGATCACGAGGTCAGGAGATCGAGACCATTCTGGCTAACACAGTGAAACCCCGTCTCTACTAAAAATACAAAAAATTAGCCGGGCGTGATGGTAGGCGCCTATAATCCCAGCTACTCGGGAGGCTGAGGCAGGAGAATGGCGTGAACCCGGGAGACAGAGGTTGCAGTGACCCGAGATCGTGCCACTGCACTCCAGCCTGGGGGACAGAGTGAGACTCGGTCTCAAAAAAAAAAAAAAAAAAAACACCTTACGTTTATTAAAATATACACCCTAAACAACAGGATTTGAAAAGCTTCTGGGCTGGTGAACACGTTGAGATGATGAGAGGATGGGGTGCCCGGAGAGGGCATAGAAGCTCTGTGCACCCCTCCTCCTGATACCTTGTCTTGCGCATCTCTGCCATGTGGCTGTTTATAATAGTTATATCCTTTATAATAAACTAGTAGTAATAAATAAAATGTTTCACTGAGTTCTGTGAGCCATTACAGAAAATCCTTGTACCTGAGCAGGGGGTGCAGGGGGTCATGGGAACCTCTGATTTATAGCCGTCAGTCCTAAGTACAGACGGAAACCTGGGACTCGCAATTGGCATCTGAAGTGGGGGCAGTGTCGTGGGACTAAGCCCGTAACCTGTGGGGTCTGTGGTAATTACAGGGTAGTTAGTGTCAGAACTGAATTGTAGGACATACACTTGGTTTCCAGGAGTGTGAAGAACTGTTTGGCATGAGAAAAAAACCCCACACATTTGGTATAAAAAGTGTCGTGTGGGTAGCCAGAAACGATTTTTCCTTTTACAGACCCTGTGTTTATTAGGAACCTACTTTCTACACATTTCTTCTCTTTTTAGGACAGAGAGAGAAGAGGGAAGAGCTGAATTTGAAAAAATGTAAAACATAATAAATTTTAACTATAACAGGTAATACACAGAACTTGTTTTGCTATCCAGTAGAAAAAGTCCTCCTCTCTCAACTATAAATTTGGCTGAGAGACAAGGACAAAATAATTATATATTCACCTCCATCTTTCAGTAAAGGCAGAAAGAGCTTTCCATTTCGAATTTGTTTTGTTTTGTACCACATGTGGGTTAATTAGATAAAACCATGTCATGTGCCAGATTCAATCAGCCTGAAAATAATCAGAAAACCGAGTTTGGCATTGTTTATGCTGTTTTGGCTCAGCTAGACAAAAGCACAAAATGTAAATTGGCTCCAGAAAGCAACATATGTGTACGGGTGCCAGCTTTTCTTTCATGGGATTATCTCTAGCTGGCACCTGAGCAGCAGAGGCTGCTCTGGGTGACCATTAGACAAATCGACATGATGTAGATACCCATTTTCCTCGATCAGACAGTGGACACCATCATGAAGGGGACTTATTTTACTGCTTTGACATAGGCCAAAACTAGCTTGCCAACTATTGACTGTCAGTCAATTGAAAATACATGTTAAGGTTAAAAAAATGAACCCACGTTTTTGTTTGGCATATCCCCTTGTGGCTTCCTTTAAGCTTATTTCTTGATTTTTAATTGGTTGTAAGATTAAAAATAAAGGCTGGGCACAGTGGCTCATGCCTGGAATCCCAGCACTTTGGGAGGCAGAGGCCAGAGAATCACCTGACGTTGGGAGCTCGAAACCAGCCTGCCAACATGGTGAAACCCCATCTCTACTAAAAATACAAAAATTAGCTGGGCGTCGTGGTGAATGCCTGTAATCCCAGCTACTCAGGAGGTTGAGGCACCAGAATTGCTTGAACCTGGGAGGCAGAGGTTGCAGAGAACTAAGATCGTGCCACTGCACTCCAGCCTGGGCACCACTGAACTCCAGCCTGAGTGACACAGGGAGGCTCTGCCTAAAAAAACAAAAAAAACAAAAAAAAAGGTTAGAAATAAAGCCCTGAAACCACTCCTCAGCTGTATTTCCTTGTTGTTGGCAGTTCAGTGAAATATTATTAAAGAGAAGAAGGCAGAGCATTTCACTGTCTTCCTACCTTATGGTGGTTTTTTAGTGTTTCAAGGGACAAATATTTTAGCAAATATCCAAGCAATCATAGAGTGAGAAATAGTCATTTCAAAGACCTAATCATCTGACTGATGATGATAAGCTCCACATGAATTGGTTTTCTCTTCTCTTTTTGCTGTATAAACTATTTGACATTGCTACACAGAAAAATAGCGTATGTTGTTCTTTTTATACTTTTTTTTTAAAGAATACTTTCTAGAATATTCTAGAATGTGGGATGGGTGGTGATCATTGTCTCTAGTATGAATTAAACTCTTCTTGCTTAGGTCACCAGTGATCACCTAGTTGCAAATCTCATGGGAGCGTTTTATCCTTACATTTTATCCTTACTTGACTTATCTGTGAGCACCTGGCATTTCTGGTTTTTTTTTTTTTGTTGTTGTTGTTGTTGTTTGAGACGGAGTCTCACTCTGTCACCCAGGCTGGAGTGCAGCGACCAATTTTTGTATTCTTAGTAGAGATGGGGTTTCACCATGTTGGTCAGGCTGATCTCAAACTCCTGATCTCATGATCTGCCTGCCTCAGCCTCCCAAAGTGCTAGGATTACAGGCGTGAGCCACCATGCTGGCTCTATTTCTTTTTTTAAAAACTTGCTTTGTTCCCATGACCCCACTCTCTCCTGGCTTCTTCTATCTTTTCGTTTTTTATCTATAGTTTCTGTCACCTCCTCCCCTCTCCTTCCCCTGTCTATTCCTTGAGTCTTGGTGTCTTTAGAGCGTAATCTTCACTTTCTTTTCTTACTCTGTATATTTTTCCTAGCTTGGTAGTTGCCAATGAAATAAATCTAACAATCACTTTGGATCCTCCCTTTTCCTTATCTCTCCTATTTGTTCAATCCCAAATCATCTTGACTCTATCCCTTTATCATCAAGTTCATTCCTTGGATCAGTTAGAATGCTGTGGTTGCAAATACAGAAAACCCAACTAAAACTTGGCTTTAAAATAAGGCAGGCCGGGCGCGGTGGCTCAAGCCTGTAATCCCAGCACTTTGGGAGGCCGAGACGGGCGGATCACGTGGTCAGGAGATCGAGACCATCCTCGCTAACACGGTGAAACCCGGTCTCTACTAAAAATACAAAAAATTAGCCGGGCGAGGTGGCGGGCGCCTGTAGTCCCAGCTACTCGGGAGGCTGAGGCAGGAGAATGGCCTAAACCCGGGAGGCAGAGCTTGCAGTGAGCTGAGATCCGGCCACAGCACTCCAGCCTGGGCGACAGAGCGAGACTCCGTCTCAAAAAAAAAAAAAAAAAAAATAAGGCAATGATTTTCTCAACAAGTTAATATATTTAAAAAGGTGGAGAAAGGGAATTTTAAAAATAAAATAGGACTAATATGACATAATGATTGTCTTCATCTAGTTTTTGTTGCTATAAAAGAATACTATGGACTGGGTAATTTGTAAAGAAGAGAACTTTATTTCTTACAGTTCTGGAAGTTGGGGAGTTGAAGGGCATATAGTGCTGGTGTCTGGTGAGAGCCTTTGGGCTGCATCATCCCACTGTGGAAAAGTAGAAAGGCAAGTAAGCACATGCAAAAGATAAAAGCAGGAGGGGCCAAGCTTGCTTTATAACAACTCACTCTAGTAACAACTAACCCTGTCCGGTGAAAATGGCATTACTCCACTTATGAGGAAGGAGCCCTCATTACCTAAACACCTCCTATTAGGCCTCAACTCCCAACACTGCTGCATTCAGTATTAAGTTTCAACATGAGTTTTGGAGGGGACATTCAAACTATAGCAACCATTTACTGCTATGTGTGGACTTTGTTTGGATCTGAGGTGAACAAACTAGCTATTTAAAAGTTTTCTGTAACAATGAAATTTGGATATTAGATGACACAAAAGGTGATCAGTAATTTTTGTTACATGTCCCAGTGGTGCAGCTATGGCAGAAGATGTCCATATTTGGGAAGAATGCATACTGAAATGTCCAGAGTGAAATTTCTTGATGCGTTTTAAATAATGAATCGGAAAAAGGAAAATAAATGAAGAATTGTGGCAGAATCTTGAAAATAGTGGAATCTGGTTTTGGGAGATATGAGAGTTCATTATACTATTCTTTCTACTTCTTCGATGCTTACAATTTTAAATACACAATTACAAAATTATAATAAAGGAAATTTTTACTCTCATAACTAAAATGTTTAGAAATGGGGTAGCCATCAAGTGAAGCTTCATATAGTCAACAATATCATCAAGGACTCAGTTTCTTTTTAATTTCCTCATGGCTTTCAATGGTGTTTGTTTTATCCTAAGGCCATCTCTTTTCATGGTATAGGGACCATATATCCTGGTTTGCTAGACAGTCTCAGTTACTTCTATTGTCCTAACATAATTATTTATAGCACTATCTTTCTTTCAAATGTGACCTCGTTTTGGATGATAAATTAAATGGTCACCCTAGTTTATGGTTGTCAAATGACTGCCAACCACAATTAGTGCTTCATGCTTCTCTGTTCATGTCCAGCTAAAGAGAGAAGCTGCTGTCCCAGAAATAACCAACAAACCTTTCCTATAATCCCAATGTCCCAGAAGGGCAAGGTGTCCATGCATGAAACAGATATCATGGCTACAGTGATGGGATGCATTGATTGTCTTAGGTCAATCAGGGGCTACCCTGAGAATACGGAACAAAGTCAATGGATGGGTCCATGGTAGGTGGGGCCAAGAGGGATTAAACGTGGGGAAGAATCCAGTCAAAGTCACTCCTCCTTGCCATATCTTCTGCCAGTGCTGTAGTTTAGGGCTCAGCATCTCTTAGACTATTGCAATAACTTTTTAGCTGATCTCCCTCCTTTTGCTTTGGCCTATCACTACATTGCCACCACAATGATCTTCTTAGTATGTAGATCTGATCATGTCACCGCCAGATTCAACAGTTTTTGATGTTCTGCTTTCACCTATGAGATAAAATCTAAATGCCTCTGCTTATTATATAAAGCTGTTCAATACTTGGCCTTTGTCTGGTTATTTGTCCACCCTCATCCATCTTCAGTCTCTTCTTTATACTTTAAACTTTAGCAAAACTGAATGACTTTAGTATTGTTTACATACAAGGCTTTCTCACACCTTGTTTCCCCAAGTCTGCCTCATATTTATCAGGTCAGCAAATTTGTTTTCACCCTCCCATTGTCATCTTGATGCTGACTTCTCCGACTCCTTCTATGAACATTTCAGCCCTGTTTTTGGTGCCCACTGCACTTTGTCATACAGTAAAGCCAGCCTCTTTTCTGACCAGACCAGGATAGTGGTTGGTGGGTTAATTGAAAAACCAATTAAAATCTGAGATCACAACAATATACATATTTTAACCTTTTTTTTTTTTTTTTTCTGAGACGGAGTTTCACTCTTGTCACCCAGGCTGGAGTGCAATGGCGCGATCTCGGCTCCCTGCAACCTCTGCTTCCCGGGTTCAAGCAATTCTCCTGACTCAGCCTCCCCAGAGGCTGGGATTACAGGCACCCATCACCACACATAGCAAATTTTTTTTTTTTTTTTTGAGACAGAGTCTTGCTCTGTTGCCCGGGCTGGAGTGCAGTGGCACGATCTCAGGTCACTACAACTTCCACCTCCTGGGTTCAAGCAATTCTATGCCTCAGCCTCCCGAGTATCTGGGATTACAGGCACCCGCCACCATGCCTGACTAATTTTTTGTATTTTTAGTAGAGATGGGGTTTCACCATCTTGACCAGGCTGGTCTTGAACTCCTGACCTCATGATCCACCCACCTCAGCCTCCCAAAGTGCTGGAATTACAGGTGTGAGCCACCATGCCCGGCCAGTAACTTTTGTATTTTTAGTAGAGATGGAGTTTCATCATGTTGGCCAGGTTGGTCTCGAACACTTGACCTCAGATGATCCACCTGCCTCAGCCTCCCAAAGTGCTGGAATTACAGGTGTGAGCCACCATGCCCGGCCAGTAATTTTTGTATTTTTAGTAGAGATGGGGTTTCATCATGTTGGCCAGGTTGGTCTCGAACACTTGACCTCAGATGATCCGCCTGCCTCAGCCTCCCAAAGTGCTGAGATTACAGGCATGAGCCACCGTGCCTGACCACTTTAACCATTTTTTTCTTTTACATCATATATACGTCATTGTTTCTCAATCTTTTTTTTCTTCATTATCTCCACCCAAAAGCTTTTTTTGACTTTTTCCCTAATAACACTCCCTCTACCCACCCACATGAAATTTTAGTGTCACAACAGACATATTGTATATCTATTCATGTACTCTATGTATAGCTGCAGGGCTGCAGGGCCAAGGCCTTTTATTTGGATGTGGGTCCTCTGGTTCAGTTCTGCCTTGGATTTCTTCCACACTGATAATCCATCCTCTGTGATTCCTAACTTGAGTTTGTTTAGAACGAAGGTAGGGCAAGACATTTTAAAAGCAAACAGTATGGAATCATAGTCAGTGTTTGTGATTCTCTTCCCACGCTCACCATTCAGCAGCTTTTTAAAAATAACTTGTTCTATTAAATCTTTCCAAGGCATTTAATTTCATTTTCATAAAAACAACTATTTCCTCTCCCACAATTATATTTTATCACTACACAATGTTAGTCAGATTTTGTAATTTCGAAGACAAGACAATTGCTTGGGGATCAACACAACTGCTGGGGGAAGGAGGCAGAGCTAGTGAGAGAAAATACAAGAAGAAATAAATCGGTGAAAGAGGTAATATAAAGAAAATAGTAACCAACAATTTTGTAGAAGTTACTAGGTATGAAGCACTGTTCTAAGAGCTTTACAAAAGTGAACTCATTTAATTCCCACAAGGGAGTGCTATTATTATCACCTACTTTACTAATGAGGAAACTGAGGCACTGAGCGGTCAGTTGTCTTTGTCAAAAGTCCTTTCAAACAACAAATTTTTAGAACATTTTCCACTGAGATGTTTCGAAGACATACTACCAATGCAATCTGCCTTTCTTTTAAAAAGTCTACTGAACATAATGTAATCTGTCTTTGAAGTGGCATAACTAATAAAAGCAGGCCAATGAAAATTTAATGTGCCCTCCCTTTTGGGTTTCACAAAAATATTTTTCTTTGTTCTCAAGAAGCCAGAAAATTGAGTTTAGCTAAATCAGGAAGAGATCCTTGTTGGGAAGAGGAAAAGGACTTCATTGCCCTTTTTTCCAGCCTTTCTTTCCTGAGGAGGGTGAATTTACCAAAGAACCAAGGGCTGGGAACTGAGTAATCTTTGTGGATGAAATTTTTCTTTAAAATTGGCTACATCTGCAGGAGTGGATACCTGAGGCAGCAGTGGAATGAGGTCAGTCAAGTTTACAAGCAGCTAGCCATCTGCTCTCAATAGTTTGGGGTCTGAGCTGAGATGCAACCCTGCTGAGTCCACCTCATCTCCACCTTGCTATATTCTCCCCTTCCCACTTCTTCTATTCCCCCTTTTCCTGGCTTCTGCTCTGAAAGCTTCTCTCCAGTCCCTGAACAGGAGCAGTAGCTGCCCTAACAGGAGCTGAAGCTAACCTGGGTCTTGCTCTAATTGTTCATTTGTTCCAGGCCAGCAGCCTGCTACTGCTAGGGCCCAGCGACTAGGGTACTCCAAACTCCAAGGAATCAGAGACCTTATTTGTATGTTTGACTCTATAGGTCCAATGCCTAGCATAGTTCCTCATACCTAACAGATACTCAATAAATATTTATTGAATAAATAAATGAATGGAAGAATGACCTGTAGGCCTTGATCCAATTCATTTGCTTAGTTTACTAGTGTCCTTCATAGTTGTGGATCCGCCTAACAAAAATTAATTTCTGTAATGAGATTATTTCTCTGAGAGTCCTGGAGTACTTTTTACCCAGTCCTGTGAATCACCGTTTTTCATTTCCTTCCATTTGTTTCCAGTTGAAATTTCTGGCATTTCCTCTCTTTCATCTAAAAAAATCTTACCCATTGTTCATTACCTCATCTCAATGGCTAAGTCTTCACTAAACCTTCTCCGATGACCCCTGTTAAAAGTGGCCATTCCCTCCTATAAACTCTGAGAGCACTATAGTTATAGCTCTTTTCATAAGTGCATTATACAAATTGCTTTCATATCCTCTTGTTTTCTTTATCCTTATGTAAACGAAAAGTTTTCTGAAAAGGAATTTAGAGGAGAGAGACTATCCCAATAAACAGTTTGCAAACCTGAGAGCCACAGATTTCGGTGTAAAAGGAAGGTTTGGTTCTATTTTAAGTTAGTCCTAGTTAGCCAGTTGGGATCCATCTTGAAGGACTGGCTCCTTGAGGTTTGTATTTGTTTACACAACTTCCCTGAGTCAGAATGTTGGACAAATGTTATTCTCCTTTTACGGGTAAGATTTGGAGAGGTTAATGGACATGTTCAGTTATACAAGCCCAGAAAATAATGGAGGTACACTAGAACTCAGACCTCTTCCTTATTCCTGTAACCACCCAATGCGTTTACTCTGCTGGCAGTCTAGACAGAGCCAATTTATAAAGACAGGGGAATTGCAATAGAGAAAGAGTAATTGACGCAGAGCTGGCTGTGTGGGAGACTGGAGTTTCATTTCTACTCAAGTCAGTCTCCCAGAGCATTCAGGGATCAGAATTATTTATTTATTTATTTATTTATTTATTTATTTATTTATTATTATTGTTTGAGACAGAGTCTCACTCTGTCACCCAGGCTGGAGTGCAGTGGTGCCATCTCTGCTCACTGCAACCTCTGCCTCCCAGGTTCAAGTGATTCTCCTGGCTCAGCCTCCCGAGTAGCTGGGACTACAGGTGTGTGCCACCACGCCTAGCTAATTTTTGCATTTTTAGTAGAGATGGGGTTTCACCATGTTGCCCAGGATCGTCTCAATCTCTTGACCTCATGATCCACCCGCCTCGGCCTCCCAAAGTGCTGGGATTACAGGCGTGAGCCACTGCGCCTGGCTGGGATCAGAATTTCAAAGGACAACTTGGTGGGTAGGGGGAAGCCAGTGAGTTGGGAGTGCTAATTGATCAAGTCAAAGATGAAATCATAGGCAGTCCAAGTTGTCTTCTTGCGGTATCAGTTCCTGAGTGGGGGCCACGAGATCAGATGAGCCAGTTTATTGATCTGGGCAATGCCAGCTGATGCATCAAGTGCAGGGCCTGCAAAATATCTCAAGCACTGGTGGTAGTTTTTACAATAGTGATGTTAGCTCCAGCAGCAATTTGGGGAGGGTCAGAATCTTGTAGCCTCCAGCTGCATGACTCCTAAATCCCAATTTCTAATCTTGTGGCTAATTTGTTAGTCCTAAAAAGGCAGTCTAGTCCCCAGGCAAGAAGGAGGTTTGTTTTGGGAAAAGGCTTTTGTCGTCTTTGTTTCAAACTATAAACTATGAATTACATTCCTCCCAAAGTTAGTTTGGCCTAGGGCCAGTAATGAACAAGACAGCTTGTAGGTTAGAAGCAAGATGGTGTTGATTGGGCCAGATCTCTTTCTCGGTTGTAATTTTGCAATGGCGGTTTCATTCCCAGTCCAGTTCTCTTTATAGTGCTGTGCAATGCATGTGCTCATGTTCTGGTATGTATTATCATTATTCTGTGTCAGTGTTATCTTCCCTACAAGATTGTAAATTTCCAGGACCTAACTTCTTAGGCATGCTAATAATATTAACTCAGTGAACAAATTAATAGACCCTCAAAACTTTAAATTCAGGAATAGAAAACAAAAATAAAGATTTTTCGGCCGGGCGCGGTGGCTCAAGCCTGTAATCCCAGCACTTTGGGAGGCCGAGACGGGCGGATCACGAGGTCAGGAGTTCGAGATCATCCTGGCTAACACGGTGAAACCCCGTCTCTACTAAAAAATACAAAAAGCTAGCCGGGCGAGGTGGCTGGCGCCTGTAGTCCCAGCTACTCGGGAGGCTGAGGCAGGAGAATGGCGTAAACCGGGGAGGCGGAGCTTGCAGTGAGCTGAGATCCGGCCACTGCACTCCAACCTGGGTGACAGAGCGAGACTCCGCCTCAAAAAAAAAAAAAAAAAAAAAAAGATTTTTCTTCCTGTCAACTGATTCTGCAAAGGGTATAAGGAGCAAAAGAGCTGCCAAGTTGGTACAGGAGTTGGAAAACACCATAAGCTTCAACTGCTGGTTAATTTTTGCTTTAAAAAGCTTGATGGAAGCCAGGCGCGGTGACTCATGCCTGTAATCTCAGCATTTTGGGAGGCTGAGGCGGGCGGATCACCTGAGATCAGGAGTTTGAGACCAGCCTGGCCAACACGGTGAAACCTCGTCTCTACTAAAAATACAAAAATTAGCCAGGTGTGGCGGCACTTGCCTTTAATCCCAGCTACTCGGGAGGCAGAGGTTGCAGTGAGCCAGAGATCGCGCCACTGCATTCAGCCTGGGCAACAGAAGGAGACTCCATCTCAAAAAAAAAAAAAAAGCTTAATAATAAAATGGGCTTTTATATATACAAATCAGCACAAACTCATTTGAGGGAGAGTAAGCTTTACAGACTTGCTTACAACTTTCTTTCCCTGCTCAGGCTCCTGAGTAGCTGGGATTACAAGGACGCGCCACCACACCTGGTTAACCTTTGTATTTTTAGTAGAGCCTTGATTTCACCTTGTCGGCCAAGTTGGTCTCAAACTCCTGGCCTATTGTGATCCACCTGCCTCGGCCTCCCAAAGTGCCGAGATTACAGCGTGAGCCACCGCGCCGGGCCACAAGTTTCTTCTGTGTAATTTCACCTTAAATACAGCCATTTACTTGGGGGTGGTGTAAGCAAATTGTCTCTTCAATTTCTCTCCTGGGGTGGGAGAACTGTGTCATTAAACAGAAGTGCGAACAGTAGTTGAGGGTAGGAAGAAAGGCTCCCGGAAGGGGGTCAGGAAAGCTCAGGCAAGCCCACCCTCAGGCACTAGAGCTAGACTCCGAGCTTAATGGGCAGGCATCTGATTCGACCAACATCAGATCACAGGGCTTAAGCCCAGTCCCTTAGGGAGGCCTGGGGAGGGGCCAGGCCCAAGTATATAATACTCCCTGAGGGTCAGCGTTGGCTCTGCGCCTGCGAGTGTGATTCGAAAACGTCCCAGTGCCCTTGGCTCTTTTCGGAATCTGACCCCGAGCTTTCACGGGACACACTGCCCACCTCGGGTGAGAAGGGTAGCTTCTGGGACCCTCGCCTTTAATAGCACAGGGAGCGCAGCGTGCAGTGGAGCTGCGAGAAGAAACCGCGCTAACTAGTTTGTCCCTAAGGCCGCCTCGTAGTCATCGCCGCGGGGCCTTGCGTCTCCGGGCCGCATTGCCATGGCTGCCCGTGGTGTCATCGCCCCAGTTGGCGAGGGGTTGCGTTACGCTGAGTATTTGCAGCCCTCGGCCAAACGACCCGACGCCGACGTCGACCAGCAGGAACTGGTGAGTGCTGCCAGCGGTCCCCACCCCTCTCTGGCTCCCTTGTTTCTGCTTCAGCCCTCTCTACCGCCTCACCCTTGAACCTTTGTACTCCCCCGTATTCGCTCACTGTCTGTGCCCTAACGCTCATTTGTTCAGTGGAGAGACCGCCTTGTGCTTGGCTTTGACGATTGGGCGTGGAAGACGGAGCAGTTCTGAGGATCTGTCTCCTCAAGGAGCTTCCAGTCGTGTCTGGGACACAAACCAGAAAATAGGCAATTGCAAATACAGTGTAAGTGCTGTATGTGGATTTTCCTATCTCGTAGGAGGCACTAATACCGTTTTGCAGGGGACGTGGTGGGATCAGGGACGCTTCTTGGAGAAAGCTGTAGTTAAAAATTAAGATCTTAATGAATAAAAGCAGTTCATTCAGCAAAGAGAAGGGGAAAAAGTGTTTCAGGTACCAGGAGTAGTATCTCCAAAGTCTCCGGCACAGAAACAGGGCTCTGTTGGAAATTGCAAGTGGTGTATTCAGTATGAACCGTGGAGGCGGAAAAAGGAAGGGTCTAACAGAGAAGTGTCCAACAGAAACATATTGTGAGCCACATACGTATTTTTACGTTTTCTGTAGCCATGTTAAGCGAAGAGAAACAGGTGGGTTTAATTTTAACGATGTATTATCTTTAACCTGATACATGCACAGTTGCACGGTAGTATTTCAACATTCAATGTGAAAAATTGTCCAAGTGGTGGTTTAGGCTTGTAATCCCAGCGCTTTAGGAAGGTCAGGCAGGAGGATCACTTGAGACCATGAGTTGGAGGCCAGCCTGTACAACATAGGAGACGCCATCTCTGCAAAAGAAAAATGAAAAATATCAGCTGGGCGTCGTGGTGTGAGCCTGTAGTCCTAGCTACTTGGGAGGCTGGGTCTGGAGGATCACTTGAGCCCAGGAGTTTGAGGTTATAGTGAGCTATGATTTCGCCACTGCACTTCAGCCTGAGAGACAGAGCTAGACCCTGTCTCCAACAAAGGAAAAAAAAAATGAGGCAATGGAGATTTAGAAAGTTTTAATTAACTTGTCCAGGATCATCCCTGGTAAGTGGCAGATCTATGATTCCAAATGCTACACCTTTTCCGTTATGACTTGCTGACTCCTTAGAAATAAGGATTTCTGGATATAGTATTCAGTGTATGATATAGCTGAACAAAATTAGGCAGAAGTGATCGTTTTGTGGAGAATTGTAAAAACTGAAAGCCAGTATCAGGCTTTCAAGGTAGTTGGGAGCTGTGGTAATTGGAAGATAGAACTAATATTGGTGATTTTTACATCTGTAGGTATTTTTACTTGGAAGAGAAGAGAGTTTACAGAATCCAGAGTATCAGATAGGAAGCATCTTTAGTAGTCCAGGTACATGAAGGCTAAAGTGTAGGCCAGTGATTGTGAAACTGTCTGTGTCCTGTAATATCCTGAAATCCTGAAGTCAGATTCATAGACAATATAATCTACCTGTAAACATAACTTTTAATAATCAATATAATGCTTTAATTGAGACATAAAGGTGAAATATTTTATTAGAAAACATGTCTACAGGCTGCGTGCGGTGTCTCGCTCCTATAATCCCAGCACTTTGGGAGGCTGAGGCGGGCGGATCACTTGAGGTCAGGAGTTCGAGACCAGCCTGGCCAACAGGGCAAAACCCTGTCTCCACTAAAAATACAAAAATTATTTGGGCGTGGTAACACATGTCTGTAATTCCAGCTACTAGGGAGGCTGAGGCAGAACTGCTTGAACCCAGGGGGCAGAGGTTGCAGGGGGCAGAGGTTGCAGTGAGTGGAGATCACGCCACTGCACTCCAGCCTGGGCGATAGAGCAAGACTTTGTCTCAAAAAAAAAAAAAAATAACATGTTAACATGTCTACAATTTAAATATGTAAATACTTAGACATTACTACATTAGAAAACATAATGAGTAATTATTAGTTGCTGGCATATTGCACCAATTCATAGAATCACTGTGTGTGTGACAGCTACCAATGCAAATTGTTTATCAAATGTATTGTATTGGCTCTTCAGATAGCAGAAGGACCATCGTTCTTTACAAACTTATTTTTCCTAAATGGCGAACAATTTCTGGTAAAAATTTGAACAAAAGAGTGGAATCTCCCTCAATTTACATGGCACTTGCACTTGTGGAAGATTCAGTCTGTACTAAAACAGTGTAATAATGATATATTTATATATAATAAAGTTCTGGACTAAGATTATCATAAACTTTTCACCTATTTAATCTTTTATTTTTTTATTCTGATTTTTTTTATTATACTTTAAGTTCTAGGGTACATGTGCATAACGTGCAGGTTTGTTACATATGTATACTTGTGGCTGTTGGTGTGCTGCACCCATCAACTCGTCAGCACCCATCAATTCGTCATTTATATCAGGTATAACTCCCAATGCAATCCCTCCCCCCTCCCTACTTAATCTTTTAAAATTGAGGGATGCAAACAGTTCTTTATTATACAGGATTGTCTCACGTATTTTAGGACTTCTTAGGATCAATAGTCCCCCATCCACCAAATACCCTCCTTTCTATTCAAATTATTGTGCAACCAAACAGGGCCTCCTGTACTTTCAGAATGTCCCTTAGGGATTGTTCTGCTTCTTTTGGGAGTTCCTGGTCCAGGCAATGACAAATAATGAGGCAGAAGATTGTTGATAACAACTTTAGGCAACTTGGAAGTACTAAAAGCAGTGAGAAGCTGACAAAAGGTAAATATTAGGAAAGGAAAAAAATGGCCTAGGTGTGGGGCATATTTGGTAATCTTATTGAAAATAGAAAATAATGTTTGTCAATGAGTTAAAGAAAAAAACTTTCACGCTATTTTATAAATGTAATTCATCTTAAGGTTTATGAAATATATCTTCTTGGGCTGGGCATGGTGGCTCATGCCTGTAATTCTAGCAATTTGGGAAGGTCAGGTGGAAGGATTACTTGAGCCCAGGGGTTCGTGACCCAGGCTGGGCAACATAGTGAGACCCCTGTCTCTCTGAAAAGAAAAATCAAAAAGAAATAAATATATCTTGTCATATTTATTAAATAACTTTTTCTTAGGTAAGCTTCCCTTTTGAAACTAAGAACTAGTGTTCAGTAGCCTATTTAAAAGATTAAAATAATTTTTAAAAATAGGCAAAATATCTATGTAGCATCTTGAATAAAATAGCATTTTACAATCAATGATTTAATAGAAGTCGTGATCAAACTTTGCACTAGCAAAGCTGTTTCTCATGGAAAAGTAGAAACGAAACTTTAAGAGGAGATTATTATCAAATTTTTTTTTTTTTTTTTTGAGACGGAGTCTCGCTCTGCCGCCGAGGCTGGAGTGCAATGGCCGGATCTCAGCTCACTGCAAGCCCCGCCTCCTGGGTTTACGCCATTCTCCTGCCTCAGCCTCCCAAGTAGCTGGGACTACAGGCGCCCGCCACGTCGCCCGGCTAGTTTTTTTTTTTTTTTTTTTTTTTTTTTATTTTTCAGTAGAGACGGGGTTTCACCGTGTTAGCTAGGATGGTCTCGATCTCCTGACCTCGTGATCCACCCGTCTCGGCCTCCCAAAGTGCTGGGATTACAGGCTTGAGCCACCGCGCCCGGCCGATTATTATCAAATTTTAAAGCAGTTTGAACAAAACTCAGTTTGTATGAAATGGTAGTCAGTTAGTTTCATTACTTTCCTGAAAACTGTAACTCCTATTATTTTTATTTTTCTTCAGTTTTTAAGTTCAGGGGTACATGTGCTAGATGTGCAGGTTTGTTACACAGGTAAATGTGTGCCGTGGTGGTTTGCTGCACAGATCGTCTCATCACCTAGGTATTAAGCCCAGCATACATTAGCTGTTCTTCCTGATGCTCTCCTCCCACCCTCACAACTGTTGTTATTATTAGGATAGTGTAACGTGTAAAAAAAACTAGACACATGCATGTTTCATTATAAACAATCCTGATATGTGAAAACTAAAACCTGTCAAACACACATATTTTCAGGCATTCATTTCCAAAAATAAGACAGTACTTTTACTATTTTGTAATGATAACATGATTTAAAACATGCTTTAACAATACTTTGAAGCTTACATTGGTAATCAATCACGTGGATTATGTACTGTATACCTGTATTTTTCACTTTTTTTTTTTTTTTTTTTTGAGATGAAGTCTCGCTCTGTTGCCCAGGCTGGAGCGCAATGGCGGGATCTTGGCTCACTGCAGCCTCCGCCTCACAGGTTCACCTGAGTTTTCTGCGTCAGCCTCCCAAGTAGCTGGGACCACAGGCGTCTGCTACCACGCCCAGCTAATATTTGTATTTTCAGTAGAGATGGGGTTTTCCCATGTCTGCCAGGCTGGTCTCACACTCCTTACCTCAAGTGATCCACCCTCCTCAGCCTCCCAAAGTGCTGGGATTTTAGGGATGAGTCACCGCATCCAGCCTAACTGATTCTTCCCCACCGTTTCTTACACCATAGTAGACGGCTAGAATGTTAAGTTTCATGGACAGGGACTTTATTTGTTCTCTGATATGTATTTCTAGCATTTATAATGGTGCCTGATGTGTGGTAAACATTCCAAAAAGAAATTGTTGAATGAATGAATGTTATTCTTGAATGGGAAGAAATGAGAAGAACTTTGCTTTTAGTGAATGGAGTCAGTAAGAATTTCCAGATGTCTACCAGTGAGAACCATAAGCAAAAATAGAAAATTCAGCTTATTTAAAATGTAGCTCATTATAGTCTTCCCTGAACAGGCTGATTCTCCTCTTCTTTCCCCTTGCTTGACTAGTGCCATCATCAACTCCACTTTCTCCTTTACCTCCACCATTCAGTTCATCAGTCACTTAGCCTCATATCTGTAATTGTTTTCTTGCTATTCCTTCCCTTGCTATTCTCTTAGTCTTTATCGTCTCTACTCTGGCCTGTAGTGATCGCCTTTAAAAACAAGTCTCTTTGCTTCTGGCATTGTATGCTTTCTAAACTTCACACTGCCATCAGTTATTTTTCTGCAATACAGACTTGTTAATGATACCATCCCTTTTTATGAGTTTAACACAATCTAAACCTTTCTCAGGATCTTATACAGTACTCTTCATGTACTGATCCTCAAATGACGTATCCAGCCACATTCCCATCCCCTCCATTGCACTGTACCCTGTACTATAGTTACATTAAGTTTCCTTCATGAAATTTTATGGTTTTGTGACTTTACTGGAGCTTTCTCTTCTCTCTGAAATTCTTTTCCTGGCTAACTCATATTTATTTATTTATTTTTAAGACACTTCCAATGTGAAGCCTTCCCTGACCCCAGTTCCCCTTGCCTAGTAGAAGAAAATTGTTTTATACTGTTTCCTTAGGAAGTTGCACAAGTTTTTATTATAGTTTATTAAGATACATCAAAATAATTTATATTAGTATAAGCACCTATGGTGTGAAGTCCTCAGGGAAAACACTGTATCTGTGATTGGCATTATAATTGGCACATGATAGTTATTTAATTGTTTGTCTGCGAAATAGCTATTCTGTTATTATTGAGCAACTTAATAAATAAACATGGATATTTGATTTTAATATCATATGGACACCTGTATTTTTTCCTTGTAGAGTCCTCTTACATGTTAACCTCTAAGGGAGAGCAAGGGTCTGTGTCTGTCTTGCTCACTGCTCTTTCCCCAGAACTTAGCATAAGTCCTGGCACATGCCAAATAAATGTTTATGTGGTAAAAGCTAAGTAAGTATTTTTTGAATGAGTGAATAGTCTCCGTCTTTCCTGTCACCACCATCACAACTACCACCCCTCTTGTGAGGAAGAAGAATACCTTTTTTTCTTCTTCATTTCCCTCTGGTACAACTATTGTTTTTCTTGGACTCAAATTTTCAGTCTCAAAATGGAAGATTTAGCATTTTATAACACTTTCAGGCAATTTATATTTATCTAAAAGGTTATTTACTGCTTATGTTGTTTAGGAGAATAAAATGCCTTAGGGAATTTGTAAACAATTTTGATGCCTTGTTTTCCCCCCTCAGCTGTAGCAGCTGTGATGGAGTGATCTGTTTTCCCAGTTTTCAGAAATTTTTTGATTCATGGTAGTGGAACGTTTGAAGTAATTTTTCTGGTTTTTTTTTTTTTTTTTTAAATTGTTGTTGTTGTTATTTTGACTTTCTAGTGGATATTTGAAACCAGGTAGTGGTACCAGATACCTGACACGGCCCATTTGTTGATTTGCTGCCATTATTTAGATAATGTTTCTTCTCTTTGAAATATGCCTTTTTAACTAAAATTAGATATTCTTTATAGATGGGGATGAAGTTTTAAGAATACTCATTCAGTTCCCAACATAGTACCAGGCACATGATTGCTCTGCCTCATAAATTTTTGTTGAATTATTAAATTAACAAACGAATGAAACCAACGAGCTTAGAGATAAGTAGATTAGGGAAATGTTACAGAGTGATGAACAGACAGCCTTAAGGAATTAAAAAAAGAACAAGGTAAATGAGACTATGCCTCTTTGACTTTTGTAATAGTCAAGAGAGGCCTAAAATGTAAGCATCTAATAAATATGTGTGTAATCAGAGGACGTGTAATACTCTGACTTCTGATGTGTTTTTTCAAGTTTTGATCATTGCTTATTAATATTTCCAATAACACAGGCAGTCTCCAACTTAGAAATAGGTTCTGTTTTTAAAATTTGTCAATTAAATTCATTTTAATAGATTTTTGGGTAACACCAAATATATGGACGCTATAAACTAAGTGTGTATGGGGAGGATATAGATAAACCAAGATTGCCACCCTCAAGGGCAGAGGATAGCAAACTTAATTTGTAAAGGGTTACATAGTAAACATTTCAGGCTCTGCAGACCATATAGCCTCTATCACAACTACACTGTTGTAGAGTGAACACATAGACAATAAATAAATGTGGCCATGTTCCAGTAAAACTTTATGAAAACAGTTGCTCTAGGAGGCAAATTTGGATCAAATTGAAATGCCCAATTAAAGACAGGCTCTCTAAGTGCTGTCATATTTTTGTTCATTTATTTATTCATCCATTTAACACTATTTATGGAGTCATACATTATTAGGTAAGGTTCTGAGCCTAAGTGCTATAGTGGATACAAAGATTAATCAAATATGCATTTTCTTCTCAAGGGACTTGACCAGAAACTAAACCTAGACTCCTAGACTGGGAACTCCCCCGCAGCGGAGATCCTGTCTGATTCACTTTTGAGAATGACTTCTAGGGTCAATCACAGTATGGGATAGGTTGCAGATACTTAGTAAATGTCTTTTCAAGGATAAGTGAATGAAAGACTAAGGCATAGGTGTGTCGTAAGAGAGATATATGGATAAACTGCTTGATTTCATAGGAATGAGCCATTGTTTCTTATTTGGGGAATCAGAAAACTTTGTGAAAAGTGAGTTGAATGAGTTGAACATTGAGAAAAGGGAATGAGAAAAGGGAAGAATATGAGTTAAGTAAAAAAGATAAAAAAAATCTTAGGCAGAGGTAGCAAATTCAGATGCTTAAAGGGGCTAGGCAGGTAGCAGAAACAAGTGAGGGGATGACTGGGTTAAATGGTATTGTATTACATGAGTGATGATTCTAGCAAAATGAGAGAGCACTTGCTTTTCTAAAGGAGGCAGATCATTGGAATAAACCATTATTACCAGACATTTGATTTTTCAAAAGAAACCAGAAAGAGAAAAACAAGTTTTTCTAAAATGTGGGTTATATCAAGGAAGAAAAATAAGGAGAGGTAGGTTGGGTTACGACTGTAGATAGCTCCAAATGGCAGGTTAAGGAATGTGGACCAAATTGGTAGGCAGTTAGTTTTGTAGGAGTTGTATGATCAGTGGAGGCCTTCAGGAGAATCACATGCATTATGGTGGGCGGTACTCTGGGAGTACAGAGGAGGAGATGATGGCAGCAGTAATAGTGATGATAGCTGAAGTGTTTTGTGCCAGGCCTTATGCTAATGTTTTAAATGCTGAGCTCATTTAGTCTATATAGTAACCCTAGGAGGTATAGATACTATTACTATTATAACCCTCTACTTGTAGACAAATAAATTGAGGCTTAAAGCACCGAAATAATTTGTGCAAGGTCACACATTTGAGAAGTAGATGAATCCCAGAGGTACTGTGCTTGCCTCTGCTCTTATTCAGAATATTCTCTTTGTTTTTCTTTCCCCTTAAACTTTTCTAATTATGTCAGTCAAGGTCTAACTAGGAAAACATATAACTTAAATATGTAAAAGAAGGGAAATGTAATTCCAGGAATTGGTTTCGTAGCTAATGGAGTTGTTGAGAAGCGAAACAGGATAGTGAAGCAATCCAGAGATTGGGAACAGCAAGGAACCAGTAGCACTCCTAGAGCTATAGGGCCAAAGGGAGGAGTTGGTGTTTTTCAAAACCACTGTGCATTAATTGGAACCGTGGATGTCTGCTTAGGGGGAACTGGAGCCACTGCTGCTGCTGGAGCAGTTGCTAAAGACGGAGAGGAAGGGGTGGTAATACCTTGGTTTCTTCCTTGTTTTCACTGTCCAGTCTTTCACTGTCGCATCCCATTGGTCTGACTCTACTGGGAGCCAGCTGACACAAGAGCCTGTAGGACTTAGCTCTTCTAACAGAACAGAGAGTAGCCAAGGAATTGATTGGTGAATGCAGCTAGGCCTGGGACCAACACATCTGTTTTCAGCTGTATTTTGAATTCCACTGATACTGAGAAATTTGAAAGCACAGTCTCCTTAAAGCAGTGTTAGAAAACACTTTTTGAAATGCTAAGTATTCCCTTAATCCACAGTGTAAGGGAAATAGAGTATTATTTTGAGTAATTCCATTTGCACTGTCTTATGTTCTTGGAATATAATTTCCATGCTATTGGGGATGAAATAAGTACTGTTGCCAGGCATGGTGGCTCACACTCGTAATCCTGGCACTTTGGGAGGCCAAGGCGGGCAGATCACTTGAGGCCAGGAGTTCAAGACCAGCCTGGTCAAGATGGCAAAACCCCACTTTTACTAAAAAATACAAAAATTAGCCGGGTGTGGTGGCACACACCTGTAGACCCAGCTACTCAGGAGGCTTGAGGCAGGAGAATACCTTGAACCCGGGAGGTGGAGGCTGCAGTGAACCCAGGTCGCACCACCGCACTCTAAAGAACTCACTATCACAGGAATAGCGCCAAGGGGATGGTGCTAAACCACTCATGAGAAATTGCCGCCATGACCCAGTCACCTCCCACCAGCCCCACCTCCCACATTGGGCATTACAGTTGAAAGTGAGATTTGCTCAGGGACACAGATCCAAACCACATCAAGACAATCTAGTGAGACCCCATTTCTACAGAAAACTTTAAAAATTAGTCACTTGTGGTGGCATATGCCAGTAGTCTTAGTTTCTTGTGAGGCTGAGGTGATAGGATCAGTTGAGCCCAGGAGTTCAAGGTTACAGTGAATTATGATCATACCACTGCACTGCAGCCTTGGGGACAGAATGAGACCCAATTGGAAAAAAAATAAAATAAACCAATATTGATACATTATTATTAACCCAAGTCATATTTGATTCAGATTCCCATGCTTTTTAGCTGATGTCCTTTTTCTGTTCCAAGATCTCAACCAGGTACCACATTACATTTAGTTTTCACATCTCTTTTGGCTCTTTATGGCTGTGACAGTTTTTCAGACTTGCCTTATTTTTGATGACCTTGACAGGTTTGAAGCATACTGGTTAGGTATTTTGTGGGATACCCCCTACTGGAATTTCTTAGATGTTTTTCTCATGATTGGACTGGGTTTTAGGTTTTTGGGAGGAAGATCAGAAAAGTGAAGTGCCAGGCTGGGCACAGTGGCTCATGCCTGTAATCCCAGCACTTTGGGAGGCCGAGGCAGGTAGATCACCTGAGGTCAGGAGTTCGAGACCAGCCTGGTCAACATGGCAAAACCCATCTCGACTAAACATACAAAAATTAGCTGGGCATGGTGGCACGTGCCTGTAATCCCAGCTACTTGGGAAGCTGAGGCAGGAGAATTGCTTGAATCTGGGAGGTGGAGGTTGTAGTGAGCCAAGATCATGCCATTGCACTCCAGCCTGGGCAACAAGAGCAAAACTTCATCTCAAAAAAAAAAAGAAAAAAGAAAAGTGAAGTGCCGTTTTCATCACATCATATGAAGTGTACATACTGTAAACATATTTATTGCAATTGATGTTGATCTAATCTGATGCGGTAGTATTTGAGTTTTCTTAACTGTAAACTTTATTTGAATACTGCACTTTGTGAAAGAAAGTCACTTTGTGCAGCCCATATTTAAGGAATAGAGAGTTATGCTCTCCCTCCTTAAGTGTAATCTGTCAGATTATTTGGAATTCTTCTGTGTGGGAGATTTGTCCTTTTATACCCATTTATTACTTATTTATATTAGTTTGGTTTCATGGATATTAATTTTATGCTTTGGATTATAATCCACTACTATATTTTGTTGCTCAAGCTGTTTTATCTTTGGCCATTGGGATCTCTTTTATTTTATTTTATTTTATTTTTTTTGAGATGGAGTCTGGCTATGTCGCCCAGGCTGGAGTGCAGTGGCGCGATCTCAGCTCACTGCAAGCTCCGCCTCCCGGGTTCATGCCATTCTCCCGCCTCAGCCTCCGAGTAGCTGGGACTACAGGCGCCCGCCACCACACCCGGCTAATTTTTTGTATTTTTAGTAGAGACAGGGTTTCACCATGTTAGCCAAGATGGTCTCGATCTCCTGACCTCATGATCCGCCCGCCTCGGCCTCCCAAAGTGCTGGGATTACAGGCTTGAGCCATCGCGCCCGGCCTGGGATCTCTTTTAGTTGACCCTTGTGTACCTTTGACACACCCCCCAACATTGTGGGGGGTTTTTTGAGCACTTCCTTGCATTCTGGCACTACATGGTGCTCTAGGCTCATTTTGTGTATTTCCTGCCACAGTCCTAAAATCAGGCATTTCTCCAATGAATCCAGTGTATGTAACATTTGATCTCATGGGGAGCTTCATTCTGGGTCATAACTTCAGATCCTAATCCGTTTTTGTCCTCCCACCCAAATCTTCCCCAATTCCTTTGTCTTTTCCCTATATAACTGATGAGATGAGAGTAAAAGATATCCTTGTCTCAGTACATATGGCTGCTGCTTTCAGTCCATCAAGGACAGTAAAATTTTTCCCTAAGCTTCAGTAAAGTGCATTTGTGTGTGTTTGGTTTGGGCTTTATTTTTGTTTTTCAATATCTGGTGTTAGGGACTGCTAATGGAGGGAGGGTGCTGCTAGGGGATTGTGAAAGGAAGTAGAGAGAAAGAGACTCATTAACCTTTCTGCCATTTGTCATTATATTTCAAGTTTGTTGTTTTAGAATCTTAGTACAGGTCAAGTGAACAGTAAAGAACCTATCTGTGGGTATAAGGTAAAATATTATTGCATATTCATTCCTCTAAAGGACTGAATATGGTCTTCAGGAGAATGATTTTCACTTCGTTTTGGAATACCTAGAATTCAACAGTCACCACCACGCTGAAAAACTAGTTTTTATATAGTAGGCATTAGAACTGAAGAGAAGTAAACCAAGGGAGAAAAGAATGGTCCTTTAAACTGCACTTTCCTCCCCAAATAATGCCTAGCTGCAGTGATGTTAGAGTTTAATTCAAGGACTTCGTTACTATATAGTACTTAAGAGATTTCTATATGTATTATGTGGTTTGTGAATAATTTCTGTATTGATTTGTAAGTAATAATTGTTTTCAAAGTACCAATTTTTTTTTAATTTTTAATTTTTATTTCTTTTGAGACAGCATCTTGCTCTGTCTCCCAGGCTGGTGGTGTACAGTGGCGTGATCATAGCTCACTGCAGTCTCGATTTCCCAGGCTGAAGTGATCCTCCCATTTCAGCTTCTCAAGGAGCTGGGACCACAGGAGTGTGCCATCATGCCTGGCTAATTCTTTTATTTTTATGTTTTGTAGAGCTGGGGTCTTGCTGTGTTGCCCAGGCTGGTCTTGAACTCCTGGGCTCAAGGGATTCTCCCACCTCTGCTTCTCAAAGTGCTGGGATTACATGTGTAAGCCACTGTGTCCGGTCCAAAGTACCAATTTAATTTTACATTTTAAAAATTGGATTCTGAAAGGTCTGCCTTCTTATCTGAAGACTTTCTTTCAGATTCCATTTTATTTTGTTTTTTTTTTTTTATTGTGATTGGACAAAATGTTTTTCAGTTTCTTTCTTTTTTTTTTTTTTTTTCTGGGACAGGGTCTCGCTGTCATCCGGGCTGGAGTGCAGTGATGCAATCTCAGCTCACTGCAACTTCAGCCTTCCAGGCTCAAGCAGTCCCCCGACCTCAGCCTCCTGAGTAGCTTGGGAATACAGGTCGCACCACCACACCCAGTGCAGCCCTCAACAGAGAGGAGACCGGAGTGTGTAGCTCCTGTCTGCAGGCAGGTCATCCTGTAAGGGTGTCTGGCTGAGTCTGCAGGGTTTTTTTGTGCTCAGAATGGAGGAACTGCTTGTTGATTGGTCCGTGGGTGGCCATGGGCAGGCCTGGAAAAAGCACCATCCAATTGGCTGATTGGTCATCAATGAACTTCATACTCCGGTTGGTGGACTTCACCCAGAACTGGCAGCCTGGTCCCCAGGCTTCAGGCCAATCCTAGCTTCAAGGAGGGGGGTTCCACGGGGACCCAACCCTTCCTGCCCAGGAACCTCACAACATCCTGCTGCCACCAACGTGCCCTTCACGGCACCCTGGCTCTAGGTGCTGCGGGGAGCCCACAGGCCCGTGCCAAGCTACCCTCAGCCCCTTGGCCGGACCTCCCTCCCGGGCTTGTGCCCGAAGTCTAGAGGGGGCCGAAGTGGCAGGGGGCTGGCCTGTCAGCACCCGCTCTTAGTGCATGCATGCCCAGCTGGGTTGAGACAGAGCCTCAGCTTAGCCACAACTTTGCCCCACACTGGGTGGATGTCCGGAGTGGGGAGAGACCAGGGAGCGGGAGCAGGCACTTATGAGCCTGCAGGGGCAGGGGGCTTCCTGGGCCCCTGAGAGTGCAGCTGGGCAGCTGCAGCTGCGCCCAGGAGCACTGGCTCCTACCCTGCTGAGCTGGTAGGTGGAGAGCCTCCTGCCTGTTCCCAGCTCCCAGCAGCTCTGCTGAATGGCCAGCCCCCACAGCACCTTCCGCTCTGCAGGCAGCGACCTTGTGGGGGCCGCTTCAGACAGGCCGTAGCAGCCACTGCCTTAAAGTAAAATGGTTTGCTTTAAGGGAGTAAAAGTAGCTTTCATTAAAGGGGATGATTTCCCAAGCAAAAAGAAATAAGCAAAACTACAAAATGTTGCAGATAAGGTGTACATCAGATATAAGCTGAAAAAGAGTTTGAGGGGTTCTTGCCAGAGACTTCAAAGTCAGTATAATAAAAGTTTGTCGGAGTACTTGATAGGAAGGAGGCCAGCTAGAGACGCAGTGGGATCATTTTTATGATCAGGGTGCAGATTTAAGTGCAAGGATAAAAAGGGAGACACCAAAGATCAATGTAGTTGTTCTTATGAAGAATGTCAGGAAGAATTCATTTTAAAAGTTTATTTTAAAGTAGACAGTTCAGTAGACAGTTTATTTTAAACTGCCTTCTGAAGTTAAAACTTGTTAAACCCATCTCACTAGGTGAGATCTTCCTAAGATTTTTCTTTTTTAAATAACCTTTATTTTTACCCCCTGATTTTTTTTTTTTTTTTTTTTTTTTTTTGAGACGGAGTCTCGCTCTGTCGCCCAGGGTGGAGTGCAGTGGCCGGATCTCAGCTCACTGCAAGCTCCGCCTCCCGGGTTTACGCCATTCTCCTGCCTCAGCCTCCCGAGTAGCTGGGACTACAGGCGCCCGCCACCTCGCCCGGCTAGTTTTTTGTATTTTTTTAGTAGAGACGGGGTTTCACCGTGTTAGCCAGGATGGTCTCGATCTCCTGATCTCGTGATCCGCCCGTCTCGGCCTCCCAAAGTGCTGGGATTACAGGCTTGAGCCACCGCGCCCGGCCCTACCCCCTGATTTTAAAAAGAAATGATTATGTAATATATAGTAATTGTAATAGCTACCATTTGTTGACTGTTTATCCCATGTTAAATATACTAGTTTATGTATATGAATGACCTAACTTATAAAAATTCATACCAAGCCAAGGAATTAGGTACAGTCATCATCCTCATTTTACAGATGAAGGAACACATAGAGGTCATGTAACTTGGGCAGGTCATGGAGCTGACAAGTAAGGAGCCAAAACTCATATTTCTTTGATTCTAAAGTCTGATGATTCCAAGACTATGTTTTAATGAAAACGTTCTTTTTTTATAGCCTGCTTTTATTCTGTACTTAACATATGGTTGTTAAACATTCCTCAATAATATATTTAATTATCGATCCATATTTTACACGTGCCTTAATTTATTTAATGATTCCCCCATTGTTGGATAGTCAGATTGTTTCCATTTTTTTTTTGTATTACAAATAAAACACACTGATGAATTTTCTCTTAAATGTTTTGATGGATTTTTCTGATTATTTTCTTAGGATAAATTTTTTGAATTGTAGTTACTAAGCCTCAAGACATTCGTATATTTAAGGTTGTTGACTCCTGTGATGAAAGTAACCTCTAGACACATTGTCCTAATTTGTATTCCCAGCATCAGTTCAGGAGATTGTTCATTGAACCATTCTTTTGACAGTTTGTAAGACTTCAATTTGTTGGCCAAAATGTATACCTCTGGTTATTAACAGGCTGTGTACTGGAGATATGACAGATTGTCACCTGGCCCCATCCAGAAGAAAAGCTGAAAGAGAGACTAGTAATGCCACTTTCATACTTATCAAACTATTCAATTTTTTTTTTTTTTTTTTGAGACGAGTCTCGCTCTGTTGCCCAGGCTGGAGTGCCGTGGCGCCATCTTGGCTCACTGCAAGCTCCGCCTCCCGAGTTTACGCCATTCTCCTGCCTCAGCCTCCCGAGTAGCTGGGACTGCAGGCACAGGCCACCTCGCCCAGCTAATTTTTTGTATTTTCAGTAGAGACGGGTTTCACCGTGTTAGCCAGGATGATCTCGATCTCCTGACCTCGTGATCCACCCGCCACCCCGCCTCGGCCTCCCAAAGAGCTGGGATTACAAGCATGAGCTACCACGCCTGGCCCAATCTTGAGTAATTTTTATAATCCATTAAAGGGAGTGTGGGAGTGACTTCAGATTGTTGCTTGAAGGCATGAGCTGTGGTCTGGAAGTAGGATCCCTGGGCTCTAGTCCGGTGCAGACACTGATAATTGTTGCTGCAGTTTGCAAGTCATGTAACTTCTCAGGCCCTCAGTGTCTTCCTCATAAAATGTGCGTTTTGGCTAATATTCTCTGTCATTTTTTTCAACTCTATGATTCTGTGACATTGACTTAATTTATTATTACAGTCAGAAATGTCAACAAAACATCCTGTGGAAACTATTGAAAATGAAACAGAAACATCTTTTTGTATAAAATTATAGTGTTTCTGTACCTAGAAGTCTGCGTGTGCTTTTGCGTGCACCTTTCCGTGCAATCAAACAGAAATGAAAAATTTCCAGAAAGGGTCAACAAGTAAATTTATTGAGGGGAGAAGTATGTGATTGAGTGTCTAGCAGTCGGCAGATGGGGACACCAAGGGAAGGGTAATTTGAAGACATAGGCAAAATAGTTCAGAACTTAATTCCGGACTTTAGAAATTCATTGGCCAAAAAATTCTACTAAAATTTCACTACAGGCCGGGCGCGGTGACTCAAGCCTGTAATCCCAGCACTTTGGAAGGCTGAGACGGGCGGATCACGAGGTCAGGAGATCGAGACCATCCTGGCTAACACGGTGAAACCCTGTCTCTACTAAAAAATATAAAAAAAGTAGCCGGGCGTGGAGGCGGGCGCCTGTAGTCCCAGCTACTCGGGAGGCTGAGGCAGGAGAATGATGTGAACCCGGGAGGCGGAGCTTGCAGTGATCTGAAATCCAGCCACTGCACTCCAGCCTGGGAAACAGAGCGAGACTCTGTCTCAAAAAAAAAAAAGAAATTTCACTACAATAATAAAATGATAAACGGTGTTGGTTGGGTGAAAAAGGCCCTTTCCTTCAAATGTTAGAAAACAAAACTAAGGATACTATTTAAACTTGAAAGGGATAAATTTGGCTGGGTACAGTGGCTCAAGCCTGTAATCCCAGCACTTTGGGAGGCTGAGGCAGGTGGATCACCTGAAGTCAGGAGTTCAAGACTAGCCTGACCAATATGGTGAAACCTCATCTCCACTAAAAATGCAAAAATTAGCCGGGTGTAGTGGTGTGTGCTTGTAGTACCAGTTACTCGGGAGGCTGAGACAGAAGAATTCGTGGTCCCCGGGAGGCGTAGCTTTCAGTGAGCTGAGGTCACACCACTGCGCTCCATCCTGGGCGACAGAGCGAGACTCAGTCTCAAAAAAAAAAAAAAAAAAAAGAGATACATTTAGGACTAGTGAATTAAATAGCAGGGATGAGTAAGTTAAAGAATATCACCCCTAGACTCAAATGAACCTTGAGCTGCCCAGAAGACTGAACCTTTGAGAGCAGCTGTATCTGAAGCTTCAGGCCAAAGAACAATTCTCAGAAGCTGCATTACTAGACTTGACATATGTGCCAGCCATCAAGCCCCACAAAGCAAAGATATAGAGCGTACTGTAGTTCTTTCATCCTAACAAATTCTTTTCAAATGCTGAAGTCTTTTTAAAATATTTTTTCTGGCTTAATTTTCCAACTACAATTTGGTTTTGGCTTTGAAATTTTCGTCTCTTTTTGACTTACCTGTTTATCTGTGGGGGTAATAACCTGTTACCTGGTTATCATCTTGAAATGACTCCATAATGTTATATAGATGGAAGTTGACTTTATATTTTACACGTTGTCTGGTCTAATCTGTGTTTAAAATATTCTGCCGGCCTAGTCTGTTTTTAACATATTCTATAGGTATTTAACATTTTGTAGATGATCCCTACCTCCCAACACACATATAGACTAGATGGCAGTAACATAAGATAACAGTGAGTTGAGGGCAGAATCTCAGTCAGAATTCGACATCTAACCTTTGTTCTCTCCCTGTATCCTCACATTTCCCTCCTTGGCCTAACCTTGACCCTATGCTTCAGTTTTACCTCTACTTTTCTAAGAAGCAATCTGATTCAGAAGCAGAGTGCTCAGTCAGCTGGCCAGCAGCTGTCTGTTTTACCGTCTCTCCATCCATAGCAGTCAGTTAACTGCTAACTTTTATTTAGCCTATACTGTATACTGGGAATACAAAGGTGAATGAAGCCTACCTCTTGCCTTCTAGAGGTTCATAGCATGGTGAGGGAGGGAAGTTTTGAAGTGTGACCTGGGATCACAATGGAGCAGTAAGCTGGGAAGTAGTCAGGTGGTGATATTTAAATAGGTAAGACCATAACACTAACATTGACGTCTTTCATGGTTGGATGTTTACTTAATCCTCCTGCCTGTCTGTAGTGTAGTAGGCCGCGTCTTATCTGTGGGGTCTATGTTCCAAGACCACCAGTGGATGCCTGAAACCATGGATAGTACTGAACCCTACATATACGATATTTTTTTCCTATAGTACTGGTCCCTTCATATACAATGTTTTTTCCTATATATACATAATTATGATAAAGCTTAATTTATGTTAGGTACAGTAAGAGATTAACAGTAACATAATACAATTGAATAATAATAGCTATAGTGTAATAAAAGTTATGGGAATATGGTCTCTCCTTCTCTGGAAATGTATTATTGTAACCATGGAAAGCAAAACTGTAAGAGAGGACTACTGTAGTTTTGTTTCTTCCTCCCTCTTAGTAGCTGAGAAGCAATATATAGCAGGTAGTCTCCTGTGTTAGGGACAGGGATCAGTCATAACATCTTTATATGAAGGGTGGTGAAGCAGAAGGGCAGAAATGCTTAGTAAGAGGCATTGAGGGGAGAAGTGTGTGACTGAGTGTCTAGGAGTCATTAAGAGTCAACTAGGATCGGGGGGGATATGACTCAAGTACTCCAGCTCCCAAACTGAAAGCCAGCAAGATTCAAAAGAGGGAGAGCTTATTTTGAGAAAAAATATCATGGTGCCACATAGGGTAGGGACCAGCTGTGGTGCTGTAGCTGGCAAGTCTAAAATTTGTAGGGCAGGCCCACAGTCTGAGAGCTTTCAGATAGGATGAGATTTTTGAGGCAGTATTTCTTCTTCTGCAGAGAAACTTCAATTTTGTTCTTCAATCCTTGTAAATGATTGGTCCATATAGATTGGCCCACATAGATTATCAGAGATAAACTCCATCTGTGTTAGCCACATCTCCAAAATACCTTCATAGCAACCCCAAGGTCAGTGTTTGACTAACGGGTAAGCATAGTGTAGCCAGGTTGACACATAAAATTAACTGTTACCATGTACCTGGGTTTGAGAACTTAAAGCCGAATATGCAACCTGGTTTGGCAAGCCTGTGATGAGTTCAGGGGCTCCAGGTGCTCTCCAGGCTGTCAGGAAGGACATGGTTGATGACGGAGGCAAGATTTTCTGACCAATTACATTTAATCACATTTTGGTTTAATATGAACAAAAAAAGTTGCTTTTTATATTTTTTTATTTTTATTTTTTGAAAGGGAGTCTTGCTCTGTCGCCCAAGCTGGAGTCCAGTGGTACAATCTTGGCTCACTGCAACCTCTGCGTCCGGTGTTCAAGTGATTCTTCCACCTCAGCCTCCTCTCGAGTAGCTGGGACTGCAGGTTTGTGCCACCACTCCCAGCTAATTTTTGTATTTTTAGTAGAGATGGGGTTTCGCCATGTTGGCCAGACTGGTCTCGAGCTCCTGACCTCAGTTGATCCACCCACCTTGACCTCCCAAAGTGCTGGGATTACAGGCGTGAGCTGCCATGCCCGACCTCAAAAGTTTCTTATATTATGAGAAAGTAGAGCCATGATTCACACCATTATTTTGAGTAAATGCAAAACAGTACTTAAAAAAGATCATTCTTTTTATTATTTATTTACTTATTCTAGACCTTTTCTGACAGTGTGAAAAAGATTATTCTTAAAAAATCATTATCTATTTTTTTTTTTTTTTGAGACGGAGTTTCGCTCTGTCGCCCAGACTGGAGTGCAGTGGCCGGATCTCAGCTCACTGCAAGCTCCGCCTCTGGGGTTTTTGCCATTCTCCTGCCTCAGCCTCCCGAGTAGCTGGGACTAGAGGCGCCCGCCACCTCGCCCGGCTAGGTTTTTTTTTGTATTTTTTAGTAGAGATGGGGTTTCACCGTATTAGCCAGGATGGTCCCCGACCTCGTGATCCGCCCGTCTCGGCCTCCCAAAGTGCTGGGATTATAGGCTTGAGCCACCGCGCCCGGCCTGGAAGTTTATTTTTCTTAATGTTTGTTTAACAAATTAGTTATTCTTTCATGTTTTCCACATAACCTGTGGATTATCTTAATTTTTTTTTTTTGTAAGGAAATTTACCAGACGTAAGGTCCTAACTTTATTTTCATTGTCTTTCGTGAGACTTTTGGATATATTTACCTGGTCCAGGATATTTTGAAGCATGACCATATGTTAGATGCTTAATTAAGTTTAACTAGCATTGTCCATTATATTTTCCCATTTCAAAACATAATTTCAGTCACCAGTATAGTACACATATAATATGAGCTACAAGAGACATCTGGGTGATGGCGAGGGACAGGACTAGCTGGATTTCCTAGGCCGGCTAAGCCTAGCTGGGGAAGGTGACCGCACCTATCTTTAAACACGGGGCTTGTAACTCAGCTCACACCCAACCAATCAGGTAGTAAAGAGGGGTCCCTAAAATACAAATTAAGCTAAAAGCAGGAGGTAAAGAAATAGTCAAATCATGTATTACTTGAGAGCACAGGGGGAGGGACAATGATCTGGATATAAACCCAGACATTCGAACAGGAAGTGGGCAACCCCCTTTGGGTCCCCTCCCAGTGTAGGGAAGCTGTTTTCATTCTATTAAATCTTGCAGCTGCACACTCTTCTGGTCCGTGTTTGTTATGGTTCGAGCTGAACTTTAGCTTGCCCTCCACCACTGCTGTTTGCTGCCCTCGCAGACCTGCGGCTGACTTCCATCCCTCCAGATCTGGCAGGATGTCCGCTGTGTTTCTGATCCTGGGAGGTGCCCATTGCCGCACCTGATCAGGCTAAAGGCTCTCCTTGGTTCCTGCAGGCTAAGTGCCTGGGTTTGTCCTAATCCAGCTGAACACTGGTTGCTGGGTTCCACGGTTCTCTTCCGTCACTCGCGGCTTCTAATAGAGCTATTAACACTCACTGCATGGCTCAAGGTTCCATTCCTTGGAATCTTTGAGGCCAAAAACCCCAGGTCAGAGAACAAAAGGCTTGCCGCCATCTTGGGAGCAGCCCGCCCCATACTGGGAGCTCTAAGAACAAAGACCTGCCCGTAACAGTGGGAAAGCTTCTTAAGATCATGTCATTATACAAACTTTTAGAAAACGATGCTTTGCTAGATTTTGGAAGTCCGAAAAAATGAAACACAGTCCCTACCTCCAGAAGCCTACATGTTGGAAGGGATTTGAAATAGATAAACGAGTATTAACTAATGTAACATATATTACAGTAGAAAGATCTGCTGAGTACTATGGAGTACTGAAGAGTTTTGTTTGGGTGAGAGGTGAGTGAAGAAAGCTTTATTAAGAAGATGAGCTTGAAGTTGATTGCTGAGTAAGATTTCACAGGAGGAGTAAAGCAGAGAGGAACAGAAGGAGTAAGAGTAAATAATATGAGAATGAAAAAAGGACCAACATGGAATATCTGTCACGTTCACATAGGTGCTGGTCATTTTTCATGACCTTGTTCGAATCATTATGAGCATATTACGATACAGGTATTTGTATCTTAATTTTATAGATGAGGAAATGGGCCCAGAGAGAATAGCTTAGGATCGCAGAATGTTCAGTTGGAATTGGAGCCCAGGCCTGATTAACTTGAACCCCATAGACTTCCCATAGCAGCCCCTTACATAGCATTCAGGTGCGAAGGAGTAGAAAGTGTAAGGGGCTCATGCTTGCTGCATGGATGAAAAACTTGAAGGCTTATGTAGAAAGTAAAAGTTTAGTAAGAGCCATGAGGAATGGGAAAGGGTACTAATTAATGATGAGGAAGATGATGGTACAGAGTAGGCTTGAAGGGCCAGCGGGCATCAGAAACTAATTGTGTAATGATGCTATTTAGTGAGAACATAAGATTTTTCTTTAGCTAGACCTAGCAGTCTAGGATGAGGATTCTCTGTGGTAACTCTGCCACCATTTTGAAACCAATCAATGATTTCGCTGACAATTTGCCATCTGTTGCTTTCTGCAGTGCTATTATGCATATGCCTGGAAGTTTTTAAATCCAAAATATTCATGCATTGTATATGGTCACAGAGAATGCAATGAAAGCTATGCTTTTTGTAATTTTTGAGAAGTGTACTCTAAGTCATGAATTTTAAAAACTTAGGCTGGGTACAGTGGCTCACGCCTGTTATCCCAGCACTTTGGGAGGCCAAGGCAGGTGGATCACCCGAGGTCGGGAGTTCGAGACCAGCCTGACCAACATGGAGAAACCTCATTTCTACTAAAAAAAAAAAAAAAAAAGTTATCTAGGCATGGTATGGTGGCTCATGCCTGTAATCCCAGCTACTGGGGAGGCTGAGACAGGAGAATTGCTTGAACCCTGGAGGCAGAGGTTGTGGTGAGCCGGGATTGCATCATTACTCTCCAGCCTGGGCAGCAAGAGCAAAATTCTGCCTCAAAACAAAACCCAAAAAACTTGAATACCCTTGTCCCATATCACATAAATTTGATTTTTCAATATATATCATTTTTTCCCCCATAGTGACCATGACAAGATTGTTAAAACTAAATTTCTAAATTTGACATAAGTAGAATGTTAGGTTTTTGGTTTTTCTTACATAGAGACCACTGTTCCCAAACATGCTGGACCAGTTGTAAAAGAATTTTTTTGGTGGCATTTGTAACTGGTTTCATTTTTAAGTATATATGTGCATGTATTTATGGAAAGATCAGCTTGTTCTATAAGTAGAAGTATGTGCTACCCTAATTTTGTGTAACAACAACAAAAATATACCCAGTAATTTATTTAGATTTTCTGCAGGCCTAGAAAATGTTAGCTACTTTTTAAAGCCATAACGTCTGAATCTTCAAAGAAAATGTTTCAAAAGTAAAACTTGCCTAAGGCAGCCTTGTGATTTTTTTTTTTTAAAGAATTAAAAAAAAAACATGCCTCATATGGCATCCACATTCATCATCCACTGCTACATATATGTGACACTTAAGGCAGTTTTAGCCTATACTAGGGTACAGGAATATACTTAACTTTTTAACATCGTACTTCCTGATTTATTTTCATATCTCAATTTTTCCTAAGTCAAAGAAACAGCAACGTTTTTCTGTTGCTGCAGAATTCACAGATGTGCTATTATGTTTGTCTAATCACGTGAACAGTTTTTGACATTTAACCTGGTTATTGCCTAGTTGGTAGAAAATGAGTGTAGCTGTGGTACTAACACTGCCTGATTCACCATTTTACTATTGTCTTTTCAATGTCATCTTTTCTCATTCTGTTACTGGCAGTTTTAAAGCATCATTGTTTAAAAAACATTCAGAATAAAAATTGAAGTACATCTCCGTGTTTACAACTGGATCAGATACGGTGTTGTGCATATAAAAGAAACAAGATACAGATCCTCTTAGCCCAAGGATATGATACTGAAGTTTAGTAAATGAGAAATAGCATAGTGGTGAAAGCATGCTAAATTTTTTCCAACAATAGTAAAATAGAGAACATGTTAATAGAATTTCTGATATTTACACAGTTATGCCAAGTAAACCATAGGTTATTCAAAAAACCCAGTGTGTTTTAGATGTTATTTTTAAAAATTAAAGCCAAAGAGAGGTATGGTCAGGAGTTCTGTGTGAGTTACTTACTTAGACTTAGATTGACTCCCTTTCTCTTATACTACTCTTTTCTACATTGGAAACTAGTTTCTTTTTCCTGTTTGAGTCATTCACATATGTGGAAATTTGAGGAGAATTGTTATTGTTTTACAACTCACGAAATCTGTGTCTGAAAAGAGATACCAATGGCTTTTTAGTGAATAAAAAAATGTTAGGTAGTAGATAAACTTTTGTCTAGGAAACAATTCATATTATTCTGGGCCAATTAAAGTTTTGTTTGTTTGTTGTTTTATTTGTTTTAGACAGAGTCTTGCTCTGAGGCCCAGGCTGGAGTGCAATGGCATGATATTGGCACACTGCAACCTCCATTTTCCAGGTTCAAGCAATTCTCCTGCCTCAGCCTTTTGAGTAGCTGGGACTACAGGCACCTGCCAACATACCTGGCTAATTTTTTATATTTTTAGTAGAGATGAGGTTTTTGTCATGTTGGTCAGGCTGGTCTTGAACTCTTGACCTCAGGTGATCCACCTGCCTCATCCTCCCAAAGTGCTGGGATTATAGGTGTGAGCCACTGTGCCCGGCCAGTTTTAATTGTTTGTAGATCTAACAGTCTTACTATTTCCACAGGAAACTTTATAAGGACTTTTATTCTTTCCTTTAAAATTTAAAAAATTTTTTTAGTTTTTTTGAGACAGGGTCTCACTGTCACCAAGCTGAAGTACAGTGGCATAATCACAGCTCACTCCAGCCTCAATACCCTGGGCTCAAGCAATCCTTCCACTTCAGGCTCCCAAGTGTCCGGGACTACAGGCACACCCCACCGCACCCAACTAAGTTTTTTTTTTTTTTTTGGTAGAGACAGGGTCTTCTTGTGTTGCCCAGGCTGGTCTCAAACTCCTGGGCTAAATCAGTTCTCCCATCTCAGCCTCCCAAAGTGAAGACTTTTATTCTTATTTCAGATTGCAAAATCTGATTGTATAGGATACATGATTTTAAAAATAATTTCAAGTCGATTTCAACTTCTAAATGTTTTTTGTTTGTTTACTATCAATGGTTCATGCTCAAAAAGTTTTATTTTAATATCAAATTAAAATACAAAGAAAAGTAATTTAGATTAAACCCTTTCAATAGAGAATTTTTAAGATTAAAAATTTTTTTTCAGCCTTGATTTGAAATTGAATAAGAAATTTTAATTCCAGTAAATAAATGGGTTTTTGATTAGCTGTGCTGTATTTTATCGTTTTAGTGTGGATAAGTAAGATTTGATTGCACAATTTTCGTTATTTACTGAACATCCTTTTTTACTCTAGTGATCTACCTAATGTGGGTTTCTTTTTATTGTTTTTATTTCTTGGTATTTTCTTTTATTTATCTTTTGAGACTAAGGGGGTGTTACTCTTGTTGCCCAGGCTGGAGTGCAATGGCGCCATCTCAGCCCACTGCAACCTCCACCTCCCAGGTTCGAGCGATTCTCCTGTATCAGCCTCCCGAGTAGCTGGGATTACAGGCACCTGCCACCATGCTCAGCTAATTTTTTTATTTTTAGTATAAGAGATGGGGTATCACCATATTAGCCAGGCTGATCTCAAACTCCTGACTCAGGCGATCCACCCGCCTCAGCCTCCCAGGGTGCTGGGATTACAGGCGTGAGCCACTGTGCCCAGCTATTTTTTTATTTCAATAAGTTTTGGGGGAACAGGTGTTGTTTAGTTACATGGATAAGTGCTTTAGTGATGACATCTTAGATTTTAGTGTACTCATTACCTGAACACTGTACCCAGTGTGTAGTCTTTTATCCCTCACTCCCACCCCTTATCTGCTCTGCGAGTCTCCAGAATCTGTTGTATCAATTCTTATGCCTTGCGTCCTCATATCTTAGCTCCTAGTTGCAAATGAGAACATACAATATTTGGTTTTCCGTTCCTGAGTTACTTCACTTAGAGTAATGGTCTCCAACTCCATCCAGGTTGCTGCAAATGCCATTATTTGTTCATTTTTGTGGCTAAGTAGTACTTCACGGTGTGTATGTGTGTATACATTTTCTTTATCTACTCTCTGACTGATGAGCATTTGGGCTGGTTCCGTATTTTTGCAGTTGTGAATTGTGCTGCTATAAACATGCATGTGCAGTATCTTTTTCATATGATTACTTATTTTCCTCTGGATGAATACCCAAGAGTGGGATTGCTGGATCAAACAGTAGTTCTAATTTTAGTTCTTCAAGGAATCTTTGTACTGTTTTTTGTAGGGGTTGTACTAGTTTACATTCCTACCAGCAGTGTAAAAGTGTTCCCTTTCACCATATCCACACCAACAGCTATTTTTTTTTTCTTTTTTCTTGAGACAGAGTTTCACTCTGTTGCCCAGGCTGGAGTGCAGTGGCATGATCTCAGCTCACTGCAACCTCTGACTGCTTGGTTCAAGCGATTCTCCTGCCTCAGCCTCCTGAGTAACTGGGATTACAGGCACGCTCCACCACAGCCAGCTAATTTTTGTATTTTCAGTAGAGACAGGGTTTTACCATATTGACCAGGATGGTCTCGATCTCCTGACTTTGTGATCTGCCTGCCTTGGCCTCCCAAAGTGCTGGGATTACAGGCATGAGCCACGATGCCTGGCCTATTTTTTGATTTTTAAATTATGGCCATTCTTGCAGGAGTGAGGTGGTATGGCATTATGGTTTTGATTTGCATTTCCCTGATAATTACGGATGTTGAGCATTTTGCATGTTTTTTGGCCATTTGTATATCTTCTTTTGAGAATTGTCTATTCATGTCTTTAGCATTACTTTTTCTTTTTTTTTTTTTTTTTTTTTGAGACTGAGTCTCACTCTTGTTGTCCAGGCTGGAGTGCAGTGGTGTGATCTCAGCTTACTACAACCTCCACCTTCTGAGTTCAAGCGATTCTCCTGCCTCAACCTCCCAAGTAGCTGGATTACAGGTGTGTGCCACTATACCTGGCTAATTTTTGTATTTTAGTAGAGACAGGGTTTCACCATGTTGGCCAGGCTGGTCGCGAACTCCTGACCTCAGGTGATCCGCCTGCCTTGGCCTCCCAAAGTGCTGGATTACAGGCATGAGACAGCGTGCCCCACCGTTAGCATACTATTTTGTGGTATTATTTGTTTTTTCCTTGCTGATTGGTTTGAGTTTCTTGTAGATTGTGTATATTAGTCCTGTGTTGGATACATAGTTTGCAAAGATTTTCCCCTACTCTGTGGGTTGTTTATTCTGCTGATTATTTCTTTTGCTGTGCAGAAGCTTTTTAGTTTAATTAGTTCCCATCTATTTGTATTAGTTTTTTTTGCATTTGCTTTTGGCTTTTTGATCATTCAGGAGCAGGTTGTTTAATGAAATCTTTGCCTAAACCAGTGTTTAGAAGGGTTTTTCTGATGTTATCTTCTGTAATTTTTATGCTTTTAGGTCTTAGATTTATCCATCTTGACTTGATTTTTGTATAAGGTAAGAGATGAGGATCCAGTTTCATTCTTCCACATGTGGCTTGCGAGTTATCCCAGCACCATTTGTTGAATAGGGTGTCCTTTCCCCACTTTATGTTTTTGTTTGCTTTGTGGAAGAACAGTTGACTGTAAGTAATTGGCTTTATTTCTGGGTTCTGAGTCTGTTCTATTGGCCTATATGACTGTTTTTATACCAGTACCATGCTATTTTGGTGACTATGGCCTTATAGTATAGTTTGAAGTCGGGTAACATGATACTTCCAGATTTGTTCTTTTTCCTTAGTCTTACTTTGGCTATGTGGGCTCTTTTTTTGGTGCCGTATGAATTTTAGGATTGTTTTTTCTAGCTCTGTGAAGAATGATGCTTGTATTTTGATGGGAATTGTATTGAGTTTGTAGATTGCTTTTGGCTGTACAGTCATTTTCACAATATCGATTCTATCCATCCATGGGCATGTGATGTGTTTCCATTTGTGGTGTCTGTGATTTCTTTCAGCAGTCTTTTGTATGATGGTTTTCCTTGTAGAGGTCTTTTATCTCCTTGGTTAGGTATATTCCTATGTATTTTGTTTGTTTGTTTGTTTTTTCTTTGCAGCTATTGTAAAAGGGGTTGAGTTCTTGATTTGAGTCTCAGTTGGGTTGCTGTTGGTGTATAGCAGAGCTACTGATTTGTGTACATTAATTTTGTATCCTGAAACTTTGCTGAATTCATGTATCAATTCTAGAGATGTTTGAAGGAGTCTTTAGAGTTTTCTAGTATACAATCATATCTTCAGCAAATAGTGACAGTTTGACCTCCTTTACCAATTTGGATGCCCTTTATTTCCCTCTTTGTCTGATTGCTCTGGCTAGGACTTCCAGGACTATGTTGAATAGGAATGCTTTCAACTTTTCCCCATTCAGTATTATGTTAGCTGTGGGTTTTTCTTTTATTACCCTAAGGTATGTTCCTTCTGTCCTGATTTTGCTGAGAGTTTTAATCATAATGGGATGCTGGATTTTGTCAAATGCTTTTTCTGTGCCTGTTGAGATATCAGGTGATTTTTGTTTCCAATTCTGTTTAGTATATCACATTGATTCACTTGTGTGTGTAAACTATCTCTGCATCCCTTGGTATGAAACCTACTTAATCATAGTTGGTTATCCTTTTGATGTGCTCTTGGGTTTTGTTAGTATTTTGCTGAGGTTTTTTGCATCATGTTCATCAGGGATTTTGGTCTATAGGTGTTCTTGTTGTTGTTGTTATATCCTTTCCTGGTTTTGGTATTTGGGAGATAACTGGCTTCAAAGAATGATTTAGGGAGGATTCCCTGTTTATCTTTTGGAATATTTTCGTAGGATTGGTACCAGTCCTTCTTTGAATGTCTGACAGAATTCAGCTGTAAATCCATCTGGTCCTGGACTTTTTTGTTGTTGTTGACAATTTTTTTGATTACCATTTCAGTCTCACTTCCTGTTATTGGTATGTTCTGAGTTTCTGGTTCTACCTTGTTTAATCTTAGAGGGTTGTATATTTCCTGGAATTTATCCATCTTCTCTAGGTTTTCTAGTTTGTGCATGTAAAGGTGTTCATAGTACTCTTGAATGATCTTTTTATTTCTGTGGTATTGGTTGTAATATTGTTATAAAGTGTTTGGGTAGACAGGGAGAAGGGAGTCCCCAGCAGAAAACTTTCCTTCTAATATAAAACAGCTCAGAAATAGCTCCCTTCTAACCTCATGCAGTTCAAAGAAATAACTTCTCCTCTAACAACAAGCAGCCTGAAGGATCAGGCTGTAAATCACAGATAAACCACTGGAGCACAGGAGGAGGGTGGGGAGTCTCCTGGGTAATCACCAAACTTCACACTCATACAATGGGCCCCAGTAAAAACAGTGGGCCTTAATAAGCACATTCCTTTCCCTTTAGGACACCAAGATAGAGAAGCTAAAAGTGGACTTGGGGAGGCGGGGCGGGGCGGGGGGGAGGGAGAGGTGGGGTGGTTGGGGGGCAGCGGGGATGCCTGCACCTGCAAGATGATGTCTGGGAACAGACACAGAAACTCTCCCTCCCAGATAAGCAAAAGAAAGCATCACAGACTAAGTCTGCCCATGTGATCCAGGAATGAAGTGAGAGCTGATTAAAACAAAAAAAAAAAAAAAAAAAAAAAACTCCGCGCGCTATACAGATAACACACCTGGTCCCAACTAAATCATCAGGCCCTAGGAGGATAAGACATCCCCTCCTCACTGGCACCGCCCACGCCACCTGCCACTAATCCCCTCCTCACTAGCCCATTTATAAGAACCCTTACATTTTTACTACAACTTAGCAACCTGCTCAGGACCCCTCTCGGCAAGGGAGAGCTGTTCTTTCTTTTTGCCTATTAAACTCCCGCTCCAAACTCCAGTCTGTGTGTGTAGTGTGTGTCCACGACCTCTATCTCCTTGACCATTCCACCAAGAACGTTGGTATTTACCCCAGACAATGAGGCTGCTTCAATATCTCCCATTTCATTTCTAATTGAGCTTATTTGTATCTTCTTCTCTCTTGTTTTCTTGGTTAATCTAAGGGTCTACCAATTTTACTTATCTTTTCAAAGAACCAAACCACTTTTGTTTCACTTTTGTTTTGTTGTTATTGTTGTTGTTTCAGTTTCCTTTAGTTACTCTCTGATCCTTCTTTCTTTTCTCTTGCTGCGTTTGGGTTTGGTTTGTTCTTGTTTCTCTTTTTCCTTGAGGTGTGACCTTACATTGTCTGTTGTGCTCTTTCAGAATTTTTTATGTATTACACACATTTTGATTTAATGTTATGAACTATCCTCTTAGCACTGCTTTTGTTTTATCCCAGAGGTTTTGATAGGTTGTGTCACTAATGTCATTCAATTCAAAGAATTTATTTTTCAGCTTGATTTCATTGTTGACCCCAAGGTCATTCAGGAGCAGTTTATTTAATTTCTATGTATTTGCATGGTTTTGAGGGTTCCTTTGGAGTTGATTTTCAGTTTTATTCCACTATGGTCTGAGAGAGTACTTGATATAATTTCGATTTTCTTAAATTTATTGAGACTTGTTTTTTAATTTTCTTTTTTTTTGAGGAGTCTCGCTCTTGTTCTACTTGTTTGATTTTGTTGTTGTAACTTTCCAGTGTATTTTGCATTTCATAAGTGTGTCTTTCATTTCCAGAAGTTGTGGTTGTTTTTTCTTTATGGTATCTATTTCTCTGGAGATTTTTAATCCATATCCTGTATTTTTTCACTTTTCTTTGGTGCCTCCTTGAGTAACATAATAATCGACCTTCTCAATTCTTTATCTGACAATTTAGAGCTTTCTTCTTGGTTTGGATCCATTGCTGGTGAGCTAGTGTGGTCTTCTGGGGATGTTAAAGAACCTTGCTTTGTCATATTACCAGAATTGTTTTTCTGGTTCTTTCTCGTTTGGGTAGACTATGTTAGAGGAAAGATCTGGGGCTCAAAGGCTGCTATTCAGATCCTTTGTACCATGGGGTGATCCTTTGATGTGGTGCACTCCCCCTTCCTCTAAGGATTGGGCTTCCTGAAAGCCAGACTGCAGTGGTTGTTACCGCTCTTCTGGGTCTAGCCACCCAGCAGAGCTACTAGGCTCTGGGCTAGTACTGGGGAGTGTCTGCAAAGAGTCTTGTGATGTGATCTGTGTTGGAGTCTCTCACCTGTAGATACCAGCGCCTGCTCCAGTGGAGGTAGCATAGCAGTGAAGTGGACTCTATGTAGTTTTGTTTACTGAACTGGTTTTCTTGAATACTGGATGTACTAGCAGTGCAGTTGTTACGTGGACAGACTCAGGACCTCTGGTTAGCCAGGATGTTACAGGCAGTGGAATTAGCGGTTCTTTTATGAGTTGCTATAATGGCTTGAGTTAGTTGGCCTCTAGCCAGTAGGTGGAGCTTTCAAGAGAGAATCAGCTGTGGCAGTATGGGAGGATACAAGCTTGCCCTAAGGTCACCTGGGTAAGTTTTTGGTTTCTTTTTTTTTTTTTTTTTTGAGACGGAGTCTCGCTCTGTCGCCCAGGCTGGAGTGCAGTGGCCGTATCTCAGCTCACTGCAAGCTCCGCCTCCCAGGTTTACGCCGTTCGCCTGCCTCAGCCTCCGGAGTAGCTGGGACCACAGACGCCCGCCACCTCGCCCGGCTAGTTTTTTGTATTTTTTAGTAGAGACGGGGTTTCACCGTGTTAGCCAGGATGGTCTTGATCTCCTGACCTCGTGATCCGCCCGTCTCGGCCTCCCAAAGTGCTGGGATTACAGGCTTGAGCCACCGCGCCCGGCAAGTATTTGTTTTTTTCAGCTGATGGGTGGGGACATAGAACTCCCAAGAGATTATGTCCTTTGTTTTTGGCTGCATGGTGGGTTGGTGGTGGGGGCTGGCAGCAGTGTGTTGAGAAGGATCACCAGGTTGGGGAAGGGTGAGGCTTGTCTGAGCTTAGATTGTCCTTGGGCAGGGCTTGCTGTGGCCACCGTGGGGCATGGGGGTGTGGTTCTCAGCCCTGGGAACATGCCCCAGGCTAGGAGCCTCACACTGAGAAAGCAAGCATGGCTTTCAGGCTCCCTGCATGCTGCATCTTCTGTGTTCATATCTGCACTTCCTGTTTGACCCTCTCCCACCCCTTTCTCGATTCTTCCCAGGAAAATTCACGCGCAATTAAAATTACTACAGAGTTCACCTGGAAGTTTCCTTCTACCTGTGGTCCTTCCCTAATTCCAATGGCAGCCTTCCCGAAGGACCCCTGTGAGATAAAAGTCAGAAATGGCTTCCCTGGGGACCCGGAGTGCTTATAGGGCGGTTCCTGCTGTTGCTTCTACTTTTATTTTTCGCTCAGCACTCCAAATTCATTTCAGCTGTAGGTAAGGTTAAATTCTACTGATTCTGGAATTTTCAGGTTCCCCAGTGAGGATGCATGATCAAAGGCAGACTTTCCTCCTCTCACACTTTGGGCACTTAACAGTTTTTCTGCTGTCTCATGGAGTTTGCAACGGCAAGCTGCTTCTTTCAACGGGTCTGTGAATTCTTTTGGTTTTCCTGGTATGTTTCTGGAGTAGTTGTTGGAGCAAAAGTTCATGATGTGAGTCTCCACATGCTGTTTCTGTGCGTTTGAGTGGGAGCTGGAAGTTAGTCCAGCCTCCTCCACCATTTTTTTCTCTTTTTATTGTTTTTAAAGGTTACAAGGCCTTTTTTCTTTCTGTAAAGTAAGTCTTTACAAGTAGTCTATTTTACTATTTAAAAATTAAAGTTTTTTGTTATATTATTGAATGAATGAAAAGTGAAATATATGTGACAGGTCTTCTGATGTGCTCTAGGAGTCGGAAATTGAATGAGAGATCCTCTCTGACTTCAGTGAGCTCAGATATTTATATTTCTTCTTTTCTGGAGACGGAGTTTTGCTCTTGTTCCCCAGGCTGGAGTGCAACGGTGGGATCTTGGCTCACCACTTCCCGGGTTCCAGCGATTCTCCTGTCTCAACCTCCTGAGTAGCTGGGATTACAGGTGTAAAGGTAAACTGAGGCTGGAGCCGAACCGGAACGAAGACACAAGGCAAATGGCAGTGAGAATAGCCTTTTATTAGGGCTTGTGGGCGAGGTTCCTCGGTCCAAAGGCGTGGGCCGAGGGCTGAGGGAGGAGGGTAGGGGCTTTTTATAGCCTGAGAGGTAGGGAAGCTGGTTGTGCAAACAGGGCCCGGGGGGGTCTTGAAACTACTAGAGCAGGAGTCGAGTAAGGGTCATGAGGAAGGGGTCTTTGGAAACTGTTATACGAACTTGTGGAATGCAGGTGAGCTGCAGGTCATGGGGGAGTGTGGTTGCCCAGACTTAGGCAAGTCTGCGGGTGTGTTCAAAGAGGAAAGGAAGTCTCGAACAAAGGGCCTGCTATGCTAGGCCGGGTAACACTGCCATGTTGGGCCTAGATTCCTGCCTAACAACAGGCATGTGCCACCACGCCCGGCTAATTTTGTATTTTTAGTAGAGTCGGGCTCCTCTGGAGCTCCTGACCTCAGGTGATCTGACCACCTCGGCCTGGGATTATAGGCGTGAGCCACCGCACCCAGGATTTGTTTCTTTTTAAAGAAAGATTCTTTTTTTTTTTTTTTTTTTTTTTTTAAGAGACGGAGTCTCGCTCTGTCGCCGGGCTGGAGTGCAGTGGCCGGTTCTCAGCTCACTGCAAGCTCCACCTCCCGGGTTTACGCCATTCTCCTGCCTCAGCCTCCCGAGTAGCTGGGACTACAGGTGCCCGCCACCTCGCCCGGCTCGTTTTTTGTATTTTTTAGTAGAGACGGGGTTTCACCGTGTTAGCCAGGATGGTCTCCATCTCCTGACCTCGGGATCCGCCCATCTCAGCCTCCCAAAGTGCTGGGATTACAGGCTTGAGCCACCGCGCCCGGCCTAAAGAAAGATTCTTATGTTGGAGCTTATGAGTTGAAAGACTTCGAGAAAACCCACGGAATCCCCTCAAATTGTATACAGATTTTTGTGATATATTTATTTGTGTTTTTCTGAGTATTCGTGTGAGGAGACCACCAAACAGGCTTTATGTGAGCAACAAGGCTGTTTATTTCACCTGGCTGGAGGCGGGCTGAGTCCAAAAAGAGTCAGCAAAGGGTGGATTATCATTAGTTATTACAGGTTTTGGGATAGGTGGTGGAGTTAGGAGCAATGTTTTGCAGGCAGGGGGTGGATCTCGAGGATGGGGAGAATTACAAAGAACCTTCTTAAGGGTGGGGAAGATTACAAAGTACATTGATCAGTTAGGGTGGGGCAGAAATAAATCACAGTGGTGGAATGTCATCAGTTCAGGCTATTTTCACTTCTTTTGTGGATCTTTGGTTGCTTCAGGCCATCTGGATGTACACGTGCAGGTCACAGGGGATATGATGGCTCAGCTTGGGCTCAGAGGCCTCACATTCCTCTTCACTACAAAGTAGTGAAGCGCTGGAGCAGCGAAAAATTTTGGGGGTGGTATGGAGAGATAATGAGCGATGTTTCTCGGAGCTGCTTCAAGTGGGATTAGGGGCAGCCTGGGAACCTACAGTGGGAAAGATTCAACTGAAGAAAGATTTTGGGGTAAGGGGTGATATTGTAGGGTTGTTAGAAGGAGCATTTGTCGCATAGAATTATTGGTGATGGCCTGGATGCGGTTTTGTATGAATTGAGAAACTAAATAAACGAAAGACACAAGGTCCGAATAAAAGAAGGAGAAAAAGAATTATTAAAGGACTAAGAATTGGGAGTACCCAGGATGTCCAATTAGAGAGTGTCCAAGGGGGTTCAACGTTATTGTTTGATTGCTTGGAGAGTTTTGGGCTCTATCCTTGAGTTTTTTTATGTTGTCATATACCAAGCCAGATCGATTTAGGTAAAAACAACACTCTTCATTTAAAAATAAACAGAGTCCAGTGAGTAAGTCGAGGCCTCGGTGATTTTGGAGGAAAGAGAAATGCAAAGCCAGCAACTATTTGTTAAAGAAGGATTAGAAACAGCTAGGAGAGAGTGAGATTGATAGTGTGGTGGAGATGACTGGGGAGAGGTGGCATAAGAACGGGAACCAGAATAAGAGTAAGTATAAAAGTAAAGAGTAGCACTTCATCAGGGTGAAAGTATTGGAGTGTACTTTGTCACTGAAGGTCTTCTATCCACTTAGAGAGACTTAAGGGTGGCAATTTGAGGTAAAACCAGGAGGCACTAAATACCAAGAGCCTGAGAAACTGCTTGGGTGATTTGACTTATAAAAGGCTGGTCTTTTACTGGACTATATAGAAATGTGAAGGTCAAACTGAGGAATTATGTCCGCAGTGGCCTTCTCAGACCCCGTGGGAAAGGCCTCTACCCACCTAGTGAAAGTGTCTATCCAGACCAGGAGGTATTTTAGTTTCCTGACTAAATAAAGGCATGTGAGTAAAGTCAATTTGCCAGTCCTGGATGGGGGCAAAACCCCCAGCTTGATGTGTAGGGAGGGGAGGGGGCCTGAGAAATTCCTGAGGAGTAGTAGAATAGCAGATGAAACACTGAGAAGTGATTTCCTTGAGGATAGATTTCCACGATGGAAAGGAAATGAGAGGTTCTAAGAGGCAGGCTAGCGGCTTCTAACCTACGTGGAAGAGGTTATGAAATGACGACAGAATAGAATGGGCCAGTGAGGCTGGAAGGGGATATTCTCCTTGGTCCAAGAACCATTTGCCTTGTGTGGGAAGAAATTGATTGGTGGAAGTTTCAGTGGGGGAGTGGGTGGGAGTGGGCTAGATGAGAAGGAGAAAAGCTGCCGTAAGGGATACAAGTTGGAACTCTAGCTGCTTCTTTAGTTACCTTATCAGCATAAGCATTGTCCTGAGCCATGGGATCTGATGCCTTTTGATGGCCTTTACAGTGAATGACTCCAGCTTCCTTTGGAAGTAAAGCAGCTTTGAGAGGGATTTTTATTAAAGAGGCATTAATGATGAAGGACCCTTGCATAGTGAGGAAACCCCTTTCAGCCCATATAACAGCACGGTGGTGCAAGATAATGTGAAGTGGGAGCAGGCATTTCAAATGGCGAAAGCAGTAGCAAGAGAGGGAGAGTGGTGGGAGGTGCCACGTACTTTTCAATGACCAAATCTCATTTGTATTCAGAGGGAGAGCTCACTTATCACCAAGGGAATGGCCCAAGCCATTCATGAGGGATTTGCCCCCATGATCCAGACATCTCCTGCCAAGCCCTACCTCCACCACTGAATTTGCCCCCATGATCCAAGCAGCTCCTGCCAAGCCCCACCTCATTACATTTCCACATGAGATAGGAGTGTGGACAAATGTTCAAACTATATTGTAGCAGGACGGGCGGCAGACAAAACTCCTCAGACACAGAAGGAGTTACAGAAGAAAGGGGTTTATTCGGTCGGAGGCATCGGCAAGACTTCAGTCTCAAGAGCCGAGCTCCCCGAATGAGCAATTCCTGTCCCTTTTAAGGGCTCACAACTCTAAGGGGGTGCACGTGAGAGGGTCGTGATTGATTGAGCAAGCAGGGGGTACGTGACTGGGGGCTGCATGCTCCCATTAGATCGGAACAAAACAAGATAGGGATTTTCACAGTGCATTCCTATACAATGTCAGTAATCTGTAGATAAGAGAACCAGTTAGGTCAGGGGTCGATCTTTAACTACCAGGCCCAGGGCGCGACGCCGGGCTGTCTGCCTGTGGATTTCATTTCTGCCTTTTAGTTTTTACTTCTTCTTTCTTTGGAGGCAAAAATTGGGCCTAAGACAATATGAGGGATGGTCTCCTCCCTTAATATCAAGACAGAACTCATCTAACTAATTGAGTACAATTAATGTTGTAATAAGGATAAAAAGCAAGATATTTAGGAGGTTAGCATAGAGATTTAGGAGATTTAGGAGATTAGCCTGCCTATCATGTTCAAGTTTCTATGTAGGACTCATTTCATAATAGACCCTTGGGCCAAGTTTACCCTGTTTCATGCCCCATCTCTCACATGCAATACAGTGACTGGTATGTAGTGATGATTTTTATCAGTGAGGATCCTGGTAGTAATAGGTGGATTTTTTTTTTTTTTTTTTTTTGAAGATAGTTTCTTGAAGGGACTATTTGCAGAGGTGTGACCATGGTTTAAGATAACCAAGAAAGGATGATGAATCACTAAGGAACTAGCAACACTTGGAAACTGTTATCCATCCAGGTGACAGGGCAAGGGTAGAAATCGTGTTCCAGAACTCAGTAAGACTTCTAGGCATGAAAGAGGAGCCTTCTTAACAGAAGCTGTGGCCAAACAAGAAACAAGGCAGGGAAGAAATGGGGAATAAATTATGCCATTATTTCTCTTTCCTTCCATCCTTTCTTTTTCTGCTGAAACTTCCTCTCACTGGTGAAACCAGAAGCTAAATGGCAAGTGAATCCCTAGAAATAAGGTGAGGTAGAGATGCAGAGCAAGGCAGATAAAACTTGAAAATGGATCTGGCAGGAGAAAAATGGAAATAATCAACAGAGTGCTCAATACTTATTTGTTGAATTAAATTGAATTTTTATTGTTAATCATAATTTAGCCTTACGTATTCTTAAAGTGGAAAACAAGCAAATGCCTGATGGTTTAATGTTTTCTTATATACAAAACTTTAATCCTTGAAATAAAAATCTCTTTGAAATTTTGGAGGCAACTATTTCATCTTTTGAATGGTTGAAATAGTAAAAAGTTGCAAAAATTAATCTATAAAAATTTGATATTAAAATAACTCAGCTTTTTAATACGTTATATTTTTCTTTCTTCCATTTTTTTTTTTTTTTTTTTTTTTTTGAGTTTTGCTCTTGATGCCCAGGCTGGAGTGCAATGGTGCGGTCTTGGCTCACTGCAACCTCCGCCCCCTGGGTTCAAGTGATTCTCCTGCCTCAGCCACCTGAGTAGCTGGGATTACAGGCATGTGCCACCATGCCCAGCTAATTTTGTAGTTTTAGTAGAGATAGGGTTTCTCCGTTGGTCAGGCTGGTCTCGAACTACCAACCTCAGGTGATCCGCCTATCCTGACCTCCCGAAGTGCTGGGATTACAGGCGTGAGCCACCGCGCCCGGCCTGAGACTTATATATTTTAAATGTACATTTTTCAAAATGTGGAAAACTGGGGTAGTTAACCTAGGAAAGACCAGTTCATTTTCCAGAGGCTACCTCAAAAGCACTTTTCTGAATCTTCTGTTACTTTTACGTATTTAAAGGTTATAGAACTTTGAACTTCTGTTATAATACTCATTAAATAGTGTCATTTTTATTGAACTTTTTAATTTTTTTTTTTTTTTTTTTGAGACAGAGTCTTGCTCTATCCCCCTGGCTGGAGTGCAGAGGCATGATCTCAGCCCACTGCAACCTCCACCTCCCAGATTCGAGACATTCTCATGCCTAAGCCTCCTGAGTAGCTGGGATTACAGGAGCCTACCACCATGCCCAGCTAATTTTCATATTTTTAGTAGGTACTGGGTTTCACCATATTGGCCAGGCTGGTCGCGAACTCCTGACCTGAGGTAATCCACCTACCTTGACTTCCCAAAGTGCTGGGATTACAGGCACGAGACACCATGCCCAGCCTTTATTTTTTGAGAGTCTCACTCTGTTGCCCAGGCTGGAGTATAGTGGCACAATCTCAGCTAACTGCAACCTCCACCTCCCAGGTTCAAGTGATTCTCATGCCTCAGCCTGCTGAGTAGCTGGGATTACAGGCACATGCTCCCATGCCCAGCTAATTTTTGTATTTTTAATAGAGATGGGGGTTTCACCACGTTGGCAAGGCTGGTCTTGAAATTCTGACTTCAGGTGACCTGCCCGCCTTGGCCTCCCAAAGTGTTGGGATTACAGGCATGAGCCACCGTGCCCAGCTTTTATTGGTAATATTAAAAGCAGTTCACATTTGCTGTTTGTTTGACATATCCCAGGTCACTGTGCTAAATCTTTTACATATATTCTTATATTTTATCCTCACATAACCCTGTGAGGTGTCAATACTGTTTCTATGCCCTTGGGATGCATCATTGTACAAAATAAGTTCCACAAAGGCTACAGATCTTTAGATTCTGATATTAATATTTCTATACCATTCTGTTGTTGTTAGTATTCTCTGGTTACTCTTGAAATTGAGCGCCTTTTCATATGTTTTAGCCATTTAGTTTTGTGTGTGTGTTTTGTGAAATCACTGACTTTTAGTCTTTTGCCCATTTTCTATTTGGTTGTCTGTGTTTTTATTATTAATTTGGAGGAATCCTATATGTATATTTGAATATGTGCCGTTAGCTTTGTGTTGCAGATGACTGGTGTCATGTGTGAAGATATAATTCACATATGAAATAGTTGAATAGTTTGATTGGACTAAAACCAGAAAGCTCAAAATATGATAACACCAGGGAAACCCTAGAAAATGGCAAAAATATACCTCAGCAGAACATTTTCTTTAAATCAGTACATCTTCTGTTCAGGAATAACCTGTTTCAGGCAGACTAGACAACCTGAAAGGAACCCTAAAGATCGTTTGCCTCTCTGGTAGGTAGCTCTAGGCTTTCACTCCTCTGCCAGGGAATGAATCTTCTATTGCTGAAATGGCCTTGATGTCATTGCCTGGTGAAAAGGTGTGACTTAAAGCTGGAACTGATGGGGAGAGAGGCCTAGAGGAAAGTCCTTCATCTTGTCCTCTGGCTCTAGATTTCGCAGAGTTTTTGCGTATTAAAGTTAGATCACCTTCATGAGGCTGCCCTTGCTAACCTGATGTTTCTCATTATAAAGTCATTCCTTGAAGGTTGGGACTTTGATTTCCTATGACTCGGTGTATATTTCCTTACAGAACTTGAAGGCCGATGGCTGAATAGCTTTTTGGTTTTAGCCTCCCATTAGTCTCAGCCTCCATCTTACTGTGTCTGCACCAATGAAGAAGTATATTCATTCTGTTCCCTAGGGAGATTATGCTAGTGTTTTTAAAGTCTCTGCCGACTCTTCAGAATTTGCCTCTCAAATCCTTATCAGACAAAAATGTTTCTGCGGTTTCACTGCTTAATTTTGTAGCCATTAGAATTTGTTTTGGCTCCAAATGCCTAAAACCCCAAAATATAGTGGCTTAGGAAGATAGAACTTTTATTTTTATCCCATGTATTAATAAATAGAGGCAATTCAGGGGTGGGAAAGCAGCTCCATCTGGAACCAATGTCTTTTCATACTTTATCCAAGAGGGCTGCTCCAGCAATAATGTATGCATTCCAGCCAGCAGGAAGGAGAACTGGAAAAGGAGAAGGACATCTCCCTACCCCTCTGTAGGACTTCTCAGAAGTTGCGTACACTACTCTGGTTATATCTTATGAGCCAACGCTTAGTTAGCATAGCCATACTTAAGTCTAAAGGAGGCTTGGAAAAATGTATCTAGCTAAAAACAGGAATTCCTGATCTTATTGAAAAAAAGAGAATAGATATTGAGGATTACCATTGATCTTTGCCACACAAATCTTTTGTTATTGCGACACTAAATAGTTTCCTAAGATGTTTAAGGAGAAAAGCTCAGAATAATATGGGTATATAGCCAATTTAAAATAAATTGTCATCAGAATTAGCTTATATCTGACATTCTGAATTTTGGGCCCTTACTTTAAAATTTTTACACTGGTCTAGAAGGGTAGACATTAACTTTTGAATTTTTTATCATTTTTGTTAAGTTTGGAAGCTTGACTTCTTTCCTAAACATTGATGTAAGATTTCATGAAATTTTTAAATATAGCAAATGCTGTTGAACATTGCAAATGTAAAATATGGAGGAGGAAATAGGTGCTTTTTCTCTTTATAGAAGATAAATATATCAAACCCACTTCAAAATCATCTATAGAAAAAATTTTAGCAGTAGGTAATATAAAAGCTCTCGGTTAGAATGGATTCAAATATATGGAAATTAAATGAAAATCTAGAATCATTTCAGTTCACTGAGAATTAGCTGATACAGTGAGCAGCAGATATAATCCCATAGACTGCATATTTTTTAAAGTCCTGGTCTTCACAGTAGAGCTTAAAGAAAATGTAGTATTGTAACGTAATTATTCTCATTATTAAAAATGATTTACTTTTAAAACCCAGCATGTTACATCATAAGTAATACTCATTTTTTCTTCCATAGGTAAGAAGTTTGATAGCTGTAGGACTGGGTGTTGCGGCTCTTGCATTTGCAGGTAAGATAAAGAATATATGACAATAAATTGCAGGAGAAATATTTCCAAATAGTGTCTACAGTGATTCATTGAGTAGACCTTTAGTATTCTGAGGTTTTGGTTTTCAGACATAATACATTCTCACTCTTTCCACCATTTGTAGTTACTGAACATTTGTCATTGTAGCAAAATCTAGATAAACTTTATGGGGAAGAAAATTAGTGATACAAGAGCTAGGAAAACTAGCTCCAATAATAGTTTATCTTCCTAGCATTTTTTTTCAGTTTGAGGTATAGTATACTATAAAAAGAAATTTTAATATTGTGCAATGTAAGTGGCATGGAGTTCCTTTATTCTCCCATATTTATTTTTTATTGCAGATAGGTTTATACATTTTAAGCTGTCAGTTCTTTCTCATGAGTGTAGTTGTTCTGTATAGTTTATTAATTTGTCTCTCAACATATTGGTATAATTACCTTGATAAATCCAGGAGAATGTTTTTCACTGCTAAAATTACCTTTTTGGAAAGAATAGTTTTGAAGATCTAAAGTAAATTTGCTGAGTCTGTCATTAACTTACCATAGTTTTAAATTACATAGCTTTTCCCTAAATATTAATTTGCAAATATGTCCTTATTGATAAAGATTTACTTTCTGGTTCTAGCATTTGTGTTTGTAAGTTCTATCAGTTTGATCTTGTTAATTGGATCTTTTAGGCAAAGCTGCATTCCATTGTAGCTATATGGAGTTTAGTAAGATCTAATAGAAAAATGAGAAATAAGAGGGTCTTGTTTTGTATGGCATTTAATTTCTCATAATTATCATTTAAAACACTAATCTTTTATCTTGGAAGTGATGAAACACTTCAACAATCAGAACTTTGAACTCTCGATCAGTGGTTCAGATTCTCTTGGTGTTTTTGTCGTCAGGGTCTTATGTCTCAGTTATATAACTTAATGAATTTCTGAGGTTTCATGAGAAGAATATCAGGTCTCAAACAGAATTCTGACAAACTTGCCCCTAAGCATAAAGGAATTTTAGTATTAATTAGAGTAGGCATAGTTATGAATTCAAATGTAAGATTTTGATTTGAAATTAAAGATATATTTTTCCAGTATCATCTTTGTAAAATGACAAGAATTGGTGTGTGTATTCTGTATAGACCACACTATTCCCAACCTCATATTACTGACTAGAATATTATATTAAATAACAGCAAGATCTCTTCCAGAGCCAAATACAACCAAATAGTAGAATTTAGGAGAAAGTACACTTAGATTTGTTAGCACTAGGTCTTCTAGTTAGAGTAAACCTCCAGATGTCACTTCTTGAAGCATTCAAATGCTTTTTAACTGAAATTAGAAGTCAATCACTGTGGTTTTGAAGAATTTTGAGGTAATATAAAAGCTACATTTCATACTATTATAAAATCAAATGGAAGATGACATCTATGTGATAAGAGATACAGGCAAGTTAGGGAATCAGCCTCATTTAATTTCACTTTATTTAATGTTCTCCTTTATCTCAAGAGCTTTTTATCTTTACATTTTCCCATTTCTGGCATCCTGTCTTTCACTGTAACATGTTTGCACAGAAATAACATTATGCATAGGCAGGTAAAGTTTTCTAAAAGGTCTAGGTAGTTGAATTTTTGCAGTAGAACTCTTGATTTGCAAATAGACTTATGGTTAGAAGTTGAATTAAAGCATGTAGTGTCATATACTGATTTTCTAGCAAGACTTTTGGAGAAAGAGATACTGGTAGAAGACAATCTGATTGGGGTACAAAAGATAAATTAGCTAGATAGTATTTTACTCTTATTTGATGCCCTGAAAATAATTTAGAACCTGTTTTACTATTGACTTTTAGTTGTTAAAACTCAGGGGAGTTTTGATTATTAAGATTCCTAACTAAGGAAAGAACTAAAAATAAGTTTTTGGAGAGAGTAGCCATCCTCAGTGAGAAAAATTGATAATAACATCCTTGGTAAATATTTCATATGTAATTGCTTTTTTACTTTAGAGATAATTCCATTAAAACCATTTCTGTGCAGTATAGATCATAAATATAATTTGTTTTCTATATATTTCAAAGTGATTATCATAAAAAGCAATACAGTTAATCATTTTAGTATTTTAAGTATCTTTTATACATAATAGGACTTTACAGTTTGTTGTAGAAAGAATACTAGGATTTTTTTTTTTGTGATATATACCATCATATAAATGTAAGATATTATACATAAACATTGAAAATTTCTAGTTTTATGATCATAAACCAGAACTTGATAAATTTAACGGCTATGATAATGGTATTAACATGAAATTCTGCCCTCTAATAAATTAAAAATATGAAAAAAATTGACCATCTTTCTGGTAAGTTTTGAAATACTTATTGAAATGACGTATGTAAACTATCAATAAATACTGTGGCAAGCACTTTGAAGGTGTTGATTGATTTTGATTATAGAAAATATGTTTGCTTTTATTCCTTTTACTATTTAGGTCGCTATGCATTTCGGATCTGGAAACCTCTAGAACAAGTTATCACGAAAACTGCAAAGAAGATTTCAACTCCTGTAAGTTAAACGTGGCTTTAGTTAGAAAATTCATTTTGATTTTTGTTCATGTGACATATTTGAGTTAACTTAGAAAATGGTCTTGGATTTTCCAACGTTTGTAGAAGTTTATTTCCTTCACTATATCATTGGTGAGTTTGTCTAATTTACTGGCTCAGTTTCTTTTAATTTCTTGGTCACATTATTTTTATATCTAACTTTATTCCTGGTTTTGACATCTAATTATTATAATCTGTTTAGTAGTATTACATCAACTTTGATGTAATTGTTTTCTCCATTTAGTTACTGTTCATTTATTCAATAAACATTTATTGAGTCCCCATCCCTGTGCCAGCAGCTTGGAATAGCTGATGAACAAAGAAGACATGGTTCTTGTCCTGATGAATCTTACTCAAGAGTTGATACCATCTTGAAATTTGAAACTAGTCCCTTTACAACATCATGCCTGGCCATCTCAAACATAAAACTATGAGATTCCAACCGTGAAATGCTGTAGAACTTATTATACATTTTTGCACCAGCATTATAGCTACTCTGGGGAGCTGAATATAAGTGAAAAAATGAATGACAGTGTGTATCCGTAAAAGCAACAGTATGGATTGTAGTTTGCAACCACTGAAGACAATATAAAGAAAAGTCACTGAGGCCCTGCAGTGTCAACGTTGGCTTCAGGGAAGAAGCAGATCTGGGATAGATCAACTTGGTTGAGATTTGAGACTCTCAAATTGCTGCAAACCAAGTTGATCATCAGCTTTTCTAAGTTCCTGGCACAGGGATGAGGACTCACTAAATGTTTCTTAAACAAATGAATACTAATTAAACAGGGAAAGTAAGTTATGTCAAAGTTGATATAATACTACTAAATGTAAAACTACTAAACTACCTATTTTATATATGTTTTTTCAATAAATACTTCAAAACTTACCAGAAAGACTAGTTTTTTCCAAGTTTATAATTTATTGGAGGACAGAATGTCATGTTAATACCATTATCACAACTATTAAATTTATCAAGTTCTAGTTGATGATCATAAAACTAGAAATTTTCAATGTTTATGTATAGCATCTTACATTTATATTATGGTATAGGTCACAAAAAATGAATTGTTTCTTTTAGCAAAGGCGTTACAGGCTTGCGAGGCTTAGTTAGCCATGAACAATGACAGCACCAAAGGATGACATACTGACAAATAATTAAACTTAGATTCAAAAAAACAGCAAGTGATTTTACTGTCCTATAAATGCATGTCTGTGATTAGAGGGGAACATAGGTGTATTTTCTGTTTTCCTATTTTTGTTTTATTCAGCTAAAATATTGGTAGGTATTCAGTAAATATTCTTTGAGCACCTACTACATACTACATTATCATAGACAGTGGAATATAGTTATGGACCAAAGACATTGCCCTAGGAGCTTACATGTTAGTGGAGAGACACAGTAAAAAAAAAGAAAAGAAAAGAAAAATGAAGTAAGATACATAATACCTAGAAGTGTTGAGTGCTTTTGAGAACACTAAATCAGGGTAAGAGGCTAAAGAGTAACAGCAGTGAGGAATCTTTACATTAGATAGGCCAGGTAAGGTTTCTCCAAGAAGGTAAGGGAGCAGGCCATACGAGCCTCTGGTGTGAGAGCTTCCTGGGTGGTCGGATCACTGCAAAGGTCCTGAGGTGCAAATGAGCCTAGCAGCAAGAGTATCTCCAAAGGAGTGTTTGAAGGAAATAGTGGTAGCTTGGGCCCAGATCCCTTAGGGCCTAATAGACAATGAAAAAAAACTTCAAATTTTACCTTAAGCATGATAGAAAGCCCTTGGAAGGGTTTGAGCAAGGAGGCAATGTGATTTGCATTTTAGGTTATCACTCTACTTGCTACCTAGGGTCAGAGTAGAAGCTGTGAAACCAGTAAGCGGGTATTGAGATAGTCCAGGTGATAGATGATGATGGCTTGAAATAGAGTAGTAGCAATGGACACAGTAACATAGTTCTTTAAATGAATTCTATTTATATCTTTCCATATGTTTATAAATAATAAATGGAGAGAATTTCAGAAATTGTTTCTTTTCTGTTATGGTGATCTTCAGTACACCGTAAATAGAAAATCACCAAGCTTTGCAGAACTACATTATTTAACACTGTAAAGGAAGAGAGAGCAAGAAAATGAGAAAATCTTTAGTGCTTGGTAGAGGCTCACAGATAAGGCAGGGTAATTCAGGAGATTATAAGGGATACGCTCATGTAAACTCTTTCTTCAGTGGCTTACATGACCTGCTCCATCATCTTCTCAGAGGAGTCTTATTTGTCCTATTTAATATAAAGAGTCTGAGCCTGGTACCTGCATTTCTTAAAGGGAAATGATGTGTACCCCCCTTTCCCTCCTTGTGGGCCTCAAGGTAAGAAACCTAGCTTTCAATAAATCTGGCTTCTTTTTCACAAAGTGCTACTCTTAGAGTTTACAGTAAAACATCTTAGAATATCTTTATCATAATCATTATTATATTTTTACCTCAGTAAAGATGCAAGTATTTTTAAACAATTTAAAAAATAGTAATCATTCCAAGGAAACTGAGAAATGAAGTATGTGCCTACTTTCTCTTGGTACTAATGAATCCCGATGTCATACCTCATAAACACAGTATATATAGTGTTTTGATTTTGTAAATATTATTAATTATTGAACCAAATAGGGTTACTAAAAAGACAGGAACTGTAATTGGGTGTCACTGTCGTTCAAAGGAGATTGTCCAGGGCTCAAGTTTCAATGGGGGTCTCTTTTCATTGGTTTTTTAAACTTCATTTTTTTTTTCTCTAAGCTTTAACGTGTTTTTCAATCTTACCTTTCTCTTTTTCACACTTTTTTTTTATTTTGCTGAAATAGTGCATAGAATAAGTTTTTTATATGGAACACATGGATGATAAATGTTTTTTCTGCTTTGTTAAACAGTTTGTTTCTTTTGTTCTCACTGTTAATTATCAGCTGCTAGCTCCTTGAAATTTGGTGGAGCCAACATTAGAGAAGTATAGAAATCTCTGCTGAGACTAAGCCTCAGTGTCTGCACTCCTGCATTCCTGCATACTCACAGCTAGATTTTTTGATGGTCTTATTATTCTTATTCCATTGTAGACAACCTGTTGTTTTGGTTTTTCTTGTTTGGGTTTTGGGTTTTAGGTTTTGGTGGTGGTGGCTTTTTTTTTGCTCTGAAAGTTTGTAGGATTTTCTCTTTCTTACTGATGTTCTAGAATTTCGCAAGAATTCTTAGCCCTAACTTATTTGAAAATGGTCTTTAGTTCTGTAAGATTTTCTTACTTTTTTTTCTTTTATTATTTCTTCCTTTCATTGTCTCTTCTCGGCTTCTGGAACTCCGAACAGAAAGATGTTGGACCTGATAAAAAGATGTCTATCTTGTATGTCTCTTACCAATTTATCTCTTATTTTCCATCTCCTTATCTTTCTTGCTCTTCATTCTACAATGTTTTCACAGCTTATTTTCCAGATCACCAGGTTGACCTTTAGCAACGTCCATTCTGTTATTCAGTCTATCCACTGAATTCTTAACATCGGTAATTTTTTTTTTTTTTTTTTTTGGAGACAGGGCCCGGTCTGTAGTGCAGTGGCGCAATCTTAGCCCACTGCAACTTCTGCCTCCTGAGTTCAAGTGATTTTCCTAGCTCAGCTTCCCGAGTAGTTGGGATTACAGGCACTCGCCACTATGCCCAGCTAAGTTTTGTATTTTTAGTGGAGACGGAGTTTCACCATGTTGGCCAGACTGGTCTCGAGCTTCTGACCTTAAGTGATCCACCCACCTCAACCTCCCAAATTGCTGGGATTATAGGCGTGAGCCACTGCACTTGGCCAACATTAGTAATTTTCTAACTTCCAAGAATTCTTTCTTCTTTCTAGCAAACTATTTTTTAATTATATGGTATCCTTTTGAATATTTCTAAAGCCATTAATTAGAATTTGGCCAAATTCTCTTCTGCTTCCTAATTTATCTCCTTTTCCTAAAGCCAGTTGTTAGGTGTTCATATTGGTTCTTTTTTTCCCCTCCATGATATTGGATTTGCTCAAATGTCCAATGATCCTTGGTTGGTGATTTATATTTATGATGACTAAATTGACTAATAGAAGTAATGTTCTTAACTTTTCTTCAGCAGTTTGGTAGGGTTGCCTCAACAACTTAATGGAATGAGAGTGTTGACCGTGGGCTGTAAATAACATAGGTGGGTTTGTTAACAGGCATGTCTTTCAGAGCAAGGAGACTAGAGGCAGGTACCTGGAGAGTCCAGGAGAGGTTGAGCACTGTGTACATTTTACTCCTTGGCATAGCTTCTCACCTCCCTACACTTCTGGGTTCTGAAATGGGATCTGCTGGTATGCATCTTTGGTTCGTTTAGTACCTACCACCCAGAATAAGATGCATATCAGAGAAAGAGGCATGTGGTTCTCTTTCTCAGCCTAAGGGCAAAAGTGACAGGTGCTTGGTGTCTTAGGCTCTATATTAGTAGAGTAGGAATGATCTGTTTATATTGTTCTGGTTTAATAAGTTATGCTGATTTTTTTATTGTTGTTGACTCTGAATTTAGTGTTCTTGTTTTCTGAAAAGGGTTTCTTCTTTTCTCTGGTGTTTGAGGCTGCTGGGATTTTTCTGTACATGCAAATTTTACCTAGGATTTCTTTTTTTTTTTTTTTTTTTGAGGCGGAGTCTCGCTCTGTCGCCCAGACTGGAGTGCAGTGGCGCAATCTCGGCTCACTGCAAGCTCCGCCTCCCGGGTTCACGCCATTCTCCTGCCTCAGCCTCCCGAGTAGCTGGGACTACAGGCGCCCGCCACCTCGCCCGGCTAGTTTTTTTTTTTGTATTTTTTTAGTAGAGACGGGGTTTCACCATGTTAGCCAGGATGGTCTCGATCTCCTGACCTCGTGATCCGCCCGTCTCGGCCTCCCAAAGTGCTGGGATTACAGGCTTGAGCCACCGCGCCCGGCCAGGATTTCTTTAAACTTTCTGGTTTGCTGTTTATCCCATTTCTTGTTTTCCAGGCCTATTAAGGGTGTTTTAAAATGTACACTGTCTTTTCTCATTTCAAAGGCACTTTGGAAAGCAAAATAACTTTATGATTCAGTCTGCTCTTTTGAACCAGTGCCCTTTTGCTTGATTTTTAAATTAATGTATTAATATATATTGTTGACTCAGCCAATGGCTAATTACCCTTAAATTTTTTTCTGGGGAGAAAACCCATCCTTCGTCTTTTGTTTTTGAGGCTTTTAATTTTCTATTTGTGAATCTGTCCTTTTATTTGAATATTTTATTTGAATATTATTTTCTAAATTGCATTTATTTTGTTTTATGGTCAAGTGAAATTTATGGAAAAATATACTAATTAAAATCATCCTTCGTTAGCTTTATATATCAAATAGATTATTGTATATAATAAAGTTTATAGCTTATGATAAATGTATTCTTTTAAAACTGTGGGATGATCCAGTTCTTCTCTAGTTGCCTGGAGGACTTTTGTGTTTCAAGCTATTGAATGAATGAATTAGCTAATGAAGACTTTGGTTTAACTTAGTAAAGGAGACACAAAATAATCTAACATGGCACTAGAGCATTTAGTTCTAATTTTAGAAGGAAAATGATTTTGATTTTTGTTGTTTATATATACAATATTTTATGAATGGGATAGTACAAAATAATCATTTGTAAGGTCCACGATGTGTTTCTGTTTTTAGAAAAAAAGGACGATTTACTCCATCTATTTGATGGTATGCTTGTTCCTTATAGTAATCTCATTTTTTGGATCTAAACATTTTCTTTGACCTACCACAGCGTTGTCAGAAAATGGTTCTGCAGTGGCTTATATCTGTAAGTCCTAATATAATGCAATATGGGTATATTCTTTTCAAGCTTAAAAGGACCTTTCAGTTTTATTAGTGAAGAGGAGTACAGTTACAATTTTGTGCTTGCTCATGCATAGATATTAATTCAGACATAACAATAGATTAAAATACTGTGATAACAGTTTTGTTCTATTTAAAGTTATATAAGACCTAAAATTTCTAGAAGTTTAGGAAGCATGATTTTCTCTGAAGAAATGTGTAAATACAGTTGACCCTTGAACAACCTGGGTTTGAACTGCACAAGTCCACTTAATCATGATTTTAAAAAGTAAACTCAGTGAGCCCTCCACATCTGCAATGAAATGTACATCAAAAGTGTAGTATTCATGGGATGTAAAACCCACCTACACTGAGGCCAAGTTTTTGTATCTGTGGTTTCTGTAGGGCTGACCGTGGTGCCTGAGTATGTGCTGATTTTAGTATGAGTGGTCCTGGAACCAGTCACCCACAGATACTGAGGGCTGAATGTATTTTAGTAGTGAGTAACATAGCAATTTTTTGTTTTCTCTTTGTATACTTTTCTGCACACAGCCCCAAATGTTAAGTCTCTGTTCTTAAAATGGTCTAGTTCTTTTGGAAGGGTTGTGTTGATTATATGTATATACAGATTGACTTACTCGTAATAAAATCAGTGTTCATATGAACTTCTTCCTGACACTAGATTTTAGGTAGCCTTTTCTGAAACTCTATGTCTACCTGGGCAAAACTGAAAGTGAAAAAATTGCTCAGATACCAATACCTGCTTTTAAGGTTAATGAGCTTTGTGACTATAGTGGGAATGACAGTTAATGAAACATGATAAATTTATCTTTTTTATTATGCTGGCTCCAAATTTTAGAGCTCCCTAAGGTAAATAAAGACTCATTGAAATATTTTTTTCCTGAATAATTAATTACTCTATGTATTAGTTGAGGCATGATTTAAAAACAAAAGTAAGAACAAATATTTGGTGATACTTCTATTTTGTTATGACTAAATGAACTAATTACCTTTAATTTAGGGAGTAAGGTATGCATCAAGGACAAATTTTGGTTTCCTGAAAGAAACCTTAAAACCAGCCCCTATTCCTCTTAAGTCCCTCGTTTTTTGAGACAGTCTGTCTCCGTTGCCCAGGCTGGAGTGCAGTGGTGCACTCGCAGCTCACTGCCCTCCCAGGTTCAAGCGATTCTCCTGCCTCAGCTTCCAGAATGGCTGGGATTACAGGCGTGCACCACCACACCCAGCTAATTTTTGTATCTTTAGTAGAGGCGAGGTTTCACCGTGTTGGCCAGGCTAGTCTCTTAACTCCTGACCTGAGGTGGTCCGCTCACCGCGGCCTCCCAAAGTGCTGGGATTACAGGCGTGAGGCACCACAATTGGCCGCCTTACTTCTTTCCCTTTGTATCTGTATCTGTATTTCTCTCTATATCTCTCTTTATATATGTACATACTCTCTGTGTATGTTTAGAAAGATATAAAATTTGTTCAGGTTAGTGTGTGTACTTAACCCAATTTGGTATCCTTCCTCTCCTCAAAACTTGTGTCAGGGGTGGGGTACTATTTGTCTTTTTACTGATTATAAATTACTTGAAACTTGGATAGTACATTATATTCTCACAATATTGATTCATTGATAGATTAGCATCTGTGTGATGAAGGACAGACCTTGATTCTCATTTGAAAAGTGCCTGGTACGCAGCAGTTGCTGAAGTGTTTATTGAATGAATTAATTGCCAGGAATTATTTATTACCAAGTAGAAATTTATAGCAAGCTGTTCAAAGAGTATAGCTTATATAAATGACCAGATGTGACTCCCTACAACCCATTTTTAAAGCTCTAGTCATTTCCTTGGTTTCTTTTAGTATTCTTTTTCTTTAATTGTATAAATAGCACGTGCTCATTGTTGAAAATTTAGAAGTTGAAAAAAAGAAAAAAAATTATAATCCCACCAGCTACAAAAAAGTTTAAAGTTATTTATATGCTTTCAGATTTTATTTCATGTAAGCATACCTATTTTTCCCTACTTTTGTAAGGAAATGATTTCATGCTTAGACAGATATATGCCTGTAATCATATATGTGTATGTTTCCTCCTAAAAGCTGAGTTTGTACATCCTGTTTCTCTGTTTAGCGCTACTGAAAATAGTGTCTTTACTTGCTGTCTCCATTCCTCTCTTCCCATTCTGTCTTAAAACACACTAATCGTACGCTCATCTCACTGTCTGCAGCTCCTCTCAGTTTTTGATGTCCTCTTTGCTAAATCCAGAAGTCAGTTCTTGGCTCTCATTTTTCCTTACCTATCAGAAACTTTGAAACCATTTTTAGTTTCCTCACTGTTGACTTGTAGTTATCTTCCTCCTTTACTGCTAGGCCTTCTCAGCCTCTGTTACTGATTCCTCTCCGTTTCTATATCACTAAGTGTAGCAGTCTTTAGGGAACACTCCTTGGACTTCTAATTTTTAAACCATGTCATTCAGTCTCATGGCTTTAAAATGCTGTCTGTCCACTAATGACTCACAAATGTTAAGTCTGATGTTAAGTCACACCTTCTCCACTTGGATATTTAAGACATTTCAAACTTAATATATCTGAAATCATTCTCTTCATGTCTGTTATTCACAACAAATAAACAGCTGCTCCTTTCCTAAGTCATTAAATGGCAATTTGACAGTTTAGGCCAGAAACCTTGAAGTCATTTGCACAGCTTGGGTTCTCTTGAAAGCAGAGTGAGATAAAGATTAGCAAGCTATACCTTTATTAAAGAGTACTCTTAGCATAAACAACTCCAGAAAGAAAGGGAAGGATAAGTTAGGCTTCCAAAAGCCTCAAGCCAATCTCACAATAACCTCTAAGCAAGATGACAGTTGCAGTTATCCCAAGTTGGGGCAAGGGGTCGGTCATAGGATTAAATGACGTTACCCAGGAAGTGAGTATATATAAGAAGTCCAAGGACTGAACCCTAGAGGACTACAATGTTTCCATCCCATGTCAACCAGTCAGTAGATAAAGGCTGCCCTGCAAAGTGGGATGAGCTTGACTTCCTTTAGGCAAAGCAATTCCTAAAGTGTCTGACAGCTGGGAGCTATCAGCCAGCCACAGCCCCAGTGTCTGGGGAGTAAGTCCTTCACTCCTGATGCGGGATCTGGTGAACACATAACAGTGTCCTCAACATCATTCTTAATTTTTCTTTTACTCATATCCCAAATTCAATCCATCAAGCAAATGTTAGTTCTGTTTTCAGCATGCATCCAGAATCTAACCGTTTTTATCACCTGCTCTGCTACCACCTTAGTTCATACCATCATCATATATTGTCTGGATTATTGTTATGTTTTCTGAACTGGTCTGCTGCTTGCACCTTTCTATTGTCTACATGGCAGTTAGATTAAATCGAAGTTAGATTGTTACTCCAGTGCTCTGGCTTCTTCTCCCACTTAAAATTCTAAATTCCTTCCATTGTTTACAAGGCCGTTCACAATCTGGTTCCCATTACATCTTGAATCCTCCTCTTCTCCTTGTTCACACCTCTCCAGGAGCATTGAAACCTTTCAGTCCAGCTTCCCAGCCTCTCTTGGCTTGCCTGTCTGCTAGTGTGACATACTCCCCACTTCATCAGTTCCTCCCCATTCTCTGTTGGCTGGTGTAAAAGGCTAAACAATGTCTGCCATATCAACATAAATGACTTGATCAAGGTTATCCAATGAGAAAAGTACTACAGAGCTTAGAAAAAGTTCAAGCATTTTGCTTCTACCAATCTCTTTTGTTCTTCCTGTTGTATCTTGGTGTAGAAAAATTAATCGGTTTTAAAGTGAAAAAAAGTTAACATTTTTAAAGACTTCCTATTGGTCAAAATTTCTTGAGAAGTTTCTTTGTTTGGTGCTTCCCCCCCGCCCATAATTTTGAGTTGACTTCTAGTAAAATGCATTACTCTCACTGCAGCTACACGATGAGATTGAGGTCATGCCACCTCATACGTGGAACTAATGATTTCTTGCTTTTTCTTTCCTATACAGAGCTTTTCATTCTACTATAAAGGAGGATTTGAACAGAAAATGAGTAGGCGAGAAGCTGGTCTTATTTTAGGTGTAAGGTAGGTGTGCAGCATAAGTATTGTTTTGTTCTGTGGCCAAGCTTGTCTTTAAAAAAGAGAAAACGTTACAATAAGGTTATACTTAACATTTAAAATTATGAGTAGGCGGCAGAGGAAAAAACACCAAAGTTTTACATTTTAAAGCCTCAAATCTAAAAGTATCCCACTCCCTAAAAAAACAAAACAAAAACAAAAAAACAGGCAAAGTTGTGAAGTACCTTTATTCTTTAACAAGGATCTATAATTGAATACTAATGTTTCAGTTAATCAAAATATCCCTTTTTGTGACATTCTCTCTGGACTCAGTTTTATAATTTGATATGTATCGTTTTTTAAAATTATAATGCAGGATATGTTTCATAGTTCTTTTCTGCTTCTGCATTGTGACATCAAGCATATTTATTGTGCTTGTTTCACCTTAGTATCCTTTTATTGTCTAACTTTGGACAATATGAGAGAAAATTAATGATATATGATTGCTGTGTGATATCATTTAACATTTAATGTGAAGAATATTTTCCCCTACGATATTCATTTGTTTACCATATATTCCCTTAGAGCCTACTCTCAAGTTTTTGTGGGAATTGGTTACAGTATGTCACGTACAACAAATCTTCTGATGATATAATCAACACAATTAAGCAAATTAGATAATAAAGTCCTATATTGACAAAACATTTTTGATATCTTGTAAATTTTTTAAAATTTAAAGATTTTTTTAAAAAGCCAAAACATTTTATTATTTTTTATGACCTAGCAGAAAAAAACGAAAGAGTTGGGAGGAGCCCAGTTTAGCTTGGTGCTTTATTTAAGAGATCTCATCTAAGAAGAGATGAGATCTCTTCTTATCAGACAATAGAAAATAGAAAATCATTTTAAGCATGAAAGTCAGATTAGGAAGTTAGCTATACTGCCAACTATTTCTTGCTTAATATCATTCAGAATGGCATTGTTCTTTTTCCTGAACTTTTATTGGCCTCCCAAAATACCCTGTTAATGATCTTGAAATCTGAGTATGAAACACTTTATAAAACCAAGTACAAATGTTTTTGAGGATATCCTTTAATATTATGCAGGGCACTTAGGACAGACAGGAATTGCCTATATTTTTACATTCTCTTAAGCTATGTTTATAAAGTTTTATCCCATAGAACTGAAAGCTGTATAAAATTCACTTGAAAGATTCAGTGATTTTTTTTTGAGACGGAGTCTGGCTCTGTCGCCCAGGCTGGAGTGCAGTGGCCGGATCTCAGCTCACTGCAAGCTCCGCCTCCCGGGTTCACGCCATTCTCCTGCCTCAGCCTCCCGAGTAGCTGGGACTACAGGCGCCCGCCTCGTCGCCCAGCTAGTTTTTTGTATTCTTTAGTAGAGACGGGGTTTCACGGTATTAGCCAGGGTGGTCTCGATCTCCTGACCTTGTGATCCACCCGTCTCGGCCTCCCAAAGTGCTGGGATTACAGGCTTGAGCCACCGCGCCCGGCCAGAAGATTCAGTGATTAAGAGCACAGACTCTGGTGATATCAAGTAGATCTGGGTGCAAATACCAGCTTACCACCTGCTAAATGGGTGACCCCAGTTTCATTATCTGAAAAACAGAGATAATAGGTTAGTTTTAACTGCATGAGGTTGCCGTGAAGATTAAATTATATAATATATGTGAGCTTCTTTTTTTTGGAAGTTTGTTTTTTTCTTTTTTAAACTTTTAGGTTCAGGGTTACATGTGCAGGTTTATTATAAAGGTAAACTCGTGTCACGGGTTTGTTGTATAGATTATTTTGTCACCTGAGTACTAAGGCTAGTACCCAATAGTTATTTTTTCTGCTCCTCTCTCACCTCTTACCCTCCACCCTCAGGTAAGCCTCAGTGTCTTTTTCCCCTCTTACCATTTAGCTCCCACATATAAGTGAGAACATGTGATACTTGGTTTTCTGTGTCTGCATTAGTTTGCTGAGGATAATGGCCTCCAGTTCACCCATGTTCCTGCAGAGCCCATGATCTCATTATTTTTTGTGGCTGCATAGTATTCCATGGTGTATATGTACCACATTTTCTTTATCCTGTCTACCACTGATGGGCGTTTAGCCTGATTCCTTATCTTTGCTATTGTAAATAGTGCCACAGTGAACATGTGTCTGGAACACATGGTACTTACTAACTACTCAATAAATGTCAGCCAAGCAAAGCAGATTCTTCCCTTGATTCTGTCGCTTAGGCATTGCCCTGTATGATCTTGGTCAAGCATTTTTGTTTTGTTTTGTTTTTAGTGCTTCTATACTTTGACTTCTTCATTTTTGAATTGAGATTAATAATATTCTGCCTTGTTGGAACAATATAAGAATGATATGATGATACCTTTGTATATAGTACCTACCAAATATCAGGTGCTGAAAAAAATTTAGCTCCTGTTTCTTTCCATGTCTGTCACGAATGCAGAGGCTAGACATTTGCCCCCTAACACATTAAGTGGAAAGGTAAATAAAACTTACCTGCTTTCATCTAGCCCTTTCTTTTCAGTCAGGCAGTGTTGATTATGACAAGATGATTTAAGATGCGAGTATATTGCTATGGTTCCATTTTCTGTGATCCTTGATTCTCAGCTATGCAGACTCTACAACAGGCAGGTGAAGGTGAAACGGAGCTGATCCTTTGGATAACCTATTTTCAAAATGCTCTGTGTGTACTAGATGATTCTGTACATTCTGACATATTACATATAATGAGAATTGTTTATTGAAATACATACTTGAGTCTTTGCCTTATGTTTTTCCTTGCAAGAGAGTAGTGTCCTGCACTATAACTGATGTATATAACAAAAAGCCTGAATTATTTTACAAAGCTGCCCAGGAAAATTGTTTTTATACCTGGTATAGTAAGTCCTCACTTAATATCACCCATGGGTTCTTGTAAACTGCAACTTAAAATGACTATAATGAAACCAATTTTTTTTCCCATCAATGTTATAAAGGATGGATGTTAAAGGAAATGACATTATTCAGGGACCTGCCATATATTATTTTGCTTAAAATCACAGTTTTTAAGAACCTATCAACAACATTGTGTATTGTCTGAAATGATGCACATTTATGTTTGTTTTTTTTTCCGAGACGGAGTCTTGCTCTGTCGCCCAGGCTGGGGTGCAGTGGCACGATGTCCGCTCACTGCAAGCTCCGTCTCCCGAGTTCACGCCATTCTCCTGCCTCAGCCTCCCAAGTAGCTGGGACTACAGGCGCCGGCCATCGAGCCCGGCTAATTTTTTGTATTTTTAGTAGAGACAGGGTTTCACCATGTTAGCAGGATGGTCTCCATCTCCTGACCTTGTGATCCACCCGCCTCGGCCTCCCAAAGTGCTGGGATTACAGGCATAAGCCACCACGCCCAGCACATTTATGATTTCTAAGCTTTCTAAAAACTTTTGTGGAACTCTGTTTATATAAACTATATTAGTCCATTCTCACACTGCTATGAAGAAATACCCAAGACTGCGTAATTTATAAGGAAAAAGAGGTTTAAACCATGTGGACTGATTTTCATAGCATTGTACTTGATTATCAAGGAAATTTGACAGAGACATATATATGTGTATATGTGTGTGTTGTGTATGTGAAATTTGGGTTTTACTGAACTTTTATCTTCATTATTTAGAGGGCCACATGGTGATGAGCTTTATGAAATGACGTTTTTAAAGCTCTCCCTTTTTTAGTGTAAATAGACTCACAGTTCCACATAGCTGGGGAGGCCTCAGTTATGGCAGAAGGCAAGGAGGAGCAAAGGCATATCTTACATAGTGGCAGCAGGCAAGAGAGCATGTGCAGGGGAATTGCCCTTTATAAAATCATCAGATGTCGTGTGACTTAGTCACTATCATGAGAACAGCATAGGAAAAACCAGCCGCCGTCATTCGGTTACCTCCCACCAGTTCCCCTCCCATGACATGCAGGGATTATCGGAATTATAATTCAAGATGAGATTTGGGTGGAGACAGAGCCAAACCATATCACTGTATGTTGCTCAAAAGCTCAGTAGTGAGAAAAAAAAAGACGAAACCAAAACTGCTCCATTTGCCACAAGGTCCAAGAACACCACTCCACATAGCCCCACTGCCAGCCAGGTGCATTCTAGGGAACCGTTTGAAATCTCTGGTCTGGGTAACATCATATTTAAAGTTAGATTTTCAGCTTCATAGTGAAGTTGTGTATACTGGAGGTATATCATCATAGCTACATCTAATTTTTATACTAAACTTAAAAACTAGGCGTCTTTCATGTTGTTTAATCTTTACAGCAGCAAGCATGTATTAATATTAAAATGTATTAAGGTCCAAGAGACTTAATATAATAATAACTAAAAGGAAATAAACACTGCCAGCAAAGCAGAATAGTTCTCATTTCCAGAGCTCACCACTGGGAGTCTGATCATTACTATCTTAAAGGCAGAGTGTTTTGAATGCCATACTTGTGCATATGAACTTTCCTTCCTTGTGTTTACTGTAGTTCAGTGGTTGGTGTACCTCAGTATGCATAATAGTTTATGGAATTTTATGTACAAAACCATGTGGACTGATTTTCATAGCATTGTACTTGATTATCAAGGAAATTTGACAGAGACATATATATGTGTATATGTGTGTGTTGTGTATGTGAAATTTGGGTTTTACTGAACTTTTATCTTCATTATTTAGAGGGCCACATGGTGATGAGCTTTATGAAATGACGTTTTTAAAGCTCTCCCTTTTTTAGTGTAAAATTATTTGCATAGTAATCCTTTATAATATTAGTATTACTAATATGGAGTATTTGTTCTTTTAAGGAGTTTACCTTTTATAGTCATTTTTGGAGGGTGATGTAAAATGCATTAATAAGCATCTGCATTATATGCAATCCTAAGTTCTGTTTTAAGAAACAAATCAGCCGGGCGCGGTGGCTCACGCCTGTAATCCCAGCACTTTGGGAGGCCGAGGCGGGTGGATCACAAGGTCAGGAGATCGAGACCACGGTGAAACCCCGTCTCTACTAAAAATACAAAAAATTAGCCAGGCGCGGTGGCGGGCGCCTGTAGTCCCAGCTGCTCGGGAGACTGAGGCAGGAGAATGGCGTGAACCTGGAAGGCGGAGCTTGCAGTGAGCCGAGATCGCGCCACTGCACTCCAGCCTGGGCGACAGAGCGAGACTCTGTTTCAAAAAAAAAAAAAAAGAAGTCATAGCTTCAGCCCTAAAGTTATTTAGAATCTACGTAACACGGGCCGGGCGCGGTGGCTCAAGCCTGTAATCCCAGCACTTTGGGAGGCCGAGACGGGCGGATCACTCACGAGGTCAGGAGATCGAGACCATCCTGGCTAACACGGTGAAACCCCGTCTCTACTAAAAAAATACAAAAAAAAAAAAAAAAAAAAAAAACTAGCCGGGCGAGGCGGCGGGCGCTTGTAGTCCCAGCTACACGGGAGGCTGAGGCAGGAGAATGGCGTGAACCCGGGAGGCGGAGCTTGCAGTGAGCTGAGATCCCGCCACTGCGCTCCAGCCTGGGCGACAGAGCGAGACTCCGTCTTTAAAAAAAAAAAAAAAAAAAAAAAAGAATCTACGTAACACGACATGCCAAATACATACAGAACAGCCAGAAAACATGAGTAATAAAGGCAAAACATGCTACAGAGCGCCTGTGTAGCAAAAAAAGGAGGTGATAAATGTAGATTAGCCACAGAACTCGAAATCATTGAACTGTAATATTTCAATGTAATATGTTTTTTATTTCTTAATAGGCAGTTAAACAGTATAGTGTTCATACATCTGATATGATGTTTAACAGTTACTTTCTCAAAATTCAGTAGTCTTTTAACCAGACAATGTTTAATTGTCTATCTGGGAGATACCCACAAGCCAAAAAGTAAGTTTAGAATGCTGCCTGAAAGACATAGGTAAATAGCCAAAAGGAATACTCTTAAGTCCTTCTAGGAAAATATTTAATTCATTTTACTCATGGAAGACTATGTTATGTGCTTACTCAGCAATTCACAGTGCATTTTAATGTGCTTGGTGATCTGTCACTTACCCATGGATTAGAGGTAGCAAGTAACTAGCAAGGAACTTCCAAAGACTAGAACAATAGCAGAATCAAGGATTGACCAGTGATAGCGTGGGGGAGGCACTGTTCAAAATGGAACTTAAACAAATAACATTCTAGGTCTATTTAGTAGGAGGATAAGCAAACATCTGCAGACCTTGAGAGTTTAATCGGTGGTAATGACAATGCTGCGAGCCATCCAAGAAATGTTAAATTAGGTTATTCATACTTTATTTTCCAAACACAGGAGATATCTAATACATTCTCATAAGCATCCTTTACTTTCATGTGTGCTAGGTTATGTTAATCTTTTTACTTATATTATCTAATTTATCTTTAAAATAAACCTGGGAAGTAGTAGGTTTTATTACATGTATGCTACATTTGAGAAAATTGCAACTGAGTTTAAGCAAGACAAACTTTCACAGCTAATGAATAGTAGAATCTGTACATGCTTTTAACTATTATGTTGTGGTTCATCCATGCAAATTAAATTATTTTGAGCTTTATAGTAATTGCCCTGTGCTTTAAGTCAACTATTATTATCCCCATTTGAGACTCAGAAAAGTTAAGTAGCTTAAACAAGATAGTATAGCTATTAAGTAGCAGTAGTAGGATTTTGTTGTTGTTAGTGTTAATTTTTTTTCCTTGCCTAGAAAATGTACTTATGAGCAACATTTCCAATAGTGGATAAATTGGGTTCTACCCAAATAATTTTAGGATTATTTAATTATCTACTTTAATGTTTGTTTACTGCATAGGCTTTAACAGCCAAGCTTTACCCATGGGTTTTTTTCCACAAAGCTAAACAACTATGAGATATAAAGAGTTTTGAGATCCTTTGTAAAGATAAAAGATAACTATAATGAAGCACTTGCTACATTCTATTGTACTATTGTACTATTGAACAGTACTATTCCAGGTACTGTTTTAACACTTCGTAGGCATTAACTCATTTAATCCTTGTAGTTGCTCTAGCCCTGTTTTACAGTGAGGAAACTGAAGCACCAGGAGGATAAAAATTTGATCAAGTTTACCCAATCTTAAATATCAATGCTGGGATTAAAATCCAGCAGTGGGCCAGGCATGGTGGCTCATACCTTTAATCCTAGCACTTTGGGAGGCCGAGTTGCTCAGATCACGAGGTCAGGAGTTGGAGACCAGCCTGGACAACATGATGAAACCCCATCTCTACTAAAATACACAAATTAGCCGGGTGGGGTGGTGCGCATCTGTAATCTCAGCTACTCGGGAGGCTGAGGCAGGAGAATTGCTTGAACCCGGGAGGCGGAGGTTGCAGTGAGCTGAGATCATGCAACTGCACTTTCAGCCTGGGTGACAGAGCAAGACTCCTTCTCAGGGGGTGGGGGCGTGGGGAAAGTCCAGCAGTGTACCTCTGGAATCCAAATACTTTTCTGCTACACCATATATACTGCCTTCCCCCCAAATAACTTAGAAGCACAAGTTTTCAAACTTACAGTGTTGTCTGCAGATGCTGACTCCCCTAACCTATATATTGTTTTTTAAATTGAGAATAAGGACTGGCATTACAAAGGACTGAAGAAAAACACATGTAACATTGAATCACTGATTTATTTTGATGGTTAGTAGAATTAAGTGGAAAGCTGTAATTTCATATTTGTCCACAAGATGGTGAAATTCTCATTAAGTTTTAGTTTCTTAAAACCCATATAAACCATTAATTTATAATCTGTATTTGTCACTATTTATTATAAGCACTTTAATTTCTTTTTACAGCCCATCTGCTGGCAAGGCTAGGATTAGAACAGCTCATAAGAGAATCATGATTTTGAATCACCCAGATAAAGGTAAGTAGAATTCCTGTTTTTCATAATCTGTATATCAAAATATGCTATGAATTCCTTTCAGATTACTTAAAGTCATTATAAATGATTTGAGATGGAAGTTTGTGTGCGACATGTATTGTGATTTTTTTTCTCATAGAAGAGCATTTAGATTGGAGTGATTCACACAAGTAGATTTATATTATCTGCTTTCAATAACTTAGTTGCTGGTTTTTATATATGACTTCCCGAACCCATGTGATGCACCTGCCATTTTGATCAAGAAAAATCAAAAACATGAGTTATGAACTGATTTGGGCATAACAAGTTATATTTATTTAACCTTAAATGTAAAAGCACAAGAGTTAGAGGATTTCCTCCAAATCTGTGAATGTAATATGTCATAGATGATTCTGAATTTCTTAATTTTATTCTGGAAGACTCTGAGGCCGAGCCATTTGTTTTTAACTGGCCAGGTTTTTAATGTAAATTTATCTTACAGAAAGACAATTATTATAACTTTAACTACACTACAGCTGCTTGAGAGAGAAAGCCCATATGTTCATTGCTGTTTCTGCTTTAAAATAACAGATGGTAGAAAGTTACACTGTATTTCAGAAGTCAAAGGGGGGTGGGGGAGGAGAGCGAAGGGTTTCTTGGATTCTTATTTACAGACTTTCAGTTTTCTAATTATTTAAAAAAAAAAAGTAAAAACAAATTTTGGATTACTCTCCATCCTAACCAATACCAAAATAAGGCATTCCTTTTCAGCTTTCTCACTTAATTACTTACCATAAAAATTCTTTTCGCTGAGCATCATCTCTGTTGGTTTTTGCACTTACTGTTCTTTAGTGTGAATCAACATGAGAATAAACTTTGAAAAGAGGTTTTGCTAAAAATTTCTAAACAGTTTCAACAGTTACTGAAAGATTCACTCAGCTAATTTACTTTGCATTGTGGGCTTTTGGAGTAATTGGCTAAGAAAGAAATGTGAAGTGCCTCCTTGAAGCCCTCTGTTTCCTAAACAGTCCCTGTTCCTTCCAGGTCAAGTGAATACCCTTCTCTGATTGATTGCAGTAGGGTCAAGCACTCCTGTCTGTCTTTCTGATGATCGACAAGTTGTTGATTGTGCCCGCTGGCAAGGAACCAAGTTCTAAAATGTATCTAACAATATGTATTTTTAGATAATTGTAGTAAAAAAGAAAATGTTTGTCTATCTTATGAGCCAGTAGTATTTAAAGAATTACTTGATTTATTTTGAGATGGTATATTTATTCGAGGTGGGATTGTTGACTGTAGTGGGCTAGTACTAATATCCTTTAGTCTGGCCCTGTGTGGGTAGCTGGGTGTGAAAGAATGGACTTGGGAGCGAGGGGTCAGCATTTTTCTTTGGCTTCTACCTGCTGGCCAGCATTGTGGCCTCGAATACTCCTTTAACTCCAAATATGAGTTTTATTGTTTATGAAATGAAGGGACTTATTTCTAAAGTCATTTTTATTTGCATTATTTAATAACCTTTTATGCCTGTTCAATTAATGCAGAGGCTGTACCCTATGTTTCTGTTCAGATCAGATTTTTAACATGAGAAAAATGCCTTTTTTTTTTTTTTGGATTGTTGTACCCTCTTAAGAATATATTGACAACTGTGGACCTTTTTTCCACATAACTGCTCATTCACCCAAAATTTAAAAACATTTGGAGTTCAGAAAGTTCATGCACTTCCTAAAACCCATCCATATAGTCACAGTTAGGAACTCCTGCTCTAGCAGAAGTGTAGTGTGATAGGAATGTTGGAACTTCTGTCTTTGATGGAGTTGGGAGATGATAGCTCATAAACCTGAAAATTATCTTTTGAGAAGGAAGATTGTTTTGTTTTCAATGGGAAGGCAACAGATTTTCAAAAATGCCTCATTGCCTTTGGGAAGAGAAATCCAAGAGTATTTGGGGAAGTATGAGAATGGGCAGCTCTTAATTGTGTTTCTTCTTCTTAGAATCCTTCAACATATTTACTTGGGCCAGGTCACCACTGGGTATTATAGGTAGTTGGAAATACTTAAATCTCATTTCTAGTGCTTCTGAATTCATGAATATGTTTCCCCACCCCACCCCCAAGTAACTTTTTGGTTGGTTTTGCTACCACCTGATAGGACAAGTTTGGAATTTCACATGTGTGACCAACTGTAATTTGTTACACATTTCATTATCAGCTGTGCAAAGAAAGTGACACTAGAAAATTAGGTGTGGGAAATGGCTGAAAATAAATCTTTGTAATTAGTTTTAAATAAGCATTCAGATGTATTTTGGTGAAAAGGAAATTTTTCTTTTTCAATGTAGTGAGATAAAAAATTAACATAGTAAAAACATCTCAGGTCTTTGATCTAATGCTTTCAAGGCTAATATCTTTTAGATTACTGCTTTTCTTAAATTGATGAAGAAAGAGATTGGTGGTTATGAAATGAGTGGTTTTACAGTAATGCATAGTGAATGTAGAAGGGGAGAGGACAGATTGCTCAGAGATTTTTTACAGGCTGTCTAATGCAGTCTTAATCAATATGTATTTTGCCTATTCTTGCCAGGCCAGTTTGTGCAAGTTAAAAACAGAAATCAGAAGTAAACATTTAGAAAGCTTTATAACATTGCCATGATACCCAAATGTGTGATACTTTCACACTGTGTAAAAGTATTGGTCCACTAAAGATTGGAAATGTTTAAAACATTTAAAAAGTACTCCTTTGCTGTAGCTTGAGAGGTGCTGATCTAATCAATGCTGCCTCCTAAATCTGGACTTTCTGCTCTGTCCCGGGGAAAATGTCCTATTGGCTCTCCTTCAAGACTTTTAGTGATTAAGAACTTCCTATTCACAAGGCAGCTTGCTCTACTGGTGAACAGCTCTAACTACTAGAAAGTTCTTTCTTGTATTTAGATGAAATCTGTCTGCCTGCAGTGGGGAGATTCTCAACCTTTTCCCACTCATACGCCTTTCAATAAACACACAGTATTCTCACACTTCCTTATTAGAGTGTTTAAGTCCAAATTAAATTAAATATTGGGATTAAAAACAAGTCAAAGTAATTATGCTGTTGAATGGATTTTCTCTAATTACTTTCATTGTAAAAGAAGCTAATTTTTATTTGAAGTCCTGGTAATAATATATTGTAATTTCTTACAGTACATTACATTTAAAAATGGGTTCTAAATATTTAGAAAAAGAAAGGTGATCACCAAGAGTCAACATGGATTCACTAAGAAAAGGTGATGCCTAATTAACTTCTTTTTTTTTTTTTTTGGATAGATTTAGTAGACTATTTGTTTTGGAGGGTTCATCTTTTCCCTTCATTTCAACATTTTAGATTTAAACCTTTGTGTTAACTAATTTTTTTGGTAAAGAGACAATTTGGTTTTAATCATGCATTGATTTTCCTTGATAAATGCTGAGATCCTTAAAAGTAAAGAACATAGCTTATTCTTTATAACTTACTGCTGACACATCATAAACTCTAAATTCATAATTTTTTTTGGTGAGTAAATGAATAAACAAATAGATAAAAACAAGGCAAACAATTGGTAGGTAAAACAGAATTGGGAGTGATAACTTATATATTAAATAATTTCTTAGATTAGATTGACAGGAAACAACCTAACACTAATCTTCCATTTATTCAAAAATTATTTATTTAGCACCTACTATGTGGCAGGCATTGTGCTAAATCTTAAGACAACTTCGACAAGACAATTAGATCTCTGTCCCCATGGCAGCATGCATTCTAATGAAGAAGCAGACAAAAAAATAAGTAAACCTATTTCAAGTTGTAGCAAGGCAATAAAAAGTATGAGCTAAGATATAAAATGTAGGAGAGGGGCAACTTTACATAGGATGACTGGGAAAACCTGTGTGAGGAGACAGGATGAGAAAGAGCTAGCTGTGTGAAAAGTGGTAAAGAAAGTAAAGGGGCTTAACGTGCAAAGCCTCTGAGGGAGGAAAGAATTTAGTGTGCTGAAAGACCTGAAGGAAAATTAGTGTGATAGGAATATAATAGGCAAGAGGAAAGATAGCATGAGGTAAAGTGGTAACCAGATTTTAAAAACTAGATACGTATTATGATAATGAAATACTGTAAGTTCTATATAAGATCTCAACTTTGTTCTAAATGCAAAGGGAATTACTGTCAGCTTTTAAGCACTAGAGTGATACAATTCAGTATACCTTTTAAGAGGTCATTTTTCTTTCATCCTCAAACTCCACTTTTTTTTATTTTTAAGTATACTTTTTATTGAACTATAATATATGGGCAGAAAAGTGCACAAATCATAACTATATTCCTTTTTCACTTTGCCAACCTTTGCTCTGATGGTGTAAAAATATTGGTGAGTAAAACTGGTGGTGTCTTAACATTAGTCAAGGCGGTGGCATCAATCTGTCCATATATATGTATATGGGGAAAATGAATCATGTGATGCCATATGCAAAACGAATTCTTTTTTTTTTTTTTGAGACGGAGTCTCGCTCTGTTGCCCAGGCTGGAGTGCAGTGGCCGGATCTCAGCTCACTGCAAGCTCCACCTCCTGGGTTTACGCCATTCTCCTGCCTCAGCCTCCCAAGTAGCTGGGACCACAAGCCCCCGCCACCTCGCCCGGCTAGTTTTTTTTTGTATTTTTTAGTAGAGACGGGGATCCTGGCCTCGATCTCCTGACCTCGTGATCCACCCGTCTCGGCCTCCCAAAGTGCTGGGATTACAGGTTTGAGCCACCGCGCCCGGGCTACAAAACCAATTCTTAATGGATTATAACCTGTTAAAAGAAAAACTTCGGACAAATTTAGCAGAGTTTATTTGAGCAAGGAATGAGTCATGAATTGGGCTGCACTCAGAACCAGAAGAGGTTCAGAGGACCCCCTTAACAGCATGAGCAGCAAGCTTTTATAGGCCAGATACAAAAGCAAAGCAGAGAAATCACCTGATTGGCTTCAGCTAGGCATCTGCCTTATTTGGCATGGGCATGGTATGGTGAAGCATTTACCTTGTTTGAGCATGGTGTGATGAGTTGACTGCTTGTGATCTGCGGAAACTGTTTGTTATACTTCTAAGTTGGGTTTCCGTTTGTGTAAGCACTAAGTTAGGTTGTAGTTCATTATGTGGGAACTAAGTACAGAGACACAGAGACAGCCCCAGGCTAATTACATCCTGCTTATTTAATTTAACAAACCTAAATATGAAAGGTAAAAGAAACTTCCATATTAAAAAAAACATAGACTTAGGCAAAGATTTCCTATACAGGGCATAAATTAAAGGGGAAAATTTTGCCTCTGTTTATGAAAAAAATTAACTGTTTATTTTGCCTTTTTTTGAAAGTTGATAAATATTGTTATCAAGAAACTCTGGCCTCTTAAAAGAAATTGGGCAGCATTCTTTACTTTCTGAATATTTGTGTAAGATTAGTCTTAACTTCTTCTTTTTTTTTTTTTTTTTGATATGGAGTCTTGCTCTGTTGCCCAGGCTGGAGTGCAGTGGCACAATCTTGGCTCATTGCAAGCTCCGCCTTCTGGGTTCTCACCATTCTCCTGCCACAGCTTCCTGAGTAGCTGGGACTCTAGGCGCCTGCCACCATGCCTGGCTAATGTTTTTGTATTTTTAGTAGAGACAGGGTTTCACTGTGTGAGCCAGGATGGTCTCGATCTCCTGACCTCCTGATCTACCCGCCTTGGCCTCCCATTAATCTTATTTCTAAGTATTTGTAAGAGTTCACAAATGAAGCCATCTGGGCTTGGAGACTTCTTTGTGGGAAGGTTTAAAATTACTGATTCAATTTATTTATTTTATTTTTATTTCTTCATTTTTTTGAGATGGAATCTTCCTCTGTTGCTCAGGCTGGAGTGCAGTGGCACGATCTCTGCTCACTGCAACCTTCACCTCCTGAGTTCAGGTGATTGTCCTGCCTCAGCCTCCCAAGTAGCTAGGACTACAGGTGTGTGCCACCACACCCGGCTAGTTTTTGTAGATTTAGTTGAGATGGCATTTCACCGTGTTGGCCAGGCTGGTCATGAGCTCCTGACCTCAAGTGTTCCGCCTGCCTTGGCCTCTCAAAGTGCTGGGATCATAGGCGTGAGCCACTGCACCCGGCCATTTCAATTTATTTAAAAGATACACATTTCTTTCACATCTTTCATTTCTCCTTAATATCGTTTTTATTAGGTTTTTTCCTTAGGAATTTGTTCATTTCACCTAAAATTTCAGGTCTATTGTTACAAGTCGGTTCATAATATCTTCTTATTACCTTGGTAATGTTTGTAATTGCAGAGTTAAGCCACATTTTTATTCCCAATATTAGTAATTTATTTATATCATCTCTTATTTTATTGATCTCTATTTATAAAATAAATTTTTGCATCATTGTTATTTCATTCCTTCCACTATCTTTGGGTTTAATTTGCTGTTCTTTTTCTAATTTTTTGAAATGAATATTCAGATCACTGGTTTCAGCTGTCATTCAGTTCAAAATACTATAATTTTCCTTATGATTTTTTTCTTTGACCTGTGTGTTATTTGGCATGCATTCCCTCATTTTTGAACAATAGAGGATTTTGTAGTTATCTCTATAGTACTGATTTCTAGCTTAATTCCATTTGGGAAGAGAACATACTCTGATTTCAGTGATCTAGCATATGGTCAATTTTGGGAAAAATTTATGATCACTTGAACAGAATGTATATTCTGCAGTTACTCGATGCAGTGTTCTAGATATGTGAGTAAAGTTCGTTGACTGTATTGTTCAGATCTTCTTCATTCTTACTATTTCTTGTCTGTCTACTCCATTATCTGTTAAGATAGGGGTAAAACTTCCTACAGTGATTGTGGATTTGTCTGTTTCTTCATTTAGGGGGCAAATGATTTAGGATTGTTATATATTACATATGGATTTCTCCCTTGTTTTAAATATCTCTTTGTTTATAGTAGTGCTTTTTGCCATAACGCCTACCTTATTGAAAATATGTATAGCTGTACCAACTTTTCTTTGGTTAGTGTTTACGTGGTATATCTTTTTTCCATCTTTTTATTTTCAGCCTTTTTGTGTCTCTCTTGTTGGTTTGTCTCTTCCAAGCAGCATGCAGTTGTTTTCTTTGAGTGTGATAATTTTAGACTTTTAATGTAACTAGTCCTTTTACATTTAATGTAGTTACTGGTATTTGAATATATACATATACACATGTACATATATATGTTGGCCGTGTGTGTGTATATGTGTGTGTGTGTGTTTGTGTGTGTGTGTGTGTGTATATATATACATACATATATATAAAAAACATGTTACTTTTGGTTTTCTATTTGACTCACCTATATTCCTTTTTCTGTTCCTTGACTTTTAGTTGGCTCAGTTTTTTAAAAATTTTGTAATTTTTTCTTTAATAACTTGATAGATACATTTTTTAAAAAGACAATTTATTTTGGGAGGCCCGGGCAAGAGGATTGCTTGGGCTGTGGAATTCAAGACCAGCCCGGGCAACATAGCAAGACCCTTTCTCTAGTAAAATTTTTAAAAAATTTTCTGGACATCGTGGCACATGCCAGTTGTCCCAGCTGCTTGTGAAGCTGAGGTGGGAGGATTGCTTAAGCCTGGGAGATGGAGGCTACAGTGAGCTATGATCATGCTACTGTACTCCAACCTAGGTGACAGAGTGAAACTCTGTCTCAGAGAAAACAAAACAAAACAATTTCTTTAGTGACTATCCAAAGAATACAGCATACTGGCTGGCGAGGTGGCTCACGCCTGTAATCCTGGCACTTTGGGAGGCCGAGGTGGGCAGATCCTGAGGTCAGGAGATGGAGACCATCCTGGCTAACACGGTGAAACCCTGTCTCTACCAAAAAAAAACAAACAAAATCAGCCGGGCGTGGTGGCAGGTGCCTGTAGTCCCAGCTACTCGGGAGGCTGAGGCAGGAGAATGACATGAACCCGGGAGGTGGAGCTTGCAGTGAGCCGAGATCACGCCACTGCACTCCAGCCTGGGTGACAGGCGACGGAGCGAGACTCCATCTCAAAAAACAAAACAAAACAAAACAGAAAAAACTACAGCATACTTTCTTGACTTACTACAGTCTGAAATAAAATATTACTTTGGCCACTCCTCAAGTAACACTGGGACTATTAGTTTTTTCCAGTTCATTGTTCTTTCTTCTACACTGTCTTAACTATTAAGCTCTTAATGTCATTTCTAAAATTTTTATGAAATCCAATCCTCCGTGAAATTCTCTATAATTTTATGTATCTTTTCCATCTTTCCTCTATTTTCTTAAATATATTACTCATAGTTATTTGGATTTCAGGCCTTCTGTTTGTATGCAAAGTAAATTTTTTAAATGCCATACATTTTGTATGAAAGCAACAGTTTTCAAACTTTTTTGTCTCATACCAAAAAAGACTTTATATGAATTCTGTGAGTATTTACAATAATAGAAATTAACACTGAGTAATTGTTTTCTTTTTCTTTGTTTTCATTGAGACAAGGTCTTGTTCCATTGCCCAGGCTGGAGTGCAGTGGTGTGATCACAGCTCACTTCAGCCTTGGCTTCTCAGACTCAAGCAATCGTCTCACCCCAGCCTCTCAAGTACTTGGGACAATAGGCGTGTGCCAACATACCCAGCTAATTTTTTATTTTTATCTTTGTAGAGATGGAATCTCACTATGTTGCCCAGGTCCCGAACTCATGAACTCAAGCAGTCCTCCCACCTTGGCCTCTCAAAGTGCTGGGATTACAGGCATGAGCCACTGTGTTGGCCTAAAACTGAGAAAGTTTGAATATATTTACCTATTAATTCATTTAAAAATATTAAACTTGTTATATTAATATAGATAACATAATCTTTATAAAAATTTGGCTTTTCTACAATAAAATTTGTGAAGACTAATGAGTAAAGTGACATTGTTTTACCTTTTTGCACCTCTCTTTTAATGTCTGGCTTAACAGAAGGTATTAACAGAAAATACCCTGATACTTATATCAACCTCTACATCTATTCTCTTGTGATACATTGTTTTGTTTAAATGTATGAAGAAAATACGACTTCACACAAATGAGTAGTTGGGAAAGGAAATAGTATTTTATTCGTCTTTTTAGATAATTGCAGATATTCTTCATTGCTACTGAACCAGAACTCAACAAGTGTTAGTTTCTTAAAGATTCGTTGCATTGTGGAACCTGAAACCATGCCAATGAACTTTCAAAGTCTATTATATTAAAATCCGTTGGTCTATCTTTTACTTTGAATTTTCTTTTTTCCCATCTGTGATTTTGTAACATCATTCATTGGCCATTTGGGGAATACTGCTTCACTGAGAGTTACAAATCATCCCAGTGTTGATGTATTTCCTTTTCTCAGTATTTCTAAAGATGTGGTCCCCACACTGTCAGCAGCTTCCCCGGGCACTTGTTAGACATGCAAACTCGTGGGTTCCACCCTAGACCTACTTAATCAGAAAACCTGTGGTTGGGGCCTAGCATTTTGTGGTTTACGAAGCCCTCCAGTGGATTCTAATGTACACTAATGTTTGAGAACCACTGCTCTACGGGTCCCAACTGGGTTTGTGGGGTGTTCAGTGGGGTTCCTATGCCTGGAAGGTTCTGATCTCTAATCACAGTCTCCTTAACATTTTGAAACTTCCAAAAACTTTACTATGCTTTTCAGAAGCTTCTTGCTTTTTTCAGAAACTTTCTACTTTGCTTCTACCCTGTACAAGTTCAGAATTTGGTATGTACTTAGAGGGAAAAATCAGCTGTGTATCAGGTTCTATTTTCAAGCTTGCCTTTGTCAGTTGAGTTCTAAATCTTTGAGTCTGCAGTTTTTGTCTTAGCAGCTTGTGATACCTTGCCTGCCCCAGCAGCAGCCTTCTTGTGTCCTTTGCCCATAATTTTAATTTCTTGCCTTACACCAAGCATCGTCAAATAATCTAAGGGAAAAAGCAATTTCAGAATACTTTTTCTGAAACTCCCCTGGAATCTTTGGACCCTCAAGTCATGGTTTTCTTAGAAGTTTCTCTATAACACTAGTTCAAGAGGTGGGGTTTTTTAGTAGTGGTTTCATTTTTGCTGTGAATTTTGTCTGGCTTTTTTTTTAGTTGCTTTCAATGTGAGCATCTAACGTACTACTCCATCATAACCAAAAACAAAAGTAAAGAAAGTTACTTTTCAGACAGTATGACAAATGAATTGACTAGCCGGTCATCTAGGAGGCTGGTAGGGTAATCTGAGTGAGAAATAATGATGACCTAGTTTAGGATGGAGACAAGAAAGTGAATTTGAGATATGTTTTAGAAACAGAAGCAATAGTTACTGCCACTTGATTTGACACAGGACATTTAGTATTTCCCCTTGATTTCTGAGTCAAAAAATTAGATAGATGGTGGAGCTATTTACTGAAATGGGGGATGATCTAGAGTGGACAAGTGGATTGTAAACAGGTTTAGGAGAAAAAAAAATATTGTCTTGATGTTAAATGAATTAGTCAGTAGATTGTCCAAGTGGGAATGGAGAATAGGAATTGAATAAATGACTCTAGAGTTCAGAGAAGCAGACTGGACTTAAGAATCATCAATTTAAGATGGTGTTGAAACCAACTTTAAGAGGTCATGAAAAGTGAAAGTAAGGATAGAAATAGGAGGGAAAAAACCCGAACATCCAGGTCTAAGGAACCAAACACGTATAGATCAAGTTAGAAAACGGGAAATCATCAAAGGAGACAGAAGGAAAAAAATGTAAGGAGAAAATGATACCATAGAAGCTAAGACAGGAATATATTTAAGGAAACCAAGTGATAAACTGGGCTGAATGCTGCTGTGAGAACCATTAAAATAAGGATAGAGAGGAGGGTCCAGAGTATTTTTTCCACATTGGAAGACTTTGATGACCTTAAACAGTTTTAACTGCTGCTGGGCTAAGGAGTGAAAAGATACGGAAGTTGAGTTAGCTTATATACACAGCTATTTTGAGAAGTTTTGTGAGGAAGAGAAGTGGAATGGTAACTGCAAGAGAGGGACGAGTCATTAAGGGAAAAATTTATGTTTTTTGTTTTCTTTCGCTTTTTACTTTTGTTTTTTAATTATAAAAGCTTGTTGAATAGTTTTTAGCAGGTTTGTATGTCAGTGGTAATGATCAACTAGAGAAGGTGATGATTTAGAAGAGATTAAATGTTGGGGGGAATAAATGTAATGTTTTAAGTCTCAAAAGTCAATTGTATAATTATGGGACAGAGATTTGACAGAGTTTCACATGGAAAAGAGCCATAGGACATGTATTTGATCTCAAGGCCTATAAGATTCAATAGCATAAAAGCTGCTAAATTTTAATGTGGTCCTAAGCTGCATAAAGAACACATAGTATCTTTATTAAAGACCAAATATTACTGCAGTCCTCTGTGTTTATTTGTTATGCATTGATTCAATTAACATTTATCCAGCTGTACTGAGCTAGGCATTTAGATCTTATCTAGAATTTTGTGTCTGTTTCTGGATTCCAGATTTTTTAAGGATACTGACAAATCACATATTCAGAGAAAATTGAATAGGATCATGAAGTGTCTGGAAACAATGTCATATGAGCAATTATTCATTCAACAAAATGTATTGAGTACTTAATATAAGCCAGATAATGCACTAGATACTGAAGAAGATAACCAAAGACCTTGCTGTTAGGAATCTTATTTCCACTGTGAGAGGGAATAGTAGATAGGTAATTGGTAGTTTTAAAATGGCCGCAGAGTCTTCATAGCTCCTCTATCAAGAGGTGGTCTGATTTTTCACCCTTTGTGTTCAGGTTGGCCTTTGTCATTTGCTTTGACCAATAGAATATAGCAAAAAATGACATTGTGTGATTTCTGAGCCTGGGCCTCACGAAGCATTGCAGCTTCAGCTCTTACCTTCTTAGATCCTTGAGACCACCAAGTGAAGAAGACGAAGCTGTCCCCCTGAAGGATGAAAGGCCAAGTAGAGAGAGGCCTAGCTATCCCAGCTTAGGCCCTAATGAGGCCGTCCTGGACCACCCAGCTCAGAAGAACCACCCTGCCAATCCACAGAAAAGTGAGAAATAAAAAGAACATTGTTGCTTTTAGCCACTAAGTTTTGGGGTGGTTTGTTATGCAGAAAAGGCTGATATAAAAAATGCCCATGATGTCATGGATCATAAGCACTTTGAAGAAAAAGCAGAGCATGAGTTAGAGAATGGCAGCTGGAGGGGAGGCGGATGCTGATTTACTTATAGCCTTCTTAGAAATTCTGTCTAAGGAGATAATATTTGAGCAGAGACCTAAGGCAGTAAGTCATGCGAAATGAAGAAAGAGTATTTCAGGCTGAAGAAACACCAAGTGCATAGGTCCTGAAATGAGAGCATATGGTTTGTTTCTGGAATTATAAGCAGATCAGCTGGAGCATTAGCAAGCAAAGGGGAGAGTGGTAGGAAATACAATTGGAGAGGAAGCCCAAGGCTAAATGATGGAGTGGCTTGCAAGCCATACTACAAACTGCAGGTTTTATTTTTAGGTATTATGGGAATGCTATTACCTGTTTTGCAATATTAGGAACACTATTTTGGCAGCTATGAAGCAAACAGGGAGTCAACAGTGGAAGCAAGGAGGTCACTAGAGAAAATTGTAGTAATCCAAGAGAATGATACTGTTTTGGATGAGGGTTGTTGTAGTAGAGGAGGTCAGGGAAAAAAAAAAGCGGGGGGGGGGGGGGTCCTAGGCCAGGCACGGTGGCTCATGCCTGTAGTCCCAGCACTTTGGGAGGCCAAGGTGGGCAGATCACCTGAGGTTGGGAGTTCGAGACCAGCCTGACCAACATGGAGAAACCCTATCTCTACTAAAAATACAAAATTAGCTGGGTGTGGTGGTGCATGCCTGTAATCCCAGCTACTTGGGAAGCTAATCCCAGCTACTTGGGAGGCTGAGGCAGGAGTATCACTTTAACCTGGGAGGCGGAGGTTGCGGTGAACCAAGATCTAGCCTTTGCACTCCAGCCTGGGCTACAAGAGCGAGACTGTTTCAAAAAAAAAAGGTCTAATTCCGGATATATTTTGAAGGAATACCCAACAAAGCTTATGAATCAGGGGTAAGACAAAATGAAGAAAGATGACTCCTAGGCTTTTGGCCAAAGCAATGGTTAAAGAAAAAGAAAATTTGCTGAGAAACTTAGAGGGGATCTTTGCAATATCAAATACCTAAAATGTGGCATGTGTATGTGAAGTCCCTCTTCTATGCCTCTATGAGAACAGAGTTATGTTCACTGAGAAGAAACTCTAAGCAGTGAAAATGTGACCCCTATAAGGAAGACTTTTCTTGTAGCTGGAACGCAAGACATCAGTCAGCTAGTAATTATTGAGGCTTCTGGAAGTCGGTAGAACAGGGTCCTCTTCTAGACGCTGGAGCTACAGCAATGGAAAAAGTGATGTGCAGATAGAGGCAGCAAAGGTAATTTGATTGAAAACTACTAGAGAGCAACTTATTAGTGATGTCATAGAAGGAATTCATTTATTGGGTAAGAGGTAGAACCCTTCCAACTCTGGTTTTCTGTGATTCTCTAATGATCTGATAAACCGAATCAGACTCAAATATTTTTCTTCAGATCCCCTCGTCTCTGCATCATTTTTTTTAATGCTATATTGAGATATAATTCACATACCATACAATTCAGTTAATCCATTTAAGGTATACAGTTCAGTAGTTCTGGTATATTCTTAGACATGTGCAAACATCACACTTAATTTTGGAACATTTTCATCACCTCAGGAAGAAACCCCTTTAGCCATTGATCTGTCTGCCTGTCCTTGTCCTTGTACCACACTGTCTTGATTAGTGTTGCTTTGTAGTAAGTGTTAATATTGTGAAGTATGAGTCCTTCTACTTTATTCTTATTTTGTAGAATTGTTTTGGCTATTCTTGATCCTTCTGTAATAATTCCATATGAATTTTAGAACCAGCTTGTCAATTTCTACAGGGAAATCAGCTGAGATTTTTGATAAGGATTGCATTAAATCTGTAAAGTGGGGAATTTTGCCATTTTAACAGTGTTAAGTCTTCTGATCCACAGAGACAGGATGTTTTTCTATTTATTTAGATCTTCCTTAATTTCTTTCAACAATGTTTTATAGTTTACAAGTCTTTGAGTTTTGTACTTCTTTTGTTAAATGTATTCCTGTTTTATTCTTTTTAATGCTATTGTGAATGGAATTATTTTTATAATTTTATTTTCAGATTGTTTATTATAAATGTATAGAAATACAGTTGAGTTGTAATTGATCTTTTATCCCATAACCTTGCTGAACTTGTTTATTAGGTCTAATAGTTATTAGTGGATTCTTTAGGATTTTCAGTATACAAGATCATGTCATCTAGGAATAGTGATAGTCTTACTTCCTGCTTTCCAGTCTGGATGTCTTTTTCTTTTTTAACCTCATTTTCACCACCATTACAATGTTGACTAGGATCATTAAGAACAGACATCCTTGTCTTGCTTCTGGTCTTAGGGAAAAGCATCCAGTCTTTTCTCCATTCAATCCGTGGGTTTTTTGTAGATGCTTTTTATCTACAAACATACTAACACTTAGACAGCTTCTCTGTATTCCTAGTTTGCTGGGTGCTTTTTTCATGAAAGGGTGTCGAATTTTGTCAAATGCTTTTTCTCCGTGTATTGAGATCATTATGTGAATTTTATTTTCTTTTGATGAGATTGGTTATGTTTATTTTTTGGTGCTTAAACCAAACTTGCATCCCTGTGTTAAATCCCACAGGGATGCAAGGTTTATAATTCCTGCATCCCTTGGTTGGTCATGGTTTATAGTTCTTTTTATATGTTGCTGGGTTTGGTTTGCTAGTATTGTGTTTTAGTATCTTTGCATCCATACTTATAACATATATTGATCAGTAGCTTTCTTGTGATATCTTTATCTGGTTTTGGTATGATGGTAATATAGGCTTTATAAAATAAATTAGGAAATGTTCTCTCTTCTATAAGCCATCGGGGGCCGGGCTTTTCTTTGTGGGTAGTTTTTTGTTTACTGATTCAGTCTCTTGTCACAGGAATATTCAAGTTGTCTCTTCTTGGAGTCAGTATCAGTAGTTTGTACCTTTTAGGAGCTTGTCCATTTTCTCTAAATTATCTAATTTTTTGACATACAGTAGTTTCTCTTCTTTTTCCATTGTCTTAGGTTGAATATTAAGTTATTGATTTGAAGTTTTTTTTTTTTTTTTTTTTTGAAACAGGGTCTCACTGTCACGCAGACTAGAGTGACACAGTCATAGCTCACTGCAGCCTCCACCCCTTGGGCTTAAGTGATCCTTCTACCTTAGCCTCCTGATTAGCTGAGACTACAGGCACATGCCACCTTTCTCAGATAATTTTTGTATTTTTTGTAGAGATAGGGTTTTGCCCTGTTGCCATGCTGGTCTTAAATTCCTGAGATCTGCGCCTCCCCCCACCACCCCCCCCAAAGTGCTGGGATTACAAGTGTGACCCACTGTGCCCAGCCATCTTCTTTTTTTAACATGGACATTTATAGCTATAAATTTCTCTGCACCGCTATCACTGTGTCCCATAAGCTATGGGTGGTGGTACTCACATTTAAGATCATTCTATTATGGTCGGAGAATATAATGTATTATTTATGTCCTTTTCAACTTATGAAGGTTTGTTTTATGGCCTAGTATGTGCTCTGTCCTGGAGAATATCCTCTGTGCATTTGGGAAGAATTGCGTATTCTGTTGTTGGGTAGTGTTCTATAAGTATCTGTTAGGTCTTGTTAGTTATAAGTCTTCTGTTTCCTTGTTGATCTTTTGTGTGGTTGTTCTGTTATTGAAAGTGGGGTATTAGCTGGAATTATAAAATATTTATTCATTTCTTAGTTTCTGTTTTTGTTTTGGTTGGTTTTTGCTTCATATATTTTGGTGCTCTATTGTTAGGTACACATATGTTTACAGTTGTTCCGTCTTCCAGATTGATTGGCCCATTTTTCATTATGGAATGTCCCTTTTTGTCTCTGATAACATTTTTAGTTTCCAAGTTTACTTTGTCTCGTTAACTACTCTAGCTTTTCAGTGATTGCTGCTGTCAGGATGTGTCTTTTTCCATCCTTTTACTTTCAGTATTTTTGTCTTCAAATCTAAGTGTGTCTCCTGTAGAGAACATATAGTTGGGTCATGCTTGTTTGCTTTTCTTCTATTTTTAATAGAGACAGTGTCTTGCTATATTGCACAGGCTAGCCTCAAACTCCTGAACTCAAGTGATCCTCCTGCCTCGGCCTCCCAAAGTGTGCTGGGTTTATAGGCATTGAGCCACTGCACCTGGCTGGATCATGTTGTCATTTAATCCAGTCTGACAGCCTTTGCCTTTTGACTAGATTGTTTAATCCATTCTCATTTAGTGTTATTATTTATTATTTATTTTTATTTCAATAGTTTTGGGGGAACAAGTGGTGTTTGGTTGCATGGAAAAGCTTTTTTATGGTGATTTCTCAGATCTTGGTGTGCTCATCACCCAAGCAGTGTACACTGTACCCAGTGTGTAGTCTTTCATCCCTCATCTCCTTTTTCTCTCTTCCCCCCAAGTCTCCAAAGTCCATTATATCATTCTTATGCCCTTGTGTCCTTATAGCTTAGCTTCCACTTAGAGTGAGAATATACACGGATTGGTTTTCCATTCCGGAGTTGCTTCGCATAGAATGATGGTCTCCAATTCCATCCAGTTTGCTGCAAATGCCATTATTTTATTTCTTTTTATGGCTCAATAGTATTCCATTACATATATGTACCATATTTTCTTTATCCTCATGTTGGTTGATGGGCATTTAGGCTGGTTCCATATTTTTACAATTGTGAATTGTGCTGCTATAAGCATGTGTGTGCAATTTTTCATAGTGGTTTTACTAGTTTATACTCCCACCAACAGTGTAACAGTGTTCCCTTTTCACCACATCCATGCCAACATTTATAATTTTTTGATTTTTTAAATTATGGCCATTCTTGGAGGAGTCAGATGGTATGGCGTTGTGGTTTTGATTTGCATTTCCCTGATAAATAGTGATATTGAGCTTTTTTCTATATGTGTGTTGGCCATTTGTGTATCTTTTTTTGAGAATTGTCTTTTCGTGTCCTTAGCACACTTTTTGATGGGATTATTTATTTTTTTCTTGCTGATTGGTTTGAGTTTCTTGTAGATTCTGGATATTAACCCTTTGTCAGATACACAGTTTGTGAAGATTTTCTCCTACTCTTTGTGGGTTGTCTGTTTATTCTGCTGATTATTTCTTTTGCTGTGCAGAAGCTTGACTGAAAGCTTTTATTATGAATGTGTGTTGAATTTTCTGAACCTATTGGCATGATCATATATTTATTTTGGCTGGGCACGGTGACTCATGCCTATAATCCCAGCACTTTGGGAGGCCAGGGCGGGCAGATCACCTGAGATTGGAGGTTCAAGACCAGCCTGACCAACATGGAGAAACCTCATCTCTACCAAAAATACAAAATTAGCCGGGCATGGTGGTGCATGCCTATAATCCCAGCTACTTGGAAGGCTGAGGCAGGAGAATCCCTTGAACCCGGGAGGCAGAGGCTGCAGTGAGCCAAAATCTAGCCGTTGCACTGCAGCCTGGGCAACAAGAGAGAAACTCTGTGTCAAAAAAATAAATAAATAAATATATTTATTTTTTATTCTGTTAATGTGGTAAATTACATCAATTAATTTTTGGATATGTAAGCCAGTCTTGCATTCCTGATATAAACCTAACTTGGTCATCATATCTAGTCTGATTTGATAAGTGAATATTTTGTTTGTTTTGCACCTGTGCTCATGAGAGATCTGGATCTGTGATTTCCCTGTGACATTTTCATTAGGGTTTGTTATCAAAGATATGCTAACCTCATAAAGAGAGTTGCAAGTGTTTTCTCTTCTGTTTTTCAGAAAAATTCAACAAAATCATGGCCAGGATTATTATTTTTTGGGAAGATTTTTAATTACATGTTTAGCTTCTTAAATATTCTTTTGATTTTCCATTTCTTCTTATATTAGTTTTGAAAGGTTTTCTTTTTCTTGGAATTTATCTTTTACATTTTTACATGCTCTGACATGAAGTTGGTTATTTTTTTAGAGAACTGATCTTTCGCTGTGTTGATTCTCTCTCAAATGCTAATTTCTATTGTGCTACCTTCCTTGATGCGTGAGTTATTTAGGAGTGTATTGATTAATATTCAAACGTTGGGATCTTCTAGATGTGTTTGTTATTGATTTCTTTTTTTTTTTTTTTTTTTTGAGACGGAGTCTCGCTCTGTCACCCAAGCTGGAGTGCACTGGCCAGATCTCAGCTCACTGCAAGCTCCGCCTCCCGGGTTCACGCCATTCTCCTGCCTCAGCCTCCCGAGTAGCTGGGACTACAGGCGCCCGCCACCTCGCCCGGCTAGTTTTTGGTATTTTTTAGTAGAGACGGGGTTTCACCATGTTAGCCAGGATGGTCTCGATCTCCTGACCTTGTGATCCGCCCGCCTCAGCCTCCCAAAGTGCTGGGATTACAGGCTTGAGCCACCGTGCCCGGCCTGTTACTGATTTCTAGTTTAGTTATCCTATGGTCAGTTAACAGACTCTGTTTCAGTGTTTCTCAAACTCTGTTGGAGGACTTTTTTTTTTTTTTTCTCTCAATCTCTGGTGGACTGACAACTTTTGTAAAATAATGAAAATGAAATGAGAAAATTGAGGAAAAAAGTATGTATATAAGATCCAGGTTTTACAGGGGTACACTATTATTTCAAACAGCTATATTTTCTGAACATTTAATCTCAATTTCCAAACCTATGGTCTAATAGCAGTTGTAAATCAACATTCATCCATGGAAGACACTTTACATAGCACCATTTATTGTTATTTTAATCTTTGAAGTTTGTTGAGACTTACTTTATACCCTAGCACATGGTCAGTTACAGTAAATGTTCCATGTGCAGTTTAAAAGAAGATACATTCTACACTTGTAGGGCTGAATGTTTTATGTGTGTCAGTTAAATCAAGTTTGTTGATGTTATTTAACTTCAGTGTTCTTACTCTTTCATTTTGTCTACTTGTTTTATGCATTGTTGAGAAGAGGGATCACTCACTAAGATTGTGGATTTGTGTGTTTTTCCTTTTGGTTTTCTTCTTTTTTTCTTTGTGTATTTTGAGGGCTATCTTATTAGGTATATTCAAATTTACAATTGCCTTCTCTTACCAGTAGACTGACCCTTGTAACACTGTGAAATTGCCCGTTTTAGTTTTGCATTTTACCTTAAAATGTACTTTATCTTATAATTAGTATAACAATGTCAGCTTTATTTTTGATAGTGTATATGTTTTTCTATTTCTTAAAATATAGTCTCTTAATATATAGTCTGCTGGATTTTTATTAATCAACTTTATTGAGATATAATTTATATAGAATAAAATGCACCCATTTAAATGCATAATTTGATGAGTTCTGGCAAATATATATGTGCATGTAACCACTAACAGTCAAGACATACACCATCTCCATAAGCTCCAAAGGTTCCTTTTTGCCCCTTCCCATTGCCAATCCCTCCCCACAGCCTGGGCAGTCCACAGCCTGGGCAGTCACCATTCTTTTTTCTGCCATAGACTATAGATTAGACATATCTTTTATTTTGTTTTATTTTATTTTATTTTTTTGAGACAGAGTCTTGCTGTCATCAAGGCTGGAGTGCAGTGGCACGATCTCGGCTCACTGCAACATCAGCCAGTGCCTTGCGGGTTCATGCCATTCTCCTGCCTCAGCCTCCTGAGCAGCTGGGCCTACAGGTGCCCGCCACCACACCCGGCTAATTTTTTTTATTTTTAGTAGAGACGGGGTTTCCCTAAAATTTTTTATATTTTTGTATTTTTAATAGAGATGTGTTAGCCAGGATGCTCTCGATCTCCTGACCTCGTGATCCGCCCGCCTCGGCCTCCCAAAGTGCCGGGGTTACAGGTCTGAGCCACTGTGCTCGGCCTTAGACATGTTTCATATATATGGAATAGTATTATATACTCTTATGTGTCTGGCTTCTTTGAAGGAAAAAAGCAGTGCAGAATGTTGGACTCATCATAGTACATTTCCCTTATCTCCAGGATGTTGGCCCTCAAGACCTGACTGACTTGGTAGCCCTCCAGTGCTTTTATACTGATGTGTTTATATTTTATTTAGCTCTTCTAGTTGGGTGTCAGTAGGAGAGCTGGTCTTAAACATGGTGGTTCACAGTAGCCAGAAGCAGAAGACCTCTGGCAATATTTAGTGGTAGAAGCACAAAGGCACAGAAAGACCAAGGGTGAAGGTGAGTGCTCTCATTAAATGGAACTCGCTGAATTCCCCCAGAAAACTGAGAGGGGTGGAAGAGTGTTATTTTCTTGATTCTTTTTCTTTTCTTTTTTGGAGATAGGGCCTCACTCTGTCGCTCAGGCTGGAGTGCAGTGGTGCGATCAAGGCTCACTGCAGCCTCAGGCTACAGGTGGGCACCACGACACCCAACTAATTTTTTAATTTTTTGTAGAGACAGAATCTTATTATGTTGCCCAGGCTGGTCTCAGACTCCTGGGCTCAAGCAATCCTCTCACTTCAGCCTCCCAAAGTATTGCGATTACAGGCGTGAGCCACTGTGTACAGCCAAGAGTATTTTGTTTTCATTAAATTTAGGGTATGCATCCTATCCTGTGTTATCAGTCAGGATTCACTGCCAGCAACTAGGTATTTTAACCAGGAGAACATTTAGCACAGGTTACATGTTGTTCGAAGATCTGAAGGAGCAAGTTCTACCCTTGACCTACAAGAATCATTCCTAAACAGTTACAGAGCTACTGTGTCAGGGAAGCTGCCGTCTCACAGGCTGCCACTAGAACTGTGGGAGAAGCACAGTTGCTGCCACCACTGTAACCACACTCTTGCTTACTGGTAGTGATAATGATAAAGAGGTTCAGCAAGAAAGGCTTTCCCTCATTTCAGCCTTCCAAGTCTTACAAGAATGGCTCTAATTAATGGAACCTAATGTGAATCAAACACTGCTTGAAGAGACTATAGGAATTGTAGTTTTGGACTGAAGAACTTTTCCAACTATTTAGAGGTAGAATGAGAGTCACAAGAACCAGTCCAAAATGTATAAGACTTTCTATCATCTATGACTTTGATTTTTTTCAAACTGCTGAGTGAGCATATTACAGCCTATGATTTAAATATCCAGAATGCATATCAATCAAATGTTATGTTTGTTTAATTAATATTTTAATATTTGCTGAGGATATTCAAGACATTGAGGACATCACCCTGATAACTCTAAGAATTTAAACAGCTTACCACATTGACATTACCTAATTCCTGATTGCTAGATCGTCTTCAAATATAATCAACAGATTTCATAACCAAGTGCTTTAAACTTTTATCAGCTTTCTTTGTAACTCTTATAGCACATTCAAGGACATACTGTGACATTCAAGGACATACTGTGATATATTCCAGAAGTGTTTATAGCAATTCAGATCTTGATATGAAAATGTCAGTAGTATCCTCAAGGGCAAAGAGCTAAATATAGCTTTCTCCAGCATTACCCTTTCTGCCACAACGCCATGTTTGTTGATGTATTTTCTTTGCTTTCGTTTCCGTTATAAGTTGGGTGGTATGATATCAATAAAAGGCCGGAAAAAAGTCAGGACAATGTACACCAATACTAGCTAGATGCTTTTTGGTTTGTTGTAAGCTACTGAGACCTTATGATGTTTTCAGCAGCTATAGATGGTTTGCACTTAAGGGGAGAATACAAAATAAAAAACACAAAGAGACTGGTGAGCTGTAATATGATTGTTAGTCTGAGTGTTAAACAATGACAGTATTCAGGACTAGAAGTTAGAAGGCGTATGATGTTTAGCTTTCATGTGACAGTTTGGGGCTAGTATTTTTGTATGTCAAATAGGTTCTGTTTGTGATTTACAATGATTCTACATTTGAAATTCACCTCAATTTTCCACTTGCTGTTTACATTAGAAAGAATTCACTGCAAATAACTCTAAAAAGAAACTGAGTCGGTTTTATTTTGGGGCACTGTAAATCCAAAACTACACTCTGTCAATATTCTAATAGAATAATTTCAGAGAACAAAAATTTCTTTTGACGTTATTTTTATCTCTCATTTATTAATATTAAATAATTTATCTCAAGTAGGTTTTTAGCACTGGGTAGTACATAGTTGCCTTTTTAAACATGCATTTTATTTTTGTGACATCATAAGACTTGATTAATACTTTAAAAAGACCCATTGAATTGATTTATGTTCTTCAAAAAGATACCCCTTTTCACAGATGAATGTGTCTTTAAAAAAAAAAAAAAAACAGTCATGGAAAAGACTGTTACTTTATTTACCTAACCATCCACTTAATTTTAGAAAATTCTCTGGTCAAATACTGGAAAGGTGAATGTCTGACCCATGAAGTATTTGAGTATTTTTCAGGTTATTCCTGATCATAACTTTCTTTCATCATTTTTCTCAGAGGTTTTTTTTTAATTGTTGGATAGTTGTAGGACTTCACTAATCAAGTTTAATTTATACTGTTTTGATTTCTAGTTAGCTTATAAAATAATTTGTCAGGATTAATGTGTGAGACAATATCAGAGAAGAGTATTTTTAGTATCAATGATGAAGTATATTTTAATTCATTTTTCTTTGTTGTCTCAGGGGGATCTCCTTACGTAGCAGCCAAAATAAATGAAGCAAAAGACTTGCTAGAAGCTGGCACCAAACGTTGATTGATGCTTAAGGACCACGCTGAAGGAAAAAAAAAAGGGGGACTTCAAAAAAAAAAAAAAAAAAAGCCCTGCAAAATATTCTAAAACATGGTCTTCTTAATTTTCTGTATGGATTGACCACAATCTTATCTTCCACCATTAAGCTGTATAACAATAAAATAATAATAGTCTTGCTTTTTATTATCTTTTAAAGGATCTCCTTAAAATTCTATAACTGACCTTTTTTCTTATTTTCTTTGTTACATTCATACATTTTTAAGATTTTTGTTATGTTCTAAATCCTCCCCCCACACACACACGTGTGCAAAAAGTATGATTATCAAGAATGCAATTGGGATTTGTGAACAATGAGTAGAAGTTTTCTTATTGCTTATATTTGTACCCTAATTGTCTCTTTTTTTCAGGGAGTTTGGGACTCTGCCTATATAAGATGTTTTAAATGTCTTGAGAGCAAGTACTGGCTGATACCCCTTGGAGATATGATCTGAAATGTAATGGAATTTATTAAATGGTATTTTGTAAAGTAAGGTTTAAGAACCCCGCTCCCTCTGAGACCCTATAGCTAAAGCATGAGGACTTGGAGAGCTACTAAAATGATTCACGTTTACAAAATGAGCCCTGTGAGGAAAGGTTGAGAGAAGTCTGAGGAATTTGTATTTAATTATATTCTCCCAGTACTGTGTATTTATTCATTACTCAGTCTACAAATATTTATTGACCCCTTTGATGTGCAAGGCACTATCGTGGGTCCCCTGAGAGTTGCAAGTATGAAGCAATCATGGATCATGACCCAAAGGAACTTACATGTAGAGGAAGGATAAATCACACACATAGTGAATGCTGTTAGATACAGGTGATATATTTTAAAAGTTCAAAGGAAGAAAATAATATGTTAAACAGTGCATGAGAGGAGGAATAAGTGGCATAGAGCTGGGCTTTAAAAAAGAAAAATAATCAGAGTTGCCATATGATTGGTGAGATGAGTCAGTGTTATTTCTTCTTAGATGAGTGTTATTCTGAGATGAGAATTAGCAAAATAGATATATCAATTGGAGTGATTAGAGTGCAGGGTTTCTAGAAAGCAAAGTTTGGACAGAGTGGTCATCAAAGGCCAGCTCTGTGACTTACACTGCATTAAATTAATTTCTTAAAACATAGTCCCTGATCATTATCACTTTACTATTCCAAAGGTGAAAGAACAGATTCAGATACAGAGTGCCAGCATTGTTTCCCAGTAGTCCTTTACAAATCTTGGGTTCATTTCAGGTAAACCGAACTACTGCATTTTCTGTATCTTAAAATACTTTTTAGATATCCTAGATGCATCTTTCAACTTGTAACATTCTGTAGTTTAGGAGTTCTCAACCTTGGCATTATTGACATGTTAGGCCAAATAATTCTTTTTTTGTGGGAGGTCTCGTGCGTTTTAGATGATTAGCAATAATCCCTGACCTGTTATCTACTAAAGACTAGTCTTATCAGTTGTGACAACAAAAATGGTTCCAGATATTGCCAAATGCCCTTTAGAGGACAATAATCGCCCCCAGTTGAGAACCATTTCTGTAAAACTTTAATTACTATTTTTTCTTTTGGTTTATAAAATAATCCTGAATTAAATTGATGGAACCTTAAAGTGGATAAAATATGGTTCTTTAAAGTCCCTGTACATGTCCTACTAATTTTCTCATGCTTTAGTGTTTTTCATTTTTCTCCTGTTATCCTTGTACCTAAGAATGCCATCCCAATCCCCAGATCCCCACCTGCCCAAAGGCTAGGCATAGTTGAAGGCCAAGCTAAAATGTATCCCTCTTTTTCTGGTGCATCCAGCAAAAGTAATATCATGAATTATGAGCTCTCTGCGAACAGGGATCATATCTGTCTTGTTTACTGTTGCAGTGAATAAGTACAGTTGCAGATACTCAGGTGTAATTCTCTCAATGGCAGTATACTTATAAAACTGAATTTTCACCGCTACACACCCCTCCCCCCAAACTCCTTATTATCTGTAAAAAGCTTGTTTGGTTACCTGTCTTCAGTAAAGATTGTGCTTGCATATTTGCTCTCATTGCATATTCTGCTTAATTAAGTTCTGTTGATATTGCAGTTTGTATGTATTCTTATATCTTAGATGCAATCTGAGGGACTAGGAAGGCCTTTTAAAAATAATTCAGATTGCAGAGAAAGTGTAAGTCATGGAGAGTTAATTAAAAGGGAACATAGAATGCTATTTAGATTTTAGTTGATGGTGCCAATCTTCAGCGTAAAGTCAAAAGTGGAGAGAAGATTAGTAAGGAAAAAATGCTGGGCTTGGGATACGTTGTTTAGTCTTCAAAGCACTTTACTTTTTGTGAAATATATTTTAGACATTCAACAAATATTGAATACTTACTATATCAGGCAGTAAAGATACAAGTTCATTCTTAAAATGTTCATGTTCAAGCTAAATACAAAAAAAAAAATACGTTCTTAAACAGAAAACTTTTTCCCTCATACTTTTTAATTAACAAGACATATAGGAGTTGCCTTAATGGGCATGCTTATGATTGATCATCCAGCAGTGTCATTAGAAATACATTTTATTCATGTGCAGGAATCTTTTGGTTGTCGTGGGGAACCTTGAACACAGAAAAGAGCTTTTTATTGATAAGGTAATTCAACATACTTGACAATTAGCTTAAAATGGATTAATATCATTTGTGAGAGAAGATGAATCAGCCAGGCTCTTTATGTCAAGAATATGAAGTTTCTCTGACTCCACCAACTTAAGATGAGCTACAGAGACTGCAGTGAAAAGTGAAATATCCAAGTACACCAGCTTATTTCACACAGTGGAACCATGCTGTCCTCTGGCACCCTGCACCTTGCCCAACAGTCATCAACCAGATACAGGCTCCTGGCTGCAAGGAGGATTTGATGGGAATGAGTAAATGTGTCAGCATAGTCCCTCCCTTCTACTGGAAAAGCAGCCTCAAGAGCAAATCCTATTAATGGCTAGATCAGTATCTTCTGCTTGTCAGAAACATTCCATGAATTATGAGTCAACATGTTAGTTATGGTGGCAGTGCACACATTAAGAGATTAAGATTTTTGTTAGCATAATTTATTAGCTGGAAAAGTTGAGAAGGTTCTCTGGACTCATTTTTGTAGGTGAAACCTAAGTGATCTGGATCATTGCCCACCAGCGAAATGGCTGGGCATGGTGGACAAAGAAAATGTTCCTTCTGATGATTTTTTATGAGCTGAGTTGCTATTGTTCCCAGCTGAGGGCTCTTTTCCTCTTTTTATTGTTGCTGAGCAAAAGAATTTATAAAAAGCTCTTTCTTTTGTATTAAAAACCCTGCTCAACTGAAATGCAAGTTCATTAAGTAATGTTCATTTCTCTTCCTGCCATAATAACCCTTTCCCTCTCTGTTCGATTCAACAGTGTCTCGCAGCACTGGTCAAAATTTTAAGTCTGAGCAGACTATATTACATAGATGTAGAGAAATAGATATTCAATCTTCAGCATTAAGGGGGAGCTTAATTTCACATGAGTAGAATATGATTACTTAGATGTTGGCCATAAATTTCAAATTAGTATGTCAACTTAGTGGGGGGGAATCAACAGTGGCAAACTTCAATTATGACAGGATAAAAATTACATAGAGATAGTTCAATATGGACATCTAAACTATAATGCTAAAGGCCAATAATTAGAATAAGTTCATTTTAAGAAAAGCAATAATATTAGCTAGCATTTGTTTAGTACCCGTGCCAAACATTTTGCCTATGTTACCTTGATTTTCATAGCTAGCCTAAGAGGTACTATTATGTATCCCCGTTTTATAGGTTGACAAACAGGCTCAGAGGAGTTTAGGATCTTTTCCAAGATTACATAGCCAGTAAGTGATGGGACTAAGATCCAAATTCAGACTCTGAAACACATACTCTTTATATTATATTGCACTCGTTCTAAAAATGTGGGAGTCAGAATGAAGGGACTTGTATGACTTCTGGCTCATTCTTTGATGCACGTGGCCTAGAGTTATAAATGTGAAATGAGGTTTACAAAAGGATCCAGTGTCATTGTGCATCATGAGCAAGGAGTACCTAATCTCTTTAATTCTTCCCTGGACGCTTATGACGTCTATCCAAGTGCACATAGCAAAAATTCTGTTGTAAAGTTTAGCAGAGTGAGTTTCTCTGACTCAGAGTGATGATGGAGGAAGCTTTGATGAGATTTTATCTGAAATGTTCATGGACAAGAGCTTTCAAGGAGAACATCCAGAGCAAGTTTCCGAAGACAGCTCATGAAAGTGAAGCAGCAAGACCTTGCATGAGAAATGAAGAGATAGCTCAATGTATTAAAGATGAAAACAAGAAGACCGAATTTATTGAAAGGAGCAGAGAGGCAATGAAAACAAGGCAACTGAAATGAGGTAACTTGCAGCAATTGAAAGGGAATTTCAGTACTTTTGTAGAATTTTAAAAAATTGTTTTCTGCTGTTTATTTTCAGTTTTGAACAGGGTTATTTGTTCATGCCATACTTATTTGCCAAATTCCAAAATTCTATCTATATAGTTTTACAGTTGTCTGGTGGAATCAGTGGAACTTTGGTTACCAGTCTAAGAATGCATCTTTGAGATTGTCCAGTTAATTCTCTATTTCTGGTAGCTGTAATAAATAGTGAAAAGGTTTCTAACTCTTGGAGAAAGTTTCTAACTCCTTATGACTCCTTATGACAAATACTCATAACAGACTTGTGAGTTCCTTGAACACAGATACACCTATATTCAAAAGAGTGTATTCCAAAGCTACCTCAGTGATCTTTCCATTTATCTATTGGATTAGCGGTGTCTTTGCTCTTTCCTTCTGTAAATGTGAATAGTTAAGGGTTGACTGCAGAAGTGTTTACACTTTGGCTTCCATGCCTCTGGAATGTTTGTGCTTTGGTGGTGAGATGTGAGACTATATTTGTGTAGTCTGCATCTCTCAGGCTGCCCCAGAATGTTGTATAGTGCAGTGCCGAAGAAAGCAGCAGGTACACACAGAAATGGAGCCTTTCCTGGTTAACCCTGCTTCGATCTGAGTTACACTCTGTTTCTTGACTTCTTGGGACTTAGGTAATCAGTTTGCCTTATACTGTATCCCATTTTGTACTCGCTTACATACTACATTCTTGTTTGGGCTTTCCTTTCTTTCTTGTAAGCAGATATTTTTTTAAAGCCAATATGTATACACTACAATTAAATAAAATGCTGTTGTGTTTGTTTTGCTTTAAAATTGTAAAGGATAAACAGTAAGGCAGTTAAAATAAAACCTAACCTGCCAAAGTTGAATTTACACTCAATTTTTCTGTTGTGTAACTCTTGAAGAACACCTCGTGTGTTGTGTAACTTCATCTACATTGTGAACTCTTTTATTTATTAGAAGTCAGTGTTAGTCTTTCATTTTTTCTACACTTCCCTTTACTTCCTCATGAGATGCTCAGCCCAGTTGTCCCTCAGGACACAGTATCGATTGGTTCACTTTTAAAAGCAGCTATTAGAAACCCAAATCATAGACATGTGAATTTTCTCAGAAGCCATTATTGAAACTTGGATTTTTACCTCTCATACCAAAATAAAGAAGGGAAAAAACAGAAATCAGCCTAACAATACCTTTAAATTGATTTTTATATTTATCTTGTAATGCAAATACCAAAGAAAAGTACCTAGTTCCTTGGTTTATTTACTTCTATCTTGCCTCTGTTATCTTCATATCAATTTTTGGCCTTAGCACTTTTGACTGCATAAAGAACTCCAAACATAGGCAATGGTAATAGAAATGCTGACACATCTGAACTGTCGGCCCCAGAATATATTATTGAATATGACCGCACAAATGCCTGGGAACCTATACTTAGCGTGAAGAGTAAGGCCACTGTTTTCAACTTCCAACAGGAGGAGAGTACAGACAGATGTGCCCTTTGTTTCCTCTCTCTGGCTCTTCCATTGTCTTTCCCTGGCTCTTGTGTGTGTGTGCATGCAGGCAGGCACACACACATACAAACACATCCTGCCCCATGGAGTGGTCACATCTTAATATCTACTGAGGCCAGTTAGACATTCTGTGGGCCAAGTGTGTGTTGCAGTTGCTTAACTGGCCTAGAGGTCTTACGATGTCATGGGCACCATCAAGTGATCTGTTTTCAAATCTGTAGAAGGAGATTTGAAATCTGTAGAAGGACTGGTAGTGTTGGGCTTACATAACATAAAGGAGTTTGGATTTGTTTTGTCAGGAGATGAATGTGTTTTTCACAGCAGTCTGGTGAATTAAGAACAATACACAGAATCCCACAGCGAGCGTGTTCTATTTGACTCTGTTGATGGGATTTATGTATGGAACAACAATTTTCTGTATAGGCATAATTGAATACATATTACCATGATCTGAAACCATGCAAGAATATGTATGGTGTGTGGGAAACCTGAAAACAGATACAACTGATGAAATTATTAGTTTACGTTTTTTACTCAAAATATTTGTGAAGCAGCTATTCCCTACAAATGCTCTATGTAGAAATGCAGAGACAAGTAGATGATTGTAATGTGTCACCATCTGTTTTTTGGACTGAACTTTTTTTCTTTTTTTTAAGATGGAGTTTCGCTCTTGTTGCTCAGGCTGGAGTGCAATGGCACAATCTTGGCTCACCGCAACCACCACTTCCTGGGTTCAAGCGATTCTCCTGCCTCAGCCTCCCGAGTAGCTGGGATTACATGGACTGAATTTTTAATAGAGCAAGAATGCCAAAAGGGAAGTCCCTCAGATCTGGTGTGTGGCTCAATAATACCCTCAGCTCCATGCAGCTTCTTCCCTTAGGGCTCTGAGTAAAGTCTCTGGGTGTCAGAAGGTATGAAGGTCTCTTCTGTTTAATAATATCAAGGGAGTACAGTGTTTTCCCTCAAAGCCTGGCCAGCAGTTACTCCTGGAGAAAGAAGAACAATCTGGCTGACAAATGTGTCACCCATGTAAACTGACCAGAAATATCTGGAGCCATGAACACCTAGTTAGTGGGGTCAGCAATAGGCCAGGCAGTAATTGCTCAGTGCCTCGTTCACTAGCAGCAGTGGGAATTGCCGTAGTGTAAATTGGTTTTAGGGGCCAAATTGATCAACCAAAAGAGGCTTAGAGATTTTTGGTGTTCGGGTTACTGACAAGGGTTCCGACTTTCTGGATTGCGTGATGAAATGCATGGCAGTTGACTCTGCTCTCCTCTAGGTTTTGTGTCTCCCTTCCAACCCCCATCAGCAACCATTTCTTGTTCTTGAGGCTGCTTAGCCTGAGAACTGTTGGTCTTTGCTGTCTGGGAGTTACAAATCCACAATGGCAGTGAAAGCTTTTCTTTCTCCCTCCTCCTTTGTCCTTTCCTACTTTTGGCCTTTCTTCGCTTTTGCAGCAGTTACACTTGCATCCATCTGCTAGACACCCACAACATCAGGGCGCTGGGGCGTGGTTCCTGCTGGGCAGTCAAGGAGCTCTGGGTCCATGACAGAACTGAGGCAGCTTCCCCCAAGTTGCCTCACCTTGTTTTCCCCTTCTGAAATATCACCCACCTACCTGCCTACAGAGAGAGACAGGGCATAGGGAGTAACAAGAAGAAATGCACAGCATGTTCTGGACTCCTCGAAGAGAAGTGTTTGTTCAAGGCATTATTAATATTTTTGCAAGGCACAGTAACATTGATTTTTTTCATCCAAGAAGCATTTTGCATTTGCACAGAGTAGTCACTAGAGTGTTGAACCATTTTCTTTTGTACATGGAGGAAGTGGCTCATCCTCGGCCTAAGAGCACCAAATTTGAGTTGGTATTTTTTATTTCCAGTTCCAGGCGTGAATCTTTACTCCATTTTGCAGGTAGCTGGAAAATCTTCTGTTTGTTTAAATCCACGTTGGGTAATACTGCATCATTTTAAGTTTTCTATCTGGAGCTCAGTGTAGGAGTTCACCAATGCCAAGCACGGACTCTGTGCATAGAATGCCTTGTATAGGCTCCATGCTACAAGCCTCCCACACTGATGGATTTAATTTTTTTTTTAACATCCCAGCCAATCAGGTGTCTGACTAGAACTTGAAGCCAATTAGTATTTTTCAGAGCCAGGTGCAAAGCTGCCAGGTAACATCTGCAAGTGACTTGCATTGCTCTAATGGGAGCTGCATATGTTCAGCTCTATATGAAGATGTCTTTCACTTGACATGAAGTCATCTTTGGTCTTGTTCTCCCTCGACTCCATTAAGCAGACACACCTACATGTGTTGCCAATTTGCTCCACTTTCAAAGGAGGATCGTGCCTAGTGTTTCTTTTCATGATCTAATATTTATGCTGATGCCTCTTGGAAAACTGTATCTACTAATCCAAAGTGCTTTGAGAAGGGAGGGGAGGGGGTATGGCAACCCATCTCTAGGTTACCATCAAGGCATTTGCTGATAATATGTGGTCTAACCTAAATTATCCAATAAAGATTTACTTGAGGACTTTGTAAATTTCTTTTAAAAAATATATCTGATGGAGGCAATTTTTTTTTTTCCCTCAAAGACAGAATATATCTGAGTTCCTGTAACTTTGAGGAACAAAGACATGGATTCTAGTCTCCTAGAATCTATGTGACTATGAATGACTATGTGACTATGAATTCAATGACTATGAATCTAGAGCTATGTGACTCTAGGCAGGACAGCCTTTGCTGAGCCACTTGCATTAGGTGCTCACTGATGGCCATAGGACCTGCAGAAGGAACACACATTTCCAAGTCACACTGACCTCAGTTTGAATCCCCGACCCACTCTGTTAGCACAGTCATCTAGTGGAAGTTTTGTAACCTCTCTTTTGGTTTCCTCACCCATAAAATGGGTATAATAATACATACCTCAGAGTTTAATGATTTCATAGATACAGACATACCTGCTTAGTGCCTGTACATGATAGCTTTTCAAAAACTGCTCATTTTCAGTGCCTATCTTTTTGACTCCACTGCTTTTATTTTATTTCAAGTACTGTACAAATATTCCAAGTGAATTTTTGAAAGAATGGATAACTACCAGTATTTCCAACATCTTAACCTCAACTATATTCTTTTTTTCTGGGGTCTATTCTAGTATATATTCACATAAAGCCTTAGGAGTTGATCTTATAGGAAATGCCTGTAGACAAATATGCTCATCTCTAGATTGGAAATTGAACCAAAGTATTTTACAACGACACTGTAATGCAGTTTGAATATTTTTATTAAAATAAATAACTGACTATCAATACTTGTGGCTAAATAAGAATACATGTTTAACAGCTGAAAACTTTATCCAAGAGCATTTAGAGAAAAAAAAACCAGTCCTTTGGCCAGGTTTATGGCAAAGCAAGGTATGATAATATTAATAGCTGTTCATTACTGAGTGCCTGATATTTGTGTCAAACATTCTTTATATTATTTCTTTCATCCTTACAACACCCAGTTAGCTATGAGTCTGTTTTCAAATAATGTTTTCAAATGCATAACAAAAAAAAATTTTTCACAGGAAACCAATTACTTTAAAACAACACTTTTTATAAAATTGAAAAACATTTGTGATATAGTAATGTATGTGGCTTATTATTAATGCATTAAATATCAAGATTTATTTCACAAAGAAGGGGTTCAAGAGCATAAGTACTTTTCATAGAACCACATGGCCAGGAAGGGGTAGGATTGGATCTGCTCCCATGTCTTCTACCCCCCTAATCTCCTCTTCTCCCTTATCCTGCTGCCTTAAGACTCTTAGGGAGCTTAAGACTCTTAGCCTAAGTTCCGGAAAACTTCTCTCATGGTTTAAAGTGAATGCTGGGTAATTTATTTAGTCTGCTCGGGGTAGTCATTCATTCCAACATGATTGTAGTCCAAGGACCTCCCTTCCTTTCAGAACATTTGTCACTTGTCATGTTGCATTTAGGACGCCAGAGGAGGCATCCAGTGAAATGAACAGGAGGGACTTTTGTGACAAATAGACTTTGGAAGCCAAAGCTGGAACTGGAAAAGACCTTGCAGATCTTCAAGCCTCCTTAAGGTACAGCCTGATGGATTTCCAGATCCGTGACGCTTTTTAAACACTTGATCACAGCAAAAAGAATTAACACTGATTTAAAAGGAAGAAGCAGGGCCTAGGTGTAAGAGAGAATGTTGCCATTTTTATGTCATCTTCACAGGGAAATAGCAGATTTCATGAACTCAGACTTTGGAGAAAGGCTAATGTGGATTTAAATTCCAGGTCATATACTTACTTGTTGTGCAGCTTTTGACAATTTACTGTAAAATGGAAGTACATCACCTACTTCACAGGATTGCTATGAGAATGAAATAAAGTGATGCGTGTCACACACTGAACATAGTACCTGACACATGGCTGGCGCTCTGTAAATGTGTGCACAATTCAATTCCTTTCACTAAACCAGTGATCCTCTGCATTGCCTGTTTCTTACAATCCCCTGTGTAGCTTTTACAAGTTCTAATGCCCAGGCGACACCCCAGACCATCAGATTTTCTGGGGTGGGAGCCAGGCAACAGTATTTCTCCATATCCAGCCAACGTTGAGCATCCCTGGGCTAGATGCAGGCTGAGTGAGGCCCAGGTACAGAGCCTCACCTGTCTGCAAGGGCTCTGCGGGAACACAGCTCAGGGAGGCAGCAGGGGTCAGGGCCTGGGACAGCGTGGAAGGGACCTCTCAGCTCACTCCAAGAGCTGCAGGCAAGGCCATCCCCAGGGCCTAACTGAGGGCAAATCACTCTGAGGGCTTTTCTTCTGCCACAGCACTTTTATCCAAGTGAAACAGAACAAAAGGGCAGCCTGGAGAAGGATTATAATCAAAGCAGGCAGCTTAAAGAGCGATGGTAAGGAAAGGGGGAAGCAGACAGTCAAATGGGGTGTGAGAACAAGTCTGCACCAGCACATCTGACTGCGAAGGCTCTCTGACTGTCAGTGCAACTGTCCAAAGTGATCGTCTTTTTCACCCGCTCAGAAGTCAAGGACTGGGTGACTCATTGCTTTGAACAGAGTTTCCCCGAATCGTTACTGGGAAGTTCAGTGTGGTCCCAGGGTCAGCAGCGCAGCATCACCAGAGAGCTGGTCAGAGGTACAGGATCTCAGACCCTGCCGCAGGCCTGCGGAGTCAGAACCTCGAGTGGTGGAGCCTAGGCATATGCATGTTAACAAATTCACAAGTGAGCATGATTGAGAAGCACTGCTGTGTAGAGTGAAAACAGAGCAGACTTTAGGCGGCAAACAGCACTTCTGAGTTTGAGCCCTGGCACTTTCACTTACTGTGTGATCTTTGAAAGGTTGCTTAACTTCTCTGAACTCTTGTTTCCTCATTTGTAAATTGGGGATAGAACGATTTACCTTAATAATGGACATCCAAGGAAATTGTGAATGAAATAGAGAGGGGTCTTCGGGTTTGGATTGGAAAAAAAATCACTTTTGTTTTTCACAAATTTCTAACTAAAATTTGGCATTGTCTTTGATGATGAATGTCAGCAACATTTGTTAGCAGCCTGTGACTTTGTCACCGGAACAAACCACACATATTTCTATTTTATATTACAGTTGTTACAGATAACTTCAAATATCATTTGTATTCATCCAGTTCAAAATTACAGTTGCTTTTAGACTTGCTGCTAGATATTTAATGCATTAGTAATGAGGCACTTACACCATGATATCACACATTTTTAAAAATTTTATAAAAGCTGCATTTTAAATTAATTGGTTTCCTTTATAATTTTTTTATATGCAGTTGAAAACATTATTTGACGAGAGGTCCATACACTCATGGCACAAAACACTTTTACAAGCCCTCCCTGCCTGGAAAGTTGTTGTGATGATTTAGTGATGGAATCAAATGTGTCCAACACTTTATAGAGACTCAAATAACAGTGCCCTGATTGTCCTCCCCAACTTGTCATGTCTTGCTTTGTCCTAAGCCTGGGCCAAAGATTCTCTAGACTTTCCTGGGGGTATGTCAGAATACCCACTGTCTGGTCAACTTTACCGGCAGGCATTTCTCTGGCTAATCCTGGTTTTATGGAATGAGAGCTGCTGTGTGTTGAGTGGCTGCTCTTTGCCCCAGTGATGAAGTATGCTGTCTTGAATCACACAGCCAGTAAGTGGGAAAGCTGGCGAGTAGTCTCCACGCTGCCATTTATATTCCTGGGTGGAGCTACGTCCAGATGTTGGGAGACAGGCTAAGGACTCCTGCATCCTCCTAGTTCAAGAAGATGACAGAAAGGCTATCTGTGAAATCATGAAGCACTTACACTCTCTTAGTTCTTGTACATTCAATAAGCATTCATTAAGGACTTACTATGTGCCTGGCCCTTTGCTAGTCATGTAGGCCATGAACCTTGGCTCTAAGAAAACTATGGGCCCTGGGAGCAGAGAAGGGTATCCCCTAACCCAGTGGGGCAAGAGGTGGGGACTGAAAGGAGGTTCCCCTGAGCAGATAGTTAATTTGTCAAATTGGCTGGGTGCTGTAGTGCCCAGGTGTTTGGTCAAACATTATTCTGGATGTTTCTGTGGGATGTTTTTGGATGAGATTCACATTCTAATGGGAGGACTTTAAGTAAAGCAGATTGCCTGCCATAATGTGGGCGGGCCTTATCCAGTCAGTCAAAGACTTTCATAGAACAAATACCTCCTCCAAGCGAGAATGCATACTGCTAGCAGACAGCCTTCTGACTTCAGCTGCAGCATGGCTTCTTCTCTGGGTCTCCAGCCTGGTGACCCACCTGGCAGATTTTCAACTTGCCAGCAGCCTCTATAACCTCCTGAGCAAATCTCTTAAAATGGATTTCCCCTTCTATCTGCACCTCCCATTGATTCTGTTTCTCTGGAGTGCCCTAATACAAAGTCCAACTGGCTGTATTCATTTGTGATTATGCTCCTGTGTGCTTTACTTTTTATTTGATAATGTCTCATTACACAGCTCCTGTCCTGGGACTCTGGGCCCCTGAGGGATTTTCATTTTATTACATAGACCCCTTATGACAATGTTATATCTGGGCTGATGTAACCAGTGGTGTTTCATTGGGCATGAACCATTTGGGGTGCACTGGGAAGCATGAGTGTAGGAGGAAAAAGGAAAGACATTTATTGGTGCCTACTGAGTACCAGGCACTGTGCATTTTACACTCATTTCAACCTCTAATGCTTGGTGTACAACAAGGTACACAGAATTATTCCCATTGCACAGACAAAGAAACTGAAGTCTGGAAAGGGTGAGTGACGCGTCTGAGCACACCCAGCTAATAAGAAGAATCAAAGATGGCACCCCAATCTCAGTATCTGCCTGACACCCAAGACACCTGAGACCAGGCTCTTTAAAACAGAAAATGCTGTTTCACACGAAAGGTGCCAGGCCCAGGGAAGAGGAGCCCCTTCTCAGGACAGCCGTGGCTCCATAGCCCAGTAAAGCTTCCCACCACCAAGGGGTCCTGCAGCCACACCACCCCTCCCATGAGAGATCCTCTGCACCTTGCTTGAAGCTCATCAGGAAGGTCACCACATTGTAAAATAAAGGAACCCTTCAGTCTCAGGAGGATCTTTGAAACACTGCACCTCAATCCTTGGCCCCAGAGCCTAGGTTCCACCCAGGGCTCCAGGGCCTCAGGCATTTGGCCCATCAAGTGCTGCTTGACTCCTCTGTATCTCACCCCATTGTGACCCTGCCATTTTGCTCGCCTGATGAGGGTATCCGTCAGGCAGCATTGCAGCTTTTGTGCAGCCCGGGAGATTGCATCTATTGCTTGTTTCCTTATCTGTGTGCTCTTTCATTCTATCAGACAAGGAAATTAAATTGGTCTGGCACCATTTGCTCTCTAGAAAGCTACTTTGGCTGCTAAATCCACCAAAGGGGGTGGATTTATTTGGGTGTTTCTTTCCTAAGTGAGTGAACAGGCCTTTTCAGAGCCGCCCACAATTAACTGAAAGGCCCGAGCTGCTGTGCCAGGCCCACCTGTCATGGGGATGGAAGCCAAATGGGGCAGATGGGATCGAAGTGGGGCCAGAAAATAGCCTCTTAATTTAGCACCAGAGTCCTCTCCCACTCTGCTCCAGCCCCACTACAATTGGAAAAATGTGGAAGGAACAAATATGAGTCAGAGAAAACCATCCAGGAACCTGGGTGTTAAAACCCCACCTCCAGACTGCAGCGGGTAATGTTAGAAAAAAAGGGCTGAAAACCAAACGTCAATATTGGTTTTGCTCCTTGGTGCTTGGAAGGGTCTCCCTTGCCTTGTCCTTTTCATGAATGAACATTCACCTCTTCAGCCTCCAAAGGGTGCCCTCGCAGTTTTCCACAGCCTCCGCATCCCCACCTCTCCAGGCAGAGAGCCCACTGGCCCATTTGCATCTCCGGCATGTTGAAATGACCTGTTGGCATATTTATGGGCTGATATTATTATGGTTTTTTTTTTTTTTTTTGCCTTGCCCCAAAAAGGAGCTGAGGTGGATTACAAACTTATAACTGAACTTTAAAATAAATCACTCACTTGAAAGTTGGTGGCAAGATCAGGGCAAAAGGAAATACGAAAAATTTGTGTAAAATATTTACTCTGGGGTCTTCTTGGTGGGCCATGGCTTTGGCCCTCAGCTTTCCAGCAGCCAACCCGAAGCTGGTGCCTATCAGTTCCTTGATTCATGCTGTTCACAGTTGGTCAGCCAAGGCATGGCTTTTCCAGTTCTGAGGCCTAAGAGCAACTTCACTCATAGTTTCTCATAAAAAGGACCCTGTGCAGGGTCATGAACAATGTCCTCAACATGTCATGGACATTGTTCTTAGGATAGACATATGTTTCATGGGGCTGTGTCATATAACATCCTTTCTGTCCACCTATGGCACCACATCACCATGCCCTTCGGGAAGGGCAGTTCCACAGGGTGGCCAATACAATGGGCCTTGGCTCTAGTTTCCTGTTAGCCTGCCTACATTCACAATAGGCTTTCCGGAATCTAGAGGATTCAGGATGTAGTTCTCGCTTGCCTCAATGGAGATTTGAATGAGTTTATGCAGTAGTCATGAATGAATATTCATTCTCACCATCGCTGAGCATCTGAGCCCGCTCCTTGGCTTTGTGGAATTCCCTGAGCTAAGGCAGATCTTGCCTCCCATTATAGAGGCTGAAAGTGGCAGCTACTTGCTTTTCTAGCCTCCTTTGCAGCTAGCAGGTGGCCAGATGGCTCAGTCACCACCAAACAGACACATCGCCCCCAAGTTATAACCATGACAAGGGTGCTGGCAGTGGCTCCAGAAGGATAATCTTTTTAGGGCAGCACGTGCAGCAGCACAGTAAATGGGGTCATCCAGTGACTGGAGCTAGCAGTATCAGCAATGGAGACTGTGACCTCCTCACTTGACCCAAGCCACTGTCCACGCCATAGGAGCCTGAACTTAGTTCTTCTGCCCTCCTGCTGAATATGTGATCCTCTCGATGTCCTTGTAATGAGTGTATATCCTGCTTAAATCAGCCTCAGTTGGCTTGATTGCAAGAAAAAAACCTGCTTGATGCAAGCAGCTATTCTTCTCTGCCCCCCGCTCACCTACATGCAAGGCATAGGGAAGTCAAACTGCTGTGGAAACCAAGGATACATACATGCATAAGGACACAAGCTGGGTCTGCTCAAAGAGTTCCTGTGATAGATATATGGATAGAAAACTTGTGGGCCCTGCCTGCAGCACAGACTCAGGGGCAGAAAGACTGTCCCAGAGCTGGCTAGCCCGGAATCCACAGTCTAGATTTATACTGTCCAATATGGTAGCCAGTAGTCACATGTTACTGTTTACATATGATTTTAAATTAGTTAGCATTTAGTACCATGGAGAACAGTTTGGAGGTTCCTCAAAACAATAAAACTTGGGCTACCATAGGATCCAGCAATCCCACTGCTGGGTATATACCCACAAGAAAGGAAACCAGTATGTAGAAGAGATATCTGCACTACTATGTTTGTTGCAACAGTGTTTACAATGGCTAAGATTTGGGAGCAACCTAAGCATCCATCAACAGATGAATGGATAAGGAAAATATGGTACATAGACCAGGCATGGTGGCTCACGCCTGTAATCCCAGCACTTTGGGAGGCCAAGGCAGGTGAATCTCCTGAGGTAAGGAGTTCAAGACCAGCCTGGCCAACATGGTGAAACTTCATCTCTACTAAAAGTACAAAAATTAGCTGGGTGTGGTGGCAGGTGCCTGTAATCCCAGCCAGTCAGGAGGCTGAGGCATGAGAATCGCTTGAGTGCAGGAGGCAGAGATTGCAGTGAGCTGAGATCATGCCACTGCACTCCAGCCTGGGGAATAGAGCAAGATTTTGTCTCCAGAAACAAACAAAAAAAAAGAAAGAAAGAAAGAAAGAAAATATGGTACATATATTAATACATAATGGAGTACTAATCAGCCATAAAAAAGAATGAGATCCTGTCATTTGCAACAACACGGATGGAACTGGAGGACATTATGTTAAGTGAAATAAGGCACAGAAAGACAAACATCTCATGTTCTCACTTATTTGTAGGATCTAAAAATCGAAACAATTGAACTCATGGACATAGACATAGAGACTAAAAGGACGGTTACCAGAGGCTGGGAAGGGTAATCGGGGGCTGGAGGCGGGGAGGTGGGTATAAAAAAGTAGAAAGAATGAATAAGACCTACTATTTGATAGCACAACAGGGTGACTATAGTCAATAATAACTTAATTGTTAGTTAAAAATAACTCTAGGAGTGTAACTGGATTGTTTGTAAATCAAAGGATAAATGCTTGCGGGGATGGATACCCCATTCTCCATGATGTGCTTATTTCACATTGCAGGCCTGTATGAAAACATCTCATGTACCCCATAAATACATACACCTACTACGCACCCACAAAAATTAAAATATAATTAAACAATAAAAATATTAAATTAAATTAGTTTAAATTAAATAGAATTAAAAATCTGTTTCTGCAGGCACATCAGCCACTTATGGATGCTTGGCAGTCACATGAATCTACAGACTACCATTAGGTACAGGACACATGGAGAACATGTCCAGCATCGCACAAGGTTCCATTGCACAGTGATGGCCTAGAACCTTAACATTCCAGGCTGAGTGGCAGGATTTCTGCCTTTTTGAGTCACACCTAATGCTTCTGGTGGCTGACGAGGCTGGGAGTTCCTAAGCAATGAGGCAGCAGTTCCACCCTCCTGCATCCTGGTGGTCTGAAATCCGCATCAGCTGCCAGGACCACAGAGCACTGGGCCAAGGCTCCGGGAACCCTGTTTTCCCTGCTGCACCTTCGTCTAAGTCCCTTTTGCCGCTTGTTGTTGGCTGCTTCAGGGGGAAACAAAGGTAAAGACAACCTTGGGTCAAGTTCTCACCATCATTCTCATCATCCTGGAACCTGGACCAGGCTCTGCCTCCTGGGCTGGTGCAGAGGCCATCTCAGGTATGCAAATGAGTGTGTTATGCAAATAAGTGCTTTCTACAAATAAATGAGTCATGCAAATGAGATTTTGTATTCTCTGTCTCTCACACTGGGCTGAGCAGGGGCTTTGTACTTACTCCAGGACCTGGCACAGTGCTTGACACATCAAAGCACTCAGCAAACGTTCACTGGGTACACATGGATGTAACAGAGATCCCAAGGGATGTGATGTATGACCATCATTTCCATGAAGAGTGTCTTCCTTTCAGTCCAAGGGAAGGGGGGCGACACAGTAATAATGATGATAATGAGAGTGATGACATGTATGTGAAAAAATGAAAATATGAAATATGAGTTTATTATAAAAATGTAAAGAAATTGGTTACATGTGTAAAGAAATGTGGAGATATGGACATATTTTTCTTTTAAAATTCCTTCAACATTGTTGTTACCCATATCAGAGTAGTTAAGAATATGCTCTGACAGACATGGTCCTCCTCTGTGAAATGGGAGCTGTTACCTCATTTGGCTATGTAAGGACTAAATGAGATAATGCATGAAAAAATTCAGCGCTGCCTTTGGCATATAATAAATGCTAAGTACAAGGGAGCAATTGTTGTTATTTTTGCACTAGAAATCCATGTGATAACAATAGAGCGGAGCGGGACTCTCGGCATCCCTGTCATTTTGTGGCTGTTGCTTCCCTCCCCCCTGGAGTGGGGATGGAAAGCTCTGGGCCTGGGCGTGATTTCTGTATCCTGACAGCCCAGCCTTCTACCCACAGGGCAACTGGGCCAGGTCCCCACTGTGTGCTCCCAGCAAGAGGGCACTGCCAACCTTCTCATACTTTTTCATGCTTCTTGGTTTAAGCCATGGGGGTTTGGAGGGATTTTTTTTTTTTTTTTAATTTGAGATCTGTCATCCTTGCAAATGAGTTTGCCCTTTGCAGCAAATCCACACCAAACAGGGACACTCGCCAGTTTTCTTTCTGTTGCCTTTTCTCCTCCCTTCTGTTCGAGTCCTGCAGCTACTAATGAGGGCCTCTGTCAGCTCCCTGGGAGGACAGGAAGAGCTGCCTTCACTCTCCTCCCTCTCCCTCTGTCTCTCCCAAACACACACACAGAGACTCAGGAGAGCTGCCCTTCTCATCTGGTCCTCCTTTTCCTCCTCTCCCCCATCTTCTGCCCTTTATCTTGCTGTTTTCACACTTTCTTCCTCCATCTCTCCTGTGACTCTTTTTCTCCGAATCTCATCATCTCTTCTACTTCCTCTCGCATAATAAGTGTGATATAAGTATTTGCTATGATTATGATGTCTCCCCCATCTCTTTCTCTCTTTCCCTCTCTCTCTTCCTGTGTCTATCTTTGTAATCTTTCTGTCTCTCTTGGTAACTGGCTATTTCTGTCTCTCACTGGCTCTGTCTGTCTCCCTCTCTGTATGTATTTCTCTGTCGTCATCTTTCTGTGTGCATCTATTTCTGTCCCTCTCCTCTCCCTCGTCTGTGGCTCTTTGGCTGGCTCTTCATGTCCCTTAAATCTTCTAAGCCCCTCTGAGGGCTGTGGTCTGAGCACAGGAAGTAATAAGGAGGAGTATGCCCCACTCCAACCCCAACCACCCCAAGTCCTTACCACAGTGCCTGAGAAGTGGATCCGCTTCCCCTTGGCCTGAGATAAAAATGCATCTCTCTTCTTACAGCCCCTTTTCCTACAGAGAAAATACTGTGTATGGGGTCCTGCCTGGAAAAACTTCTGGTTGAGGAAGTCATTTTGCGATGCTTGCAAAACAAACTTTCAAAAACCAAACGTCTTGAAACAAAATCTTTGTGGCTGTTCAACTGATTTAGTCTACTGGTAGACACACAGAATAACCAAGAATAAGAAAGTTTATGGTGAAAGCATTGCGTTTTATCTTCACCCTTTCATAATCTACTTTTTGATACTTTAGCCCACTCTTCTATGATACTTTAGCCACACTATAGCCCAGTAGAACCTTTTCATAGTAGGAGAGGTGCCATTATTATGATCTCCATTTTTATTTTTTATTTTTTAAAATTTTATTTATTTATTTATTTATTTATTTAGAGACGGAGTCTCGCTCTGTCGCCCAAACTGGAGTGCAGTGGCCTGATCTCAGCTCACTGCAAGCTCCGCCTTTCGGGTTCTCGCCATTCTCCTGCTTCAGCCTCCTGAGTAGCTGGGACTACAGGCGCCTGCCACCTCGCCCGGCTAGTTTTTTTTGTATTTTTTTTTTTTTTAGTAGAGACGGGGTTTCACCGTGTTAGCCAGGATGGTCTCGATCTCCTGACCTTGTGATCCGCCCGTCTCGGCCTCCCAAAGTGCTGGGATTACAGGCTTGAGCCACCGTGCCCGGCAATGATCTCCATTTTTAAAAATGGGAACTGATACTCATAAAGATGCGATGATTTGCTCCCTGTCAAGGAGTTATTTTCAGTGCCCCAGGGCACGGAACACTTATCCCCTAGGGACCATGAGCCCCTCTCGTGCCTGTCCACGCCCCTATCAGCTCTAGGACTCTGTGATTTCCGCCAGGAATCCCAAACATCTCCCACCAAACCTGCCCAAGAGAGAATCTGTGTGGCCTTTTTGCACATCGTGTCCTACGTAAGGCATCGTTCCCACTGCACGTGCCCCCACCATCCTCAGGCTGAACAGCTCAGAGATATAATCACGTTCTCGGGCTCAGGTCTTGGCAGTGAATCTTACACCATGCAGCCAGAGCTGCAGCAGAAACCCTGGCGAGAGGAGCCCTCTGAGGGGCTGGTAGAATACATTCCTCAAACACTTGGATTTCTGCAAAAGTAGTGACACTTAATTCCTGCTATGATATTGGGATAAACAAAATGTAATCTGTTGCATTGTCCTTGCCCATCCAAATCTTATCTTCTTTTTCCATGTAAGTAACTGGGGGGAAAAAAATTACAGAAACCTTCATATCATATTAGGATCCAATTTTAACCAGAATGTTGACAATTTCATACTGAAGGCAAGTGCATAGTTGCCATAAATGCAGGCGAACTTCAAGGTGAAGGAACTCCCTTGTACAATCGCGAATGCAAATGTTTAAAGCTACTCAACAATTTTCCCCTTGCAGCTGCCCGTTTTATCTCTTGCAAAACTAGTAATGATACAAGCAGTTGATTATGGTTTACAATAGCAATAAACCTCTCAGAATTGGTTGTTTCCGAAATAAATAGCCATTCTGTTAAATGTTAAATAACAAGTCATAAACTGCTGAAAACAACCAATTTCTTGTGGATTATTGCCTGAATAAATTTCAGCAGGAACGGCAGATCATTAAGCTGTGAGTGTCACAGATCAAAACCATTGGATTAAAAAAAAAAATCAATCAATTAACTTAAATCCATCCAACGGAATTCCCATTTTACAAACCAAGTCACAGCACACGTTTTTATGTCTTCTTTTGAGCTTTTCCTTTGCTAGTCATGGTTAGCTCAATTCTGGCCAAAATCCTTTCATTCTTTTTTGGAGATTAAGGTATACCTAACCTGGGTGGTTAAATTGGCTCATTCTGAGAGCATGCAGCGTTCCTTAGCTGCATTTTCTACAAGTCTCCGTCTACGGTGTTCCAATTGATAAAACACAGACCTGTCCACTAAGTTAAACATTTGAGTCAACGCTCAGTGGCAAATATATTCAAACTGCAGCTCTAATAGAGGCTGTTCTGGTAAGAGAAGCCAACTTCATCGGGATGATTGACAGAAGATTCCTCGCCATAGCAACCAGGGTTATCTCTCTGGAATAACAACATTAACCTCCTTCATAACCAGTTTTTCATCCCTGAGTATAAAAGGCAGCTGCATGCATCTTGTATGATCCTTTATTTTTATTTTTGAATGAACAGTTAACACTTCTATAAAAATGGGACAAGATGCAGCAAAATCAAATTAATTTTGAATTCCTCTTGAAAAAAAGCATGGCAATGGATCTTGTAGGCAGAACAGTTAAAGAGCAGGAAGGGTTCCTGTCTCTTCTGAGCATAGAGGGCAATAGCAGGGAGATTTCTATTCATCTGCTGCCTCTGAAATAGCCTCCTGCATTGATTTGCTTTCTGCTGCTGTGGAGGGTGGGAAGGGGCAAAGAATTTGTTTCTTGTTTTGTTCCTGTCTTATTCTTTGTCCTCACAACTCCCAACACACACACACAGACACAGACACACACACACACACACACACCTTAGAGGCTCTCAGGTGCAAAGCAATGAATGGTCTATGGGAAAATGGTGGGAAAATGCATATTCTTTCTGAAAAAAATATGCATTTTCCACCACTTTTTTTTTTGAAAGAAATTGCTAAATGGACCCCAAACCATCTCCTCTGACTTATATCTAATGTTTTGTGAAAGCTGTGGACATTGGTGCCTTGAAATGTCACTGAAGCATCTCGTCAGCCCCTCACAGAGATGCTGTGCCATGCTCTGGACCTGACTTCTCATGCCAGTCTCTGCAAGTAGCAAGCATGGCACTCAAGCCACAAGGAATAAAAACTGTGACAAGGAAAGACAGATTGTCCACCTGGACCACTGCCAAGTCATATCCTTCCCTGCGTCATTCCATCTCGGATGTGTTTCCCATTGGCACCAACTTCATTGCAACTGCCACCTTGAAAAGTGGAGCCATCTTGGTTGAGGCTTCTGTGTCACTTAAGGTCACAATCTTGTTGCCCAAGGCCCTGGTTGTAACCTCAAAGAACGTCAGTCCTCTGCTGAGGAAAGAGGCTGAGCAGGGAAAAGGTGCCACCTGGGCCCAAGCAAGGGGAATCTGGGAACATGGCATTTACAAAGAGCAGGACAGCCTGGGGCCTCAGAGGGGAAAGTGACCGTTCAGCAGAACCACTCGTGTGAATCTCTGGCCCGATCTCGATGTAAGCAGACAAACGAGCCAAAAGGCATGACCGGTGGATTTCAAAAGACGTTCTGTGAGAAATGTTGTTATTTGTGAGTTGGAAGTAGGAAGAACTCTTTGAGATCCCCACTGTATTACACAAATGTTGACAGCCTCCTTCGTTTCCTTCAAAACCACCTTATTTCCAAAGGTGCTGCCTCACACCCCTCACCCCACCAACAGCATCACTGTCTTTGCCGAGCTCTGGAACCGCCCGGAATCCGGTTGAGGCCCCGAGTCTGTGTGACCCTGTTACCAGAAAGCGGTCTCAATTCAGACCCCAAGAGAGAGTTCTTGGATCTTGCACAAGAATTTGGGGTGAGTTCATCGAGTAAAGTGAAAGCAAGTTTATTAGAGAAGTAAAGAAACAAAAGAATGGCTAGTCCATAGGCAGAGCAGCGGCACGGGCTGCTCGACTGACTACACTTATGGTTTTTCTTGATAATATGCTGAACAAGGGGTGGGTTATTCATGAATTTTCCAGGAAAGAGGTGGGTAATTCCTGGAACTGAGAATTCCTCCACTTTTTAGACCATACAGAGTAACTTCCCAGTGTTGCCATGGCATTTGTAAACTGTCATGGCGCTGATGGGAGTGTCTTTTAGCACACGAATATAACAATTAATATATAATGCGCAGGGAGGATGACCAGAGGTCACTTCCATCACCATCTTGGGTTTGGTGGGTTTTGGCTGGTTTCTTTTTTTTTTTTTTTTTTTTTTTTTTTTTTGAGAGGGAGTCTCGCTCTGCCGCCCAGGCTGGAGTGCAGTGGCCGGATCTCAGCTCACTGCAAGCTCCGCCTCCTGGGTTTACGCCATTCTCCTGCCTCAGCCTCCCGAGGAGCTGGGACTACAGGCGCCCGCCACCTCGCCCGGCTAGTTTTTTGTATTTTTTAGTAGAGACGGGGTTTCACCGTGTTAGCCAGGATGGTCTTGATCTCCTGACCTCGTGATCCACCCGTCTCGGCCTCCCAAAGTGCTGGGATTACAGGCTTGAGCCACCGCGCCCGGCCTTGGCTGGTTTCTTTACTGCATCCTGTTTGGTTAGCAGGGGCTTTTTGACTTGTATCCCGTGATACTAGTCCTGTCGACCTCCTATCTCATCCTGTGACTAAGAATGCCTAACCTCCTGGGAATGCAGCCCAGCAGGTCTCATCCTCATTTTACCCCACTCCTATTCGAGATGGAGTCACTCTGCTTTGAATACTTCTGACAACCCCATCCCCATTGCTGAGCATCCCCATTCCAGGTCACCTTTCCACTCCAGGATTTGGATAAAATGTCACAGCCATGGGCATGGGACCTGGCCTCCTGAGCAGCTCCTAAGGAACCAGATGATAGCCAGAAATGCAGGGTGTTACCTCCCTGGAGTGTGAACCTGAACCCAGGTAACTGGAGGTGGAGAGTATGTCCTCCCTCCACCCTGAGGTGTGATTCATCCTGGCTAACCTTTTGCAGAAGTCCCACGAGCTGAGCGGACACACTTAGAACAGCCTGGGTCTCTAGCCACTCACCAAGAAGCAGCATCTAGAGCAGCACCATTGCATCACCTTGATTCTCATCTTTTTTCCTTTCTCACGTCTCCAAGGTTACACCTCTCAAATAAAGCAGCCACACTCTAATCCTTGCCTCAGGCTCTGTATGGAGGACTGAGGCTAGAAAAACTAGCTACATGAGTCACACTCAGAGTTCCTCCCTGTGGCAAGCATTTTAGGCAAAGGAGTGGTGGTGAAAATCATGGCCTTTCTCTATGAATCAATCCGAAGATTCTCCCCTTCATTTGCTAAATGACCCCTGATGTTACAGCCACCTCTGGAAGCTGCAAGTTTCCTGAAAGCTGAGGTTGAGGAAGGGTTGGTTGGTTGGTTAATTGCTTTTAAGAAGCAGTATAATGGGCCTTATTACTTAATTGACAAAGGGCTTGACTGGTGGAAAATGAAGCCTCCTTGCCTCAAAGATGTTTGCAATTAGTTTTCTTTAAAACAGAAAAGAAATGTTCTTGAATAATCAAAAGAAAAATAGCAATAGTAGCAACACCCTGAGTTACAAATGAACTGAGGAGACCTAAAGCCTCCCTTAAATAACACACACTTAGAGGGGCGTTGCCTTTCCCCGTCCGGAGGAAAGAAAACTGATGCTCTTCCCCTCTCACTCAGTGCCCTCCTCACAAAGTCTTGCTAACCCTGCCTCGTGTAAATATTTCATTATTTACGGGTGTGTTGGTTTATTCATGCACCTGCCCAGCATCCCGTGATCTCTCTGTTTGTGTGGAGCCTGTGTGTGACTAGTTGGTTGCAGCTGGAGCTAATGAGGCCAAATCCTAGGTTGAATCCCCAAGGGGGCCAGTTAACTTCACCTGCTCCGTGGCTAGCGGCTGCACTCAACAGCTCTGAATGACGCTTGTGTTATATATACTGGGTGAAGGGCAAAGGGGTAGAGGGAAAGGAGGAGATGATTCAACGTGTAGTCCTCACGTCTGCAGGAGAAACAGCCACCGCCCTTAGCACCTTCAACCCCTGCAAAGGTCAGCACTGTGTTTTTTGTTTTTTTTCCCCAAGACTGCTTCTTTTATCCTAAGGTTAGAAGACGTGGGCATGTATGTTTTCAAATTTTCCCTTTTTATTTAATCGGCAAGTATTACATCTTATGAGTTAAAGAGTAAGGCACACTTTTTTTTGCCTCAATTCCTTTGGGCATCCATTATTCATTTACTAGAACACACGGCCTATTGGAGAGGTGCATCTGTGGACATCAGAAAAAAAACTAGGTGGCGTTACAGATGGTGGCATAATGTTTAGTGAAAATATTCAAGAAAAAAATTATTCACTCAACAAATATTGACTGCCTATTATGTCTCAGGCACTAGAAATACAATAGTGAACACAATAGATTTTAACATTTCTGCTCTCTGGAGCTTAAATTCCAGGGGGAGAGGGTGGTACAATAGATAGTAAATAAGGAAAAGGTAGTAAAAAAATAAGTATTTTACATGACCATAAGTTTGAAGAAGAATAGAGCAGGAAATGGGCAGAGGTCACTAGGAAGGGTACTCCAACTATAATAGGATGGTCAAGGTAGACCTCAATGAAAAGTGATGTTAGAGCAAGGACCCGAAGTGAGGGAGAGCGAGCTGTGTAGAGAGCAGAGGGAAGAGCAAAGGTGAGAATGGCAAGGAGGGAGCATGCGTAGTGCCTGGCGTGTTTGAGGAACAGCCAGGCAGGGGTGCAGTGTGGCTGAGGCAGAGGGAGTGAAGGGGAGGCGATGTTCCTGAACTGAACTGGGGTCTGCTCACCTGCTGCAATAAGGTCAGACATCCACACCGAGGTTTGCAGGGGGAGAAAGGAGGGCATTTAGTTGCAGGGCACCAGGTAACGTTGATTGGGCAGCTCATGCTTAAGACCTGACCCCTTGCAAAGGTTTGCAAGCAAGAGTTTTTAAAGGCAGGGGAAATTCGCAGGAAAACAAGTTAATACAGGCAAATTTAAATCAAGACATGGAGGTTATATATTGGTTTGGCCTAAAAAGGTGAGGTACCTTGAAGTGGGAGCTTTACAGATCATAGGTGGGTTCAGATTTTCTGGTTGGCAATTGGTTAAGGAAGAGAAGCTTTGATTAAACACTTGGGGTTAGCAGAAAAGAATGTTAGCTCTGGCTCACAGGTGTGACTTATTCCAGGCCCATCAGGAAGAAAGAACGAAGAGCAGTCAGAGTTCAGTCCCCGGTTCCCCCTTATCCAAGGTCTGTGTGCCAACAGATACATTTGGTGAGGGTCCAGGTTTTTGCAAAACAACTCGGGGACATACATCAAGAATTAATCTTTAGTTTCTCTAGGGAACCAAACATCCCGTGACTCTAACTTCCTTGGCTGTTGTTTTAGGCTACTATTACCTTCTTGCTGATCAAATTGCTCATTTACTTTTCAGGGCCAGCTAAGTGCCTGCAATTTTCCTTGAAGGAACTTAAGATTTTTCATTTCCATGCTTGTGGTGGTGGTGAGAGGGGCACAGATCCCTAAGAGGGATCTCTGCTCCATCTCAGGATGGGAGATGCAGCCAAGAAAAAAGGGAGGAAGGAGAATCAGGTGGCGTCTGCAGGCCCTTGCAAAGGCTTTGACTTCTTTCTCAAAAAGTTAGAAAAGCCTTCATCAAAGATGTTGCTTCTTAGTCAGATCCCAGGGGCTGATTAGTGTTAACTCATTCATCTGCACTCCAGCTGAAGCAGGTGTTGCCAGACTGACCGTGTAATTTGCGAGATAATGTGTGTGTACCAGGCTGTGTTTTCAGACTTGAAGACAAAGTGGAGTTAGCCTCTGCTCCTGCCTCTCCCTCAGCCTTCCCATCCCCATGCACTCATACACACTACCGGCCTGAGAGTCATATGAGGCTTATATGGTCCCACCATGGGGGCCCACACAAGGAATGGGATTAGTTTGCCCACCAGCCAAGCAGGTGGGGGCTCAGCACAGATAAAGGGTTGTGTCATTTCTTGAGCTATAGTTACAGACGTCGGCCCATGCTTGCTAAGGAAACAAATGAAAATTAACCGGCAAGGCAACCCCAGGGCAATTGAATGAAGGAGAAAGCAAACACTTCCCGGGTTCCAAGCAGGAAGGAGCCACATGGGGGCTACTTTGAGGGGCATGGAGGAAAAGGTAATTACAGAAGACTTTGAGGAGCAGATAAGATTGGAGTGGGTCTTGAAGCACAGGTGAGTATGAATCTTCAAATGGGAGGGAGAGCATGACAAGTCATTGTCCCTTTGTGAGGGGTGGTAGGATTTTTTGGAAATGTTCAGGAGTCACGAAGAGGACCATCTAGGCTAGAATGGAGTGGCTGTGTAGGAAAAGGGCTGGCAGAGAGTGAGGCAGATTGTGGAAGTCCCGGAATGCCAGCTGGAGAAGTCTGGACTTTTGCTGAGGGTGATTCTCTGCTTTGGATGGCAGGACTGTAGCAGACAGAACCATGTCTGTTCCCGTATGCATATAAGTGTGTGTGGTGTAGCCTTGCCAGATATAAAATGCAAGAGAAAGTCTGTTAAGTTTGGATTTCAGATTAACAACAAATAAGTTTTCAGTATAAGAATGTCCTATGAAGCCAGGCACGGTGGTTCATGCCTGTAATCCCAGCACTTTGGAAGGCTGAGGCAGGTGGATCACTTGAGGTTGGGAGTTCGAGACCAGCCTGGCCAACATGGTGAAACCCCATCTGTACTAAAAATAGAAATAGCTGGGCACGGTGGCGGGAGCCTATAGTCCCAGCTGCTAGGGAGGCTGAGGCAGGAGAATCACTTCAACCCAGGAGACGGAGGTTGCAGTGAGCCAAGATCGCGCCATTGTACTCTAGCCTGGGTAACAAGCGTGAAACTCAGTCTCAAAAAAAAAAAAAAAAAAAGTCCTATGAAATATTTGGGACATAAATACAGGATGCCCAGGTAAATTTAAATTTCACATAAAGAATGTACAATTTATTTTATTTTTTTTTTTGAGACAAGATCTCTCTCTGTCACCCAGGCTGGAGTACAGTGGCATGATCTTGGCTCACTGCAACCTCCACCTCCTGGGTTCAAGCTATTCTCTTGCCTCAGCCTCTTGAGCAGCTGGGACTACAGGTGCATACCACCATACCCAGCTAGTTTTTGTATTTTTAGTAGAGATGGGGTTTCGCCATGTTGGCCAGGCTGGTCTTGAACTCTTGACTTCAAGTGATCCACCCACCTCGGCCTCCCAAAGTGCTGGGATTACAGGCATGAACCACTGCACCCAGCCAAACTATGTGCAATTTTTAAGTATAATTATGTCTTGCAATATTTGGGATGTTGTTATGCTAAAAATTCATTGCTCATATGAAATTCAAATTTAACTAGACATTCTGTATTTTTATTTGCTAAGTCTGGCCATCAGTATGTGATGCTGAATAAATGCTACTTACCAATTCTGTGAACTCCAGGGCAGAGTCCCCTCCTGTTACACTAACTAGCATGGAGAGTTCTGCCACCAGAGAGCCAATTTCTCGGCCACCTTTGGGTGCTGGCTCAGCTCTGTGATGACCCAAGTTTATGAGTTACCTGTGAGAATATCTGGGTCCCCCGTTTTCTCAAGAGTCAGCTCCAGATCCCCAATTCTGCCTTTCCAAATCAAGGAATAGGAGCCCTGGCTTTTTTCCAGCAGCAGCTGGAATCAATAAGCAGCCCTGATGGGTAGGGTGGGCTGGAACACAGCCTGGTACCTTGAGCCCTGCAGTATTGATCGCGCAGGCAGCTTCCGTAAACCAAGTGGGCACGCTGAAATGGGGTGCTGTTGTCAGCCTTCACTTTCGCAGGGATGACTCTTCAGATTTCTCTCAAAGCCTGCCGGGCTCAAAGGGAAAACCAGCAAGTTCTTTTTTTTTCACTAATGTAATGCCTTGGGGGAGCTGCTGCATTACATTCTTTTTTTCTTTTTTCTTTTTTAGTGCAAAGTTGTGGGGGTGGAAGACAGAAACCACAACAATCCTCTCTCTTTTGGGACTCTCTCTTAAATGTGGTCCATCATTCAGTTTTAAGAACTGAAGCACAAAATATAAAAACTAAAAAAAGTCATTTTTTATCAAAAGCCTCAAATGTACTGGGCATGAGAGTGAGCAGTTTGTATGTCTTGTGGTGTTTTATCCTTCTAATGATTCTCTGAGATTGATATTTATTACTATTCCCATTTTACAGATTCAGAAATGGAGGCTCACCCAGACTACGTCATTTGCTCAGGACTGTGCATCCCTCAGTGAGTCTGTGCTATGATCCAAACCCAGGTCTGTTTGACTTCTAACACTACTGTCTGCTCAATGAGCCCAAGACATTGCAAACACGGCTGGCTTGTCATCCTATTTGTCCTTTCAGATTCCTGAGTGAACGTCCTCTGAGAAACTGTTGGTAGTTGCTCTGAAAAAAGCCGGTACCTCACTCTGCCCTCAGATGACTTTCTTCCCACCTGTGTGTTGTAGAACCTCCCTGTGGGGCTGTAAAAACCCACCTTTCTGTGTCCTCATTAATCCACAAGGTCCTCCAGGGCAGCGGCAAAGCTGTTTTTCTACCAAGTGTGCTCCTCTCTGGCTGCAGGGACTAGACTATTGTTCAGCACACAAGCTCTGTAAATATCTGCTCGTGGCTATTATTGTTTTGAAATCTTTTCCCATTGGTTTAGGGAACTTCAAGGATGCTGTCCTGTAACCATGTTTCATTGTGATGCCGGTCTTCCACATTCTTACCTGTGTTTTTTACACTGAGTTTTGTATTTGCCTATCCTCATTGAGGACTCCTCTGGCTGGTCCTTACCAATATTAATAGAAAGTTCTTCCATGGTTGAATGACTGAACAAGTATGGTTGCCATGATGACTGTATTTGTACAAATCCAAGTTGGTCTTCTCAATGGTTCTTCCTATGATTTGGTGGAAGGGTATAGCAGTAAATGAACCCAATAATGGGTAGCCAAACTTCCTGCACTTGGGATCTCAAGGTCATTTTTTCTGAATCACAGTGATATAGGGCGTCTCTTGGAGACTCAAGAGAAAGAGGGTTGTCAATGAGAGAGGGTGAAAGATGACAGAGAGGCTCTGATCCTACCTTCTCACAAAAGCTTCTTAGAAAAGTCAACCTACTTTTGAGAGGAGCACAGGTTCTCACAAAACCCCTTCCAGAAGTGAAGAGGCAAACTTTGCCATGATTCTGCTTCCAGGAGTAAACATGTGATCCCACATGTACTCTGCCCCTTCGGGGACGAAAGAGCTGTGAAGCCGATGGTTGATCCACAGGGACAGACATTGGCTAAGAGGACTGGATGGATTTCAGATCTGTCTACCTGAAGCCCAAATGTTAAGGAATTCTCTAAATGGGGATTATAGCATTTAAATTTTTTTATCTTTATGCTCTTCTGCAGGTCTGAGGCCCTTCAGACTAACAGTGATCCCCCTGTCACATTAATTCTTCTCACATAGACTGTTTTGCTTATAGGTCCTATCTGGGGCAAAGATGACTATGACAGAAATCTCAGCTTGTTCTTGCTGACAGAGTTAAATTTGGTCTGTGTTTCCTCTGCACAAGAAGAAAGCCTGAACTGTGCTCAACAACTGTCTTGAGGGCACATCCAGAGCCGAGTTTGTCTCTCTCATGTTCCTCCTTTTATTGTTTTTGTTACTATACATATTTCAGTGATGTCAGGATTTTTTTTTTTTAAGCCTCCACCTTAGGGGAAGCTCAAGAAATGGTCTGTGTTAGCACTGGTGAGGCCAAGACAGTTTTATGCATATAAGCCTGGCTGTTTATTGATCCCTTGGAATGAGAAACCAATTGGAATATCCTGGCTGTGAGAAATATAACCCTTGACCAGCCAAAGTCATTTGTCTGCCTTCCCTGTTGAAAGAAGCACATTTAAAATTTCTCACCTGGGAGAAACTTCCTGGAAAGATTATTTCATGCAAAAGAATACACTTCTTAGGCCGGGCGCGGTGGCTCAAGCCTGTAATCCCAGCACTTTGGGAGGCCGAGACGGGCGGATCACGAGGTCAAGAGATCGAGACCATCCTGGCTAACACGGTGAAACCCCGTCTCTACTAAAAAAAATACAAAAACTAGCCGGGCGAGGTGGCAGGCACCTGTAGTCCCAGCTCCTCGGGAGGCTGAGGCAGGAGAATGGCGTAAACCCGGGAGGCGGAGCTTGCAGTGAGCTGAGATCCGGCCACTGCACTCCAGTCCGGGTGACAGAGCGAGACTCCGCCTCAAAAAAAAAAAAAAAAAAGAATACACTTCTTGGACCTGAGTTACAATTTGGATTAGAAAAAAATGACTTGTTATGTCTGAGCATATATTTTTGTTAGAAGCCATTCTGAGAACAAAAGCATGTGGCCGGGTGCAGTGGCTCATGCCAGTAATCCCAGCACTTTGGGAGGCTGAGGTGGGCGGATCACTTGAGGTCAAGAGGTCGAGACCAGCCTGGCCAACATGGTGAAACCCCATTTCTACTAAAAATACAAAAATTAGCCAGGCATGGTGGCACACACCTATAATCCCAGCTATTCAAGGGGCTGAGGCAGGAGAATCGCTGGAACTGAGAGGCAGAGGTTACAGTGAGTCGAGATTATGGCACTGCACTCCAGCCTGGAGACAGAGCGAGACTCCATCTCCACCCCTCCCCCCCCAAAAAAAGCATGGGTCATGGGTTGTTCAAGGGGTTGTTGAATTGTTTATACATGATCTATAGATTGGAGTAGATTTTGGATGCATTTTGTTCCACATCCTGAATGAGGGGTTTGAAGCTTGAACTGCTCTGTGGATTTAATGCTGTGGTTGCTAGGGAGGAGGCCCCAGCAAAGTTCAGAATGTTAAAATCAAGTGTTAAAATATGCTGGGAGGAAATGGAGAACAGTTCTCAATTTCCATCATGAGAGCTTTAAGGATAGTCACTGGAAGAAAAAAAAAAAAACTCCAAAAATTAAAGTCAGAGATTTATACTTTGTACACATTTTGAATTTTGGAGAATGTTACATCTTCCTCCATAGGCTTTGTTTTGCTTTTTAAATTAGCCAGGTTCTATGAAATACATTCCCTAAGGAACGCTGAAGTCATTTCCGATCACGATTCTTGTTCCTAGTGCTCTGAGGGCAACAATTGTACCCCAAAACTTTCTCTCTTTCTTAGAATCTGCGATTTCCAGAGGCCTGTGCTTGGAAGGCAGGTGACCAAGTGGCATCCAGGTACCTTGCCGGAGAATGGATTTTAGTACCTGCTCTGGGGTAACTAGGGTTGCCAGTTCTGCTAGGCAATTGGTTATGCATCTGTTGCAGCTGTACACTTTGCAAAAGATGGACGATGGGGCATGACTACAGTAAACCTTAGAAATTAAAAAGAAGATATATTTTATATATATCATCAGGGAGATCTTGAGAAATTGCCATGCAGAGTATGACTGGGAGAAACAAGACTATTTTGAATCCACAGGTTCAAATGCGTCATAGAAGATGCAGGAAGTGGTATTTGGCCTGATGTTTCTCTCAGCGTCATTGACAACAACAAGGGTATGTGCTAAAACCAGATTGCAGTGCCTTCCTGATTTCTACTGAGGAAAGCTGTGCTTCTCGAATGCTAATGTGTACATGAATCACCAGAGGATTGTGTTAAATTGCAGATCTTGGTTCAGTAAGTTTGGATGGAGCCTGAGATTCTTGTTTCTTGAGCTTCCAGGTGATGTTGGAGCTACAGGTGCAGGATCCGCCTCCTCCTCACTCTTGCCAGGAGAATACCCACATCTTTCCAGTGTCTATCAGACTAGGCTGAGCACTTCCTCTAAGATCTGCTGAACCCTGGCTCAGTAAGCTTGCAGCACAAAGGAAGGAACCAAGGGGTGGACACTCCCCTGGGAAGAGACAGGGTTCTCTGAGGTAGAATGGGGGAGGGAACCCGAACGGAAGCAGGGACCCTGAAGGAGGGAGCTGGATGGAGAAAACAGGGCATTAGAAAGACAAAGGACAGGGAGGGATGTCTCCATGGGAAGCTGAAGCCCTTTACAACCTCCACCTTCCAAAGACTGGAGTCTGCAAAGCTGTCCTTCCACAATAGAATTCAATGGTTAAATGAAATCTACTTAGGATTTCTATTGCTCACTCATGGTAATGCTACTTTGAGCTACATCTGACCTTTTAATAAATAACTTTCTCCTAGCACCACTATAATCTCATTATCATACCTATATCAACAGGACACAATGGAGTACCCACAGAAAACCCCTTCATTTTCTCTTATTGTTGTCTTTCAACCCCAGTCCTCCCCGACCTTGGAAAGTATCTAGGGCCAAGTGCATCGCTTTTCTGTACACCAGGTACTGATGTACATTCTTATCATCCGATATTATAAACTTCAAAAACAACCTGATCTCAAAACTGTAATCTCTCATTCTGTTTCAAGCTTCTCCTCTCCCTCTAGCTCAGACCAGACTCCTGCAGAAACCTGCAGGGAAAGAAGGTGTGAACAATTCCGTGGCCTCCCCTGCTGCTCTGCTGCTTCGGGTTCAGGTTGGACTGGGAGAGGGCAGAGGAGAGCAGCAAGGGGAGTCAGGAGCTTTTCACCTGAGCCGTTGGAATCCGCAGTTAGGAATCTGCCCTCTGTGTGACCTGAGTCCTAACTTAGCTGTCTGCTAGTTCCCAGGATAATTCCAACAAGAGCACTTACCAAGTAATGACCTAGATCAGCTCTCTTCTAGATGTCACGGGAAATGAACATCCTCAAAGCAACTCTCATTGCGGAGCAATTCAGACTTGGCAATTTGATTTTTCTCGTTTTTGGTCTCATAAACTGTTCTCCCTCAAGGAAAGCTGTATAAATCCCCACTAAAAGTGGCCCTTGCCTTGAAGACTAGTTTGCAGGCATGAGACCTTTCCCTGGGTTACTGGCAGCCCTTGAATTCACCTATGAAGCCTCTTTGTCCTGTAGTCACGGGTCCAAGAAGACGGCTCAGGATAGGCATCCGCACATTATTTTTTGCTCAAGACATATAGATGACTGGAAGTGGAACCATTCAAACTATTAAAATTTTCAGACCCCTCTTCAGAATTTGTAGGATAATGTCTACAAAGTGCATTCTAGGTTTAGCATAAGATACCACGGGAAAAAGAAGAGAAAAAAGAGAAGGAAGAACACTCCCAGAAGTCCCACCTCAGAGGTTCCGTGGGTTTCTGGTCCGGCTGCCCTGACGCTCAGAGGACAAACATCGATGTGGGGCCAGTGTGAGGTGCTGACCCCTTGTTCAGATGAGCTGAATTATATTCACGCCTCGAGTCCTGCTCGCAGAGTAAGAACAAACCCTTAATGCTTTGCTGCCATTCACAAGAGGGCATCAGGTTTTAAAGATTCTTTTGCCATGGTTTGAATCGTGTCTCCCCTTCACTCCCCAAAATAAGAAGTCCTAACCTCCATCCTACAGATGTGATCTTATTTGGAAATAGGGTCATTGCTGTAAACTAAACACAAACTGATGTAATCAGTTTAGGTTAGACTGGAGTAGGGCAGGCCCCGAATCCAGTAAAACTGGTGTCCTTATAAGAAGGCAGCCCTGGGCAGACAGACACACTGGGAGAGCCCCAAGTGAGGATGAGGCCAGAGCCAAGAAAGCCAGAGGATGCTGAAGGCGGAGATGTAGGAAGGGACGAAGAAGGATCCTCCCCTAGAGCTTTCAGAGGGAGCATGGCCCTGCCAACACCTTGATTTCCAACTTTTGGCCTCCAGAACTGAGAGACTACATTTCTGTTTTAAGCCAACTGGTTTGTGGTACTTTATTACGGGAACCCAAGGAAACTAATACACCTCACATGGCTCTTACAGGAGGAAGGTAATTGCATTTGCTTGCGAGCATATCTGATCTCATGCAATAGACTAGAAGCTCCTAGGGTTCCCTGGATCCCATTGCCTAACACAGAACAAACACAGTGTGTGCCAGTACATTTTGGTTGAATGAACAAATGTAGGACTTTCAATCTTAATGGTAGATTAAATACAAACAAAATATAAGAATTAACAAGGGAGAAAGGCCTACTTAGATTGGTGTGTATATTTCATTCATAACAACATTATATAATCTTGTTTATGATTTGCATAAATGAGCTATTATGCCATAATTTGAAACTCAAATTGGTGGCTTCTCCCTGCAACATGAATGAGATGAAACAAGTCTTCCTCTCCTCTCTGCATGTTAAAGATGATCGCTGTGTTAGTCCAATGATAGATCCGTGTCTCCACTGTCTCAATGTCTCAGCATCTTTTCTGGTTTCTCACTGGGGCTGGAATGGCTGCTGAGGGACTCTTCCTGCCTGTGAGATTTACATTATTTGAGATTTAAAGCGAACACTTTTTCAAAACTAGCAGTCACTTCAATAATTGGCGGAAGTTAATGCCCCAAGGCGGAATCTCAGGTCCTCAGTTGAACCTACCTGGTTCTTAATCTCCAGAAAATAGCTGGCCTCTGGATCATTGCTGTACACTGAAGAGGCCACGGCAGAAGAGTCTCGGGGCCTTGGAAAAGATTTCTGGTGATAATCTCATTGGGACTATTTCTTCCTGGATTCCTTTCTGAATAACAGCTTAGCACATACACAATTGAGAGGGATAACTGCATGTATGCATGTGCATGTGTGTTCATGGATGGAGCACAACCAGCGGAAGAGAAGGACTAGAGGATCCATATTGCAATCACTTATGGAAGGATGTATAAGAAAATACATGGGAGATAAGAAAAAGAAAACCTAATTAGAATTATTAATTATGTTATGAACCAATTCCTTTAATAATTTTGTCTCTCTTTTCACAATATCTTTTGTATTTAAAGATTCTATTCCATTCGGTGATATCCATTTGCTTCTTATTCAAATGAGATGACCGGGGATAGTTTGAGGGAATTCTTTTTGGACCCTGACAGAACTCATGTCTTTGAACCCTATCCTTAAATTCACACCCGTATCTTCTTCAGTCCAGCTTTAATTCAACCCAATACATATGGGTTGATTTCCTATCTTATGCCAGGCTCAGTGCTTGACATTTGAATATGAAGATGAGTAAGACACAGCTCCAGATTATGAGGAGTTTCTAATCTGGCAAGGGGATGAGATGCATTACCTAGGTGTGACAGGGACCTTTCATTTTCTGTCCTTACGGGTGATCTTTGCCAGTCCCTGGAGGGCAATCCAGAGGTTAAGACATATTGCCTCCCAAGTCTAGAATCTTCTCTAGCTTCTCCCAGGTTGTGAGTCTCTTCTATGCAGCTGATCCTACAAGTGATCTCAAAAGCATCCCATCCAAAGGGTGGTACAGGCCAACTTCTCCTTGGGCCAACCTACACTTTAGACCTTGCCAGATTCAATACTTGAGACTACAATTTAAACACATGGAATTCTCTACTGAATGGCTCTTGGTTTGGAGTTTCCATTTGGGTTCTAACCAATTGAGCAATGGTGCAAGCGTTCCCCAGGGGGAACAAAAAGTGGGATCTATTTTATTGTAGACACAGCAAGTGCCCAGTGACCTCAAGAACACAGGGCTCCTGGGCAACACTGGACTGCAGCATTGCAGGGCCCCTAGAACCAAAATCTTCCTTCTGTTTCCCTCCACCAGGATTGAAGTTATGTGCCCCCCAGTGAATATCAGGCTGACCTCATCAAGTCGTAAATGAAGGAGAAAGATGAGATAGAAGAGAGAGAGAAACCTGGCTGGGCTTCCCAATAACAGGCCTGTCTGGTTTGTGACCCAGCATGGAGCCTGAATACAAAGGACCCATCCTGCCTGAGCATAGATGGGCCAAAAAAGCAAGAGAGGGGCTGAGCCTGTTTTCTACTTTTAAAACCAAGCACCCCACCCACTGGAATGTGGGATGTGATCCCAAGAATTTCTGCCTCTCTTGGATCATGAATCAAGCCAGTTCCTCCTCCTTTTTTTTAAGAAGGGGAAAACAGTAAAAATGGGGATCAGAATATACATTCCTGTACTTCCTTCTGATCTTGGAGTGGAAATTTCCTTTCCTCTATGAAAACATGGATGTGCTATTGGTTAGGGGAAGCAGCTGAGAATGTTTCTGTCAATGAAGCGAGCAAACCACTACTAGACAAAACCTCGCAAGACTATTTCCAAGTATGTAGGGGGGATTCGAGTTGAAGTTCTAGGTAGACATTTCCTTCTCTTGCACCTTCCCATTCTGGCCCTGCATGAGGAGGCTGTCCCCTCAGATGTTCTGTGAGTGCTGGTCCCGAATTTCTTCCCTCTGATCATCCCCTCTGCAGCTATCTCCTCAAGTCTGTGAGTGCAGGAACACCACATCTGTGCAGGGAAAATGTCGTGCTTCTCTAAGGGTTGATTTAAGATTCTTGTAATGTAGAGCTTCAGATACATGTATAATTATGTTTTCTGCTCGGTCACCACAGCTGCTGGGTGAGGGTGGGCTGAGAACTCCTAAATGGGACCCAGGGAAAAGCTGCAGGTGGGCTTGTCACCTTACAAGTCATCTATGAAGTTGCACCTTGCCTCAGAGATCACACAGCCTGACCCTATAACCCTACATGGAGAAAGGGGCATGTTTCCAATTTGCCTTTCTTTTAGCTTTGCCTCTTAGGGACAGTGGACACCTCACTGCAGGGCAAGGAAGCGTTGGATCCTCTTCTGCCCCTCCCAGGCCTGGCTGCCTTATGAGGCCATCAGAAGAAACTCGTTGTTGCAGAGAGTGGTGATGTCAAGTGCGGGGCAGTGCCCTGGATGAAATTGTTTGTAGGTCTTCTGATAAAAGCAGGCAGGAAAAGGGTTCTGTAGGTTGCTCCAAGATAGACACATAGGTAAATGAGCTTATTCAGGGGAGGGAAGAGTGAGACCCCACAGGAAGTATCAATAAGCTTTTGAAAGTTTTCAAAGAGGAAAAAGCTCAAACCTAACAGGCAGTAAGGGATGCACGCTGGAGGCAGCGCTGGGGGAGGTTGGGGGAGGCAGAGGAAAGAGCAGAGGCCTCGAGTGAAAAAGCAGATTCAGCCGTGGTTTGTGTTCAGGAAAAGGGAGGGTCAGCTTTTGGCTGTGGTGCAGAAAATCAGTAACGAAGTGAGAAGACTGGAAAAGGCGAAGGGGCTGAAAGCCAGGCTGTGGAGTTATTTCATATGGGAGTATCCTGCAGTTATTGGAAGTGTCTGAGGAGAATGATCCGATCAAAGCAGCCCTTCAAGAAGGCTAATCCGTCACAGTGTGTAGGAGGGACTGGAGGAGAGACAGGCAGGAAGGCAGGGGTGGGGGGTGGGGGGTGGGGAGACCGTCAGCTAGGACAAGGATGATGATGGTGATGAAAAGATGATGAGGATCATGACAAAGACAAAGATGATAGCAGCTAAGATTCATTGTTTATTAATGACATTCATTATTCTAAGTACTTTGTATCTGTTATGTAATCCCCACACCCTCCTGTGAGGTGAGACTGTTTTACACATAATAAAACTAAAAACCAGAGAAGTTAAGTAACGTGTCCAGGGTAACCTAGCTAATAAGTGGTGAACCTAGGGAACAATCCAGGTGCTCAGTTATTTATCCAGGCAAAATGCAATGAGGAACTGAGCAAAAGCGGAGTGGTGGTCATGGGAAGGTGGAGATGGGTTGGGATATCACAGGGTTGGAGGCCACCTGATCAGATGTGATGACATGAGAGAGGTAGGTGGATTGGGAGAAGAAGTGGAAAGGGCCATCCAGCTTATTGCCATAGGTCACTGGGGACATAGTGGGAATATCAATTAAAATAGGGGTGCCCAGAAGAGGGACTGGTTTCCAGGTGAAGATGGTACACCAGTCAGCCACCAGAAGCTCTGATCTGCAGTGCTGCAATTATGTCTCTTTGTCCCTTACAATCATTCTTTACATGGCAGCTCTTACATGATGTAAAGCGGATCCTGCTATTCCCCATTAACATCCTTCAATGTCTCCACAACTCTCAAATCTAAAATCCAGTCTCCATACTTTGGCAGACAGATTCCACAAGAGCTGCCCCAGCTCTTTCTGGCACTGTGTCATAGCTTGTGGTGGCATCACTCTAACCCCCCGGGCTAGTACCTTCAAATGTCTCTATGATCCATCATCACATTGCTTTCTCCTCCGTGTGTCGATGTCAGAATCTTTCTCTGGGCCAAATGTGGTGGCTCACACCTGTAATTCCAGCATTTGGGGAGGCCAAGGAGAGAGGATGGCTTAAGCCCAGAAGTTCAAGACCAGCCTAGGCAACATAGTGAGATCCCATCTCTACAAAAAATTTTGAAAAAATTAGCCAGGAATGGTGGTATACACCTGTAGTCCTGGCTACTTGGGAGGCTGAAGCAGGAGCATCACTTGAGACCAGAAGATGGAAGCTGCAGTAAGCCATGTTCATACCACTGGACTTCAGCCTGGGCTAGACAGTGAGACTTCATCTCTTAGAAGAAGAAAATCTCTCTCTGCTTCTCAATCAGAAAGATACCTATGTTTGTACTTAGGGTCCACTCTGAGAATCCAGGATAATCTTCTCATGTCAAGACCCTTATGTAGTCAAATCTGCAAAGACCCTCTTTCCACGTAAGGTGACATGTATAGGTTCCAGGGATTAGGACCTGATATTTTATGGGAATCATTACCCAGCCTCCTATAATTTCTGCTGCCCTCCACTTACTCTGTGGGGGAAATCAGCTGTACCCCACCCAGGTGCCTAGAAGGGCACCAGGCACATTGTAGATGCTCTACTGTGATTTATTAAACTAGCAAATAAATGAATATAGCCAAGAGTATTTTATTCTAAAAAGTATTTTCCCCTATATGTTCATAATTTCATAACAAACATCATATTGTTCTAAATTCTATAACAGTCAAATAGCTTTGATACGACAGTCATCTTATATAAATGAAAACATGATTTAATGAAATGGCATTTTATAAGCTTTAGGCAAAGCACACATTTGAATGATCTTGTTTAAATTAAATGGCTCTTTTGTGTTCAGTAGTCAGCATCACTAAGTGTGTCTATCTTGCTAATACAGTGGCATCATTATATTCTAAATTATACAATTTAATTACAGGTAACTTGAAGCTGAAATATTGGTGAGGTACAAGTATGACCTTTACATCCACTTATTAATGTTTTCTCAAATGACATGATACTCAGAAAAATTTAACAAAAATCTTATTTATTTATTATTTTTTTTGAGACAGAGACTCGCTCTGTCGCCTGGGTTGGAGTGCAGTGGCCAGATCTCAGCTCATTGCAGGCTCTGCCTCCTGGGTTTACGCCATTCTCCTGCCTCAGCCTCCCGAGTAGCTGGGACTACAGATGCCCGCCACCTCACCCGGCTAGTTTTTTGTATTTTTTTTTTAGTAGAGACGGGGTTTCACCGTGTTAGCCAGGATGGTCTCGATCTCCTGACCTCGTGATCCGCCCGTCTCGGCCTCCCAAAGTGCTGGCATTACAGGCTTGAGCCACCGCGCCCAGCCAATCTTCTGTTTTTTAATTGGCTAAATAAAACCTTAAGAAACTGACAAACCCAGTTCCAACCTTTGCTTTGCCATTTACTGACTGCACGATCCTGGGAAAGATATTTGAGCACTCTAAGATTCACAATCCCCACTCTATAGAGTTCTTGAGAAGAGTGAAATGAGTTAAGATAAGCATCTAAAATGTGCTTCCCAATTATTAGCCAATATTAGCTCCCTCTTCCTCCTTCCTTTGCCACATACATACCAGGAGGAAAAAAATTCTGTTTTAGATATGATAAATAATTCCTGAAACCCAGCATACCATACATAAATACACTGGCCTAAAATACATGGGCAGCATAGTGTGCAGCCATCAGGAGCCCCGCCTACTTGCTTTCCCACTGCATTATGCCCTGAGAAATTGCCCCATGTATTTTCTGGCGTTTGATCCCGTGCCAGAGCCATTAGGGTAGAAGAATGAGAAGGAGTTGAGTTGAGCCCTTTCAGAGAAGACACTCTCCTTTGGGCGTCTGCTGGTTATGTGGGAGCTTCTTGCCACAATTCAGGCTGCATGCCGCTGGCAGAATGAATGAAGGGACTGCACTGTCAGAAGGACAGAGACACAGAGAAGCAGACGGAAGCATGGCAATGGCCAAGCGTTCTTCAGGGAGAAACAGGCTACATAAGGGGTAAGATTTTTGGAACATGAAAGAAGGGTCACCTTACCAATCTGAGGCTGCTCAGGCAGTGGTGCCAGAAGTCACAGAATATATGTCAAAGCAGAGTTTTTCCTCATGCAGTCATCCCTCAGGATCCATGGGGTATTGGTTCCAGGGCCCCCTCAGATACCAAAATCCATGGATGCTCAAGTCCCTGATATAAAGTGGCACAGTATTTGCATATAACCTACACACATGCTCCTGTTTAATTTAAAACGACGACAGATTACTTATACCTAACACAGTGTAAGTGCGACGCAAATTGTTGTATTGTTTAAAAGTTGTATTTTTATTTTCTTATTGATATTTTTAATTGTTTTTTCAAATATTTTTGATCCGTGCTTGATTGAATCTAGATTGCAGAACCTATAGATATTCCTTTATTCCAGCTCACTATTTATTTCGTAGAATCTCAGGTTTGGAGAAGTCCTTAGAGATATTTTGGCTCAACTTCCTTCTCCATGCAGAAATCTCCTTTACAACATACGACAGATGGCCATTGTGGTGTTGCTTTGTTGTAATTTATTTTATTTAGTAATTGGTTTTTATAGAACACCATTAAGTTAAACAGTTTATTTTTCAAGTCTCCATGGAAATGGCTCTCTTTACCATCTGTGTGTGCCTCTCCTATGAGATTAGACCCTGGGACTTTCTGCCCCTTGATGGCCTGAACTATTAGTAAGGGCCGAAAAGGGAAAAGGACTTACCTCACTTTCTCAATCAAGACTCCTGGTCAAGAGTCAATGTCAGGGAATGGGGAGAGAAGGGTAGGAATGATTTAAAAGATATTTACTAGCTTGAGAAAGGTCATTCTGACCTTTAGTGTTGTTTCTTTAAAAATAATACTATTTGAGATGTTCTGATTATGCAAGTAACCCAGGTGCACAAATTTTTAAAAATTATTCTAAAAGCACACAAAATTACTAAATATTTGGGAGTCCTGGGATGATACTGCTTCTTCAGTTTTATATCCTGCTCTTTTTACATTATAGTGTGTCATTACATGTTCTTCCATAATATAAGTCGTAGTTGCGCATCATATTCTGTTTTATAGCTGTGGAATTATTTACTTAGCCCCTTCTGGTTTCATCTCACCTCTTGCTTCCTCATGCTGGTCAGAAAAACTGCCTCTGGCATAAGCACTTCTTAATCTGCCTTGACTTTCATCCAGACACATAAACGCTTGTCCCAACGCATTTGGATGGGATGATACAATTCCAGAATGTTTCCTGGGAATAATCGTGGTGTTGCTGCGGAGTCCATCTTTGGGCTTTGTGTAGTTGATGTGTTAATTACACTCTGTCAAGCCACAAACTTCTATTCCCCAAGCCTCTCTAGGCAAGCACAATCATTTGTGTTTCACGCTGCAAGTGAGGATAAGTCTAAATGGACCCTTTAAATCAGCTTGGCTGCCAACTCTGGCTCTATTGACTTGTCAGGGCCCAGGCGATGGCACGGCCAGCAGTCTTGGCCCATATTGGACCAGAATGGGCTGCAGCAGAGCTACCAGCCTCACATCCTATGACAAATGACCCGGGACAAAGGGTGGTACCCGGGCTCCCACTCTAGGAGCAGGGAGTCCTGCTCACATACCACTGCTTCCACCCCCGTCTGGCTCTCTGCTGGCCCTGATCCAAATGGGGCATTGTGCTTTGTTTTTGTTGCCATGAGAAGTGGCAGCAGGGCCTAGAAGTGCAAGGTAAACACTTACAATGGGATTCCAGGGGCATCTCCACGGCCTGATGCTTTGAGGAGGACAGAAATAGTCAGGAATACTAATGTCCCAGAATCTGAATCTGTCTAGAACTGACTGCTTATTGATGTGGGTTATTCTACTCTGTAAGGGGACACACACACACACACACCTCAACCTTTTAGAATAAATCCTGGGTCAATAAGACTCCACCTGCTGGTTTCATCTCTGAGTTCCCCACCCTTGGTCCCATTTGGTCCTGACTGAACTGCTGACCATGAGGCTGACCTTGGTCCTTGCTCCTTGACGTTCTTGAGTCAGATGACCTTCACCTCCTCTTCACATGGCTCCACACCCTAGATATTGCCCTCTTGCTTCCTCTCACATCCTTTGCCTGATATGACTGCTGGTTTCAAGAGGGGCCCTTGGCTGTCAGGCTAGGAGTTGTTGCATAAAATAATCCCCTTCGGTTCTTCTTTGTGATGTGCTTTGTCACTGGGACTTAAGCAGTGCTGCTTGTTCTCTGAGTCTCATGACACCTATGCCCAGGCTTTACCATGTGGCTCTGGAGGCAGCAGCCATGGGCATTCAGGAACCAGAGCAGGAAAGGAAGACAAAGGACAATGCTGCGGTGGCCTGTGGTAGCAATTGATTCTGGCTTTCCGCTCTTTCCTCCCTAGTTACAGACCTTGTCTCCTAGCTGAAAAGACAGGCTCCTGATCCAGGCCTGGCTAATCACAGTGCCCCTTTCCCTGCACATAGCAACAGCCCAGGCATGGGTGTGAGTTCCACATAGAGTTCACCAGTCTGTCCCTGGGATTGATTCATAGATGCTGGGAGAGAAAGGTGCTTCCTTTCCATTGGGTTTGCTAAGCAAGGGCTGCCATGTGGTGTGCCATGGGTTACAGAGAAAACAAAGCTGGTACATAAAAGAGAGCAGAGACAGACAGAAATGAGAAACGGGAAAAAAGAAGCAGTGCAGCGGAGGTGCTGAGCACTAGCCTGGCTCTCGAGGCCACTGTGCCCTCCACTGCTACTTCAATTACATGAAAAGCTGCAGCATCTTTCTCAACAATGGGAGCCCATTATTCTCCTATCTTTCATAAGTGAGTTTGTGATGGGCTCTGACACACATGGCCGAAAGGGCCCTGCCTAATGCACTTTCTGATGCCAGCAGGTGCCAGCTTGATTTGTGAATACAGATGAGACATCCCTCCAGGAACTTTAGGAAATAGCATAAGGACACTTTGAGGAAGACTTGTTTCCTGCAGGCAAGCAGGATGAAGTCTTCTGCCATAATAATTTGGATTATAAAAGGGAAGTGTGACCTTGTTTGGTTATTATAACCTGGTGAGCCAGAAATATGTAGGCTATTCTCTCAAAAATTCATACACATCTCTTACCAGATGGGCTTCTGGCTGGACCTTCTGCCCCCGGCCCAGGCCCCAGGCCATCAGACATGCTCAGAAACTTGTCTGAAACCGAGCCGTGGAGGTCGCCTGAGCTGGACACACCCTATACCTCACCCAACTCTCTACAGAGAGAATTTCGTATAAGAGAATTGTGAGGTTTCAGTGGACAGATAAATGTAGAGCAGGAGAAATAATCAAGGGTAGCATCAAGATTTGAGACTGGGGAGGCAGGTGTTTGGTGAATCCATTAACCTAGAGAAAAGGTTATTAAGGGAAGAGGAGGTATGTGGAAGAGACTAACTCAGAGTTAGACGTATTACACACGCAGTAGGTGCGGAATGCCTGGCTCTACTGTGTCTACTGTTTCAGGAGGTGCTTGGAAACACAGGTCTCCATCTCAGGAAAGAGCTCCAGGCCAGCACATAAGAAGTCACTGGAGTGTAGGTGAAATAGAAGCCATGAGGGTTGAATAAAATTACTTAAGAAGAGCGTTACATTGGTTTCCCAGGGCTACTATAACACATTACCACAAAGCAGGGTAGCATGAAACAACAGAAATTTATTCTCACACAGTTCCGGAGGCCAGAAATTTGAAATCAAGGTGTCAGCAGGGCTGTGCTCCCCCTGAAGTCCCTAAAGAAGGACTCTTCCTTGCCTCTTCCTAGCTTATGGTAGTTTCTGTCCATCCTTGCCATTCCTTGGCTTCCAACTACATCACTCCTATCACTGCCTCCATAGCCACATGGCCGCCTTCCCTCTGTGTCTTCCTATCTCTGTGTACCCTCTCCTCTTCTTACAAGCACATTGGTCACATTAGATCTAGGGCCCACCCTAATCTCACAGGACCTCATCTTAACTGTTTATATCTGCAAGATCCTAGGTCCAACTGAGGTCACATTCTGTGGTTCTCAGTTGGACCTGAATTTGGGGTTGGGAAGTACTATTTAACCCACCATAATGGTGAAGAGAGAAAAAGAGAAAGCTAAAGGCAGAATCATGAGAAGCACGAACATTCTAGTGGTTAAAAGGGAAGTGTTAGCAAAGGAAAGAGAAAGAGGGGGAGAGACAGACCACATTCATAGCTGCTGAGAGGCCAGGTGGGGATGCAAGCAGGTCACTGTGTATGACCATCAGAGAATACTGGTAACTGCAGTTGGGTGACTGACTAACACAGTTTGTCCATGACTAGAGTGGCAGTCCAGGATGCAGAACTTTCAGTGCTAAAACCCAACAGTACCAAGCACACTGGAATGGTTGGCCACTCTACCTGGGCACCAGCGGTTCTATTACAACTGAATGTGGGGAGAAGGCAGGGCTGAAGCTTAATGGGTTGGGGAATGAGTGAGCCTTAAGAAATGTACTTGCCTGGGGTGTGATTTTGGTTGCGCTGTTTTTCTGACAATTCAACCACATTTGGAATTTTCTTACTTAGGATATGGGCTTGGGTTTTTAATTTAAAGTCTTCGGTAAGGTCAGCTCAGTCCCTAACCACAGGACATCGTGGAATAACCAAGTTATTTGAGATTAAAGTGTCCCTCAACTGTCGTGAATGCCACTCTGACCCTCCTCGTCTGGAGGGGCCCTCTGGGGCATGCTATTTAAATGAACTCAATTTTGAAAGTTCACCTATCTCTACTGAATGTGATAGCTATCTCGCTCTGCCTTCAGAGCACTTATCTTCAAAGTATTCAGCATCAAGCAAAAGCCTTGACTTTTCCTTGAAAAAGAAATCGTCAGGATGTCTGACTCCATCCACCCTTTGCATGTGTGATTTCATTATTCATAGTCAGCATTCCTCTTCTGGCTTTTGATCTGTAGTTTACAGAATGTGTGCATAAGGAGGCTCTCTTTCCCATAAACTGATCTCTTTACCCTCTCAGCCCGGAATAACTTTCCATTTATTCTTTTGATAAAGCATTGATGCCGTGAGCCAGCATACATTAAATTTATCATGATACAAACACAGCACTACACTTTTATCCAGCCCAGATCAGCAACCAGATCACTGCCAGTGCCCCTCAAGTGTCTCTGATGATGAACAGCAAAGGGGACCTGTGGAATTTCTCACGACCATCAAATCTGAAGAAGGAATTCTTCTGAGAATGGTTTGCAAAGTCTATCACCAGTATCCAAAGTCTATTATAAGCTTGCAAGGTAGTTAAAGAAATCATCTCAGCCTTGACTCACTAATAAGCACGTTTAAATGTATATCGAAAAGCCCTCTTAATTAAAATGCTTCAACTGCTTTCCACCTCTCTTCTGATAAATGCCAATATTATTAATATGGCTGCTTAGAACCCTGCCTGCCTCTCCAGTCTTGCCTAGCCCCAGACTCCTCTTTCCCTTCTGCTACTTCCCCTAAGTTGAATGTTATTCATTCTTTCACCTGCTTATCTCCTACTCATCCTTCTCTTGTCACCTCAATAATCACTTTCCTTAGGAAGCTTTTCCTGACCCACCCCATATGCCATCCACCTACTTGCCCCGATCCCCAGGATATGTTAAAGACCTTTATTTGCTTTCACAGAACTGCTACCAAGTCAAGATATGCTGACATGTGACCATAGCAAGCACCACCAAAACCTCAGGGTGGATGAATGAGGATCCACAATGCTTGAGACACTTACCTTCCAAGGCCAAGTACATGAAGCTGCCCTCTCCTGGGAGCTTATGGTATATACATAGATGTGTATAACCTAATTATTGTAACAAATTATTATTGGATATAGACATCCATATCTTATCTGCATTTTAAGATAGAAATACTTTAGAAATAGGAAGATAGTGTGTCTGTTTCACCTTTGACTCTCCCACAATGCCTGTAATCTGCACTGACAGACATGAGATGTTCCATAAAGTTCAATTAATGAATGAAATCATGAGCAAATGATATTTGAAATCATTTTTTCTTACATATTTTTGAGAAATGTAAGCATCTTTGTCTTCTCCCATCAATATTTTTAGAAAGCTTCATTTTCCAGCAGCTCTGTTTAATATTGTAATGGAAAAGCAAAGATGTCTTTCAAATATGTACAGTATAAGTCTGTGATACTTTTGATCCCATAAAGAGTCAGTTCCATTTAGTTAAATTCAGTAAGTATTAATTAAGTGCCTATGATGTCAAATGCCTGTAGTGTGGCAATAGAATGCTTCATTTCAGTGGGATAATTTGGGATGAAAAACTTCTAAACATGTTTAGCTCCTAAGTCTGACTTCAGCAGTCACAAAGCAATTCTCCCATGTTTGCACTACAGCCATTTATTCATTTGTTCAATAAAACTTTATTGGACATCTATTAGATATGATCATGACTGCTCTGGATTAGAGCTCTTGAAAAGTGTGATACAAAAGAGGAGATTGTGCAGGGTCTTGCCCACTTGGAAAGAAAAGTTAAACAGATAAAGCTCCTGAGTAAGAGTAAGCACTGAGTAAGAGTAAGCAGTGAGTAACAGTAAGCACTGAGTAAGAGTAAGCAGTGAGTAAGAGTAAGCACTGAGTAAGAGTAAGCAGTGAGTAAGAGTAAGCACTGAGTAAGAGTAAGCACTGAGTAAGAGACCTGGGTTTAATTTCCCACCTCATTCTGTTGTTACGTAGTGAAGGTGAGCTTAGCAAGTCACTCCATAGCTCCAGACCTCAATTTGTTATCTGTGTAGTAAGGGCATTAGACTGGATGATGTCTAAAGAATATTAGGGATTAGAAAGTCATTGTTCTGGATGGCTCGCACCAGTTACTGGAGTTGCTTGGCAGGAAGGCATAACAGTGTTTTGTACTTCTAGAGCTCTGTCCCTCTCATGGGACAAATGATGGAAGAAACCAGTGGCAAAGTTAGGTTTAGCAGGAAGTTCTCTCCCAATACCAGGGGCCTGAGTCCTGGTGCCGTGCTTTGTTTACCTCTGTCACTTGCAAGAATGAAAAAGCATCTCTAGGCCTGGCCCACTGTATGGAATCTAATTCATGGGATTAGATATTTTATTAGCACTTCCAATTGAACAAGTGATTTGGAGTTGGACAATGTGACAGTGAATAGATGATATATTCCTTAACTAGTGAATATGAAACGGCATAGGAATAAGATTTCACAATGCTATGATATTAATGTGCTTTCTAATATTTTATACGATCCATATGAAGATATATTATTTACAGTTTAGGGTAGATGTACATAGGTAACAAAAATAACTGGAGATTCCTTTTGGATAAATCTGCAACTGGATCAGTTAGCATGCATTCCCTAACAAGTGACTCAAAACCCAACTAGCAGTGATGGAAATCTTAAGAACATTTATTGTCTACCCAGCAAGATGTCTGGAGAGGGTGGTTCCAGGTGTCAGGGCCTGGATTTTTGTCTCTACCATTCTCTTGGTTTTTCCTAGTCACAAGATAACTAACATAGCTGCAGATATCAAATTCTCACATGACTGATGACTGTAACTACAGAAAGGAAGCAGGGGAGATGAACAGACCTCTCCCTTTGTACCTCTCTCCTAGTGTTAGAGAGAAAAACACCTTTCCAGAAGCTTCCCCAGCTGACTTCTCCTCTGTCTCGGCAGCAAAGAAAGTTTGAGAAAGCAGAAATCTGTGGTTTTCAGCCTCTGCTGTGGAAGGAAGACAAGTGAAGAGCAAGTTGGGCATGTGTGTGGATAGGCTGCCAAAGTGCTTACCAGAATCCATGCCGCAGGTCACCCACCATCTGTAGATATCCTTCCTCTCCCACAGCCACTGTGGGTAGAATGCTGTGGCCCATTATCTGGGAGAGAACAACTCCACAGGATCATCCAGTTACTGTAGCCAGCACCAAATCTTGCACATCTGGGTGATTTGTAGTCTCCATGCCATCACATCTCAGTGTAGATTCCTATGGTGTAGCAGTTGATAACTAAAAGAAAACTTGCTGGGCACCATGGCTCACGCCTGTAATCCCAGCACTTTGGGAGGCTGAGGTGGGCGGATCACGAGGTCAGGAAATCGAGATCATCCTGGCTAACACAGTGAAACTCCGTCTCTACTAAAAATACAAAAAATTAGCCGGGCGTGGTGGCGGGCACCTGTAGTCCCGGCTACTCGGGAGGCTGAGGCAGGAGAATGGCGTGAACCCGGGAGGTGGAGCTTGCAGTGAGGTGGGATTGCACCACTGCACTCCAGCCTGGGTGACACAGAGAGACTCCATCTCAAATAAACAAATAAAAAGAAAACCTATCTGCTTCAAATGCAATGATGCTGAAGTTTAATTTACCTTCCATTAAAACTTGCAATTGGAAAAAAGAATGATAGGAAACACAACGGCCACTGTTTTTTTTTTTTTTCTTCCCATATATCTAGTTTTGTTGATCTGTAATAATGAGGTTGAGAGAGGATTAAACTCCTTGGTTAGCCCATCTGGCAGCCTATAACACTGATCTTTGGGAAAATATTCCTTATTCATGTCCCCTGTGACCCACCTGAGACATTAGAGAAGACACTCCACTTAGAAATTGCACAGCCTTCCCAGCTCACTTCATTTTAGATCAAGGTTTTGGGATCTTGATATTGTCTTAGGAGTTAAACAGAGCTCAATGGTCATAGCCTGTTGCGGAGCAGCCTTAGGGTCTATCTGGCAATGCAATTGCTTCAAAATCTTACTGGGCTTTCTGATATCTTGCTTCAAGTCAATTATTGTAACCAATGTATCTGGGTTCTTTAGGAAGCAGAACACTGAGATGGAGTTAGGAGTGCAAGCGATTTATTTTTAGGGGGTGATACTTATGAAAGTTAAAAGTTAAGGAGGCTGGATTGGAACGGGAGAGATTTCAGACTATGATGTAAATCTCACACCTGTCACAAGAGATGGGGTAGAAGTAGGATTGGGCAGGAAAATCCTCAGACTATGACACAGATCTGGCAGAAGTCTTTGCCAACTCAACAGGGAACTGCAGAGCAAAGCAGCTCATTAGGAGAGCTCCACATTGGGCAGAAATAGCCAGGCCCTTGGATGCCTGCTGTACTTGTCATTGTCTAGAAGCTGCTCAGAAACAGTAAGATTTCCACTCCAAAGTGGAGTGGGATCCCAAAGGCTGTCAGCTAACCACTCTCATTGCAAGTTCTTCCTTGAAGGGAGATTTGATTAGGGCACCTCCATGGTGGCCATGGCCCAGGATCTGGTCTAGCTGCTTCATCAGTCTCCCCTCTTTATAGGCTTAATGGTGGTGGTTCTGAAGCAATTCAAAATAAGAGGTTGGGTGGGGAGGCTCTATTTTGATCAGACCTTTGCCAGCACACTTGCCCTCTTTGCCTGTCGAAGAATGCTGGATGAGGGGAATTTGGGAACTTGGGAATATCGTCAGTCTTATTTCTTGTTATGTCTACACTCCCCTGCTTCAGACTCCAGCATGTATCCAAATTATGAAACTCTCAGTCAATTCAGACCTCAGACTACTAACAGAGAACATCTCAGAAAAGTTCCTTTTCTTCCCTCCCTCCTGACAGATTTTCTCTAATCTGCATTCATCTTTTTCTTGTAGGACTTTGCCAAAAGCTTCAAGAAGTAGCCAACATAACTCAACATCCAAAACATCTCCCACCATTTCCCTTAACACTACAGCCTCAGCTGGCACGTGATTGGAATCTCAAGGCATGACAAGCAAGAGTCCAAAGCAAATGTCTTGCTGCCACCCAGCAAGTGTTGCAGACATCTAGCCTATTCTAGCTGGGCCCTCACTGCCCTCTGCCCTGCCACCTCAACTTGGCCATTCTGTATTTTCAGATATTATCTGTGCGGCTCTATTTACTGCAACTAAATTCAAAGGAATGTGTTTGGCTACAAGTAACAGAGGATAGGACAATACAAAGGATTTTATTTAGTCAACAAGAAGTCTGGACAAAGGTGGTTCCAGGGTACGTTTAGCACTTCCATGACATCGAGGCACCAGCTTGTTATCGCAGCCGGTCTCTGGCCTTCCCCTCATGGCCACAAGATGGCTGCCACAGCTTCCGGGGTTATCCTCACCTAACAACATCCAAAGGCAGGAAGGAGGGTCACACAAGAGTGTTATCTTTGCATGCCTCCCACCTGTGATCCGAGAAGAGAAATCCTTCCCAGAGGCCTACTGGCATAGTTCTGTTACACTGCCTTCAGTTGCAAAGGAAGCTTGTAACATGAATCTCTGGCATTTTCATTCTGTAGAGTGGGAGGAGGACAGAGGCAGGGAGGGATTTGGAGCACAGCCAGACAGCAGTGTTTGCCATGGGATCATGCCTATTGATCTTAGTTTTCCAGCCTCCAACTTGGAAATAGATAAACCATCTGTCTTCCCTTCCTGGGGAGTAGCAGGTTATGAATAAATTATGCTGCCAGAGCCCAGAGAGTCCTTAAAACAAAGTACTGTCAATCCAAGGCCCTCATTTCATTAAATCCATATTAGTTTCTATTGCTCATTTGATGGCATCTGATTGTTCTCTAGGATGGGAGGTATTGGCAGAACAGGAAAAGGGGAGAGAATTAGCCCAAATCCACCTTCCCCACTTCCCTCTCCCCCCAGTGCTGAATAGTTATGAGATCCCCAGGTACTTGTTATTTCCAGGGAGCTAGTGAGCTGAGTACACAAGTCCAGGGCTGGGGGATAGATACGTTCCAGAAAACTCTGTGCTGGAGCACTGGAGAGGGCCGTTGGAGAGACGACACATTACTGATGGAGCAAATTCAGCCACCATGAGGAGGCTGGGACAGTACTGGGGAGCACTACGCCTTCATTAGCCCCTGAACTTACACCTTATAAAGCTGCTGATCCACCTTTCCGCACACATCATTCTTTTTTTTTTTTTTAATTTATTTTAACACGAATGCCACTTGCCAAATAACAGTATTCTTATCTCATAGTAATTTTATCTTCCGAATTTCTGTAATCTCAGGATTCTTAAAAGGGTTCTGAGAAAAGTCCCTTTAGTTTCCAGAGATGCTGCTTCCGGAAGCAGGCCTGGCTGATGGCTGATTGTAGACTCAGAGGTCTAAACCAGTCAGTGCCTGGAAAAAATCAAAGGCAACCATGTAATCATTATTGCCATTTCTGGCAGGAGCCGTTTAAATTGGCCCAGACTTACTGTGCCAAAGGGCTGGGGAAGCAAATGCAAACAACTCGCACACATCCCTCCCACAGTTCTTGTTTTGGTCTTTACTCCTCGGGTCCTCACTGCTTCGCCAACATGTCTCCACTACATGTCTCTGACACAAATTTCTGCTTGTTCCCTGGTGGTTGAGGGCACACCCACAGTCCCCCACTGACCACCCCAGGCTTCTAGAGAACCGACTCCTTGGGCCTCCCCAGGTTTCTCAAGTTCATCATTGCAAGCCAAGAAAAGAGGTTGTAATTGTGGAAACTGCCTGGACCTTAGAGGTCCAGCTCAACTTGAACTGGCTTCCTCAGGACTTTCCTGAATCTGGCTTGCAACTCTTCTAGATCAGGGTCAGTTCCTCTGCTCTCCTTCACATTCCTAACATCTGGCTAGTGCTGGTCTGGCTCCCAGAGATGGGAACGATGCACACCCTCCACGCCAGGGCTGTCCCAATGGGCTCTCTCCTCCACGGGCTAATGGGGCTTCTGTTTGTGAGCACTGATCTGACTCTGGTTTCCAAGAACTTGGAAAGACTCTGCAATCAAAACTCAGCTCAGCCCCAAGTTCACTCATTTGAAAACTGTTAATCACAAGATATTTGTACCCCAGATATCAGCTGGGATCCTTTTGACTTTTGAGATTCAAGTGACATTGGCCTCAGTATAGCGAACAAAAACGTGAGTCCTAGAGTCCATCAGCCCAGATCCTACATTTGGGTACTATTCTTACTCACCGTGATCTGGTGCAGGCTACTTAATTTCTCTGTTGTTGTTTTTTTTTTTTTTTTTGGTCTGTAAAATGGGCATAATAATACCTGTATAAGTTTGGGGTGCTGATTCAATAAACTATTGCAAGTGGAGCCCTTAAGAACAATGGCGAGCATACAATGTTACCATTCGCCCTGCCCCATGAGGAGGAAAGACCCTGTTGGATGAATTTACATTTCTTCTAGTAACTCTTGGCTCTAAATTTCTGCTGCAATCAAAACAGACCAGTTTCAGGAACTGTCTTTTTTTTTTTTTTTTTTTTTTGAGACGGAGTCTCGCTCTGTCACCCAGGCTGGAGTGCAGTGGCCAGATCTCAGCTCACTGCAAGCTCCGCCTCCTGGGTTCACGCCATTCTCCTGCCTCAGAATCCCGAGTAGCTGGGACTACAGGCGCCCGCCACCTCGCCTGGCTAGTTTTTTTTTTTTTTTTTTTTGTATTTTTAGTAGAGACGGGGTTTCATCGTGTTAGCCAGGATGGTCTCGATCTCCTGACCTCGTGATCCGCCCGTCTCGGCCTCCCAAAGTGCTGGGATTACAGGCTTGAGCCACCGCGCCCAGCCTTCAGGAACTGTCTTGACATATCGTGCTCTCTGATTCTTTTCTGTATTATCACCCCTTGTTCAGTGCTACCTTGATTCCTTCACTCTTTCAGATACTTTCTGACCGATAAAGTCAGGGATCCAGAGGCTTCCTGAAGTGTTAGGGCAATGAGAAGGATTTAAATTGTGGCATTACACAACTTAGATTTGAATTGAAGATATTTAGTTCTTTTCTTTTTTTTGAGACGGAGTCTCACACTGTTGCCCAGGCTGGAGTGCAATGACACTATCTTGGCTCACTGCAACCTCTGCTTTCTGGGTTCAAGTAATTCTCCTGCCTCAGCCTCCTGAGTAGCTGGGATTACAGGTACCTGCCAGCATGCCCGGCTGATATTTTTTGTATTTTTAGTAGAGATGGGGTTTCATTATGTTGGCCAGGCTGGTCTCGAAATCCTGACATCGTGATCCACCAGTCTCAGCCTCCCAAAGTGCTGGGATTACAGGCGTGAGCCACTGCACCTGACCAGACATTTAGTTCTTAAAAGTCCTTTGACTCCACAGTCCCCAGCCTCTAGCCCTCTCTTCATCTCTTTTCTGGTTGTCTTTTTCCTTAACTTTGCTTATTTCTCTGTCTACTTAGAATAAAATTATTAGGGCTTTAGTTTCTACACCAAAAAATTTATAATACAGCACTTTCTTGCTCTTAAAAAAAATTTTTTTTTGTTTTTATTTATTTTAATTTTAATTTTTTAAATATACTTCAAGTTCTGGGATACATGTACAGAACATGCAGGTTTGTTACATAGAGTATACACATGCCATGGTGGTTTGCTGCACCCATCAACTGGTCATCTACATTAAATATTTCTCCTAATGCTATCCCTCCCCTAGCCCCCCAAACCCCCAACAGGCCCCAGTGTGTGATGTTCCCCTCCCTGTGTCCATGTGTTCTCATTGTTCAACTCCCACTTATGAGTGAGAACATGTGGTGTTTGGTTTTCTGTTCCTGGGTTAGTTTGTTGAGAATGATGGTTTCCAGCTTCATCCATGTCCCTGCAAAGGACATGAACTCATCCTTTTTTAAGGCTGCGTAGTATTCCGTGGTGTATATGTGACACATTTTCTTTATCCAGTCTGTCATTGGTGGGCATTTGGGTTGGTTCCAAGTCTTTGCTATTGTCAATAGTGCTGCAATAAACACACGTGTGCATGTGTGTTTATAGTAGAATAATTTATAATCCTTTGGGTATATACCCAGTAATGGGATTGCTGGGTCAAATGGCAGTTCTGATTCTAGATCCTTGAGGAATTGCCACACTGTCTTCCACAATGGTTGAACTAATTTACACTCCCAACAACAGTGTAAAAGCATTCCTATTTCTCCACATCCTCTCCAGAATCTGTTATTTCCTGACTTCTTCATGATTTCCATTCTAACTGGCGTGAGATGGTATCTCATTGTGGTTTTGACTTGCATTTCTCTAATGACCAGTGATGATAAGCTTTTGTTCATATGTTTGTTGGCCACATAAATGTCTTCTTTTGAGAGTGTCTGTTCATATCCTTTGCCCACTTTTTGATGGGGTTGTTTGTTTTTTTCTTGTAAATTTGTTTAAGTTCCTTATAGATTCTGGATATTAACCCTCTGTCAGACGGATAGATTGCAAAATTTTCTCCCGTTCTGTAGGTTGCCTGTTCACTCTGATGATAGTTTCTTTTGCTGTGCAGAAGCTCTTTAGTTTAATTAGATCCCGTTTGTCAATTTTGACTTTTGTTGCCATTGCTTTTGGTGTCTTAATCATGAAATCTTTGCCCATACCTGTGTCCTGAATGGTTTTGCCTAGGTTTTTTTCTAGAGTTTTTATGGTTTTAGGTCTTACATTTGTCTTTAATCCATCTTGAGTTGATTTTTGTATCAGGTGTAAGGAAGGGGTCCAGTTTCTGTTTTCTGCATATGGCTAGCCAGTTTTTCCAACCCCGTTGATTAAATCGGGAATCCTTTCCCCATTGTTTGTTTTTGTCTGGTTTGTCAAAGATCACATGGTTGTGGATGTGTTGCATTATTTCTGAGGCCTCTGTTCTGTTTCATTGGTCTATATGTCTGTTTTGGTATCAGTGCCACGCTGTTTTGGTTACTATAGCCTTGTAGTATAGTTTGAAGTCAGGTAGCATGATGCCGCTAGCTTTGTTATTTTTGCTTAGAATTGTCTTGGCTATATGGTCTCTTCTTTGTTCTATATGAAACTTAAAGTAGTTTTTTCTAATTCTGTGAAGAAAGTCAATGGCAGCTCGATGGGGATAGCGTTGAATCTATAAATTACTTTGGGCAGTATGGCCATTTTCATGATATTGCTTCTTCCTATCCATGAGGATGGAATTTCTTTCCATTTGTTTGTGTCCTCTCTTACTTCCTTGAGCAGCGGTCTGTAGTTCTCCTTGAAGAGGTCCTTCACATACCTTATAAGTTGCATTCCTAGGTAGTTTATTCTCTTTGTAGCAGTTGTGAATGGGAGTTCACTCATGATTTGACTCTCTGTCTTAAAGATAGTTCTAGTCCTGAAAGTAACTCAAGTTGCAGCTCTTTAGATAACAAAAATTCTCCTCTATATATGTTGATAATGATAACTAATTATGACAATCAAAGATTTAAATGGCACTAATAATAAAATGGCAACTACCAATCATCATTAGCATGTGTTTTACAGCTTAGAAAGTACTTTCAAATTCTTTATTGTCTCATTTGAATGAATTTCCTTTTCAGTTTATGCCTGGAGGATTTGCAAATAAGGGCTTCATAACAGCGGATGGCTACACATGCATATGCACACACATGCAGACTCGTGTGCAGCACTGTTTCGTGTGATGCTCACGTAAAGCTCCCTGAGATACAAGACCTCTGTCAATCCATAGACAAAGTCATTGGTTCAGTGTCTATTGATCCTGGGTCCTGGGCTGGTAACCCTGACACAACAGGCCACCATGACTGAGACATTACGGCCTTACTTTCTTAGTAGATATATGTATTGAGTTTCTGAAAATTCAGAGAACGGATGGGCTCATCTTCCTCTGGGATTATTGGGTCATTTCTCAGCATGTCTGAAGCCAAACAGGAGTGAGGCCCTGATGAATCACAGTCAGCATGCACAGTTCAAGCAGGAGAAATCTGACATTTCAACAATGATTTAAGTACTTCCAAGCACAGAGCCTTTCATTTTTAAGGACTAATTCACAGTGTGCATTTTATACATCTTTATAGGGTCGTGTTGCCATTCCTGGACCCTTATTTCTTGGCAAATGGGGGGTGGAGTGACATTTATAAGTGAATGCATTCAGTGGGAGAGCTTGCCGTGACATGTATTTCACTGGGAGAGGCCATAAATATTTTTTGCACACGTCTGTATATCCACGTGATGCTTCATTTTGGAAAGCAACAATAACAACTGCATCATTAAGCAACAGAGAGGCTAAATGTGTCAGCTGGCCTAGTAGGAAAGATAAACAAGGATCATCTTGTCAAATCAAAATGGATTGTGCTTTGGCACCAGCTGCCTGCTTGTTTGTAGGTCCCACAGTTCAAGGGTTTGAATGGAACCTGCAGTTGTAACTTAGGATATTACCACATCAGGCAACTCACCATCATCCTTTCTGCCCTCCAAGGTCCCTGCCCTGACTGTGATGGGAAGTTCCTAGAAGTCCACAGTGTGGACCAATTATTGCCCAGGCCTTTTCAAAGTGTCCCTAAATAGCTGCTGAAATGGAACACACTCAGGCATGTCCCTAAGGCTCTTGGCTACTGTTACTGCTTTTAACACACTGTGTTGTGATTGTCTTGTTGAGGAGGAAAATATTTTTCCCCTCTCCATCTTTGGTTTATCGGAGAGTTCCCTATTACAAAGGACAGATTAACAAGAGAAAAGCATACATATTTATTTAATGTAAGTTTTATGTGACACAGAAGCCTTCATAGGGAAATGAAGACCCAAAGAAACAGGTAAACTTGAATGTTTTACAGTCATTTTGATGAAGAGTGGAGCATCATGGAGAAATATGATAGGGCAAGGAGTATGATTTAATGGTAACAAATTGGGGGAACTTAGCAAGGCCTGTTTATTCGGTTTCTTCTCTGTGTCCTTTTGCCTTCAGAGATAAGGATATTCCTTTCCTCCTGGTATAGGGAGGGTACCTCCCACATGAGGGTCTTATGACCTGCTTCAGAGGAATGTCAAAAAATCCTTCCTAGGTTTTATGACCTGCTTCAGGGAAGAAGGGCAGAGGAAGATGACAGTGATCTTCCTGCTTCTGCAGTTTTCTCAAATGTCTTCAGCTTAAAATACTGTTAAGTAGTGTGTCCTGAACCCCACTGTCAACTGGAGAATCATGGAGTTTGTAAATTTGGCTAATATACTTCCCTTTCACTTTTTATTTGATTTTATGATAAAATTATTCATTGTCATATCTGTTTGGGGATAAAATGACTAAATGAAGTATAAATGTTCTCAATATTTATTATCTACATGCAATGCAACAAAGTGATCCAAAGGAGATTTGAGGAGGTGAACTTTGTCATAGAGAAATAATTTCAGGGAAGTATATTGGGTTGGTAGCATAGAAGAAAGGATGCCTGGAATTGCCACGAGGCTGGGCTTGATGGAGATGTATCCTTCAGCTGAGAATGGGCCTCAGCCATCTCTGAGGGGCTATGAAATGTGGATGACTGTGTTTATCATAGAAGGAACTTCTATCTCTTAATAGGTGGGGCTCAGGGATGTTAAACATCCTGTAACATTCCAGTCAAATCCTTTTAAGGAAGAATTTTCTGACTTAATGCCATTAATATGCAATATGGGAATCATCTTTGTTCGTTTGCTTGAGATGGAGTCTCCCTCTGTCACCCAGGCTGGAGTACAGTGGCGCGATCTCGGCTCACTGCAACCAACCTCTGCCTTCTGAGTTCAAGCAATTCTATTATCTCAGCCTCCTGAGTACCTGGGACTGTAGGCGTATGCCACCATGCCTGGCTAATTTTACGTATTTTTAGTAGAGACGGGGTTTCATTGTGTTAGCCAGGATGGTCTGATCTCCTGACCTCCTGATCCGCCCACCTCGGCCCCGCAAAGTGCTGGGATTACAGGCGTGAGCCACCGCAACCGGCAGGAATCATCTTTTATACTGTAAGTTAGTTTAACTTCAGGATATGCTGTTTGTTTCCTCCCTCCACCTTCTTTATTCTTTTTTCCCTTTCTTCCTTATTTCCTTCTTTTCTTTCCTTCCTCCTTCCAATACTCACTGAATATCTACTAAGGGAAATGGATGGTGATGCTTATGAAAATGAATCAGACATAGGCTTGGCCTCAGGGATTAAAGTCATGCAGAGAAAGATGAGACATGTGTTTAAAAATCAAGAGAATTGGGCAGAAAGAAAGTAGGTGGAGGGAAAGTAAAGGTAAAATGTTATAGATCAGAGGAGAGAGAGAGATGTCCCTGATGTCTTAAATGAAATGCATCTTATAAATCAACACTTCATTATGTTTTGTAGAACTCTATAGTGTACAAAGGCCTTTCCTATATGTTCTTTGGTTTACATTAATACAGTAACCCTACAACAGTACTTTATTTGCCCCCAGATTTATTCCTCACTGTTTCTCTGCTCTGCTTTGTATTACCAGGGGCCAGACCTTGCAAACTATGCCCCCATCCTTATTAGCTGGCTGCCAGTTGGGTCTGGCTAATGGGAAGCAATGGGAGATAGGGCCTTCTCCATTAAGCAGCAGGTAGCTGCTTCTCCTCTGGGGGTCCACTTCCCATGAGACAAGCCTTCTGTGTCTGGACTCCAGAACTCTGCTTCTTCCCTTTGGTCTCCTGCTGAGGAGTAGTATAGCTTCCTATTGTTGAAATCTCTGGTTTACTTCACCATTCCCTTATGACTCTTAAAGTCTCCACCACCTGAGTAAGCAATGCCTTGTATTAAATTCCCTGGGCTGTAAATATTTGAATGGGATTTTGTTTTCTTAATTAGATACTAAGTAGAAAGAAAGCATTATTCTTACCACGTTAGAGATAAGCAGAAAGTTAAATGACTTTACCAAGGTCAACCAGCAATGAGAGGCAGAGTCCAGGTCTGTCTCCTGACTCCAAATCCAGGCTTTTATCCACTGCCTCATAATGCCTCCCTTAGAGATTATAACAATGAAAACATAATATAAATAAAGACTTTCCCAAGATCATATAAAAGACATATCAGATTGGAGGATTTTTTTTTCCCCTGTGTGCTTTTAAATTGAGAAGATTCTTTTGTTTTTATTGTTCTTGGGAAAAGTTAATATATTAGCTAGATTAGGAGAATGTAATACAAGTACATATGGATATTAGCCTGACATTTGACAAAGTCATTCACGATAGCCTACTGGAACAATGCATGTTGGTACAATCACATGGATTAGTAAATGTTTGATGCAATGTTTTAAAAAGTCCACATAGTGCCTTATGCTGTCATATCTCATAATATTTCTATGATTATCATGATGACCTCACCTTGGAATGAGGAAAAGTAAAAGTCATATTGAAATTGTTTTCAGTTTAGAAAGCTTTCGTAAATATATGAATCAGAGATACATTTATGGTCCAGGCTACCATACCCTGGCTACAAGGTTATTTATCAAATATTACTAAATTAGTTGCTGAATGTTACCAATCACCAAAATAACTAATTTAATAATAATTAAAAGGTCTGAAAAGACCTTATGGGGAGAGACCAGGATCTGAAGTAAGGGCTTGGGGATATGGGCCTGGCAAAGACAGGAAGGGGGGCTCTGTGAAAAGGCTCAGTTTGGAGGGGCTGCTTGTTCAGAGGCTCATTTGGATGGGAGCTGCTTGTTCAGATTTTGCTATGACTTGAATCCTATTATTTCTCCTGGAGAACAAGAATCTACGAATGGGAATCCAGAAGCATCAGGTCACACTCCAAGAGTGGTTATTTACACCACATCTGTCATCAGCCAAATCTATTCTGCCTTGAAACAGAGGAGAGAAATAGGAGGAAGGGCATTTGAGCCTTATTTCATAAAGTGCATGGTGTTGAATGCTAAATTATCCATGTCTTTGAAGGGTTGAGTTTGAATGAGTTCACATATACATCCCAGTGATTCTCAATTGTGGATCCTAGATGAAGGTGACAGTTTTCTCTTTTTTTTTTTTTTTGTCTCTCTTCTCTCTTCTTTCTCTCCCTCTCTCTCTCTCCCCCCGATCCCCCCTCTCTCTCTCTTGCTACCATGTAAGATGTGCCTTGCCTCCCTTTGGCCTTCCACCATGATTGTAAGTTTCCTGAGGCCTCCCCAGCTATGCAGAACTGTGACTCAATGAAACCTCTTTCGTTTAGAAATTACCCAGTCTCAGGTAGTATCTTGATAGCAATGTGAAAACGGACTAATACAGGTATATACTTAAGAATGGAAATGCTGGGTCATGTGGCAACTCCGTTTAACTCTTTGAGGAACTGCCCAGCTGATTTACAAATCAGCTATACTGTTTTACATTCCCACCAACAATGACAACAGTTTCAATTTCTCCACAAACTGTCCAACACTTGCTATCATCTGTATTTTTTATTAGAGCCATCCTAGTGGGTGTGAAGTGGTATCTTATTCTGACTTGATTTGCATTTCTCTAATGATTAATGATGTTGAGCATATTTTCATGTATTTATTGCCATTTATATATCATTTTTAGAGAAATGTCTATTCAGATTATTTCCCAATTTTTATTGGGTTATTTGTCTTTTTGTTATTGAGTCATACTTCTTCTAATATTCTGGGTACTAGACCCTGATCAGATATATAATTTGAAAACACTCTATTCCATTTTGTGGGTTCTTTCAATTTCTTGATAGTGTCTTTTGATATATAAATTTTTTTAAATTTTGAAGTCCAACGTTATTTTTTCTTGGGTTTCTTATATTTTATGTGTCATCTCTAGGAAATCATTGCTTAATGCAAGGCCATGGAAGATTTAACCTAAGCTATCTTCATTGTCCATAACTTAGGTCTTCAATACATTTTGAGTAAATTTATGTTTGAGTAAATATATTCTGAGTAAAAATATGGTATAAGGTACACACCCAACTTTATCTTTTTGCATGTACATATTCAGTTCACTATTTGTTGAAAATACTATAATTTATTTAGACCCGGATCTATTATTTCCTTTCTTCTGCTTGCTTTGGGTTTAATTTACCATTCTTTGTCTAGTTTCTTAAGGAAAAAGATTAGATGATTGATTCAGGATCTTTTTTCTTTTTTAAAATACAGATACTTATAGCTATAAATTTCCTTCTAAGCATTGCTTTCATAGCCTCCCTTAAGTTTTGGTATGTTGTATTTTTGTTTTCATGCAACTCAAATTAATGTCTCTCATGTTTTATTTTTTAACCCATTGGTTATTCAGAAGTGTGTTGTTTAATTTCTAGATATTTATAAATATTATAAATTTCCCTCTTATTGATTTCTAATTTCATTCCATTATGGTCAGAGAATATACTTTGTATGATTTCAATCCTTTAAAATATATTGAAACTTATTTTATGTCCTAGCATGTGTTCTATCTCAGAGAATGTTTTATGTGTATTTGCAAAGCATTTTTATTCTGCTACTTTTGGGTGGAATATTCTATAGATGTCTGTTAGCTCCTGCTGGCTTACAGAGCTGTTCATGACTTCTATTTCCTTGTTGATCTTCTGTCTAGTTGTTCTGTCCATTATTAAAAGTGAAGTGTTGAAGTCTCTAGCTATTATTGTTGAATTGTCTATTTCTTCAATTCCTGTCAGCTTTTACTCCATGTATTTTGGTGCTCTGTTATTAGGTGCATATATGCAAAAATTTTGTTTTGTATTGCATTGAATTGATAAATCAATTTAGATAAATTGTCATCTTGACAGTATTGACTCAATATGTGTATATAAGGGTACTTCAAAACATTTATGGAAAGTATAAACTTTATTTCCAATATAAACTCCATCAAGTTCAAGAAACCTTTATAAGTGATGGTATCAGCCATTTAGCTCATCCCTAAAGAGTTGAGGGTCTTGGGAACTTAATCATGTCAATGCAGTCATTTTTTGCAATATTAACTGAAGAATGGTAGGTGTCCTTTAAAGATATTTTAAGATAAGAAAAAAAAAAAACCAACAGCTAGAAAATGTCAGAAGTAGCCAAATCAGGTCTGTAAGTGGATGCCTGATGATTTTCTATAGAAATTCTCACAAAATTGCCCTTGTTTGATAAGAAGATAGGAGCATTGTCATGGTGGAGAAGAACTCTGGTGAAGTTTTCTCAGGCATTTTTCTACTAAAGTTTTGGTAACTTTCTCAAAATACTCTCATAATAAGGAGATATTATTGTTCTTTGGTCCTTGGGCAACCCAAAAAACTGTTGCCATGACCTTTGCTCTTGGCCAGTCTGCTTTGGCTTTGAGTGAACCGCTTCCACTTCTTGGTAGCCATTGCTTTGATTGTGCTTTGTCTTCAGGATCATACTGGTAAAGTCACGTTTCATCTCCTGTTACAATTCTGCAAAGAAATGCTTCGGGATCTTGATCTCAGTTGTTTTAAAATTTTCGTTGAAAGTTCTGCTCTTGTCTGCAGCTAATCTGGGCACATGGTTTTGGCACCTATTGAGTGGAAAGTTTGTTCAACATTATTTTTTATTTTTATTTTTTAGTCAGGATTGTGTAATCCGAACCAATTGAGATGGTATTGACTATTGTTTCTGCTGTGGTTGGTCTTCTTTGATTAGAGCACAAACAAGATTAATTATTTCCCTGAAAGAAGCTCTTTTCAAACTGACATCTTATACTTCTTAGTGCATCAAATAGGATTCCGTCCAGATATGTTATAACAAGTTAGTACAAGTTTATTTTAGTTTTTTCATAATACGCATTTTTCACGAACTTTGTGAAGGCCCCTTGTATGGTACATCTCTCCACTTATTTAGATATTTTCTAACTTATCTCAGTAATGTTTTATAGTTTCCTATGTAAAGGTTTTACATATATATTTTTTAGATTTTTTTCATATTTATTATAAATGGGATGTTATTGCAAATGGAATCTCTTTAAAAGTTTTGTTTTCCTTTTTTACTAGCACAAAGATATATAATTGTTGTATTTACCATGAAACTAGTACTTATAAATTATAAATTTTAATAGCTTTGGGTTACTTTGAACTTTCTACATACATAATCTTACCTTCTAGAATAAAAAGAAAAAAGCAACTGGTTGTTTTATTTCTTCCTCTCCAACTCTCAAATATTTATTTCTTATTCTGGTTGCATTGTACTGGCTATAACCTTTATTACAACATGAATATAAGTGGTGATGGCAAGAGTCCTTGATTCATTTTATTTCTCAGAGCAAAATCTTTCAACGATTTACCATCAGCTGTGACGATTGCTGTAGGTTTGGATAGGTATTCTTTAATAGATAAAGGATATTCCTTTCTATTCTTTGCAAACAAAGAGGTTTTTGTTTTGTTGTTTTTGATTTTTTTTTCAGTCTCCCCTCTCCGACTGTCATTTATTTCTACAACTCCTTGAGAGAAGCAGTCATAAGTGGCCTGTTCCATCTTCATAACAGAGAAGGGCATCGGATACTTAAAGCCTAGCTATTCAAAGCATGAATTACCATATATTCCACAATAAAAAAGTGATGACTATCTCCATTTTGAAGTTGATTGTTAAACAACACAGGCTTTTAAAATAAAACAAAAACCCATTCCAGGGGTTGCAAACTGGTTACCAGTAGGGTAAATCGGGCTGTAGATGGTTTTATCTGCCCCAAAGTACTTTTAAGCTTTTGTTTTTTTCTTAATTCTTCACCAGGGATACAACAATTTTACATTTACATCTGTGATTTCTGCCTTCTCTTTTTTAAAAAATTGGTAACAATGAGCCTTAATGCAAAATCAGCTGGAGAATGAAGAGCCCCTTTTTACAAGACGTGTGTTCTTAAATTTGCCACTGATACTCACATATCAAATTTCTCCTTCTAATTATGTCGTATAGTTTTGAATCTGTGCAGACTATCAGGCATTTGGTGAAAATGTTGTTAGGTATGTAAATAAGCAAAAACACCTGAATTTTACATGGCTATAGAATGTTGAATAATATAAATTGAACGAAAATAGAAAAGATGAATTAAAGGATGAGGGGTGGGGGGGAAGTTTGAACTTAAAGATTCCAAAGCAAGTGAAACCATGGTACATAGTTTAGAAAATGTCATATGTGTACAACATAAGGTGGACTGTGAGGCTAACTTTAAGAAAACATCAGTAATTTGTGAGGGAAACTGACAGACTACCAAGGTTGCTTCCTTTATCTTCCTAACCTATCAATATCCCACTTTGATATTAATTCAAAATGTTTAATGAAATGACTTCTCAATAGTTAAGAAAATTTACATATTAAAACACTTATTTCTGTAGGATACAGTCTATCATTTGAATGAGAAGACCCAAAGAATGCCTTACAAAACAATAAACTGTCTTTACGTATATCATCCGTGATCAATTCAGTAAGACTAAGTTTATTACACTTCAATTCCAGGCATAAAATGACTATCTGGTAAACTACAAAGAGCTCCTTACAAAATAAGTCCATATAATTACAGATATTGTAGAATTCTAGGCTCTTCTCTGAAAAATGCAAAGGAATCGATCTTCAAGTACTACGGTAATCCACATCTTTCTCAGGTCAGACTATCCCATATACTGCAGAAATGTTTAATCAATTTTGGCAGCTCAGGCCATGAAGCCCCACCACAACATCCTGAACCATTAGAGTCTAACTCTTGGGTCACTGTTAAGAACTGCAGGATCTTCAACGCTTTCTAGGAAGCTTGGCTCAGTTTGCAAATCACACAAAAGGGAAGAGTTGCCTCTTCCTGTTTGCCTGACTTCCCTTCTGGGTTTGCTTCTCTTAGCAGTTTCAGTCTCTTTGGTTATTTCTCTATTTTAAAGATTTCAAAGGGATGTGTAGGGCATGAGTCAAATGACACATATCCACCACCATTTGAGGCTGATGTCCCGCGTAAGGTGGGTTGTCTCAGAATCCAGAAGTCGCTTATAGTCTGTGATAGAATTCCAACCTTCCGCAACTGCAGGGAGCACCACTGAGGAGCCACAGAATGCCTTGTAGTCCTCCAGATCTGTCACTGTGGGCAGGCCCCACAAGCACGCTGCAACTGTATACTATGGAAATACCCTATGAAGGTGTCTAAGAATGAGAGGTGAAGCCAGCTGGACTTCTGGGTCAGTTGGGGACTTGGAGAACTTTTCTGTCTTACAAGAAGATTATAAAATGCACCAATCAGCACTCTGTAGTTAGGGTTGTACAACGTGCCAATCAGCACTCTGTGGCTAGCTAGAGGTTTGTAAAATGCGCCAATCAGTGCTCTGTAAAAACGCAACAATCAGTGCTCTATGGCTAGCTAGAGGTTTGTAAAATGGACCAATCAGCGCTCTGTAAAATGGACCAATCAACAGGACGTGGGCAGGGACAAATAAGGGAATAAAAGCTGCCCCCCCCACCCCACCACCACCACCAAGCCAGCAGTGGCAATCCCCTAGTCACCTTTCAGGGTATGGAAGCTTTATTCTTTTGCTCTTTACAGTAAATCTTGCTGCTGGTTGCTCTCTGGGTGCGTGCCACCTTTAAGAGCTGTAACACTCACAGGGAAGGTCCTCAGCTTCATTCTTGAAGTCGGCAAGACCAAGAACCCACAGGAAGGAACCAACTTCAGACACAAGAGCAACAGGCTGCTACTGCGAAGAGGCCCAAACAGCAGAGATCTCAGCACTTCCAGCATGGGCAGACAACCCAGCATCCCATTACTACACGTTGACCCCAGTCTCACCGCCACCCCTGGATGTGCCATACCCACACTCCGTCTGCCTGGTTGGAAGTGGTTTGGGGGAAGACGAAGGGATAGCAAATGGTAGACTGTCACTTGGTCCTCCAAGCGCAGGAGAGGCTGACCAGCATTTATTAACCACGTGGTGAACAGCCCGTTGTCCGAACAGTCACCATGAGGTCCTAGCGGCAGACCAGGTCAGCGCAGTGTCTGGTGTGAGGGCCTGGACTTTCGAAATGCATCTATGGCCAAGGTGAGGCAGCAGAGGCAGAAAAGGCCGAGGCCCAGCAGGCCAGCCAGCCCTTCAAACTAGCAGCCCTCGCTGCTGGTACATAGTCATGCGCAAACTTCGGCACACGCCAGCGAAGGCAGCACTAGCTGCTGGCTGAGCGCAGTCTTGACTTGGTGGTGGTCCGAAGACAGAACCAGGGGCTCAGGCTCTGGCTTCTGCTTTGCCAGAAGCCTCCATGGGCATCTGCTTCCACGAACTGAGCTCCTCCTCCTGCTGGACAACTTCAGGGGCAAGGTGAGTGTCTCCTTCCTAGAGGTCATGATAGCCTCTTTTGGAAGTTATTTTAAAAATACATTGATTTTTGAATGTGAAACCCAACTTTTTTTCTTAAACCCAAATTGTTCATGGTGTGTTATCTCTTTTGTAGGTGGCTACATTTGATTTACTAAAATTTTGTATTTCATTTTTTGCATCTGTATAAATGTGAGCAAGCTGGAGCTCTAATTGTCTTTTATTGTAATGTAATTGGCAAATTTTGGTTTCAGTGTTATGCTGTCTTCATAAAATGATTTGGTGAGGATTGTCTCTTAATACTTTACAGAATTTGTCTATTTTAGGTAATTTTTTTCCATAAATAGTTCGTGGAAGTCTCTGGTGAATTCTGGATCTAGAATTTTCATTAAGGGAAGGCTTCAATAGATAGAGAACTATTTTGAGTTTGCATTTGGTTTTGATAAGTTGCACTTTCCTTAGGGTTTATTTCATCTAAAATTTTAAATTATTTGGCCTAAAGTTGTTCACAATGATCTCTTATGAGCTTTCTAATGTCTAATAGGACCTGTAATGATGTGCTCCTTCTCAGTCCTAATTTTAGTTGTGTGAGCGCTCTCTCTTCGTGGAAACTCATACCCCTGACGACGGCTCATTTTGCTGGGCTGGCCAGCTCCAGCCCTGGGCCAACTGTAGCCTGGTGTCTGTTTTAATAAAATAAAGTTTTGTTGGGACACAATCACACTTATTCATTTGTATATTATCTATAGCAGCACCACAATGCTAGAGATAAAGAGTTTCACAGAGACCGTAAAGTCTGCAACAACCAAAAAAAAAAAAAAAAAAAAATTTATCTGGTCCTTTACAGAAGAAGTTATCTTATTCCTGATCTAGGCTATTAGTCTACTGAATGAACCAACTTTTTGCCTTAGTTTCTCCTCTCCTGTGTTTATTTCAGTAATATATTTTATTTTTTATTTAAATTTAATTTGCTTTTTAAAAACTTCTTGAAATAGTTTCTCAGATAAATTGATTTCCAGTTCTTTTTCTTGACTGGATTATTAAGCCATAAATTTCCTTCTCAATAAGGCTTTGACTGTGATTCATAAGCTTTGATATATTTTCATTATCATTTAGTTCAAAATATTTTCTAATTTCCATTATAATTTTTTATTTGAATCTTGGGTTATTTAGCATTGGATTTCTTACTTTCCAAATATATTTCTAGTTATTTTTGTTGTTAATTTCTAGGTGAATTTTGGAGTCCTCTGGGAATATAGCATGTATGATTTTTTTCCTTTGAAAGTTTTGAGACCTGCCCCATTCTCCAACATATGGTCAATTTTGGTAAATATTCTCTGTGCACTTGAAAAAAACGTACATTCTGAAATTATGTACAGTGTTCTAAATATGTCAATTAGGCTCGTTTTGTAATCCTGTTTCCCTAATCTGTATCCTTACTGATTTTTTGTTTGCTTGTTCTTCTATTATTGAGTTATGTTATAATCTCTCATTGTAATTGTGGTTTTTTTTACATGTCCTTTTACTTCTGTTATTTTGGCTTTATATATTTTTCATAAAAATATGGGTTAGGTATATACAATTTCAGAATTGTGTATGATCCTGGCGGATTGACCATTTTATCTTGTGAAACATCCTTATTTATCTCTGGTAATTAACCCTGCCTCAGTGTTTATTTTCCTGATATTTTATAAATTGTAGTAGCTAATTCTTTGCTCAGCAGTCCAGTGTCCTATCTTTTCCTTCTTTTTTTATCTGACCAATGGATTCACACATCACACAATTCTTTACTTTCAATATTTAAATGCTCTTATAATTAGTACCTGTTGCCTATCAGCAGTATATGGCTGATTTTTTATTAAGTCTAATCTACCAATCTTTATATTTCAATTTGAGTATGTAATATAGATGTACTGTATTTACTGATATATTTTAGTAAAGGCTATTTTCCCCACTTGTTATCTTTCTTTTTCTAATCTTTATTGGCTCTTGTGAATTAATTATTTCTCATAATTCAAATGTTCTCTGTTAATGTTTATAGTCTTTTAGTAGTTATCTTAAATTACTGACTTTTTAGAAAATAAAACAATGCCTTTTCCTCTCCCAAACAATGTAAGGACTTTAAATCTACTTCCCTCCCCATCAACTTATGTAATATTGTTGTCATATGTGCTGATTCTATATACATTGCAAATCCTAGAGGATGTGATTGTGTTAGAGAGTCAGTATTCTTTTACATTTACCCATATTGTCACTAGTCCTCTTGGTTGTTACTCCTTTTGGCATCTCCTTGCTTCACTGAGAAGTCATCTTTCTTCAACCTAAAGAATACGTCAGTATTGGCCGGGTGCGGTGGCTCACGCCTGTAATCCCAGCAATTTGGGAGGCCACGGCAGGCAGATCACCTGAGGTCAGGAGTTCAAGACCAGCCTGCCCGACGTGGTGAAACCCCATCTCTACTAAAAGTACAAAAATTAGCTGGGCATGGTGGCGGGCACCTGTAATCCCAGCTACTCAGGAGGCGGAGGCAGGAGAATTGCTTGAGCTTGGGAGGTAGAGGTTGCAGTGAACCGAGATTGTGCCACCGCACTCCAGCCTAGGTAAAAAGAGCAAGACTCCATCTCCAAAAAAAAAAAGTCAGTATTTCCTTTAGTGTGAAGCTTCTATGGTGATTTTTTTTCCTTAGTTTTGTTTGACTGAAAAATGTCTTTATCTTCTTTTTTTTATAATGAGACTTTATCTTCCTGCCTTTCTAATTTCCTCCTGGCTTTTATTTTCGAAAATTTAAGTGTGATATTTTCTAGGTGCTATTTCCTTCTATGTATCTTTCTTGTGGCTAATGGAGCTTGGTTAGTATCCTTTTTCTGTTGGAACATTGAGGGTCATGGTTATTTCTTCAGCTGCTACTTTTGCTCTATTTTCTCCCCCTAGAACTCCCATTATAGGTCTGTCAGACTTTTCACCATGTCCCGTATAACTCTTAAGTATTTTTCCTGTATTTTCCATCTTTTTGTCCCTTTGTGTCAGTCAATATGTTTTATTTTGGCCTATATTCCAGTTTACTAACCATCTTTTTAATAGTATCTTTTTCTTGTCTGTTCTTTTTTTTTTTTTTTTTAGAGACAGGGTCTTACTCTATCACCCAGGCTGGAGTGCAATGGTGTGCAATAGCTCACTGTAACCTCGAACTAGTGGGCCCAAGTGTTCCTCCTGCCTCAGCCTCTCAAGTAGCTGGGACAAGAGGCATGCACCACCATACCTATCTTGAACTGTACCTAACTGACTTTTAAATCTATCCATTTGGAATCATGCTATGAGGATTTTTTAAAAACAGCTTTATTGAGACATTAATTCACACACCATACAATTCACCCATTTAAAGTGTATAGTTCAGTGGCTTTTAGTATATTTACATGGTTGTGTATCCATCACCACATTTCTTTTTTACATTTAGAACATTTTTAGAACACTTTTATTACCTGGAAAAGAAACCCTGACCCCTTAGCCATCACCACTTAACCTCCCATCATGCCCACCTCTGGGCAACCACTAGTCTGCTTTCTGTCTCTATAGATTTGCTTGTTTTTGACATTTTCAGTATGTGGTATTTTGTGGCTGGTTTCTTTCACTCAGCATAGTTTTCAAGGTGGATCCATGTTGTACCATGTATCAATCTTCATTTGTTTTTATTTCTGAATAACAATGTATATGTGTACCATATTTTATTTATTCATTCATCTGTTGATGGATAATTATGTTGTTTCCATCTATTGAGTTGTTTTTTTTTTTTTTTTTTTTTTTTTTTGAGACGGAGTCTCGCTCTCTCGCCCAGGCTGGAGTGCAGTGGCCAGATCTCAGCTCACTGCAAGCTCCGCCTCCCGGGTTCCCGCCATTCTCCTGCCTCAGCCTCCCAAGTAGCTGGGACTACAGGCGCCCGCCAACGCGCCCGGCTAGTTTTTTGTATTTTTTTTAGTAGAGACGGGGTTTCACCGTATTAGCCAGGATGGTCTCGATCTCCTGACCTCGTGATCCGCCCGTCTCGGCCTCCCAAAGTGCTGGGATTACAGGCTTGAGCCACCGCGCCCGGCCCATCTATTGAGTTTTATATTTCACTGATAGTTTTCAGTTTTAGAATGTAATTTGATTCTTTTTTATATGTTCTGGTTCTAACTCTTGTTAGAACTTCTTGTTAATTTATTGAACATATCTAGCTGTGTCTTATATCTACAGTATCTGGATTGTTTTTGTTGTTGCCACTCTGTTTCTGTTTCTTTTCCTCTCATTTTCTTTTCTCTTTAGCCTTGTGTTTTTGTATATCCATTTATTCTTTATTGAACTTCTCGGATATTTTTCATGAAAAATGGCAGAGATAATTTGTGGCTCTGGATTATCCTATCCCTTCACGAGAGGATTTACTTCATTTCTGGAAGACATTTAGGCAAGGAAGCTGATCACCTTAATCCAATCATGCTTGACTTAACTGTGAGGTGTGGTCTATTGCTGGTTCACCCATACATTTTAGGCTTCCAGTCCCGAAAGCCCAGGGCGTTTACCAGGGTCCCTCCTTCTTAGTGATTTCCAAGTTTTGACCGTTAAATCTGGAGCTGTTAAAAGCCTTTCTCTGTTTCTCAGACTCTTAGCTGCCACTTTCACTTTGAACATCAGTAACAGCCGTAAGTATCAAAGTGACCCTGAATTGTGGGGGTTTTTTTGGTTTTCTCCTCTGCCATATCTTTGCCTCACAAGTTTTACTTTCTTGATAGGTCTCATGTCTTTAAAAATATTTTAAAAACATGTATTATCCTGCTTCTCTGGTTATTCTCAGCCAGAAGGCTTCTTTGAAACAATCTAGTTGGCCGATGCTGGAAACAGAAGCCTACTCACGAATTTGTTAAGAATCATTTCTTTCAAGGATATGGTAAAGCAAGCATTCTTACACATGGCCGATTAGAGTATAATCTAGTTCACTTCTCTAAAAAGCAGTGTGTCAGTTAGCCCGTGGTCTTAAACACATTATACCCTTTGATTCAGCCGTTCTAATTCTGTGAGCAAATCAGAAATAAATTATTAGAGAGGCAGAAAATATATTTACATACAAGGATATTCATTAAAACTCTTAATAGAGAAAATTGGTTCTGAACTAAATATTCAATGATAAGGATGATAATTATGGTACATCTATGAGATAGAATAGTATGTGGTAATTCAAAATCATGTATTGAAAAGTATTTATTGATATAGAAGAATAAGATATAAAGAGGAAAATGATATATACTTTTCATGGAGCATGATTCCAATTTAAAAAAAAAATTATATGTTTAGGGAAAATGCCAGAAAGATACAAACCAATTTTTAATGAACTTAATGTTAGATGGTGAGATTAAGCGTTTTTAAACATTTTCTTCTTTATACGTTTTTGTATTTTCAAAGGTTTTTCATATTGAGTATGTCCTATTTTTGTAATGAAGAAAAAGTCACAAAAAAACCTAAACTCACTTTTAATCTGGCGGATTATATTCCATTCTTTTAATATAGAGCAAGCTAGAAATTCTTTACATTTTTAAAATCTTAGAAATTAAGAGAAAGACACTTGCAGAAAACCACATAGGATGTTGCTGGAGAGATGACAGTGAGCACTTTCATCATGCTCCAGGGAGAAGTTGGCTGTGTGACTCTAACTGTCCTTTCAATAATTGACAGAGGTTTCAGCCTTTGCAGACTTGGTGGTCTTCAGATTCGTATTGATGGAAAAAATACTTCTCTACACAAGTACAACAGATTTTGAAGTCTTTTTCATTGTGAAAGGCATATATCCAACCAGATTTTATTAGCTACAATTTTTGTTTTTAAAACCTCTTTGTGGTACTAGGGAAATTCTCTTCTTGAAATTCCAAATTGATTTTCCAGGTGGGTGTGGTGGCTCACGCCTGTAATCCTAGCATTTTGGGAAGCTGAGGCAGTCGGATCACTTGAGGCCAAGAGTTTGAGACCAGCCTGGCCAACATGGTGAAATCCCATCTCTACCAAAAAATTAGGCGTGGAGGCGTGTGCCTGTAGTCCCAGCTACTTGGGAGGCTGAGGTACGAGAATTGCTCATACCCGGGAGGCGGAGGTGCAGTGAGCCAAGATTGCGCTGCTGCACTCCAGCCTGGGTGACAAAGCGAGACTTTGTCTCAAAAAAGGAAAAAACAAAACAAAACCCCCAAAAAACTTCAAATTGATTTTCATGAGAACTGATTTTTCCCACTGTTCTTTACAGAACAGATCATTTATGGAGGGATCTTCGAAGAGGGAGGGTGAGAAGGGGCAGTTTGGTTATTTGACTGATTACGTAGCAACTCCATAAGGGATGTTTTATTTCACATTCTTGAGTTAATCCTTAACTGATTTCTTATATCTGACCTCTATTTTCTTTGAAATGTTGGTGAACCAATCTTCTTCCCACCCACCCCAACACTTTACTTTCTTCCCCAGCTTGGTTTCAGATAACTGGCAACCTTATGATGTTTATGGCTTCAGATATGGACAGTTTGGGAACTATCGAAAGTTTCTCATTGCTCACCTGTAATAATACTTTTCATGATGGCACTAGGATCCTAAATTCTGGTCTGATTCAGGAAGATGGTCTATTTTCATATTTAAATTGGCCTGAAAAAAGTAAGGCTTTCTTGATACAGGTAGGGGTCCACTGCCCTGAAATGTTGCTCAAAAGCACATTTCAATTTTATTCAAAAGCTTCTTTTATGTGTATTCCCCCAAAGCACCTTAGCTGAAAATCACATTTTATTTTAGAGCTCTATACAGACCAATGTCTCTTTCTTACTTCCTGTATACCAATAAAATTGTGTGTTTCAATTTAACCTCAATCTGCCTGTGTTTAAAATATAAAGGTAAGGTTAAGGGCTTTCACTGCTAGCAACCCTACCTGGACATCTCTATTTCTAGAGAAAACCTTTTACTGAGAACACTTTATTGGTCCTGCAGCTCAACTCCGCTATATATGCCAGCCTATCCTATTAATCCTTAGCTACAAAAATATCAGAATCATTTATGAGCTAAAGTTTTTTTTTTTTTAGCTTTTTAATTTTCTGAACCTTTGTGGTATTATTTGGGTCAGTTTGGTTGCTGGCTCTTCCCCCCCGCCCTTCAACCCAGTGTCTCTCAGTTAGTTGGGGAGAAGAGTCTCGGGACTATGGGGACCAAGAGGCTTTACGACTGACCACCTACTGTAACTGGCTGTCTCATGCTGGCCGCTTGGCCTGATTTGAGACACAAGATGCCCCATCACTTTCCTTTTGTGTTGTTCTTCAAGTCCTGGAATCCCACACCAGCTCACCTTGTTTTTTTTGGTCTTCTTTGGGGCCTACTGCACTATTTCCAAATTTTATAGTGTGTTTAGTGGGAGGAGCTGGGAGAAATGGCTCTGCACCATTTTGTGTAGACTAGCTCTTTTTAGCTGTATAAAAGGTTTCTTCTATTCAGACTTCTCCTCTTATTCCTAAAATGACACTCTACCTTCAGAGACCACATGTGATTTTTAATGCCAGGATTCCAAGGCTTGTTCTCTGCTCATATACAAAAGCAGTGATTGGGTTGAGGTGGTACAGAACCCATGATATTGTCTGGACCAGTTCTCCAGCTGAGACTCAGGATCACCTAGGACGCAGTTCCAGACGTCATCCTCATACTTCAATGTCATACTCAAACGAGTTTGGCAGAAATGTGTAAATGTGTCAGAATTAGGGCCTGAGGAACCACTGTCATGCTTCATGTTGCCCTTTCATGGTTAACAAAAACAGACTGACTGCTGAGCCAGGGATCTTTGTTTCTTGGAAGATTTTGCCTCACCTGGGTTCTTGCCTCCTGACAGAAGCTTGGCTGTGTCCACATTTTTATTCATCAAAGCAGGGGTCTCAAGTGAAATGTGGATGTCACCACTGGGCTTTAGGAATGTTGGCGGCTCCTGGAGAACTGGTAGAACAGACTGGAAACCTGGGTGTCTCCTGGGAAGCAACTTCAGTCACGTCTTCTGCTGGAGTTCAGACAGAGGCATATGCTGTTCTTGACTCTTCTCTTTCATTTACCTTCCATATCTAGGACATCCACAAATTTGTTACCACAATCTTCCAATATATCCAGAATCCAATAGCTTCTCATTATCTCCCTACCTCCCTGACAAACCACCATCCACTCTCAGCGGACAACTGCACTAGCCCACTAGCTCGTCTTTCCTCCCCTGTATCTCCCCTCCCCTAGAAATGCAAGTCAGATCATGAAACTCATCTGTTTAAATCCATCCAATGTTTTCCATCTCATTCAGGGTCAAATGCAAAGTTCTTCAGTGGCCTAGAGTGCCTGGCATGATCTAGCCCTGATACTTCACTGGTTTCATTTGCTGCTTCTCTCCTCCTTGCTCATTTCTCTCCAGCAGTGTCAGTCCTTGAACGCGCCAAGCACTGCCCCACCTCAGCACCCTTACCCTCAAGTCCCCCGACTGCAATGTTCTTCCCCCACACATCTGCGTGGCTAACTCTTCGCCTGCTCAAATGGCACCCTTCTCAGGTTTTGCAGACCACTCTGTAAAATTCGTTCTCCACTCTCGGGTTGCTCTTAATCCCCTTATCCTGCTCTATTTTTCTTCATGGCACTTGGCATCACCTAATACAGATATGTATCTGTTTGCCCCTTTGCCCCTTATGGAAATGAGAAATAGGACTTGAATGTGTTCCTTCTTTGTATCCAGAACCTAGAACAGAGCTTGGCTTGTGATGGGCTTCCACTGTTTAATGAATAAATGAAGGAGTAAGTGAATCAAGATAAGCTCATACATCTCTTCAATGTGGAATTGGAAAGCCTTCCACAGGAACTCGTCAGAAAGAAGTAAGGTCTACAAGAGTTTTAACCAGGAGCTGAGAAAGGTAATTCTGAAAGCAAAATAATGACTATCTTTAGGCCCAATGCCCACTGGACACATGTCTGGTCTTTGGAAAACACTGAGGTTGTAAATAAGATCAGAAAGATTCGTTTACCCGAACTACAAAATATGAGTGCGGGCACAACACTGCTCTGGGAGTGTTGTTCTTCCCCTTTCACCAGGTATTAGTTTTCTATCGTGTGTAACACAATACCAGACAGCATCATTACGTCACAGTTCTGTAGGTCAGAAGTGCAGGCAGGCTTGGCTGTGTTCTCTGCTTAGGGTCTCATACAGCTGATGTTAAGGTCTTGGTTGAGCTGGACTCTTATCTGGAGGTTCTGGGGAAGTATCTGGTATCAAGCTCATTCAGATTGTGGCAGAATTAAGTTCCTTGCAGTTGCAGGGCTGAGGTTCCCATGTTTTTTCTGGCTGTCATCCGGGAGCCACTTTCAGCTTCTAGAGGCACCTGCATTTCACCCCCACGTTGCCCGTCCATCTTCAAGCAAGCAACAGCACCTCAAATCCTTCTTGTGCTTTGAATCTCTCTGCCTTCTCTCTCTACCATTAGCTGGAGAAAACTCTGCTTTTAAAGAGTCCCTTAGGTTTATGTTGGACCCACCCGGATAATCTTTCTTTTGCCAAATAAGGTAGCATCATCACAGACGTGATTGCTCATCATATTTACAGATCCCACTTACACTCAGAAGGACCCACACTGTGAGTCATTCCTAGAATTCTGCCGCACATCACAATCCAGCTAGGCACTGAGAGGGTTCCTGGGATCAGAGTGCTACCTGATGGAGGAGCAGTGGTCCCCACTGTACCTGCAAGACCATTCGTCGGGGACTGTTTTGCCATGGGGCATATGAAGGGAAATGGGCTACTTCTGGGAGAGGCAGCAAGATCCTTTAAGCCTGGTAGGCTAGAGGCACTTGCAGGAATAGACCTGTTTATGCACCTGTGATGATGACTTTATAGAGACCTATAGAAAAACTTGCAAAGAATTTCCAAAGGTTAAGCGATCCTGCAGGGCCACAGAGGAATCAAATGTGAGTTATTACTGTTCGAGTGACCATGTTTGTGTGCATTCAGTAGTGAGGACTGGAAAAATGTTCCCCAGGCCAGAGCAGATGTTAGTGACTCGGGGACTGATGACCCTTCTATGGCCTTGTCCTTTGAATTTCAAGATGATAAACCTGGTAACTAGCTAAGCCAGCATTCAACCACAGGTTGTCAAGCTCAAAAACCCATGCATTTTCTCAAGAACTCTGCCAGGAATGGGAAATGGGTGGCATGCTTACTGTGACGCAGCACTCCTGTACCCTATCACTGACCACACACCGCCTTCCTGCAGCCTAGGAATCATCACGACTGCTGTCGACTACCACTGGCAGTTAAACGGAGTTGAAATCCAGCGCAGAACTTAACTCCCATCCCTGGAGACCACACTGTATCTCAAATTCTGGCAATGCCAGAAACAGAAAGATTTCTGCCAATTTCTTACTCAGCTGCAAAATCCTGTATTGTAAATGTCAGAGGAATACCTTGACTCCCTCTATTGTGTGCCTTTAGTTGAATCTGACTAGGAGGAAGGAATTTAAAAGGACTGAAATCTTTTATACATTTTTGGACTATTACACTTATAATTCTGGGATTTTCCTCTCCTAGCTTTTCTTTTTTTCTAAGTATTTCACTGATTAAAATGAATGAGAAAGGAATTAAAATGAGTAAGTGGCAGGAATGTAGACCCAAAGAGGATATACTAAAGCCATTTGTGCTATTAAAACTTCTTAGAGGGAACTGATGATGTTAACATTAAGAGGCTGTGCTCTGTTCCCACAGAGAAGCAGGGCAGCCTTAGGTGAGCTGTCAGGAAGCTCAAGTTAATGGAAATTACTGGAAGCTCTGAATGCATTGCTAAGAGAGGCGGGCCGGGGGGTGGGGTCTCTTGGACGGTGCAGCAGCTGTATTTGGAACTGACAAGGTAGGAAAGGGTCTACTGGAGTGTCACGTAGTCCTATATTTTGAAATGCAAAGGTTGTCTTCTTTGTATTGACATTTTTAGGATGCATTCACATGATGCAGCCATCTCACAATAAAGATCAGGTACTTCTTTCTAGATATTTCTTGTTCAGACAACCGAGACGAAAAGAAAAACCATACTTGAGACTCAAAGACAGCAAACGGAGGTTACTCTTAAGTTGGCCTTATGAGCCCATGATCTAACCTCCACATACTCCACCATCACTTCTCAGGATCTGGGTGGAAGTCACACTGGCCTCAAGGTTTTCGGTGTGGCTGTTCTCTCTTTGCCCTGCTCTCAGCTACCTCTTTGTCGGACTAACTCCTATTTAGTGGTGCATGGTAGACACATCTGATAGCAATAACTTAACAAGCATACCCTGAGAATGACCCTTATGGCAGACACATCTGAATGTGGGTTCCAAGCTCAGGAATCTGGGAGCGGCCAACCTGGAGAGTCATTCTTTATCAGTGAGGAACACCTGAACCCCCAGCCTGTTCCCTGGAACCTGGGTCATACAGGGGATCTAGGCCCTTTTGTGTTGGGTTAAATTAAGGTTGCCAGGTGGGGATTGTTGGGAGAGCGTTCTAAGTGAAGGTGCTGTACAAACGGCATGCTTTTTAACAAGCAGCGTTGGTTCTCTTGTCTAGCCTGCTGCCACCGCACCGTCTCTTTGGGTAAGTTCCCCACTGATAAAACCCTGTGTCTCGTTTGCTGGTTCTGGGACTCTTCTTTGGTTTCTTGAACTTGGTGCCGTCCCTACTGAAGTGAATAGGGATTCAACATGACAAGTTTTCTTAATTTAGGTGCATGCCTTGTGGGGCTCTTCTCTGTCTTGCAAACCTTATCAGATGCCCCAGTTACACACTTGCCTAGAGCCTTGTACTTTGCCTCAGTCACACTTGTGGTTACCACTCAGTAATGCTTATTGAATAATTAATTTATTGTGTGCTGTAGTTCTTTTTATAAATGAGATTGTCAATTTCTTGAGGCCAGGAATTAAGTCTCTTTCATTCGCTGCTGTATCTGCAAAACCTCGCTCAGTATTTAATACTCAGGTGAGGGCTTGGCAAGTATGTGTTGAATGAATTACCATGAGAAACAAAAAACTAGGACCCTGGAGTGCTGACTATGATAAAAAACATGCAGCAGGTGGGTTTTGTTTTGTTCATTCTCCCTCTTGTAGCATCTCTCCTCCTGCATACGTCCACACACGCCGGGCTCATGTTTATAGGACGTAGCTCCCAGTTGACTGTTAGGTATTTCCTCAGCTAACGAACAGAGTTGACGATGACCAGGGCTGTTTTCAGCTATATTTGGAGAATTTTAAACAACAGAGATGTTTCTAAGTTTTAGCTGCTTGGAAGATTTTAAATTGGTAACCAAGGTAGTGATCGAGGAAATATCATGTGCTGTAAGAAGATTCTCCCCCATACTATTAAAGGAATCTCCAAAATGAGGCCGCACAGCAGATGGGGGTAGGTGGGAGGGACAGTTTTGTGGCAGTGGTGATGCAGGTGGAGTGAATTAGATCAGCTGTTTTTGTTTTTAACAGAAAATGGTGATGGTTGAAACTGACAAGACAGCTGGCATTTTTATTAAAGCCTCCAGCAACTACACACCTTAGTAATATGAGGGACCCTGCCTGGTTGATTGGTAGGTGGATGGGTGGATGGTTAGTTGGTTGTTTTTTTCTGGTCAAGCTTGACTTTCTAAATGTGTAATAAAGTCATAAGACTTCCATGCCTTTGCCCGAAAGGAGCCTTTCTGGTCAGAATTAACTGTGTACCTTGGTGCTCCCAGAGTGGTCAGTAGACATTTTATTTCATTTTGTGCTCCCCCAACGGGCAGTAGGCCTTTTAGGACAGGAAGCCCATTTCCCGGATCTGTGTCCAGAGTCTCAAGCCCAGTGCATCGCAAGAGTCAGTCCTTAAGATGAATGTGTTCGTTTAAACCCAAACGAATGTTTTAGAGGAGCCGCCAGCCTGGCCTGGGCTCTCTCACTACCAAGCCTTAGTTGACCATAGAGAAACAAGTCTGAGGCGTCTGGTATGCGTGTGCATTCGTGGCCTTTCTCCTCCTTTTTTCCTTCTGAGTTTTTCTCCCCTCTCTCCTTTCTTTCTCTTCTTTCTTCCTCCTTGTCTCTATCTCAGTTTCTGAGTGATTCTTGTCTGTTTCTCTCCCTTTTCCTCCCTTCTCTGTGACATGAAGGGTTTATAAGTTGTGAAGTGCACAGGGAACCCTTGGCAAGAGGAGAAAAGAGGGCAGAAATCCAGCTACACTATACTGGCTGAGGCATAAGTGCTGGCATGGGATTTTGTCTGCCCAGAGAAGGCGTCTTTTTCTAATGTACACAGAAGTGTTTTGGGGGCTAACAGTGGCCCTTTCCTTCCCTAGAATATTACCAGGGAAAACAGTTATTTTCTACTTTCTTTTCGATCCGGGCTTCCTCGTATCTCAATAAACCCTTCATTACTCTCCTTCTCCCATCTGCTGACCAAATCTGGGCAGGTTGGAATTGCATTTCTATTAGAAACATATCATTAAAAAAGTGTTTTGCAATATTTAGGGCTTGTGTCTTTTTTTCTGCTTATCTTTTATTTTTGTTGGGCTCTTTTGAGTAGAAGAGCTAAACTTCCAATCATTTTTCTTAGATGTTTCCCTCTAATTTTCTCTTCCCAATTGTCTATATCACTAAACCCTCCTAAGCTCTTGTTGATCCACTGGCAGTGAAGGTGTGTTTATATAACCATGGTGTTTGTTCCATAGTCTCTGACTGAAAATATTGAGGATGAGAAACCTTTGCATCTGTAAGCTGCCTGACAATCAGAACTGCAGACAGGGAAGTTTGCGTTTTGGGAATGCTCTTGAGATTGAGGTCCATTTCTAATTATCTTTTGTATCTGTAGTTCCTGGCACGTTCTTAGCATATAACAGGCATTCAGAAAGACTGCTGAATGCCTGAAGAAGTGAGTGAATTAAATCCTCCCCTAGCCACAGGCTATTTAGGAGACTCACACTAGTATTAGTAGCCAGTATAAATCCAGGTCAGGGCAGGCACTGACCCTTACATTCCACTGGTTAGCTGCAGTGAGATGATACTTGTATTAGGCTCTTGTGAGATTCAAGAAACAGGAGCATGCTAAGGTTAACCCACTTAAAAAACACAAAATACATGGAAGCCAGGGAGACTGGAAACCAGTTCTGTATTTTATAGACAAGGTCTCCGCAAGGCCTGGCAGATCAAGAGAGCAGGACAGATTGTTCCCTGACCTGCCTCTCCACCATTGTGATGACAGTGATTTTGGTCTGCCTCTGCTATTCCCATTGACTGCTTCTTGCTGTTCTCCAACCTCACACCTCCGCCTGGTGTCTGGCCTTGGAGTTTCTCCCAGTTTCTGTAGATTCTCCTTTCTGGTGGCTGTCACTATAGGTACTATTGTCCAGCTCTTCTGACTAGGTTGTCCAGCCATGTCCGAAAGAGGTTCTGCTGTGGAATGCAAAGCCGTTGCACCGGGCTGCATCAGGGACAGTGTCCTGGATGTGGCAAGCCCTGGCAAGTCAGACAGGACTGGCAAGTCCCTGGCAAGTCAGACCGGGACTGTTGGGGCAAGCATCTGAGGCTCCCAGAAGCACACGGGCTGTGCACTTTGTAAAGATTGCTGCTGTATCTTGAGTGTCAAACCAGAATGCTTTTTCAATTTACGGTCATACCTGATTCACTTAGGGCTGGCTGTCTCAGGAATACTTTTATGATACACACAAATGCAAATCCATTACGGTGCCAAACCATGTAGTCAGTAAAAAGATGAAAGAACCCCAGGTTGACAATAGAGGGAGCACTTTCAAAGCTCTCAGGCAGTGACACTTGCAGGTCACAGAGGCCTAGCTCTCCTTGATTTAGGGTCACTTTTCCTCAGCTGTGATCTCTCCTTATATTCTTCACCCACAATGCCTGACAAAAGATGCTAGAGGTGCCTCAAAAGTGCCAGAGGTGGTTTTACAAAGTTTCAATCTCTTTCAAGAAAATGGTTGAGGAAATAGAATGAGACTATTAGGGATGGGCAGAAATTCTTTGACAACATTAAAGAAGGTCATCATAAAACTCGCCACAGCCTGGGAGGACTGCCTGATGATCATACAGAATTGGAAGGAATGATGTTGGGGCTTGTCAAACTTCAGGGGATTTGATGAGGACAGTCACTGTCTCTTTACTGATTATGCTAGAAAGACTGTGCGCATTGCTTCTGGGGAATGCATTCTCCCCACCCTCAAGCTATTTCCCAAGAAATGAACACAGGACAGTTATCAGGGGAAGAGCCCTCAGCTTTCCTCTGTCTTCACACATTGGGGCTCACTGACATTTTCTTTGCCAACGTAAAGAACAAACAGGGCTGAATCTGTTTTCTTATTCCATGGTGTCGCCCTAAGTCCATATACTGTTTCCCTTCTGGGGACTTGGCATCTAGCCTGAACCTCCTGCCTGAGATTAGCAGGGGCAAGGGGATGGAGGGGAGGCTGCCCAGGTCATTGTCCTTGTTCCCACTGATCTCTCCCTTTAAGCAGTAGACTCAGTCACTGGCACCATCAATCTAGCACATTTCATAAACAGTAAATTCATTTTAAAAACCTGCTGCTGAGCAGCCATCTGTCTCCATTTTTGTCAATCTGCTGTTACAGCCATGCTAGTGTACTCTGAGGTCGTCTTTCATTAAAGACTCCTTGATCTGAAGGCGAGCTCGTTAAACACAGAGACAAGAGCTGTGGGCCAGCTGAGAGCGTTTCTGACCACTAGCCTTTCATCACCAGAACCTGGAATTTAAAACTTGTTTTTGACCTAAAATGATGATATTGATGGTTTCTGTATCTTGCTGTGCTGGATTTACATACTTTAAGATTACCGAGTGTTCTAACATCCTAACTTACTACTGATAGGAAGAAGACTGACAAGTCTTATTACCATTTAAGTATTAAGTAGATAAACCAAGGCACAGAGTAGTAAAGTACCCAAGGTCACATAGCAAGGAGGAGAACTGGGAATATATCTGGAGCTATGGTCTCCCTCCTGAACAACTGAGTCATCTCTATCTGTGTGTGTGTGTGTGTGTGTGTGTGTGTGTTTTAATATGACCATTTCACAAAATCTTTACACATGGACATTTTGCTCTCCAGAGGCCAGTGTGAGCATAGCAAAGAGAATTGGAACCAGCTTTGAGCTGATTTGTAGGCAGAAGCTGACACCTGGATCCCAAACCAGTTTTTAATACATACCATCCTACAATGTATTCTCTTTGCAGCACACAGGACCTCTCTCCACTAATCATTTTTGTTAGGAGGAAAACATTAAAACCAAAAAACCTCAACAACGTAAAATCACTGAAAGCAAGCCAGGGATGCAGACAGCACCAGACGGGACTGTAGGCAGTGGAAACACTCTCTTGCAAAGGAAGCGTGTTAACTTACGCTCAGGCCCCATAGGCTTGTCACCAGATGAAATGATCTGAAGGAGCTCAGAGGGTATTTTCCTGTACTTACCACCCCTAAGCACCCTTACAAGCCATTTTGGATGATAGAAGAATAGGTGGGAAGCTGGTTCAGAGCCCGTCAGGATTCCATTATGCCCATGATGTTGGCATGCCCTGTTAACATGTTAACATTTAGACCTACCTAAAATAAGTCAGATCTAATCTCCAAGCATAGATTTCAAGGCAGTAAGCCACCCTGTTGTTCATTCCTGCGGCATCCTGGGTTGTCACTCCCTGCATTGCTCCCCTCCGCCTTCCTTTGAGGAAAGTGCTGGGCTTTGACATGTTCCCTCTAGTGTTTGTGATAATCCTCTTTGTGGCTCTTCTACTGCTTTGTTCTTATTTTTGACACATTGAGCAAAGCACCTGGAATTGAAAGAGTCAGCTTCCCTTTGAGCAATCAATGGATGCCAAGAATAATACTCTGCCTTATTCTTATTCCTTGGGGTGATGGTTAGTTCTGTGTGTCAACTTGGCTGGGCTGTGGTGCCCCATTGTTTGTTCAAACACTTGTCTAGATGTTGCTGTGAAGGTAATTTTTAGATGTGATTAACATTTCAATCAGTAGACTTGGAATAAAGTAGATTACCCTCCATAAAGTGGATGGGCCTCATCCAATCTGTTGAAGGTCTTAAGAACAAAGACCAGTTTCCTAAAGCAGCAGCAATGTTTGCTTCAAGACGGCAACGTAGAAATTCTACCAGTTTCCATCCTGCTGGCCTGCCCTGAAGATTTTTGGACTCAAGGCTGTAGCATTGACTCTTATCTGTATTTACCGTCTGCCTACCTGCCCTACAGATTTTGGACTTCCCATCCTTCGTATTTGCATGAACCATACATTAAAATAAATGTCTGTCTACCTATCCATCCAACTACCCACTCAAACTATTTGTTCTGCTTCTCTGGAGAGAGGCACGAATACATTAAGTGACTAATACACTTAGTTAATTTCAACATTTCCTTCTCTACAAAGGACTAGAAGGTAATTAGAACATTCTGGAGCTTCCCCAGCCCTGTCTCTTGTTAGCCCTGCCTCTTGTGTGATCTTGGGGAAGTTGCAAACATCACGCTGCCTCTGTTTACTCAACTGTTAAATACGAATAGGGTATTTGCTGCTAGGTTGTTATGAGGATTAAATGAGGATGTGCCACAGAGTAAATGTTATGTTTTTAAAATTAAAACGTGTATGTTAAAACATATCCAGCACTTTGGGAGGCTGAGATGGGTGGATCACCTGAGGTCAGGAGTTTGAGACCTGCCTGGTCAAAATGGTGAAACCCTGTCTCTACCAAAAATACAAAAATTCGCCAGGCATGGTGGCACGCGTCTATAATCCCAGGTACTTGGGAGGCTGAGGCAGGAGAATCACTTGAATCTGGGAGACAGAGGTTGCAGTGAGCCAAGATCATGCCACTACACTCTAGCCTGGGCAACAGAACGAGACTCTATCTCCAAAGAAATAAAAAAGAACAATTATTTGATATAATATCAAATCTATTGATTTCATGTTGTAGGCATATAAAATTGTTCGTGTGTGTTCTAGTATGTGAGGAAGGCGGGAAGAAATGTGGAATGCCCTTCATGTTGTTCCTGAATCATTGCTTCTCATTTTCTGGAGGAGTGTGGTTGGTGTGTTGGTGAAGGAAAATGCAGCGGCATTTTCATTTCATGTAAGGGTGGATCAATCCACCCGTAAATCCTTGTTCTCACATCTTACCACTTCATGATTTAAAGCAAAGGATATTACCTTTCTGAGACTCAGGACTTTTTAAGACCCTTAGTTCGACCCTAGCTCTGTAGAGGTGGAGGTCTTGAGAATGTGCTTAGATGGGTCCACAGATAATTCACCCTGAAAAGGAAGGCACTGGAGGACACATGCTTGGCACATGAATTTGATTAGTCACCTCTACGACGCAAGACTTCATTGTGCCTATTCCTCAGTTTTGCCACTAAATTCATCCCAAATCGGTCAAGAGTGATGGCTATAAAAGCTTAGAGAACATTCTCCCCATTGGAAGCCTAATGAAGAGCTATAAAACCTGGTGAGTAGAGCAGCAAAAGGTGTTGGCAGTCGAGGACAAGTGGAAAAGAGAAAAGAACAGCTGTTAAATGATGAGGGCTTTTAGTGTGAACCACTGTTGAGATGTCTCAGCTGGACACAAGGGCAGGGGCTTGGAGGGAAGCTTGGCATCCCACGGTCATTACCTGGTGGTGGTCGGGGGTGGGATCAGTTTTTACCAAAAAAAAAAAAAAAAAGGTTGTTTTTTTTTTCTTCTCTCATACTGTGGAGCAGTTGTTCTTAGCCAGTGGAGATTTTGCCCCCCCAGGGGACTTTTGGAAATGTCTGGAGTCTTTGATTGTCATGAAGGGGGTCGGGGTTGCTGTAGTCATCTAGTGGGTGTCTAGAGCTGCTAAACATCCCACAATGCACAGGGCAGCCCCACAGGAAAATACTCGGCTCAAAATGTTAGTAGTGCCGAGGTTGAGAAATCCTGCTGTGGCAGCCCTCCGTGCCTTAAAGGAAGAGTAAGCAGCCCTGGTACGGACTGTTACGCTGGCGGCAATAACAGCACAGGAGTCGCATTGCTCCTCATAGGAGAACAGGAGGCTCACATGTGTTTGGATGTTTCCTCCAAGATGATGAATTTGCTTGAATGTCTTGTGTGGTGCTGTGGGCGCTCTCTCACCCAAACCAGGTGTATTTCAGAATTGATTTGGAAATGACTTTAGGACCAGTTCACCGATGGCCTCAGCATGACGGTAACATATAGCCAGGACAGAGTCCATGACGGTGAAATGGCTTTGATGAAGTGACTTTGTTCCCGCTGTTCAGCTGGGGCTTTCGGCTCCTCGTTTGATCTCCCCAGTTAGAGTGCAAACTCAGAGTGGCCAAGGGCTGCGGATCCTCCGTTTCCTGGGCCTCCCTCCAAGTCCTCACAAAGGGCAGGACCTCAAGAAAGAAATGTTTCATAGAGGAAAGTCACCCCCTACTTTAGTATACTTCCACAGCCTGACAACCTGAAAAAAAAAATTAGGACAGGAAGGAGAAAGCCATCTCAGTGATGAATGTTCTAAAATTAGAGTCTACAATGCAGGTATTCTATTTCTTCAGAATATTAATATACCCTCACTGGAATACATCATTGAGATTTCACTGGAAAATTAGAAAGGACAAGGGATGAGTTTCAGCCCGAAGGCTATTTTGAATATCTTAAGTGATTGAAATAAACAAATTAAAAAGTGAATTTGTTATGTTCAGGACTAGATTTATGACAGGGCAGTACATTGGAGGTCATTTTTACTGTGGCACATGGGGAAGCTTCAGAAGATTTCTGTGTCTCAAAGACTGTTCACAAAAATCTTTTCCAGGTTCTTCTAGCTGTATGGGAGCATAAAGAATGGTGTTTCCTATCGAAAGTGTTTAAGAGGCTGTCACTTGCTCAAGATCATTTAGTCAGTGGCCAAGCCAGGACTAAAGCCAGCTTCCTGGCTATGAGACCATCACCCTGTGCTGCTCTGTCTGCCATTTCTCATGGTATCTGACATTCCACCCTTGACAAGTAGGGAGATAAAGAGATAAGATGATAGGTGTTTGGAATCAGGCAGATGTGAGGATACAGCACGGCTTTGCTGCTCCTTTTCTGTGGGGCTTGCTTAACTTTTCTGATTCTTGGTTTTCTCATATGAAAGTAGAGAAAATAATTATTATTAGTGGTTTACTTACCTGTGTCATGAAAACTTCTAGGCCTCATAAAGCTCCTTATCATAACGCAGTTATTACATTGACTTTTTATGACATAGACTGGTGTTACTCAGATTGTGATTCATGGAACAGTTCTCAAGATGTGTTTAAGATTTTAAATAATTAATGTGTTTCATGGCTAAATAACTGTAGGAGACACCAGTTAAATCAAGGTAAACAGAATAGGAATTCCTAGAGCCTTTGATAGGCTAACGGGTGTGACTTAATAAGAGAATGTAGTAAGCAGCATTTCACAAATATGTATGACCATAGAACTTTTTTAAAGCGGGACATCTGATAATATCTTGTGGGATGCTAGTTTCCATGGGACACAGTTTGGGAATTATGGTAGATTGATTATATTGATGTGTCCACTCCTTTTTTCTGGGCTTAGATATGTGACTTATTTTGGCTGATCAGCAGTTAACAGGCATGATGCAAGCAGAGACTGAGAAAGTCCTTGTGCATTGAGGCTTGTTGTCTTGCTGCTCTTTATAACTACAAATCTTAATCTCCCCTGGCTCCTTCATCATAACTGTTGCACAGAACCCCTATAGACTCCACTGGGGATGGTACCAGGTTCAAGAGACGGAAGAAGAGACCCAGAGCCAGTAAATGAGACATGAGTTTCACTGGGGGCTTACATACAGGGGAGAGAGTCCAGAGGCGATGGGCTGGACAGAATAATTGCATGGCCTAGTGGTGGTGGGCTGGGCAGGAGAACCACAACCGCTTGCAAAAAAACATGTGGCTTATATAGCATTTTCACTTAACACCCTTTCCTGACAGCCTCCACTTGGCGATTTTCATGCAACCCCAATCTCGGGGTCTCAGTCCCCCATACAGCCCATGTTCCACTGGACAGGCAGGGAGCTCAGATGTTCCTCATAGACCAGGAATGAATCTCCAGACTGGCCACTCCCAAACCCCTTAGCTCAGAATACACATTCAGGTGCACCTGCTGTATAGGGTCATTCTCAGGGTATGCTTAAGTTAATGCTGTCATTTGGCATTTACCATATGCTAACCATGAGTATAGGCTAGGGTTAGCCTGCTGGAAGAATGAGAAAGATGTGGGGGAGAGTGAGATTGACAAAGCTGAGGTCATATGACCTTATTGCCCCAAGCCAACCACTAGCCAACCACCACCAGAAACGTGAGTCTCAGCTGAGAGCCAACTGACCTAGAAAACATGTAAGTGAGTCCAACCAAGATCAGGATAAATTTCCAACTTGAATTACAAACTTGTAGGCCTGTGAGCCAATAAATGATGGTTGTTTTAGCTACTCATTTTTGTGTGGTCAGTTATGTAGCATTATGTGTAGCAATGTAAAACTGATATAGGAATTGGAAGGGAAACTGATAGGAAACGAATGTTCACACTCTGGCTCCAACTTTTTCTTTTATTCTCATATGTAAAATACACTCTCTCCCTCTTCCCAAGATCCTTAAAGTTCTCATCTAATTATAGCATCAGGCTCAAGGTCCAGGATCTCAAGGTGTAAAACAGGTCCTAATGAGTCTCCTTTGGTACAGTTGCTTTGAGTTGAAGATCTATGAGTGAAAAATACAAGAAATTTGACCTTCAAACCTAATGCATTAAGGTAAGAAAGGACAGAATAAGTATAGTAGACAATCCCATTCAAAAAGTGGAAGAATGGAAAGCTAGTAAGAGGCACTGGCTCATAGCAATCCTGAATTCTATCCCTGAAAATGCTGCCAGGACCTTCTCTTCCAGAGGAGGGAATATTCTTGATTAGGCCTTGGTTCTGCCACCTGGAAGTGACTCCCCAGTCCGTTGTTTCCTAAGGTTCTGTTCTGTACCATCTGGGTGGTCTTTTCTACCCCCTTGGCTACTCCTGTGTGCTTTAAACAACTTTCTTAGCCTGTTTCCGGATTGTGGAAATTAGAGACCTAGAGGTTTTCTTACATTTTGAATAGTCTGAGTATCTTTTAGTATAAACTGGTGATCCTTTTGTCAATATAGTACCATCAAAACTTTTGTGAGTTTCTTATAAATCTAATGGGCCAAAAGCAACACCTACAATACTTTTAGAGCTAGGTCTCTCTCTAGATTCAACCATAGTTATTTGGGCAAATTAAGTACCGTGAGACAGTGCTCTTAAGACTCCTAGTAGCACATTTCTTGAGCTTCTTAAGACTCCTAGTAGCACATTTCTTGAGCTTCTTAAGACTTCTAGTAGCACATTTCTTGAGCTTAGAGGATTGCTGTTTTCTGTTCTGTTTCTTTCCAGGGTCTTAATAGACGGTCTTAAAGACAAGTATTTGATTAGATCCTTGTCCCAGGCTATATTTTACTTTGAAACTCTTTTGCCAGCTGAAGAAACAGATGAAAAACAATTTTCTTTTCCAGCCAAGAAGTCCTGTTTCCTCTATGGTCTCTCTCAATTTGCTTATGCACTGGACAGTTATTTTTTTTAGCCCTTTCATTTCTTGTAGAATCTTAGCAGCATGCAGCAGACACTTTCAACATTATGCCTGGAAATGTTATTGCTCAAATCCCAAGTTTCTTAGGCACATTTTCTACCATCTGAATTGACACACGTAGCAGTTTTCTCATTTTTTTGTTACTGCATAACCCGTGTTGTCATCTTTCCATCCTCTTGTAGCAGTTTCCTCATAATTTTTCTAGCCTCTGCCCATTTTTTTTTGTTAGTCGCAGCACCCTAGTTTTAAATAACAGTTTCAGTGTTAGTTGTTGCCACAAATAATGTTGCATGACAGGTCACCCCAAAATTCAGTGGCTTAAACAATCATTTAGCTCACAAGTCTGCAGATCAACTATTGAGGCCGAATTGTTCCTCTTGTCTCTGACATATTTTCTTAAGGAATCCACTGGCCATCAGCAGATCCAGATGGGCTTGGCTGGGGCCACTTGACTCAGCTGCACATATGTGTCATGGCTAGCCCAGTGAGCTAGCCCAATGCATTCTCGTTAGTAGCGTCTGAGTACAAGAGTATGCAAACCTAACCATGCAAGAGGGCAAGCAGAAAAGCACAGGGGCTTCTCCAGCTTCTGCAGCTGTCTCATTGGCCAAAGCAGCATAAATGATCAAGTCCAGAGCTGGAATAGGACAAGATTACAGTGTTACAGAACTGGAGGTATGGATATCGATAGACCATTAAATAGTGCCATTAATAACCTCTGTATGCCATAGAAATTATTTCTGTGTAAATATAAGAATTTCTATCGGTTACGGTGGCTAACACCTGTAATCTCAGCACTTTGGGTAGGCTGAGCAGACGAATCACTTGAGGTCAGAAGTTAGAGACCAGCCTGCCCAACATGGTGAAACCCCATCTCTACTAAAAATACAAAAATTAGCTGGGCGTGGTGGCAGGTACCTGTTATCCCAGCTACTGGGGAGGCTGAGGCAGGAGAATCACTTGAACCCGAGAGGTGGAGGATGCAGTGAACAGAGATTGCACCACTGCACTCCAGCCTGGGCGACAGAGTGGGACCCTGTCTCAAAAAAAAAAAAAAAAAAAAAGAATTCTTGAGTTACAACCTTGCGCTGGTGCCTCCCTGGAACAGAGTTCTCTGATGTCCTTGTGGGTTAACTGTGTCAGTTTCTTTGCCTTTTCTGGCTCTTTCATAAATTTGTTAGAAATATTTTCAATCCTCCTACATTTCCTGCCAGTATCATCTTTTTAAAGTAAATTCCGTATGTTTATTACCTACAGGGTTGAGTGTCACCTTCTGTTGTTTGTCCCAGGTTAGTCATCCTCCTGGGAAAAGTGAATAGCTGAAAGAAATAGAGGGAGGAGAGGGAAGAACCTGAGGGGTCAAAAATGATTGCCAAACCCAGAGGTATCTGGATGTCAGTGAGGTTGTGAATGTGTGTAAATGTGGCTACATATGTATATGCTTGTACCAGATGTAATATTTCCATGAGTGTGTACAGGCATTTTTATGAGTGTGGGTATGTGTGGATGTGTATATATCTCTGTGTTAGCAAATGTATGTGTGTGTGGTAATGGGTATTTCTTCCCAGTTCATTGAAAATCACTACACATGACCTGATTAATCAATGAGCCAGTTACATATATACTCACAGAGCAAAGTCCTATGGGAAAAGAAGGAAATGTGAAACATGGAGTCAAAAGGGTTGTAAGAACAAAGCAGGAGTTGGGGGCTCTTACACCCCAGCTTAAACTTCCAAGTTTGAGAAATTCCAAATGGCATTAAGGACCTTTTTTTTTTTTTTTTTTTGAGACGGAGTTTCGCTCTGTGGCCCAGGCTGGAGTGCAGTGGCCAGATCTCGGCTCACTGCAAGCTCCGCCTCCCGGGTTCACGCCATTCTCTTGCCTCAGCCTCCTGAGTAGCTGGGACTACAGGCGCCCGCCACCACGCCTGGCTAGATTTTTTTTTTTTTAATTTTTAGTAGAGACGGGGTTTCACCGTGTTAGCCAGGATGGTCTCGATCTCCTGACCTCGTGATCCGCCTGTCTCGGCCTCCCAAAGTGCTGGGATTACAGGCTTGAGCCACCGCGCCCGGCCCATTAAGGACCTTTTAACTCCTTCTCTCCCCATGTCCTTCCTCCAATCTGAACACTGGGGAAATATGGGATAAAGACATCCACATTGCCTTTCCATAAAGTAATATGAAACCGAGCAGCGCAAGATGGATTTTATCCCTTTGATTCTCCCACCAAAGTGTCCCATCCTTACTGGAGATAGAGGACCCAGGAGAAGATATCTAGTCCCTTCTCTGTCTCAAAAGTGGGATGCTGTTCTGTTTCCTCCGAAATACTTTTTATATTTGAGAAAACATATCAGGTATGTCTTTGCCAAGACTCTCTTCCAAGAGGCCTGGTTTGAGTTAGGAGCTTGCCTGTTATTCACTGGTTTCATGAGTTCTCAGAATCTCTCAGTGAAGTGTCAGGAATCTGGGGTTCTTTGGAAGTCCTAATTCTAGTCCCACACAGGGCACAAACCTCTTTAGACAGGTGGGAGATTTTCTGTTATGTTGATGGATGCATTTGTTGTTCCAGAGAGGAATCAGAAAGTTGATTCCAGTTGATGTATTAGTGGTGATCTCTGAGGGGAAGCACTTTTCAATTGGCAGGGGACGGTGAGGCCATGAGATTGAAAACTTTTGCTTGAAGAATTCTGTAATCTTAGATGACCTAGTACTACTTAGCCAATGGATAAAATTACAGAATTACTCTATAAGGGTTAGTATTATCCCGTTTCGGGATTAAACTTCAGAGATTAAACCATGTGGCCATGATCACTGAATTGGGACGATTCCAGAAGAATGCTCCTGAGCACCTCACTCTACTGCCTCTCTGGCAGGTGATCTATCCCCTCCAGACCAAAATGCTGTGTACTTCATTTACCAGTCCCCCGAGGCAGAGCAGCAATAGAAAAATGGGTTGACTAGGCCAGGCGCGGTGGCTCACGCCTGTAATCCCAGCACTTTGGGAGGCTGAAGCAGTGGATCACAAGGTCAGGAGTTCAAGACCAGCCTGGCCAACATAGTGAAATCCTGTCTCTACTAAAATGAAAATTAGCTGGGCATGGTGGCGGGCACCTGTAATCCTAGCTACTTGGGAGGCTGAGGCAGAAGAATCGCTTGCACCTGGGAGGTGGAGGTTGCAGTGAGCTGAGATTGCGGCACTGCACTCCAGCCTGGGTGACAGAGCGAGACTTCGTCTCCAAAAAAAAAAAAAAAAGTTGACTATAGGTTAGCACAGTCTAGGTTTCACACTGTCCCCTCACTGTCCACAGTCTAGTTGCATACAAGTCTCAGCCTACAAAACCTTGTCTTAGATACACATTGAACCAAAGTTCCCTTTATCACCTCAAGGAACAGAGAGTGAGGTGCAAAATCCTACTCTGTTGTTGCTCAGCCTTAGACAGTGACAATTAATCTAAGAATTAATAGTACTTCATATTTGAAACTTGATTTACTATGATTGCAAGTCTTAAAAATGATGCATATGTTGATTTTGATATAATAATGTCTTTTTAATAAAAGACCCACAATGGTTTTCATATGTTATCTCCACCTGAAGATAATGTTTGACTTCCCAGACCATACTTGCTATTTTATCTCAAGAAATACTAGAGAAACAAATCCTCACTTATGCATAAACATATTCAAAGGCAAAAGATTTATTTATTGATGAGAGCCTCAAATTGGCCAATTTTTAGCCTTTTCTTCTGAAAAGAAAAATGTTTTCCAAAATGAGATTGCTACCAGATGTAGTGAATTACATAGCACTTTCTCAGATATGGAAAGCAGATGAAATGGAATATTCTGGTTTCTGATTCAGTCCTATTCTTATCTACACATAGCTCTTCTTAAGTGAACTTGACAGTGTTGTGGGCTGATATTAAGATGGACTACTTTAGTAAACAAGAAAAAGGGTTTCACTCCCTGCAATAGCAAATGAGCTTTATAATAGAAATTTCTTTGTGCAGGGGAAGATATTACAACTTTCAACACACACTAAATATATTTGCTAGGCAAAAAATGCATTTCATTACATGGAATGCACTTGTACGTTAACCACTTTTTTGCCTTGTATTGAGGACGTAACATTTTCTACTGTAAAATGTCTGCAATTTATTTTTATGCTTGTTTTTCCCATGAAGTGAATAGCCCTGTACTGATAAATGTACATTATATGAGAGGTGAAATGTGCAGAGCAAACATCTGAGCTTGTTGGGTATCTGTACCGTTTTGTGAGCAGGCAACAGTTAAAATTTTGGACCACAACAGCTAATTTTATTAACACAACCAGTCTGTAATTACTAGATTAACCGGAGTCCTTTACTTTGACACTCTCAGCAACTATAATAGATGTGTATGTTCTCTAAAATAATACTGTTGCAGCTACAACTATAATTTTTCCTGACAATGTCTCTGCTGGGTTAAAAAAAAAACCATAATTAATACTTTACTTAATCTTTGCGTACTGTATACCTAGTTGACCATCATTCAAAATGGCAGTAGCCCAGAGCCATAGTTTCTTCACAGTTGAATGTATTTGACCCTAATTACTGCTTATTGGAAATATACCAAACAAGTAAAAAGGGAGCTGTAACAAAGAATTCAGGCTTTAATTTTTTCTGTGATGAGAGAACTTTGATGGTCACTACTTATTTGTCTATAAGAGTTGCGGAAGTCTTTGCAGGTTAGAAAATTACAAGTATCTTGCTAATGTCAGTCTTACACTTGAACATGTTTAATGGACTATGGGTGGGGATTATGCTTGTTTTATACTTATTTTATCTTGTATTTAGAAGCATATGATTGACTATTTGTCAATGGTCAGGATAGGAATAGGCTGATAGGGAAAAGGTTCGTTCCCTTTTCTGGGAATGATGTAGTTTAAGTACTATTTTTGTAGAAACAAATGCCTTCGGTCTGCCTGGCTGTATGTTAGGAGGTGCTTTATGCTTGCTCTCTTATTTAATCATCGTCCTACGACGTAGACATTAGTCCTATATTATCGATCTGGGACTAGCACCTCGGTGTGGTTGAGGGACGTGCCATGGCCACAAGGTCAGTGAATGTTGGGCTGGGCTTGACCCCAGTGCAGCCTGAGTGCTCGCCTACACAGTAGGAGACATTTCCAAACATTTGAAGCCTGGGAATGAAAGAAAGTCCACTTGCAAGTAGAGGAGGAAATTGGAGGTGGTGGAACTAGAGAGACAGTGTTTTAGTGATCTAATATGTAAACATATTCACTATAGCTTATTGAAAATGCTCATTTTCGGTGCGCTACGCAGGATAGTTGCTTCAGTTACTTATGACGGGCTTATTTAATATAAATGTGAACCTTTTACCATTCTGATGAAAAATAAGCTATAAGATTTTTAGTGATCTGATGTCTCTATTTTCTCAGTTTATGAGAATAAACTGAGTACTATGGGAAAAGAGGTCTTACATTTTGGAGATAAACCACCTATTATTGAGTCCAATAAATAAACACAGTAGCCATTTTCTGAAAAGGGCTACAACCCCCGCCAACAACAACAACAAAAACCCCCAAGAACCAACCTCAAAGTAAAACATCCCCGACCCTTACCAAGAAAAAACAACTTGTTGTGAATCATAATTTGTTGCATGGATATTTGCTGAGTCAGTCTCATTTTCTACACAATTACTACCAACAATTTTTTTTTTATTTCATTTTTACCCTCAACGAAAATGAACAGTTTATTGAGTTAAAAATAAGCTTCCCTACACTTTCAAATGTTGTTTTTGATGTGGTATTTAAATATTTTCCAACACTGATCAATGACTTTTTCTTACTGTAATAGGTAAAAAAACACCTAAGCCAGCAAGAAGAGTTCTCTTACAACGGAATATTATTCCTTTTTTTTTTTTTTTTTGTTTTTCTTATCAATTAGTCTTTTTTTTTTTTTTTTATTATACTTTAAGTTCTAGGGTACATGTGCATGACTTTATATCATGTATAACTCCCCAATGCAATCCCTCCCTCCTCCCCCCTCCCCATGATAGGCCCCAGTGTGTGAGTTCCCCTTCCCGAGTCCAAGTGATCTCATTGTTCAGTTCCCACCTATGAGTGAGAACATGCGGTGTTTGGTTTTCTCTTCTTGTGATAGTTTGCTAAGAATGATGGTTTCCAGCTGCATCCATGTCCCTACAAAGGACGCAAACTCATCCTTTTTGATGGCTGCATAGTATTCCATGGTGTATATGTGCCACATTTTCTTAATCCAGTCTGTCACAGATGGACATTTGGGTTGATTCCAAGTCTTTGCTATTGTGAATAGTGCCGCAATAAACAAACGTGTGCATGTGTCTTTGTAGTAGAGTAATTTATAATCCTTTGGGTATATACCCAGTAGTGGGATGGCTGGGTCATATGGTACATCTAGTTCTAGATCCTTGAGGAATCGCCATACTGTTTTCCATAATGGTTGAACTAGTTTACAGTCCCACCAACAGTGTAAAAGTGTTCCTATTTCTCCACATCCTCTCCAACACCTGTTGTTTCCTGACTTCTTAATGATTGCCATTCTAACTGGTGTGAGATGGTATCTCATTGTGGTTTTGATTTGCATTTCTCTGATGGCCAGTTTGAGGCAACAATTAATAGCCTACCCACCAAAAAAAGTCCAGGACCAGATGGATTCACAGCTGAATTCTACCAGAGGTACAAGGTGGAGCTGGTACCATTCCTTCTGAAACTATTTCAATCAATAGAAAAAGAGGGAATCCTCCCTAACTCTTTTTATGAGGCCAACATCATCCTGATACCAAAGCCTGGCAGAGACACAACAAAAGAGAGAATTTTAGACCAATATCCCTGATGAACATCGATGCAAAAATCCTCAATAAAATACTGGCAAACCGGATTCAGCAGCACATCAAAAAGCTTATCCACCATGATCAAGTGGGCTTCATCCCTGGGATGCAAGGCTGGTTCAACATTCGCAAATCAATAAACGTAATCCAGCATATAAACAGAACCAAAGACAAGAACCACATGATTATCTCAATAGATGCAGAAAAGGCTTTTGACAAAATTCAACAGCCCTTTATGCTAAAAACGCTCAATAAATTTGGTATTGATGGAACGTACCTCAAAATAATAAGAGGTATTTATGACAAACCCACAGCTAATATCATAGTGAATGGGCAAAAACTGGAAAAATTCCCTTTGAAAACTGGCACAAGACAGGGATGCCCTCTCTCACCACTCCTATTCAACATAGTGTTGGAAGTTCTGGCTAGGGCAATCAGGCAAGAGAAAGAAATCAAGGGTATCCAGTTAGGAAAAGAAGAAGTCAAATTGTCCCTGTTTGCAGATGACATGATTGTATATTTAGAAAACCCCATTGTCTCAGCCCAAAATCTGCTTAAGCTGATAAGCAACTTCAGCAAAGTCTCAGGATACAAAATTAATGTGCAAAAATCACAAGCATTCTTATACACCAGTAACAGACAAGCAGAGAGCCAAATCAGGAATGAACTTCCATTCACAATTGCTTCAAAGAGAATCAATACCTAGGAATCCAGCTTACAAGGGATGTAAAGGACCTCTTCAAGGAGAACTACAAACCACTGCTCAGTGAAATCAAAGAGGACACAAACAAATGGAAGAACATACCATGCTCATGGATAGGAAGAATCAATATCGTGAAAATGGCCATACTGCCCAAGGTGATTTATAGATTCAATGCCATCCCCATCAAGCTACCAATGACTTTCTTCACAGAATTGGAAAAAACGGCTTTAAAGTTCATATGGAACCAAAAAAGAGCCCGCATTGCCAAGACAATCCTAAGTCAAAAGGACAAAGCTGGAGGCGTCACGCTACCTGACTTCAAACTATACTACAAGGCTACAGTAACCAAAACAGCATGGTACTGGTACCACAACAGAGATATAGACCAATGGAACAGAACAGAGTCCTCAGAAATAATACCACACATCTACAGCCATCTGATCTTTGACAAACCTGAGAGAAACAAGAAATGGGGAAAGGATTCCCTATTTAATAAATGGTGCTGGGAAAATTGGCTAGCCATAAGTAGAAAGCTGAAACTGGATCCTTTCCTTACCCCTTATACGAAAATTAATTCAAGATGGATTAGAGACTTAAATGTTAGACCTAATACCATAAAAACCCTAGAAGAAAATCTAGGTAGTACCATTCAGGACATAGGCATGGGCAAGGACTTCATGTCTAAAACACCAAAAGCAACGGCAGCAAAAGCAAAATTGACACATGGGATCTAATTAAACTAAAGAGCTTTTGCACAGCCAAAGAAACTACCATCAGAGTGAACAGGCAACCTACAGAATGGGAAAAAATTTTTGCAACCTACTCATCTGACAAAGGGCTAATATCCAGAATCTACCAAGAACTCAAACAAATATACAAGAAAAAAGCAAACAACCCCATCAAAAAGTGGGGAAAGGATATGAACAGACATTTCTCAAAAGAAGACATCCATACAGCCAACAGACACATGAAAAAATGCTCATCATCACTGGCCATCCTTTTTTTTTTTTTTGGGACAGGGTGTCACTCTATCACCCAGGTTGGGGTGCAGTGGCATGATCTCGGCTCACTGCAACCTCTGCCTTCCGGGTTCAAGCAATGCTCCTGCCTCAGCCTCCCAAGTAACTGGGATTACAGAAATGTGCCACCACACCCGGCTAATTTTTGTATTTTTAGTAGAGATGGGGTTTCGTTATGTTGGCCAGGCTGGTCTTGAACTCCTGACCTCAAGTGATCCACCTGCCTTAGCCTCCCAAAGTTCTGGGATTACAGGTGTGAGCCACAGTGCCCGGCCTATTATTCAGCCTTAAAAAGAAATGAAATTCTGATACATGCTACAGTGTGAATGAAACTTGAAATTGTTATGCTGAGTGAAAGAAACCAGACTCAGAAGGGCAAATGCCCTAAGATTCCACTTACGGGAGATACCTAGAACAGGGACATTTGTGGAGATGCAGGGAATAGAAGTTACCAGAGGTTAGAAGGGTAAGAGGATGAGGAGTTATTGTATAGTGAGGACAGAATTTTGTTGGGGGATAATGTAAAAGTTTTGGGTATAAATAGTGATGATTGGTTACATAATATTGTGAATGCATTTAATGTCACAGAATTGTACACTTATGACTGGCTAAATTGTTAAGGATTCTATTTTACCACAGTAAAAAAGAAAAATTAAAAAATAAGGGTTCTGCCAAGGCATTACAATGGAGAGACACAAAGTTTTAGCCTCTATTGCAGGACCTAATACCTGAATAGATTCTGATTCAACAACTTCAGAAAGTTCCTGTGTGAGGTCTTCTTTCATTGATGTGATAAATATTTATTTAAAAGTAATGATATGTCATGTCAGACTCTGAGGGACTAGAGGGTTGAGTGAGGGAGGTCTCCTGCCTGCAAGAGTGGAAAGACAGCCACATTAAAAAATGATTAAAATACAGTCAATGCGCTGCAATAGATATGTAATGAATAGTAGGGGAAGCCCAGGAGAAGGACTCCTGAGGGAATCAGGACCTCATACAACAGTTGATAATTGATCTGGGTTTGAAGTTTGAATAGGAATTCGGTTGCTGATTTTTTATTTCAATAATATGCAGTACATTCTCGCTCACATTTCCCACCTTGGAATCTTGGATCTAAGATATTTGCAGCCTTTTCAAATATTTTGTAGTATTTTCCCTTTGGGTAAGTATAGGCAGATTGGTCCCCGGAGGTAGAAAAACATCTTGGATCATTCTCTGTCCTACTTTCTAAATATTTGTAAGCAAAATCACTTTGAGAAATAATTCAAAGTAAATGAGATGTGTTCAGGTCCATCCAAGAACTTATAATGTAATAGGGCAAGGACAGCTGGATGGCAAGTGACTTCAGAAACAGTGTGGGATGGCTGTGCAGAGGCAGGAGGATTGACTTCTGCTGGGGCATGAAGGCTTATTTCACATTTAAGGTTGGGTAGAACTGTGATAACTAGATGTGATGACGGTTGTTTCATTCAAATAGATGAACAAAAGCAGAAAAGCAAGAAAAAGGATGAATCCTTTTCAGGGAAACGGTGAAAAAGTAAGTTGGAAAGGCCCTTTGGGGCCAGATCACAAGGATCTCCAAACCTTCAATATTTTGCTTATTCTAAGGAGAGAAAGGCGTGAAGAGTCTTCACCCCTCTACCCATGTGTAAGGGATGGTGGAGAATAAAGGAGGATAAAAAGGGATCAAAAGGCACTGGATGGCACTGGGCTCACAGTTGAGTGGAATGGGTTGAATTATTAATGGAAGTATGACTGGTGAAAAGGAGATGTTTTGGAGCCAGTTAGCCTTAGGTTCAAATCCTGATACAAAATTTACTAACTGCAAAGTTGGCCAAATTACTTAAAACTTAGGAGCCTCGTTATCCTTGTGTGACAAATGGGTACGATAATATTATCTTCATATAGAGTTATCAGGAGGATTAAAGAGAATGGGGTGACAGATATACGTAGTCTCCAGACCACCCTCATAGGCACCGTTGTTAGTTCCTTCCCCAGGTGATCGCCAAAGTCCCATCTGAACTTGAGAGTCTGAAATAATTTATAGAGGATTGAAAAAATCCAAAAATCAATTATTCACATAATTGAAGTTAAAATATATCACCAACATATTTCTAGACAAGTAATAGAATTCATTTCAAGTATAAATTAAAAAATTACAGCCAAAAGATTTTCCTAGTGTAGAAGCTTCTCTCCAGCAACGACTCTAATATTTTTGGAAGCTGAATTAACCATTTCACTCCCCCAAGTTGCCCCGTAGGGCTCATATCCATGTTGTTTGGAAACGATATCTTCTTGTCAGATCTAACATGAGGTCCCTCAGCTTTGTGTGAGCACAGAGCTCAGAGTTAGGGGTTTACCTGTGCAGGATGTCTTTCTACTAAAGTGACTGCCAGTAATACTTGAAAGTATCAATGCATGTTTGAAAATATCCACCATGCTTTCCATTAGAAATAGCATAGGCTGTGGTACCTTCCCCTGTGTCCTTACCACACTTCATGACTTTATAGAACTAGCCACTTTGCTGAATTCTTTTTTCCTTGTTGTTTTTCAGGTGAACTGCTTAGGTTTTCTATTTTACAATAATAGCATCATCTGTAAATGATGTCTTCTGCTTTCTGACTGTTGTGTCTTTATTTGTGTCTCCTGATTTGGAGATAAAGCTGTCAGGAGGATGGTGGTAGTAGGCATGGACTGATGGTAAGGGAAGGTGTGTAGGGTTTAATATGATATGGACATATAGTTTGAATGCCATAGCACCTATCATATCTTTCTTGTTACCAGAATCACATCATATAGAACCTTTTGGGAAAATGCCTTTTTCTTTTTCCTTTTTGTTTCTTTTGAGACGGAGTCTTGGTTCTGTCACCCAGGCTAGAGTGCGGTGGCGCAATCTCGGCTCACTGCAACCTCCACCTTCCAGGTTCAAGTGATTCTCCTGTCCCAGCCTCCTGACTAGCTGGGACTACAGGTGCCTGCCACCATGCCCAGCTACTTTTTAAAATAGAGATGGGTTTCACCTTGTTGGCCAGGCTGGCCTTGAACTCCTGAACTCAAGTGATCTACCTGCCTCAGCCTCCCAAAGTGCTGGGATTACAGGCATGAGCCACCGTGCTGGGCTGAAAATGTCTTTTTCACACTGAACTCTGAGCATATTAAGGAGAGGGTCTTTTCTTACTTACCTTTATATATTCATAGTGTTAGCCCTAAGCCTGAACAAAACACATGTGTAGATCTTTACGGGAGGTATGAGTAAGTATTTTAATTTGTCAGAGATCAATAAAGGTACTTATCAATAAAGATATCAATGAAGGACAAAAAGTCCAATAGGAAATTATGAGTATCTTTTCATAATATCAGAGAACATTAACTGTTTAGCTGTCTTCCTAAAAAATGTTTCAATTATGGTTAAGGATACTTGTCTTTTCTTATGTAGGATAGCAGGAAGGGGACAAAATTTTAAGTCGTATCCAATTTGTTACTAAAATAAAGAGGGGAAGCCCAAATTCTGTCTAAATTGTTGGTCCGTCCGAGTATAGATCCTGTCGTTTCTTTTCTAATGCGTTTTCCAGTAAACATACAGATACATAAATCCAAGAATTAATAAGATTAATGGACTACTTTGTACCTGCCCAGGAGGACAAAAAGCAAAGTAAAAATTTGTTTATTATTTGTGGATTCTATGTCCTACTATTTTTAAAAATCTACTCTAATACTGTATATTAATGCTGTATAATCTCCTTTCTTGGTAATTTCCACTCCACAATTTTTATATATTCCTATTTGAAATAATGTTTTATATCTTAATGTCACTCATGTATTTTATCATTTTTAAATGATAGGATATGAGATGGGACTGAATAATGAGAAAAAGACTTCTTAAGGGAGAAATAAAATATATCAAAGAATAATTTGTAAAACCAATATGGTAGAAGTCATATTTATTGAAAAAAATTAATATCTTTGCTATAAAATTTGTAACAGGAATATTTACTGCATGTTTATTTTGATGCATAAACCTGAATGCTACATACCAAGTACAAGACAATAACACTAGTTTTTCTTTTATTTACACTTTATGAAAATTGTTACGCAGTCCATGTTAAAAGAACTCATGATGGAGAATTGTTACATTAGAAAAATAATATTCTTGATAAAGCATTCTCAATGTGTCCAATCATATTTTCTGCCTTTTCAATAAGGCAAAAGTCCCTGGAACAGCATATAACTTAATTTACAAAATACAATAACTGTTTAGACACATATTCAAGTTTTCTTTTGGTATGATTTTCCCTCACTGTAAAATTATTTTTTCTTTTTCTTTTCTTTTTTTTTTTTTTTTTTTAACTAAAACAAAGACTTTCAGGAAAATGTCATTTAATGATTTCAGCTATACATTACATATACAACTCTGTAGCCTAGCAACAATCATCGCTACACCATCATTAACTTTAAATATTTTACTTGGTGAGCTATTCTCAAATGTAGCATATTTTAAGATTTTGCCATCATTATGACTGTGGAATCATTGTTTGGTTTTCATAGGAAACAGATCTGTCACAGTATGAAGCTTTGTTTATTTTAAGGAACTGGTACACAATTACATTTCCACTCACAAGAGAACGCCACAGATATAACTAAAGGCAGGCTTCGACGGCTCCACAAAGGTTGCGTGCTGGACCAACCCCACACCTCCTGCTCCCCCATCGCACAGCCCTGGCCAGGTTCACGTGGTTTCACTTCCAGAGATGTTTAGGTCTTCACAGTTAGGTAGTTTTAATTCCTTCAAAGGCACACAACTTCCATCTTTTTTCCAGCGTGGCTCCCACACCCGTGAATTCCTGTTTGAACATGCGTGGCAGCCTCATCAAAAGCATTTCTATTTCATTTGCAGATATCTGTTAGAAAGGAAGAAAAGTCACTTTGGGGAAAGAAACTCATCTTAAAGGAGGAATGGATTGGGGAAGGATGAGCTTTCCCAGTGATCTAAACAGCATTTAGTTTTCTACTGGGCTGTCAGGGGATGTCCTTACAGAAGGAACATTCAGAAGTACTGAATATGAGTATCCCATCTCCCGAGCAGCTGGCAGGGTGGGGCATGAGTTGGCTGGGCGGAAAGTGCTGAGTTCACCCTTCTTGTGGATGGCTACCTTATTGGCAGCACCAGGCCTGAACAGCCCTCCCCTGATATAAAAGGAGATGGGGAGGGAATTTAAGAGGGCTCAGAGCAAATCCATCACTACTCCTGGCAAGCTACTAGTGGCTTCATCCTCATCTATGGAGGACAGCAATTTTCTTTAATGCTGCCAGGAGCAGAGGACATTCGGGTAGATTTCTTGCCACCCACATTTCTTTCTCTTCCTTAATTTTCACATGGACCGGACACCATGAAGGTTTCAGAATGGAATCTAAACTCCAAAACCTACAACAATACAAGTCTTGATATCCAGTCATAAAATTCAGGTATATTTTTTAATGCAACTTCTTTCTTCTCCATATTTTTGTTAGATGAAGTTTTACACCAATAATTCATTTTAAAGAGCAAATCAGCCATAGTCCCTCTGCTCTAGCACAGTGATTGCTTTTGTTTTCATGTGTCAGTGTGCCAATCCATGTGTGTGCATGAGGATTTTATATCACAGGGTGGCCAATTTGGGGTCTGATACTCTGTTTGAATATCTCCAGAATTTGGGGTCTGATATTCTGTTTGAATCCTGTATCTTCAGTCTTACAAGTTAAATGACCCTTACAAAGGCAATTAGTCTCTTTAAGCCTCAGCAAATGGAAATAACATTTAATAAGGATAGCATGGAAACGACTGGCTTAGCACAGACTTGGGCACATAGAAATGTTCAGTGAATCAGAGCTATTACACTTTTTCATGGTATAATCACTGTAGAGATATCATTTTGGAGTCTACACTTTCCATTTAACAATATTAGGATTCATTTAAAAGAGACACCAAATAGACCAAGAAGTCTAATCAACTGTTCATTTAATGTTCTCATGGAAAACACTTCATATGATACATTCAATATTCCTGGGCCTATAATACAAAACTTTAGTTAAATAGAGGCAGTCCTGAAAATGGAAATAAATTGTATTCTAAAATTTTTTGTGAATTATTTTGAAATCTGAATGCATTTCCCCATAAACACCAGATTAGAAGGATGGTTAAATTCCCAGGTCAACTGACAAAAGCCTATGAGACAGATTATATGAAGGTTCATAATAACTGAGAAGTAAATTTTCTTTCAGTGAGCACTGTGCAAGACACCTTCACCACCAGTGTCCTTTCATTCTCACAGCACTCTGGTGAGATCTGGGAGCAGATACTATGATGCATCTCCACGTTACAGCTCAGAAAACTGTGTGAACTACAGAGGGTTAAGTGTTTTATCAAAGACAGAACTTGGGAAAGAACCCAAGGGTTCTGTCATGGGTTGGGGCCTGGGCCTTGATTGGTGTGCCTTAAGCACGTCCCATGATTGTCAACAGCCAGGGCTGAACAACCAGGGCTGCTGGGAGGTCTTTCCCAGTAGCAGTCACCTGGGGCACTTGTTAAAAAAGTCAGATCCCCCAGCCAACCTCTTCTCTGGAGATCCTGATTCAGCTGGTCTTGGGTGTAGCCCACATAATCTATTTTTAACGATCATCCCAGATCATTCTTATCGTCAGGCATATTTGGTTAAGAATGGGGGCTTAGGCCAGGCGTGGTGGCTCACACCTGTAATCCCAGCATTTGGGGAGGCCAAGGTGGGCGGATCACGAGGTCAGGAGGCCATCTTGGCTAACATGGTGAAACCCTGTCTCTACTAAAAATACAAAAAATTAGCCTGGTGTGGTGGCATGTGCCTGTAATCCCAGCTACTCGGGAGGCTGAGAGGCAGGAGAATCACTTGAACCTGGGACGCAGAGGTTGCAGTGAGCCAAGATGGCGCCAGTGCAATCCATCCTGGGAGACAGAGACTCCGTCTCAAAAAAAAAAAAAAAAAAAAAAAAAGAGAATGGGGACTTAAGCCAGACAAGCTTGGATTTTACTCTGGCTAGGCCTCAAGCTGTGTGACTTTGGGAAGATTACTTAACATTTATAATTCTCAGTTTCTTCAGGTGTGTAATAGAAGTCGTATCAGGGCATTGTAAGGATTATGTGTAAAATGTAACACAGTGCCTGGCACAAGTTCTCTCTTATGTAGATATGTATATGTGTGTGTATGGAATACTGATAGAAAATGACACTATTATCTAACCTTTTGTGGCATGGAGTGGTATGTGGTCAAACCTAGTTTTTCACTGGTCCAGGAGGAAGTTTTCTTTAAGCCTTATGAGACCAAATTATCTTCTCAACGAGTTCCCTTCTTTTGGAGGAGTACAGCACAGATCATCTATGGTGGGCTCTAGTCTCCAGTCAAATTCAAGTGCCACCCCTGGCATGTCCTTCCCCAGATCAAGAGAGGCCATAGCAGAACACACAGGCCGAGGTGAACGCCAGCCCACCAGCACCTTGTTTCCTGTAACTGCCACCTCCCTTGGAAATGTAGGGAAGAAGCCCTGTGCCATTCATTAGGAAGGGGAGAAAAAGCCAAGTTCTTGAGGGCAAAATAAAGATCTGATTTAAAGAGAATGTGTAGGAGGCCAGCTGGGGTCAGGAGGGGCAGTCCCATCCAGCAGCCCTGCAGCTGGCTGTAAAAAATTTGACAACTTACAATCACCAGGAAACTTTTCCTTGCCAGACTCTTCTGAAAACACTGTTTAATTCTCACCACACTCTCATAAGATAGGGAATAATTTACCAACAAGAAAACTGAGGCTCCGAGAGACCCAGTAAGTCCCACAGGTTAACATAGGCAATAAGTGTGGACCAGACCTCCTGGCTGTGGTGCCTTGTTCTTAACTACCCCTGCCCACCTCCACCAGGGAGGGGACCATGGAGTAAGGACAGGAAATAATCCTCTTGGTCACTGCCCCTCTGGCCCTGGGTGGGTGGGGATGCCATGGAAGGCATCTGTGTACAGGAGGGCAGGGCTCTTCTGTGATGAATACTCTCGGACTGATATCAACATCAACAGCAAAACACTGAAAATTCCCAACTCAACTGGCTCACACACATTCATATTGCTGATGCTTGGGCACCCCCACATGAACGATCCACCAAAACAGTGAGCAAATCGTGGCAAGTCTTGGCTAGCATGTACTGAAATGTGGCAACATCTTGTTTTCCATGGCGTCTTTTGACCTGAGCCTAGACTTTAACCACAAAGGAAGCAGGACAAGGCTTGCAGCAGGAGAGAGGTAGCTACCATCTGCTGTGTCTTCACTGTGGGGTAGGGACGAATAAGTGCTTCACCTGCATTATCTCATTAGAAAGCTCAATAAACAAGCAATTGCACCCCTCACTTGCTGGAGTGAAGAAAAGCAGACACAGAAGATTTGGATCACAGTGATAGAACAATCAGTAACCTCTCCCAGTTTAGTAACCAGTTAAGTAACCAGTCACTTAACTTCTTTGCGCCGGTTTTCTCATTTGCATGACAAGGGAATTGGAAAGAAACACGTGGAATGCCCTGAGGACTTGGTTTGAGTGCTGGCCTCTCCATATCCTAGCTCTAGTCTTAGGATAAGCCATTCAAAATTTATCTGTCAATTAGGTTGTGGCAAAGATCTCAACATGAGAGGATGTGATAGGTCTTTTGCGCACCTTAAAGCACAAAACAAATGACAGCCCTCACTTTAGTAGCACTTACTGTGTGCCAGATACTGTTCTGGAATGCTTTGCATCTACTAAGTCATTTAATACAAGGATAACCCCCCAAAAACCATTTTACAGATGGTGAAACTTAGGCACAGAGATGTTAAATAAACTGCCTAAGGTCAAACAGCTAAGAAGTAGTGAAACTAGGGTTTGAAATCCTCGTAATTACTTAACACATGCTTCAGATTTTGAGGAGGCCAGAAATTAGTAAAATGGGAATTAATCCCAAATGTATTAGCTGTAGTTTCTGTTGGTAGTGTAAGGTTAACAGCTGGGTTCTGCCACAAAGATGCAAATATGAGTTGTGTCACAATATGGAACAGACCACTTCAAATAAAAGTGTATCTAAAATATTCATTTAATAAGGCTCTCAGCAGCTGGGCATGGTGGCTCACACCTATATTCCCAGCACTTTGGGAGGCCAAGGTGAGAGGATCACTTGAGCCCAGGAGTTTGAGACCAACCTGGGCAACATAGAGAGACCCAATCTCTACAAAACATACAAAAATTAGCTGATACGGTGGCACGTCCCTGTGGTCCCAGCTACTCAGGAGACTGAGGCAAGAGGATCCCTTGAGCACAGCAGTTGGAGGCTGCAGTGAGCTGTGATCACTCCACTGCACTCCAGCTTGGGCGACAGACTGAGACCCTGTTACAAGAAAAAAGGGATCCCAGCTAATTCTAGAAGAATTCCTTAAAGTTCTTTAAAGATATTTCTGTCTCATGACAGAAGAAAGATCAGGGCGAAACCTGTATCAAGTAAGTTAATTTTATGATTTTCAAACTTTTCCCTTACCCTGACTAAATAACCTTTATGATATCTTTTGGGATTTTTAAGACAAATTCAAGAGAAAATTCAATTTGTCCTTCATTTTCTCCCTATGGCCAAATAATTTTTACTTTACAAATACTTCCACTTACTTCAGTTTTGTTCTCTTCCTAATAATTTGTCAGCTATTATCTTGCCGTCACAATATCTTTTGCCTTCCCACCAGTACATTCTTTGTCTTGAGAACTGAGACTCTGGAGTCATTACATAAAACCAAGCCCCCAGACCTCAGTGGCCGAGCTCTGAGTGAAGTTTACCCCTTTCCTCATCCTGCACGAGAATCACTTCTGAAACCAGGGATTCTCTCTAAGCTCCTACTCCTGTTCACATATGGAGCCCCACGGTCCAGGGAAGAGCTGTTGCTTGCCCAGCAGGTAAGTAAAGGAGTAGAACTTGGAGCAGGGCCTGCAAATCCAGCCCGGCTTTCAGAGTGACGCATTCCCTCATTCCCAAGCATATTATGAGAAGACTGCAATACATGTGGTTAAGGGAGCACTGTGCAGCACTGTGATATAGATTAGAGATAGATGCCATGAGTATGAAATCTTTTTGCCGTACACCATGTATTTGGTGCTCTAGCAAGTGGAGAGGATAGTCATAACCCTGAAGTTTTGATTACCCTCTTACCCAGCTGGCTTTTGTTCCAAGAAATTTGTGGCCTATATATTTTCAATCTTTGATATTGTCAGTGGATTCTTCCATCTATTTTGTTTGAAACTTTCTTACACTTATTCTTTTAGGAAGGATTTATCTGCTGTAAATACAAAAAAGAAAGCAAACAGGAGAAGGAAACCGGCTCTGTGTAACCAAGGAGCTTGTGTGCTGTTAATACCACAGAGGTCATTTATAAAATCTGCTTGATTTATGTTTTAATTTGCTGACTCTAGGCCAAGCCTACTGCCTCCTTGCCTAGCCTCTAAGCACATGTACAAATGGACACAAGCAGATGCGAATCAATTTGTCTCATCATGGTTGGCTCCATATCCCATATCATCAGGCAAGGGAAGCCTAGTGAAGAGGGGCCCCTGTCTGGGCTACTGAAAAGACCCCAGCAGAGGCCGGAGCATCAGGGAAGCCAGTTGAAAACTAGACTTTCTTCCATGGGCAAAACTGACTTTTAGCCTTTAAATGCACATTTAAATCTTGTTCATTTTTCACATCCTGGGCAGAGCACAGTGTTAGCACAACACAGACACCTCGCAATAAAGGTTCACAGAGAGAAATACAAAATGTAGATGGGGCGAAGGAAGGGAGAAAGAAGGAAAAGGGGAAAGAAGACAAGAAGCCAGGAATTCGAAGGAGTGAAGCAAGAAACTGCTAGAGGAAGGGAAGGAGGGAGAAAAAATTGTGATGAAAGAAGATAAATAGGAGAGAATTAAAAGGAGCAAAGAATATGGAAGGAAAATGAGGAAGGAAGGAGAGAAGAAAGGGTGGCTAGAAAGGGGAGAACAGAAAGAAATGTGGCAATGTTAGCTAAAGCATCCCAGAGGGAAGCCACCGGAAGAAGCATGGACTTGAGGGTACCTTATGTTAAGCATGACTCCCACAGATTTCACCCTTCTTTAACTCCTGGTTCAGAGTATCTTCCCTACCCAGTTTAGCACTTCATTAGTTCATGTCTGATTCGCAAGTCATTTCATAACTAGGCGACAAGCTTGTTGAGAACAGGGTTCTATCTTAGATTTCTTTTGTGTCTTGGCCATCCCCTGTTCTTCTCTGGTCCCTAAGACAGTGCTGGGTACATGAAAAGCAGTGAATGATCCCAGCATTCATTAGGTGTTCACAGAGGTATGCTATTAGTACAGATGATTTTCCCCTCTGTGGGAAATGTAACATGCCCATGACCTCTCAAGCTGCTCACAGTGGTGTCGTGCCAAAATAGCAGGTCCTTCTAGATCCTCCAGCCTCTGTGGCCACATTACGCCGAGTCTGGTTTTCAGAACCGAATCTTCCACACCATGGGCCTTGGGAAGAGGCTGCAGGTGTGAAGAGGGGCAACCAGACACGCTCGGAAAACTGGGCCTTCATCTCCTAAAGGATACATAAACAGGGAAGAGCAGACGAACCCTCCTCTTGACTATAAGAAGTATTCATCTGCTAATGCTCCAGTCAAATGTGTCTTCTGGGCTGCTTCGGACAGACAAGAGGTTGGACTTGATGGGCCCTGGGGCTGACATGGTAGATTCTATGTATTGATAGAAACCATTTTCAAGATAGGACTGCTTATTTTAAACAGTTTGCCTGCTGTGCTCTGGGCAAGATTTTTGACTCAGCAAAGCTTCAGAAGCCGTGCCCACCCCCCAGCCCTTATTACCCTGTCTTCCTCTGAATGAATCTTTCTTTTTCAAGTATTTCTGATACAAGAGAACAGGGTGAATGAGAGTGGGTAATTTAGAAAAGGCCAAGAAGAGAAAAATACGCAAATATCAAGAGCAGGAATAATATTTAACTGGAAGATAGCTTATTGTTGGGCTACATGGTTTTAGGAAGCCATGTGCAATGTACATGCCCAGCATAATTTAATTTCTTCCATTCCTAGTCATTCTTATGCCCATATGTAGCCTTGGGGGAAATCCTAACAACAGTGACATTACAGGACTGGGTTAAGCCTGCTTTCCCTGTTCTCATCAGTACAGGGTGGGCATTGGATTTTGCTGTCTGGATTAAAAAGTCTATCCTCTCAGCCTCACTGGAATAGAAGGAGCATGTGGTCTGATCCCTGGTGCCCAGCAGTTTTAGAGTTCTTTTTCAATATACTTTCTACCCCAGGCATGAGGAGGAACCCGACAGCTCTAGTGGGCATTTCATTCAGAAGATGGAGGACTATCTGGGGGTAGGCAGGGGACACCTCATGTGTTTCCTCTGTAAGGGAAATACTTTCTTCATCTTCTAAAATAAAAGTACCAGTCTGTGATGAGATGCACTTCCCTTGACTGAATCCCATCCAGAAAGGCCCATCATCTAATGGCCAGGGACCAGGCATGTGAATTCTCTCTCCTCAGAGACTGGTAAGGGAACATCACAAATCTTACCTGAGCCCTGAGGATAAGAATAGAACAAGAGCTTCCACCATTCCCCGGCCCCCAACGCCAGCCAAAACAAATCAATTCATTACTTATCGATCCCTCCCTGCCCATTCCCAGGAGATGATTTTACACACACACACACACACACACACACACACAGGCATACACACACACACAGGCATACACACTTCACTGGTGATCATCATAGATTGTCAGCCTGCGATGATGGAGTGGAGGAAACAAAGAGTCCTGAAATTCTTTGATAAACGACAAGTGGATTCTTGGCCATTTCAGCTTCTACTAAAACAACAACTGCTTCTCAACAAAGGCTTCCCACTTGGGACTTCCAGAAAGGGGAGAACAGAAATGTCAACAATACAAGGGAAGGATGGTAGCAACAATAGGATTCATTTCTTAAGGGCTTATTCTTTGCCAAACACATTGGTGCAAGCAGTGTTTTGTTTAATCCTCCAGGCAAAGGTGGAGGTGATATTAAGGAACAATGATACCAGTAAAGAGGAAACAACAGCAGAGAAATCCTTCAAATCTATATGACAACAAAGGAACACTGCAGCAAGTCCTTCTCATTTCATCTGAATTTAACATGAATGCTTTCTCTTACTTCCCTGTGCATGTGAGGAGAAACCACAGAGAAACAAATAGATGACTCTGAACCTCCAGAATTTTAAAATTCTCTAACTCCTTTCACCCTGTTTTGTTCTACCCTGTCATGAAAGGCATGGATCTGTATAACTGAAAAGATTCATCTCAAAGGGGAAGTGTTAGATTTATTGAAGAGGTTAAACACTTTTGGGATCATGTATTGGGAAGATTATGTGAATCAAAATAAGAACACAAGGTAGTCATTTGGTGCATGCTAGCCATTGAAAATTTAGCATGAGGTATCTATATCTGTTCAGGGACACAGCACTGCAGGCTGCTGGTCTGGTCGTACCAATCCCATGCATTTTGCTGTGCTCTATGGAGACCTTCTTACTTTTTTCCATTTTCCTTCATGACCAGAAATTTGACAGGCGACTAGCTGGCTTCTCTAGCTTGTCTGTTTTGCTTTTGTGTCCACCCCGCTCCTGGGCTTCCCTAGCATTGGTTAATGATGATGTTTTATTTTGTCAGGGCCCCCTCCCATTGTTCACATGAATTTGACACATAAATCACATTCTTTTTGTCTCTTCTCTTTGGGCACACCAATACTGCAATGGGATAGGAGTACAGCTGATTTGTGGATGGGAAAAGCTGAGCTTCAGGGAGGTGAGGAGTGATGTCTGGCTCTGGATGTGAGCCTGGAGGGGCACAGCTGAGAAGAATTTTGCAGTCACTTTTTTCTACTTAGAGAACAATGCCGGAAAACAGCCATTAATACAGCTTTCTTGAGTCGTATCAGATCTTTATGTTAATTGGGGTGATTTTTCCTCGATTGCGTGAAGTCTAGAACATGGAATCCTACAATAATATGGTCTGAGGATGATGCCCTATTAGCCACACTCACCTGATTTCACCCTTATTTTGGGAACTTTCAGGTGAACCTGTATTTTTAAATATCTCATAACCTTTCCAAATTAATTTGGCATCTGCTAAAAGTCATTGTCATTTTGGATAACTGCTCTTCTTTTTACAAAGACAAAAGCAAGCAAAAAGAAGACAACAATCTGCCAAAAACTGAGGTCCTTGCAAAAGAAAAGGGCTGATCAACCCCCATAGGCTGCTACAGCCCTAGTGCAGTTCATGCAGAGTCCACCTGCAGTCAGCAGTCAACATGCTAAATTTTAGCAATGAAAGTTCACTCAAGGAAAATAATTTACCTTGGAGTCCAGCTGCTGCATGTATGACCAAAGATATTCTATGTTGGCTCCAAAAGGATGGACGTGAAGAAACGTTGATATGATACCTGAATTAAAAAAGGCAAACATTGGAAATTATTCAGAGGCAAATGAGAGTCTCCATTAAATAATGCTATCTAACCCCAGTGACTGTTTTGGCAGGCTGAGTTATGGTCTTACGATTTCTAGTAGCGCTCAACAAGCATTCAATAATAGCACATTCTGAAGGCAGTAAGAGTAACATGGTAAACAGAACACTTTATCTCCTGGAATGATAGTAGTTAGCAAAGCTAGACTCTGAGATAATATACAGCTGAATAAAGGTATTTCAAAACAAAGATTCCTGGAAGCATTTCAACTACCAATTTTATGCTTGATTTACCAATATAAAAGTATAGTTATTGGAAGGATAAAATTATCTTTTCTTTCCCTCAGTGGACTTTGCAGTATGAAAATGGCTCATACAACTGTGTCAGAAATCACACCGCCTCAAGTTTTCCTGATAATTACAGTTGCTAGTTATGAAGAGTATTGAATCTATATTTCCCCTAACTGCCATTGAAGGAAGCCCAAATTCTTCCTGAAACATTTGCTGTTCTTCCTGGTTGTCGCTCTTGTTTAAAAGGAGCCAGCTCTTTCTCCCCTTCTTGCTGCTGTAATTTACAAGATCATTTTAAAAGGTCTGGGAATGGATGGTTTTGCTGCAGTTTGATTATAAATTATAAGGCTTTTCCATCATGAAAATCAGCTGTCAACATTGTACTGACAAAAAGTTGGATGTTGATGTCAGGAATGAAGTAAAAAGCAGTACCTTCCTCTTCTCCCTGCTCCTGGATCCAAAATCAAAATAGTGAACATGAGGAAGTCAACTCCATAGACTGCAGACTGCTTTTTGTTAAGAAGCTGTGCACTTGTTATCCACAATAGCAAAAACATGGAATCAGCTCAGGTGTCCATCAGTGGTGGACTGCATAAAGAAAATGTGGTACGAACCATGGAATACTATGCAGCCATAAAAAAGAATGAAATCATGCCCTTTGCAGCAACATCGATGCACCTGGAGGCCATTATCCTAAGTGAACTAATGCAGAAATAAAACCAAATATTGCATGTTCTTGTAAGTGGGAGCTTAAGAGTGGGTACTCATGGACATAAGGAGGAGAACAGTAGACACTGGGAACTGCTAGAGGCGGGAGAGAGGGACAAGAGAAAGGGCTGAGAATCTACCTATTAGGGATTATGCCATTACTAGGGGGATGAGTTCAGTCATACCCCAAACCTCAGAGTCACGCAATAGACCTCTGTAACAATCCTGCACGTGTACCCCTGGATTCTAAAATAAAAGTTGAAAAAGAAAAAAAAAGAAAAGTTGTCCTCAGACTGATAGTTTTTAGCTTTCTGTTAAACAGGTTTCACAGGTTTCAAGATGGATTAAATCTGAAGGTAAGCCTTCATGTTCTGTTTTTTGTGAGCCTTCATGCTTGGCAGCCAGGACAGACCCTCACCTGTATGAAATGCCATCTGGGTGGGCACAGGTGCACACAGCATTCTTGTACTACGTCATCCTATATTTGTAGGTGACCTTGGATTGATCTGCCATAGGCTTTCATGGCTCCCTGATGCTATGGGATGAGTGTCAAGTTTTTAAAGAAAAGTTCCCAGTTCATCCTCAGGCTGAGAACAGAGAACCAAAGGGACTCTCCAAGACCTGTCCTCAGAATGCTGCTTTTCCAGGGCTTCTAGAGGCTGACGGTGAGATGGGGAGGTAGGAACAATGCCCACATTTCCCTGTAAAGGTAGAATATCTGTTTTTAAAGACTGACCTGTTCTTCCTGAGATACAAAGAATTACCATTTCATTCTGAGGTTATATTCTTCCTTTTTTCTTGTCAAAATGTCCTTTTTTGAAATAATGGCAATGGTAGAAGGCAATGATGGTACTTAAAAAAATATCTTTAAGTGGAAAAATACCCACTTTTAATGTACTCGGGCAGTATTCTGTTGTCCCCTCCCCTTATTTATTTACTTATATTTTAATTTTAGAGACCTGGCAGCTACTTCCCTGTGTCCGAAATTCTCAATTCTGGTGAAGTGGCATTGTAAGTAATTCTATTACTAATAAGAGTTAAAATATAAAAGCTCATGAGTGATTTCTTTCAAAAAATTAGAATATAGTAGAACTATTAAAAACAACTATTTTCATTTGCATTTCCTTTTTTGTTTTAAAAAAGTTTAATTGGTATATAATTGTACATATTTTTGGGGTACATGGCATATTTTGATACTTGTACACAATGTGTAATGATAAAATCAGGGTAATGTACATGGCCATCACCTCAGACATTTATCATTTCTTTGTGTTGAGAACATCCCAAATCTTTTCTTCTAGCTATTCTGAAGTATACGGTAAATTATTGTTAACTGTAATTTCCCTACTGTACTATCAAATACTAGAACTTAGTCCGTCTATTTTTTGAATGAAAGAGTAAGGGCTGAATCACAGTTTGTGTAGAGGGAATCCCCTGTTTCAGGATGGTGAGTGGGGCTTTCACTGACCATCCCAGGTACTATGGCCACTGCTTTCCACAGAGAGCCTCCCACAAGTGATGGGCAGGAGAAGGACAGGGGTGGGAGAAGGAAGAGTCAGCTTTGGCTTTGTGAGCAGGTGAGGGGGTGCTCCTAGCCGGAAGCTTTTTTCTCCTCCTCTATCGCGGGGTTCTCCCAGGGAGGTGAGGGCTGCTGCAAGGTGGCGAGCAGCATTCCTTGGGTGGAAATCCACTTACGCAGTAGGGCTAAGACAGGGAGTGGCAGTGGCACTGCAGACTTTGGGGTGACAAGGGTGTATAAGTCTCCCATGGGGAAAGAGGGCATAAGTCCCCAGGCAAATAGATAACATTTTTCATATTTAATATCCCCCCTGGCCAGAGAGTCTTCAAAATCTCCTGCATAACCTACAGCCTTTTGTAAATGTCCATGGGTGTATGGTTATCAACATAAATGCCTTTAGTAGGATGAACAGAACAAGTCAGGGGAGGATGGGGTGGGTTGGGGGGAGGCTGATAACCCTTAGCCTAGGAGATCAAGTGTTGACGTGGGTCATTTAGCGACACCAGAAATGGGAGGACCTAGAGTAGTCCCTTTTGTGGCCTCTGTGAAGTTGGCACCCTCTGTGAACATGGATTTGCTCCTCCACTGTCTGTTCTCTCTCACCCCCAATCTGGGTCTGTAGCCCAAGGAGCTGTGCTCTTGGTCTTTGTGTGTTCTGGTTCCATATCCACAACATAGTACACATTCATAAGAAGTATATGTTGAATGTATTTATTTGCCAGAACTGGAAATCGCCAGTATACTTGTTTAAAAATTCTATTAGTCTATTATTGATAAATGGGAATAAAAAAGAACCTTAAACATTTCTACAAGTAGTAACAGATCTTTCAAAAACCAGGTAACTTTGAGGTATTATTCACTGAAAATTCGTATTCTTTTTTTTTTTTTTTTGAGACAGAGTCTCACTCTGTCGCCCAGGCTGGAGTGCAGTGGCCCCATCTCAGCTCACTGCAAGCTCCGCCTCCCGGGTTTGCACCATTCTCCTGCCTCAGCCTCCCAAGTAGCTGGGACTATAGGCGCCCGCCACCTCGCCCGGCTAGTTTTTGTTTTTGTAATTTTTAGTAGAGATGGGGTTTCACCGTGTTCACCAGGATGGTCTCGATCTCCTGACCTCGTGATCCACCCGTCTCGGCCTCCCAAAGTGCTGGGATTATAGGCTTGAGCCACTGCGCCCGGCCTGAAAATTCTTATTCTTAACCCGTCCTGTCATGGATTTAGAAGGATGGAGTAACTTGGATGTTTTGAGCAAGGAAAATTTTCATTGAAATTATTTTGCTCATAACTAAGGGGAAAATCAGATTCTAAAATCAGATTAGAAATCCTGACGTGGACTTGAGTATTCTTTTAGGGAGGGTATTCAGAACCATCTCTGTGGTAGCTGATATTAAGAAGCCATTAGCTTTTCCTTATAAGAGTTCAGCAGTTGCCACTAGATATATGTAGAGCCAAGGCAGGCAGTCACAAATAGGCTTCCCAAGCTTTTCCTGTGGATGACAACCCAATTATCCAGTGTTGTTAGAGACACAGCAGAAAGGAAAGCATGAGTCATTATCCTCCCCGGTACCTTGCCTCTCCTCAGCCCACCTCCCACTCCTGCATCTGTCCATCCCTGTAGCACCACAGAAGCATCAGTCATGCCACTTGAGAAAATGTTTCTAGGCCCTGTGATTTTGGATCAGGTTCATTTGAGGGGATCTTTCTAAATAAACAAGTAAAGCCTCTTTGCAGCTTTTTAAAAAGGAACTGGGACATTCCCTGGGGATAGAAAAAGGATGACTGTAACTCAAAAGTTACTGAAAAATACCACAAACCTGGAAAATGGAGACTATTTTATGATCCTCTGGAATGGACCTAAAGGCTTGTGGTAAAAGAAACGCTAAGGAATAGAGGGTGGGGGATTTAGCTGTTACTGAACTGGTGGATGTCCAAGGGCATGGCTCAACAATTGGACTTGCTTGTTTCCATGGAGATGTAGAAGGCCTCCATATTTGAGAATGGGTTTCCAAAAGTGGAAAAAAACAAACAAAAAACAACAACAAAAAAACATTTTAAGTGCCTAATTTAAAAAAATTTTTAAAGAACAAAGGAGGTTGTCAGTACTATTGGGCTTTTTGCACACATCTCAGAATCTTAAAAACTACTTTAGAAAGAGAAACTAGCTCTAGATGCCTGTGGCAAACCTCGTTAGGAAGGCCCATTTAAATTGTCTACCCAAAGCACTCTGAGCTTCTCTCATCAAAACCATCAAGTTTATTTTCATTATTGGACCTCACTAAGACTAAGGATGCAGTATTTAAATGAACCAAATAGTGCCAGATTTGTACTGCTTCATCACTTATTTTAATACTTGAAACACTTAGCAGCCAGGAGGTGGCAAGGTGCCAGAGGCACAGCATTGTATAAGATAGGTAAGGGGCTGGTCTGTGGAACTTTTATTCTAGGGGAGCAACACAGATAATAAACACAAAGATGAAAAATAAAAATTTTTAGATAGTGCTTAGCACAATGAAGAAAACACATCAGGGAAGAGGACAGGAGAGAGAGCAACCTGCAGCTTGCTGGAATGCTACCTTACACAAAGCAATTGATGTGGTTTGGCTGTGTCCCCACCCAAATCTCATTGAATTATAGCTCCCATAATTCCCACATGTTGTGGGAGGGACTCGGTGGGAGATAACTGAACCACAGGGGCAGTTTCCCCCATACTGCTCTCATGCTAGTGAATACGTCTCACGAGATCTGATGGTTTTATAAGGGGAAACTTCTTTCACTTGGTTCTCACTTCTCTCTTGTTTGCTGCCATGTAAGATGTGCCTTTTGCCTTCCACCTTCTGCCAGGATTGTGAGGCCTCCCCAGCCCTCACAATATAGTTTAATGGAACTATAAGTCCATTAAACCTCTTTTTCTTTATAAAATACCCAGTCTTGGATGTCTTTATCAGCAGCATGAGAATGGACTAACACAGTGATTATGTGAAGGCCTCTCCCTGAGAAAGCAGACCTTTTCAAGTGTGAGATGAGAAGGAGCCAGCCATGGAAAGCCTGGGGGTGACCATTCCAGGTACAGGCCATAGATGGTGCAAAGGCCCTGAGGTGGAAGTGAACTGGCTGAGTACACTGGGCTGGAGAGGGGCATGTGTTTAGAGGTAGATGGGGGCCAGATCATGCAGGACCTTGTGTGCCAGGTGAGAGTTTGGATTAGATTTAAATTCTAAATATGGCAGGAAACCAAAAGAGTGGTTCTAAGCAGGTGCTTGTCATGATCTGAATTATGTTTTAAAAACTTCCCTCAAGCTGCTGTATGGAGAGTAGAGCAGAGGGGAACTGGGAGGCCAGTCAGAAGTGTTTGCATGAGACTGGAGTGGTAAGTCATGATCTGGACTGCAAAGGGAGAAGCAGACTCCAAAGGGAGAGCCAGGGGGCTGGTGTGAGCAGTGAGGCTGGGGAAGAATGAAATATGAGTAAACAATTTTTCACTAGAGCAACTGGGTGGGACTATTTTCTCAGGTGAGAATATTGGGGCAGGAGCACATTAGGGCAGGAAAAAGGGGAATCAAGAGTTCTGTTTTGTCCTCATTAAACTTGAGATGTGCATTAGCATTTAAATGAAGAATATTAAATGGCAGCTGGAGATGGTATAAATTTGCAATGGCAACAAAAAGGGATTTGAAGCCAAAGTATTCATTGAGATTACCTAGGTAGAGAAGGGGCCTCAAGACTGAAGCCTGAAGAAGCCCAAAATTTAGAGGTAAGCTGAAGAAAACTCATCAGAGGACTCTGAGAGGGTGTGATCAATAAGAAAGTGTGGCGTCATGATGGCGGAGAGAAGGAAGTATTTCCAGAAGATGTGAGTAGTCAACCACACTAAAGTAGCTGCCGGCCGGGCGCGGTGGCTCAAGCCTGTAATCCCAGCACTTTGGGAGGCCGAGACGGGCGGATCACGAGGTCAGGAGATCGAGACCATCCTGGCTAACACGGTGAAACCCCGTCTCTACTAAAAATACAAAAACTAGCCGGGCGAGGTGGCGGGCGCCTGTAGTCCCAGCTACTCGGGAGGCTGAGGCAGGAGAATGGCGTAAACCCGGGAGGCGGAGCTTGCAGTGAGCTGAGATCTGGCCACTGCACTCCAGTCCGGGCGACAGAGCGAGACTCCGCCTCAAAAAAAAAAAAAAAAAAAAAGTAGCTGCCAGGTGGACAGAGTTGAGAAATTGGTGACATAAAATTCTCTGGTGATGCAGAAAAGAATGGTTTTGGTGTGAGGATGCAAGCCAGACTGGAGTAGGCTGGAGAGAGAGGGGAGGGAGGGAATGGTGACTGTAAGCATAGTGCGTTGGAGGAATCCTGCTTTGGACAGGGGCAGGAAATGGACTGTTGGTGGAAAGAGGTCATGGTGTCAAGACAGATTTTCCTTCTTGTTTGTTGTAAAGGTATAAGATAGTAGAGTTCACATTTATATATTGATGCACATGAGCCTCTACTTACATACAAGATCACTAAGGGGCAATGCAGCTTTCCTAATAGTCCTTATATATTAGAGAATTGAGTTGAAAAGGACCATCTAATCAAACCTCCTAATTTTATACAATATGAGGGCTTAAACACTTATCACAGTGGTTTGGATAAGTGATTTGCCTTAGATTACCCAGTGGATGAAATGCCTCAATCCACAAATATTTAGGACCCCTCCCACTCCCCCACCGCTCAGGGCTGCTTAGAGATCATTAGGTATTATGGTTTCTCCTTTGCATCCTTATGCAAAAGATGGGAGTGGGATAGGTTAGCCCTGATATAGTTTAATTATATTGGTTACCCGATAAGAATAAACTATCACTTTGTGCATTCAGTTTGGTCAGCACATTATTCTCTTTGAGTGGAATGAGAAATGGAATCTTTCTAGAATATACTCCCCTCTTCCCCCAGGCTGCTTGGAGTTTTTATTCCAAACTCTCTGTGTCAGGTTCTAAAGTTCTGGTTGAGATTAGCTTTCTGTACACACACACTGGCTGACAGTCTCCTAGGAAGCTTCAAAAGACCCTGGGCCCATCAGCTCACTGGGATAGAGGGATACCTTGGGGCTTTCCAGAGACCTTGGCTCTGCAGATGAACAGCTGTGTCTCTAGACACAGTCACATCTTGCTGGGAATCACCAGAGGTCTGACCATAAACCAGCCTGTAATAGTCTTCTTTCATGTTGACGCCTATATAAAGGCTCCATGGATGTTGAACTGGAGAATCAGCGGGAAAAAAGCCACGTGAAATCTGGGTCTCCTAGTAAGCCATGAGGGGAGAGTTGTCTGTGGGCAGCTGCAGAGTGATGAAGCGCATATGGGAAGTGGAGAAAAACTGTACGAAACTGATCAAACACTTGTGGTTTGGGCTGATGCTTCTCAGTGCCTTGGGATTCTAAAAAGCTTTAATTTTCCAAAAAAGCAGTTAGTTCCACTTACTTGGTGAGTACAAAACCTGATCTTGTATGGTTGGTTAGTTAGTTTTATTTTGTAATATTTGTCTGTCTTATTTTTTCCATTAAACCCCTCAGACTGTATTTGGGCCTCTTAGTAAGTTGTTCCTGGTACCTGAAATGCCCTTGACAACTTCTTTATCCATCCAGCGAAAACCTCTTCATCCTTTAGGACTAGCTCAGCTGTCCTTTCTTCTGACAAGGCATCTGTGGCATAAGTAGCCCCTTCTCTGTGTCTCTGATTTTAGTACAAACCACACAGTTCATTGTAATTAACTGCGTTCTTTCTCACGATCTATGAACTTCTTGAGGGAAGATCATCTTTCCACCATCAGCTAACGCATGGGTTAGCATAAACCAGGCCAGCGTTTCTCAAAACATAGTACCAGATATGCCTACTTTAGTATCCCCTCAGATGTCAGTATTGCAATGAACAGGATCTCTCTTTCTGTTTTTGTTTTTTGACAGGGTCTTACTCTATCACCCAGGCAGTTGTGCAGTGGTGCTGCTCACAGCTCACTGCAGCCTGATGCTCGTGGGCTCAAGAGATCCTCCCACCTCAGCCCCCCAAGTAGTTGGGATTACAGGTGCATGCCACCATGCCCAGTTAACTTTTCTTTTTAAGAGATGGGAGTCTCACTATATTGCCTAGGCTGGTCTTGAACTCCTGAGCTCAAGTGATCCTCCTGTCTCATCCTCCCAAGGTGCTAGGATTATAGGCGTGAGCCACCACACCTGTGTGTGGGGCTAAAGATTCTGCCTTTTAAATAGGCTGCCTAGATAATGATTTTCCACAATGAAGACTGATTATTCTTATCGTAGGCTCTTGACAAATGTTTGTTGATTTATTGATATGGACGTTTGTGCCTTGGAAACAAGATTTAGGTCAATGACTCATTCTTTATGGTCAGTAGTTTTCAGAGAGGAACATACTCCCAAGATTACTTTTCTCAGGTACAGCCTAAATATAGCCTCAACTTTATTCACCGAAATCACCAAAAAGTTATTGCTTAACCTTCTTTAAAAATGTTTTTCCATATTCTATTCAGCTGTTTCTTAATACCCACATTAGGAGGAGCATTCCGCTTCTTGTTTTTTCTGGTTTTGTGCATGTATGAGATGGTGACTGTGATGGAAATGATGTGTGTGTCCTGATCTGCAGAGGACTCAGGATATGTAATGAAGTTTGCTCAGTCATTGTCAACCTGAGGACAGTTCTCAGGGGACCAGGGAGGTTTTAGAGAAAAGCTGCTTTGTTACAGTTAAAAGTTGTAGAGAAGTTTCTGACTGTATCTGGATAGTATTTACAATGACTATCATCAACAGGGTGCCAATCAGAGCTGCTGGGATTGAAATCTATTGTGTTGGAATTATTATAAAAAGCAAAAGAAGATAGAGTGATATGGACCCAGAGAGTTATACTCTCAGTTTTCTGCAGAACTAGTAGCTTATCAATAAAAAAATTTGCTCCATTTTTCCTTCATAATATCCAGCCAAACGCAGCTCCAAAAATTGGCCCCAAACCAAAAGTAATGACTCATTCTATCCCAAACAACTTCAGTGTATGCCAATCCAACATGTAGGCCATATGTGAAATGAACTAGGAGTTCTGGCATAGACATTGAGCAATGTCAATCTGACCTTATGTGTGCTTACTATAGCATTATGAAACATAATACCCTGCAATGCCCCCATAAAAATAGAATTCCCTAAGGTCCAATTGTATGTCAACCTGTCTCCACAAAAATTGATTACAAAATGAACAACCCAGAAATCACAATAATAAAATATTTTCCAGGGGCCTATCTTTAGTTGAATTGGAAGACCCATTAATTGTCAAGAAAGTCCGTCAGAATGGTCGAATTCTAACAATACTCAGGATCCAGATCTGCAAAATTCCAAATAATGTCAGTGAAATCCCACGGATCCTCTCTAATAAGTACCAACTTTATGCCTTGAAATAAAGACTCTAGTTTTATACACTGGTCATGAGAATGTCTGGACAGAATATACCCTTTTGCCCAGACAAATCAGTGTCACAAATAATTATACATAACTAGAATTGCTCATTGTTTAGGAAGTTCTAGCCTCCGTTGTATTCTCTCTGTAGATGGAATCCATTTGAAGAGCTTTTTTCTCACTCCCTTTGTCTTTGTCTTCCAGGGAATGCTTTGTACAAGTGTGCGTTTCTTATATAACATTTATGTGCCCCAAGAGGGCACTGGTCATCTGACTGTATTGGCATACAGCATACACTATAAGCATGCAGATGTGATGAAGACTTTGCCAATTAATGTTTCCAAGTTGTGGGAGATTTTCTGCTGTATCTTGGCCTTCTAGGCTGGCCTAGAAGAGCATGACTATTTGTTCTCTCTACTGACTTAATTATTCCAGGGGAAGACTTCAGGGGAATTGCAGAGTATTTATGACTGCTCCAGATGTACCAGAAGGCCAGAGGGCTCCTAGAATCATTCAGTGTATGAGAATTCTTCAGAAAAGTGTAGCCCTAGCACCAGAAAATCCTTTTTCTCTATTCTGGTCCAGTGCAGTTTTGTCCCTATCACAGTCTGTATCTAGATTCCAGAAGCTTCAGGGGAGCTCTTTATGGACCCAAGGGTCAGGTATCTACAAAGTATGAATGACCAAACTCAATTAGCAGATAGGATCATTTAGTGGCAGGCAGCAACTGCAGCTTTTGGCAGGATCCATTTTGCCAGTCTTGGAAACTCTTCCCCATTGTGGTATTCTTTTGGAGGATTTTTCTCTCTTTGGAAGATTATCCTCTTTTGGAGGATTATACAAAAGAGTAGAAGCATATAGATGTTTTGGAAGTGGGTTTGGCCAGGAAATCACATCTGTTGTCAAACTGTCATTAAGAAGAATAAAATAAAATATCGAGAAAGGTAGCAAGGTCATGGATAACTGAAGGGAAAGTTAAACTCCTAAGTTTATTTTAATCAAACACTTAAGTCTCTGGCCTCCCTTCTACCCAAATATTCTCATATATTGATTCAAAATAAGTGTCACTCCCTGTTTCTCTTTTGCTCTGCTCCTAACTTCAAATGCTAATATTGGTAAACTAGTTCAAAAGACCAACAGTGAGGGGAAAAGTCTTGGAAAGTTTAGTGTTGGTTGTGTATGCTTTTTATTGGAGATCCTGACTGACTAATATTTTTCTAACACACTTGAATTAACTAATTTGATATATTTTTTGTGATACCAAAGCCATCAGCAGGCATAGCATGTTACAAATGTAATCTTCCTACTTATTCCCATTAATGTACCGCATATAAAGCACATCATTTAAAAATATTTGAAGTAGCCAACTGAAAAAAGTACATGTATGTGTGCACATATATAAATAAAACCTAATAACTACTTAGAAAACATTGTAAATGAACTGTGTTCTCCAATTAAAACATAAAAGCAGCAGCAATCTCTAGTGAAAGGAAGGAAATAAAATAGAGATGAGTTCCCATTTTTTTAACCTTCAGCGGACAGAATTATTCCCACTTAAACCAAGAGGGAAAAGTTTACTGCAGATCATTAATTGCTTTGTTCATACCCTAAAAACATAGGGGAAAATCACACCTTGGTCACACCGAGTGACAGAGAAACAGTTGTCAGAGTTAGACATGTTTTCCAATAGAAGAAAAATCCAGTTACCAACTACATATGGGTTCATTTTGGGTTCCTGGGACTGACAGCACATCAGCATGTCTTCTGAGACTCGTGCATGGCATGTTATTACAGCTGTATATCATCAGAGCAAAAAAAAATAATTGGTTTTCCTCGGAGTATCTCTAAGTTGATGTCATATTCAATAACCCTGTAGTTGAAAAATCTATATATGATGGATGGACTCTGGACTATCTTTTGAATTTAATTCCTCCTGTGCCAGCTTCTCTAGGCCCTGTTGTACCTGTCATTTTTAGGTGACCACATGCGGTATTTACAAAATGCAAGCAGGGACCAGGCGTGGTGGCTCACGCCTGTAATCCCAGCACTTTGGGAGGCCAAGGCAGGTGGATCATCTGAGGTCAGGAGTTTGAGACCAGCCTGGCCAACTCGGCAAAACCCTGTCTCTACTAAAAATACAAAATTAGCTGGGTGTGGTGGTGTGCACCTGTAATCCCAGCCACTAGGGAGGCTGAGGCACGAGAATCACTTGAACCCGGCAGGCAGAGGTGGTGGTGAGCCGAGATCATGCCATTGCACTCCAGCCTGGGTGACAGAGTGAGACCCTGTCTCAAAAAACAAACAAACAAACAAACAAAAAAAACAACCAGGCACTATTTCTGCCAGATAACGAACTGCTGAAGAACAATTTGTCTTGCACGTACATTGGCTTCATTCAGTCTTAACCATGCCACCACGGAGCCAGTCTCACCTGGCAACCCCACGCTGGGGTCAGTGCCAAGGTGCAGTTTGAATCAGTTCTGTGCATCACAGCATGAGGGTGGTGGCTTCCCTTTCTCTGAATTTGAGGGCTTCAAATACAGCCTTAAACGTACAGGCATCTAAGATGGGCTTCCACGCACACTGCCGGCACATCCTCATCAAGAATTCTTCCTTATGAAAATAAGTACGACATCTGGATCTACTAAGGATGCTTCTTTTGTTCATCCTGGACAAAAGGATCCAAACTTGGACAGGGAAGCCTGGAGCCGACTGTCCTGGATTAGCTTAGCATCAGTACCCTGCATGGCCCTATTTGTCAGCATTGCAGGTCTAGCCTTGGGGGGGGTGACTTTGGGGTGTGGCCTCTGCTAAGGGGCTTAGAGTTTAATCTCAGGGTTCAAAGCTACTCTTGAGCCTGGGGATATGGCTTGGTTTGGAACTAGATGCAACCTGGCCTCCAGTTGGAAGTGGCATGCCCAAAATTTGAAATTCCGATTTGTGACACATGAGATGCAAATTAGTGTCTTCTTGAACTCAGTTTTATGTCTGACAATCAGTTAATATATATAGTTACAGAAAGGCAAAACCCCCATTAGTCTGTATGCCACTAATTTGAAATGTATGTAATATAATCTTGATGAAATTAATTTCACCTTTTACCAGAAGGCACTGTTGTTTAAATTAGTAAGTTAATAACTAACATATTAAGTTAATTACTAATAATTATTTAAGAGAACAGATGAAGACAACAGAATTTCCTTACCTATTAGCAGAGCTTCTTTCTCTGATTTTAAGCCTTGGCTTCTTTTCTCAATATTATTCTCTCGGTCTTGGTTGACTAATGCAACTGTCAACACATTGATTTCCTATAAAGTTAAAAACCAAAAACCATATATGGGTTTATGTAGATTCTGTGCATGTCAATAAAAAACACCAGATCTCTTAAACTCTATAAATGAGGTCATCACTTCTATTTATAACTAAAGATCAAATCTTTTATACAATTGATCTATTTGCCCAACAGTAGAAAAGTAATTATGTAAAGTTAGGCTCCTAGATACTGCTCCCAGCATACCAAGTAATTCTCTGCACAACTGGCAAATTTGGCACAAATTACCATAGATTTTTGTCCATGTTTTCATTAAACTCTGTTCACTAAAACTGTATTTGACTATGACTACTTGAACATGTTTTATTTCAAATACGAATAATCTTTGGGAAAGCATACAGGAAACAGATTTATAATACCATGCTAAAAATTTGTGTGAGTGTGTGGAGAAACAGGGCCTATTGGGGAGCTAAGAGAACTGTTAGAAGTGTTTTTAAATTGAGTAGGTATGGATCCTCATGAATAAATGCAAGAGGCAGATAAAGCAAAGCTTGGAAAATTCTTTTTTTTTTGGAAAACTAAAAATGAAGAGTTGTACAACAAGCCAATAACATGTGAAACATTGAGGCTGGACTATTTTTAGTTCTTTCTGTGGTCTTTTACATTTAAAAACAGAGATGAAGATTTAACTCATACCATCCTAGACTTTTGATATTAGGACTCAAAATGGAGAGTGACTTAATGGAAAGTCACATTAATGATCTGCCTATATGACCTGCATATATGGGATAGCAGAATCCTATTGTTGATTGTGTTTCCATTAAGGCTGGCTCTCAAGATCCTGTTCTTGATTTGTAAGAGCATCTTTCATCTCTAGTAACCTTTGATGTACAGCTGGCTCCAGACTTAGTTTAGACCACTCCCCAAACTCAAAAAAGAAGTTGAGTCTTATTGGAGTAAAGTTGTTCACTGAAAAATGGCTCCAAAGAAGGACCAGTATATTGAGCAGTGGCGGGGAACCTGCAGGAATGATAGAGAACAGGTAGGGAGAGCCAAATGGACGAAGAAGAATTCAGAAGGTTTGAACAAATGGTTTGACAGATGTTCCCAGAACAGGAAGTAGTTATAGGAGAGATTTAGATAGTTAGTACAAAGTAACAAAACTGGTCAGATCCAAGAATACAGGAAGTATTGGGAGCATGCCGAGCCTGCAAAAAGTGAAAACCACACCTGAAGGCATTCAAAGAAAAATAAACTCAGCACATGCCATCAAAACAGATCTATGAGCTTAATTTAACTTATGAGCTACTACTTTGTAATCCAGGGGTGATTAGAAATGGCCAAGAAAGAAGGCTCTGCTGAGAAACTGCAGTTGGTAATATCTGATGAGCATTTTAGAGGCTCCTTTTAAGGTCCCGCTTATTTGCCAAAGACCAAGTGATGAAGACTGAATGAGAAATGAAAATGGATAAGGTAAAGAATTGAGAAAATCACAATGATGTGATGATATATCACAGGGAAGACCTTGATTGGCTAAAGGGTATAACAGGCCTCAGGCTGATGGTAGGAAAATCCCAATAAGGACAGGAGTCAGAAAGAGTTTGGGGAGTGGTCTAAGCTAAGTCTGGAGCCAGCTGTACATCAAAGGTTACTAGAGATGAAAAATGCTCTTACAAATCAAAAACAGGATCTTGGGAGCCAGCCTCAATGGAAACACAATCAAGAATTTTAAAATAGAACAAATCCAAAGGCTTACTATGTATATGGGATTAGAACATTTATAAAGAGGAATTGCAGGAAAGGAAATAGAAATTCCTCCTATAAAAGAAAAATATTTGGTACTTTCCGATTAGGCTGATTAGGTACTTTCTGGATTGCAGCAGAGCAGGTCTGTGTGTACACATCATCTTTCTGGGGTAGTGGGGTCAGTGGGCCTGCTGAATTCTGTTAGTTATATGCCCTAAGGACAAATAGGTCCCACAGGGACTCGGCACTGGACTTCCGGGCCTGGGAGGTTAAGATTGCTGAGCAGATGCAGGCTGAGGCTCTGTACGGTCTCCTGAGAGAGGTGTAGGAACAAAGAGGATGGAAGAACATTAACTAGGATAATGACTGCATCATTAAAAAAATACAAAAAATGAACCCTGGAGCTGAGTGGAAATATCTCCAAGAGAGGGTGATCTGTTCACAGCCTAGATGATAACTGGGGCCAAATGAAATTATTCAGAATGAGTTTAGCAGATAACAGGCCCACATTAATTGCCAAGACTGAGTGGTGTCCTGGGGCCATCACACAGTTGAAGATCCAGTTTCATTGAGGGAAGTGGACTGCAGAGGGCACGCAAATGTCAGGAGCCAGCAGAGAAAGGCAAGGGCAGAATAGACAGACCACCTGAGAATGCTGTTTTCTTCCCAGGTCCAAAAGTAGAGTCACATAGAAAGGGGCACTCTGAGCAAGGCTCAAAGAAATGCTGCTGAATCAACAGTGTCTACAAGGAACCAGGTAAGACTCAGTGATTCTTGCTTAGATGATGTTTTAGGGTTGGAAAAATTAATATGGAAAGATAAGAATCTTAGGGTCACCATTCTGTGCAAGTATTTCTTGAGATTGGATACTGGAGTGTGTGCTCTGCTGACCACAAATGGTGTGCTCTCACGCAGTCATGGCCAGTGACTGGAGTGGACACATCTCTCTGCATGGTTCCCACAACAGTCCAGCAGGCCTGGGCTTGACGGAGACCCAAGACTTGGCAGATATCCCAGCTTTTGGGGACATCTGTGAGTTTTGTTCAGGTTGGAGACGGAGTTGTTTTTCTGACTCCTCTAGGAGGGAGAAGAGCTATGCTGGAAGTGGTACAGGATCATTGAAGCTGATCAGGCAGGCTCCAAGGAATGTTTGCATCTTATAATAAACTGGTCTCAAGAATCTCCAAAAGGGAAAACATCATTTCCATTAGAATCAAGGGTGTGCCCAAGCATATTAAATAGTCTATAGCATCGAGTGAAGTGGACCAACTTGTGACCACTCAGAAGAGTCACTACTGACTAAGCTCTGGATCCTCAGCCTGCCTTGGGCATGGTATAAGCCCAGGCTCTTGCTGACAGAGTCACAGAGCTAATTAGATGGGTGAATGCTTAAGTCATCCGTTTTGCCAAAGAGCACAGTTAAAGTTAATATAGTTGTGTTTCAAGGGATAGAAGACAGGATAGTGAGTTTAGACAGCCACATTATATGTTGTGGTTTTACTTTTTCCAACTATTAAAAAAGGAGAGTTTTGTTTTAATGACTTTAATCATGGGTTTAATCATGTGTTCCTTAGAAAAATCAGGTTAATTTGATTTGTCTGTATTTATATTGGTATTGTTCAGTTGAACAAGATAATGACAAGTACTGATAATCTCCAAGTTTGGGGTAGTCTACAAAGTAGATATAAGCAACAACTGTACCCTCTCTCTTTGTTTTTATTTAATGTCTAGAAATAGAGCTCCATCATCATGATTGGTTAAGGTGAAGGGAATATACAGAATGTGGAATTAATTAATTCCCAAACCAATTCCCTGTTGCATTTAAGCTAAGTCCGTTTTTACTTTCAGCCACTGAATAAATATTTATGCTACATACAGACATCACATGCCTACTATATGCCAAGGAGTTCTAAGTTTTTAAGGATATGGCATTCAAAGTGATCAGAAGTGCAAGCTTACCCAGAGACCAGCAAGCAATTCTTATAAAAGGTCTAAAAGAAAGAAATACGAGTAGATGAAGCTGGAGAAGTAGGTAGATCATGGTAAGAAGTTTAGATTTTATCTGGGAGGCTTGACAAGTGAAGAGTTTTCAGCTCTGCGTTTTAGGACATTGGTTTGGAGGCAAATGAAACTGGAGTCAGCCTACTGCAAAAGTGTATCCATTTTTACCTTTTGATGATGACAGTCAAAACCCAAAACCAGTGGTATGCAAAGTGCAAACAGCATTTAAGAGGTAGAACTAAAAAAAAAAAAAATCTGGTGACCTGGTGGCTGATGAAAACATTGAGAACAAGTAGGTGGCTCAGTGAATAGGAAAATGGAGAAAGAAGCTAGTCTGGAAGAAGATTGCGTGTTCAGTTTTGGAAATGTTCAACTTAAGGTTTCTATAGCATCTTGTCAAAATATTTTGGAGGAAGTAGGATGTGCACGTTTCTGAACTTAGAAGCAAGGCTCTGACAGCTCTTTTTATGGGGCCTTTCTCTGGTTTTGTTTGCAGCAGGAAATCTTGATGTTTTCTTGTGGGACAAAGAGCAGGCTTGCTTACACTTGACATAAAAAATGTAGATTCCCAAGCTCAGTGTTTCTATCTTGTAACACAAACCACTGCATGTACTGGCATCCTTCTGGGCCCCTCTACGGAGATGCTCAGGTTATAAGATCCGTGAGAGGAAGTCTGGTGAAGCCAAAAGTCTTCTGGGAACAGTCTCTCAGTTGGATTTCATATTCTCTACACAGGACATTCCAACTAATCTTTTTAGTAATTGGGGAACACATATTATGGGACACTGAATCATAAATTATGCATGGTTTTGCTCCTTTCTTAAAAAATTCATGGTCCTTATTACTCTCTCCACCCCAAGTCTCTAGAGAATGGAAAGGACCTTATCAGAATGGGAAAGTTTTATCATTAGAAACATAAAGTTATGAAGACCCTTTATCCTTTTATCACCTTAAAATCCTTTAGCCTGATAGATGCAACATGCCCAGAAGAATGATGAGTCTACAGATATTCCAGAAAAGAAGTTCCAGATGCCTAGCCATTACAAAGTAGGAGTGAGTGAGAGGGGATGGGAGGTGAGGAAGGTTACTAAGTACAAATTGTTAGTGGTATACAAAGTATACAGTGGGAAGGGAACATTAGGATGGAGATCGAGTTTCCTCCCAGTGAGATCTATTGGATTATGAAGTAGTCTCCCAAAGGAAGTGGCAGGAACACAGTAAAAGCACACCAGACTAGAAAATGCACTGCAGGTAAGTAACAATTCTGCACTTGACATGAGACTGGAGATTACCTAATAATTCTTTTCTCAGTCTACCTTTTAACTCTAATTTCTGTGATACTTAGAAGGAGTCATTAAAGGGCTGGAGAAGAGGTTTTCAGTAACTGGAAACTAGATATCACAGACTTTTTAAGAGACTTCTTAAAGAGTTAGCTACTTGAAGGCAGAAATTTCCCTTCTAAGAGTCCTCATCACTTTGAGAAACGATCAAAGTAATCTATCATTTAGAGGAGCTCTTTTTTTAATAGTTTACTGAGCTTTTTATAGTGCTTTGTTATTTTTTGTTTCTCTCCACCTACCCAAGCCCCTAAGGACCAAGAAAATGGCTTCCCCGGCTTGTAAAATCCTTCTGTTACTGCTTTCACTTAATTATTCCTGTGGTTTCCTTACCTTTAGGGCTGTTTTCTTTCTGTTGCAAAGCTTCTTGAATACATGTTGTCTACCTGTGTCTACTGCCTCATCATCTGAAATCTCAGCTTTTTCATCAGTCACTCCAACAAATCCACTCTGAAATATTTCCAGTAACCCTCTTCTTGCCAAATGATTATTTTCTCAGTCCTCTCACCATGTGATATTCGACACTCTTGACACTGGCCCCTCTTAAACCATCTGCCTCACATCTGCTACACAGGAGGTCCTGGTCTTTTTCCTCCTAATTTCTTGTTTAGTCTTCACTGGCTTTTTTGTTCCCTCTGCTAGCCCAGTGAATGTAACAAAGAGGCTACTCTCTTCCTCCTCTTCTCTAGCTTTGGCCCTTTCCAAAGTGTAGTCCCCAATTTTTCTTCTCTGTTCCCTTTTATTAGAGTTCTTTCATTCTCATGGGTTCAGCTATGATCAAACTTAATTCTTTAAGCTTCTGTTCTTTACCACCAACTGACCACTGGGCTTGTCTGCTTGAATTTACCAGTGCCCACTTCAAATTCAGAATGGGAGGTGGCCATGAGGCAGTGGAAGAGACACTATAAATACTTGGGTTTCAGTCTTGGCTCTTCCTGCAACAGCTGGGTAACCTTGGCAAATTATTCAGCATCTTCAAGACCCAGATCACTTGTCTAAAAATGAGGGTGCTGGGTAGGGCCAATCATCTTTGAATAGTAGTTGATGGAACCTCATTAGCTTTATAGAGGTGACATGGATGGTCCACGGGGACACATCTCTGGAATTCTACTCTTTTACTCCTTTCTTTTGTTCAATGATACAGGGCTCCTATGTAAAGCTTCATTTAAAGAAATGTCCTTAGACCGGGTGCAGTGGTTCACACCTGTAATCTCAGCACTTTGGGAGACCGAGGCAGGTGGATCACTTGAGGTCAGAAGTTCGAGACTAGCCTGGCCAACATGGTGAAACCCTGTCTCTACTGAAAATACAAAAATTAGATGGGCATGGTGGTGCAGGAGAATTGCTTGAACCTGGAAGGTGGAGGTTCCAGTGAGCTGAGTTCACACCACCGCACTCCAGCCCAGGGAACTGAGTGAGACTCTGTCTCAAAAAAAAAAAAAAAAAAGTCTGAGTCCAGGTCGTTCCTGATGTAATTTTCTAAAATTCTATAATTTTATGTCTAAAACCCAGTTCACCTCACTCATCAAACTGCATCCTCTTCTGACTGTTCTGTTTTTATTAATGTCAGCATCATTCTTCCACTTGCTGGCGCTCCAACCCTCATTTTGTCTTTGATTCATTCTCTACTATCCTCTAAGTGCTTTTAAGATGTCTCTAAATCCAGATTCTCTCAAGCGTCTGTGAGATGTCTCTCGTGCCGCATTCCCATCTCCACTACTGGTGCTCTACTCTCGGTTCTACTTGTTTCATACTTTGTTTTAGGGATGTGGTCTCACTGTGTTGAACAGGCTGGTCTTGAACTCCTGTCCTGAAGTGATCCTCTTGCCTCAGCTTCCCAAAGCACTGGGATTACAGGTATGAGCCACTGCACCTGGCTGATTTCACACTTTGCTGCAGGAACCTCCTACTTTGTCTCTGCCTCTAGGCTCTTCCTCTTCCAGTCTGTCTTACATAATACCACCGGTCAATTTTCTAATATGTGACTCTTACCTCATTCAACTCTGGTTTAAAACTTCAGATGCTTTCTGACAACCTACAGGAAAAAGTCAGATGCTATGCTTGGCATTTGGGGCTTACTCCTATCAAACTAGCCTATCTTCTTTCTATGTCCAGAAATGCTCTTAGAAAGCTCTCTCCTTTTCCTTGCCACTTCCTACGTACATTTTACACATAATACAAGTCCCGTATCTCTCAGAGGCATCTGTTTCAGGCCACTTGCAAGGCTTCCTTATCTGCACACATTTCCTACGCCACTTATATATCACATTTCACCTGTTTGTTTCCTCCACAAAACCACTGCCGCCTTTAGACAGTAATCACAGTGATATAAGCACATGAGGCAGAATGGCCAAATGGAAGCTGTGTTCTGAATCTGTCATATTATTTACATACTAGATAACTTTAGGCAGGGCATTTCTCTAAGCCTTAACTGTTTTAAATGTAAAACATGGATAATACCCTATGCCTCTTCCCCATGGTTGCTGTGAGGACCAAATATAAGTGAGACAGTGCTTTCAAAACTATAAATTTCTAGGAATATATTGCAGCATCATTATTACAACCATTACTCACTTTTATGATTCACAGGATTGACTGGATACAGAACAAGCGCTGATATATACTTGGGGTACTGAATCCATGCAATAATTCTGTATAAGACTTTGACTAAAATTATATAAAAATATTTTTGCAAAAATAACTGTAGTTGTGTTCAAATAGTGGATATTTTCTATTTTCTCTTTTTCTGTGTCAGTGTTGTTATTATCCTTATAATTAAAGAAGAAAGAAAAAGAAACCAATGATATACAGTTGTTGTTTTGAAGAGCTATATGTAAGGATAGCCAGTTGCTGAATACTTAATTAACATACTGAGTGACACCACCCACCCCCTAAATAGAGAAACCACCATCATGTGACTTCCCCTATGATCCTCCAAGGGCTGGTGGCCTCCATAGCTGCTAGTGCAAGGGGAGTGGGACAGTGGATAAGATCTGTGTGGTAAAGATTCACCATGTCACACCTGACTCTGCCAGCAGCATACCACAAGGCTCGTTTTCTTTCCCTGCCCGCTTGTTCTATGGCCGCCTTTTGCTGTTGGCTCAGTTCTGCTAATGCTCATAGGCCCTACTCTTAAACGTCATACTTCTTGAAATCTGGGGCCCTATAGATAATTATCAAGATGTCTATCAGCGACATTCTTATCCTTTACTCCCATTTTGCAAAGTATCAAAAGCAATTCATCAAATGATATGCCAGTTGCCTATAACCTTCAAATTATTCCTTACATGATTAGAACTGTGGTTGGGGGAGGATGGGGAATGGAGATACCCCTCACACTTTCCTTTATGAGCCAGAGACTAGCACATAGCAGGTGCCCAGTGGCTGATACATGAAAGAATGAGCCACAAACAATGGCCTGGAATATTGTAAACATGAGGATTTGGACATAGAAGACACTGGTTCTATTTGCCACTGGCCTGCTGTGTTCCTTTGTTTCATTTTTGCTCTTTGTACAAAGACAGGATTGAAGTGGATGACCTCCACAGTGTCTTCCTGCTCCCTGATTCCATGCCTGCTCTGTGCCCTTTTCCCTGACTTGGACCTTCCCTTCAGATTCAGGTAGCCAGCTTGGTACAGACCATATAAACTTATCCTTTATTTCTGATGCCAGTAAGAATTAGAGAGGGAAGAGGAAGCAGAGTGAGAAAAACAATTAAAAACTAAATGGATGAGGAAAGGATTGATAAGCATGAGTGACTAAGCTTTAGAATTTTTTATGGTTTCTTACGAGAATATAAGAATGCACCCATCCCCAAAGAGTGAGCAGGACCTCAGGAATTTCCTGTGGGGCAGAAATCCCGAGGCCTTGATGATCTGTTGTGAAATCTTGGCACTGCTCTCACCACTTCTGCCCTTTCCTAGAAGCCTTTGATGATCAAGGTCTGTACAAGGGGAGCCTCAAAGGCCCAACAGTTTTCAGCACCAGAGAGACAATCCAAAAGCAGATGTGTGGGGCTCCAAGATGCAGTGATTCATCATGATGTGACCATATTTTACATTCTGAGATGTTCCACCTCATTGGGGTTCAATTGCTGGATCGGGAGCACATACATTATGTCTTTAGACAACTCCAAGAACTGTGTTTTCTAAGATTTCCAATTGCAAAGATTAAAATAGGCAAGAACTAGTTACGGGTCACACAAAGGACCCTTTAAAGAAAGATGAAACCAGTGTAGTTTAGTGCCAGAGATACCCAGATACAGCATTTATCCTGGTGGCCTTCTTTCTAGGTCATCATTGGTTATATTTATTTAACAAACACCTGTACAGTACTTACTATATGTAGGAAGTGTTATAAGCACTTGACAAATATAAACTCACTTAATTGTCATAAGCGCTCTTCGAAGTCAGGCTATTACATTCTCAATTTACGGGTTAAGAAAATGAATAATAAGGCTAATGACTTGTCCAAAGTCACACAACTAGTTAGAAGTAGGCTCAGGATCTGAACCAATGTTGTCTCGCTCCAGAGTCCTAACCACTGCACTAGGTTGCCGGTTGCGTGGATACTGAGTGCCTGTGGCGCTCTGTGACCAAATCCCTCCTGAGGGCTGTCTATAGTCCTAGCTCACTCAGGAGCCAACAAGGCTCCATGCAGGCCTGGTGAGCTGTGCTTTTTGCACAAACATGAAAGGAAAGGGGAGCAGGGAGGAAGCCACCCAGGGGCGGGCTGAGGAGCAGCATTAGCAGGGACTGAGGGGGCTGGCTGGCTGCTGCGTTGGTGGTGATGGACTTCGTTAGTGTGACTTTTAACCACAGTCTGTGCAATGGAGATTTCAAAGGCAGAGTGCTGGGGCCAACGAAGAAGAAGAGGTGGGACACATGCTTTCTTGACTTGAAGGATGTGGGTGTGGGAAAGCCAAGGTCAAAGCAGCACTCCAAAAGACTGTGGCTGGGCCACATGCAGGATTGGCTGGGCAGGTGGAGAGGCTCAGGCAAGGAGGACCCCGGTGCTTCTCCAGTCACACCCCAAGGATGTGGCAATAAGATGGAACCACAAAGGTGGTGGGAAGAGAGAGAAAAGGTGGATACAGAAGCCATTCTGAAGGAAGAATGGAAAGATTCTATGTGTGAAGCAGAGAGGGGCGAGTTAAAATCATTTAAACAAGTCAAGTCTACACAGCTAGCAGAATATGGATACCAGAATCAGAGATCATGAAGAATTAGAAGTATTGCCTCTAGGCTGGGTACGGTGGCTTGCACCTGTAATCCCAGCACTTTGGGAGGCCGAGGCAAGTGGATCACCTGATGTCAGGAGTTCGAGACCAGCCTGACCAATATGGTGAAACCCTGTCTCTACTAAAAATACAAAAATTAGGCATGGCAACATCCACCTGTAATCCCAGCTACTTGGAAGGCTGAGGCAGGATAACTGATTGAACCCGGGAGGTGGAGGTTGCAGCGAGCTGAGATCGCGCCACTGCACTCCAGCCTGGGCTACAGAGGAGACTCTGTCTCAAAAACAATAATAAATACATAAATACATAAATAAGTATTGCCTCTAATATTTTAAAATATTGGAGTTGAGGTCTTAGAAAGGCAGCTGGAAATAGGGAAGATGAGGGTCACGGGCTCTCACCACCTGTGCCCTTTCCCAGCAGCCTTCCATGGTCAAGATCTGCCCAAGGGAAGCCTCAGGAGATTTTTCATGGTGGTACTTCAGGCTGTGAAGGGCGTGGACTTGAGTAGCTACAGCAGTGGGAGTTACATTTTCTACATACTGAAGAGAAACACAGCTATTTTTGAGATCAAGTGTATTTTTTCATTTGGTTATGTCCACAGTGGCATTCAGGCTGGGAATACCCCTTTCTGGCCTCTCTCTTGCATGGTCCCAGTGCACCTGTTGTCCCTACAGAAGTAGCAGCAGTGCTGCCTTTCACCCTCAAAGACATCGGTTTGAATTTTATGTGATCACTGTACCTATAGTCTCTACACAGCAACGATGTCCTCAGTACCTGGCACAGTGCTCTGTACACAGATGCAACTGGTATTTTTAAAAGAAAAAATATCAATAGTAGACCCTCTAATATTACATCAAATGAATTTGTTACTACATAGAGAGGCCACACCTCATGGGTGAAAATGACTGGCCATCATAAGGGTTTGGTCAGTACCCTGGGCCTGGAGTCAGCTAGAAGCCTATGAGGAATATATACGTGTAGCGGATAGTGAACAAAACTATGCAGTCACTTTGGGCGTGTAATTTTACAGCCTTTTGGTCCCTAAATGCATTTATTGTAGTATCATTTTAAAATAACACAATTTCTTTAATCTCATAGACTGAAGGACATAAGGAAGTTAATTTTTCATTTGTATCTATTATTAATGCTTTCAGTGTTTCAAGTATTAACTTTTAATTTTTTTGGAGACCAAACCATAAACTTATAACCTTTTTCCTTTCTTTTCCAAAATATAAGACATATTTCCTAATTGACTTTCTTAGTAATAACCTTTGTTTTCTCATTACAAATACAAATACAATGTACTCACTGTAGAAAATATATGAAATAAAGATTAAAAATTAACTGAAATTCTACTGAGATATAAATGCTATTAACATTCAGATATTTGCCTTTTATAGTTTATATATAACCCCCTCCCACATAGATATAAGATATATATGTGTTTGCATATATACATGTATGTATATATTGTTTAATTCTTATTTGAAAAATAGGATTATGATACATATATAGCCCCCAAATAGAATATTCTACGTAAAGAACAGAGACTTTGATAGGAAAGGATCATTTCAATTTCTTAATGTTTCGCATTAAATACTAAGAGGATCACTGCTGCCTGGATCATAACTTAATAATGACTATCACAGTTCACACCATGCTTAAATTGTGGTCTCAAGCTGGCAATTAAATGACTTTCTTTTGGTCTAGTTTTGTGACAGTCATGTTAAAAATGATCTAAAAACGAGAAAAAAAATCCCTTTGTATCCAGTAACTGCATTCATTATTTAAACTGTTAAGTTGTAGTATTTTATTTTTAGTTTTACTATATACCACTGTAGACATAACCAAATGAAAAAATACACCTGATCTCAAAAATAGCTGTTTCTCTTCAGTATATAGAAAATGTAACCCACACTGTTATAGCTACTGAAGTCCACGCCCTTCACAGCCCGTAAAAGTACAAACATGAAAAATCTCCTCAACCAATAAAAATAGAGCAGCAAACAGAAGAAACTAAAGTGAAATACTTTTTTAAAATGTATGTATGTGCATCCAGAATTAGTCGGTTTGATTTATCTTGTATGATACTAACTCTATTGCTGGGAAAGATTAATTGTATTATGGTGCTCTTGGCATGTTATTTTCTCAGTTCATTTCTCAGTATGACATTTCTTCTTTTTCTCTGCTACAAAGCACCCGCCATCATAACTTTCACCTGCTGAGTTTATGTTACTAATGATAATATTAAAACTTAGAGGGTTGTTTGACCTTTATAGTGGTACATTAGGTCATCAAAATAGATGGGACACAATCTGATAAATGGGAAAGAGAAAGATTTGATTATTATTACAGTTAAATCAAATTTTACAAGGTTTTCCTGGCATACTGTGAGATCTTAGTAAACACTGAATATCTTCCTTCTCTCACACCCCCAAATTTAATTCTCTCTATTCACCGCTGCCTTGCATATGCCATATATGACAACTGTGCCAAGAACCAAGTGTTCCTGATTGCTCCTGCATGGTGCATTGGAGATCCTCTGATTATAAACCAAATAATACAAATAATAGTGGTGATAATAATACTAACAGCCCTTATTGAGTGCTGGGTAGATGACAGGTGCTGTTCTCTTACTATCTCCATTTTACAGATTAAACACTGAAGTACAAGTATGCCTCACTGTTTAATCTGTAAAATGGAGATAATAATAGTGAGTAACTTCCTTAAGTTTACACACCTAGAAGTTAGTGGCATCATGACTGGGCCCCAGGCAGTCATACCCCAGGGCGTTTAGTCCATGCTGCCTTCTGTCTGAATGACCTCTCAGGAAACTATAGCTTCTCCACTTGGTTCAAGCCCTTGATCCCACCCCAAGTCTGTTCCTTACTGAGAAGTCTGCAGTCAGTCTTGAGTGAGTTCCCTTTTCAGTTATGTGCCCTCTCTTCATTGGGCCACGTGCTCCTGGAGGACAGTGACTGTTCTGTGATCCAATGTGCTCCCAACAGGCGGCACTGTGCCTGTCATGTGGACTTGGATGGACCTTGTTAGGAGTGGCTAGTTATGGGTCCAGTGATCTTTTTTGTGTATTATCCAAATCAATGTGATTTCTTAAGAACCAGAGTCTCACAATTACTAATGATGTATTTTCTTTTGGGGTTGAATGGCAGTAAGGTTCAACATTTGGATTAAATGAAGTATCTGTACACCTCAGTTCAGTATAATTTGATTGGAATTTATTGAGCCTCCTCCTCTTTTCATTTATTGAGCACCTACAAGAAGGGTACATTTTGTGTTAACACAACAAGATTCAAAGATGAATAATAGTGGTTCCTGCTATCAAAGAATGTAGGAGTCTAGAGGGCAGCCAGCTATGTAAAATGCATTAAAATACAGTATGACACAAGCCATGTAAAGTATATTAAATACAGTATGATGCATGCCATGACAAAGAAGAGCCAGGGTGCTGGGGAAGCCCAGAGGGGCACCTAGCCTGTCCTGGGGTGGAGAGTCTGTGGAAAAGTATGGTCCACAGGCTGGTAGCACTGGCATTATCTGGGAGCTTACTAGAAATGCAAATTCTCAGGCCCCAGCTTGGACCTGCCCAATGGAAAACTCTAGGGTGGGGCCCAGCAATCTGTGTTTTAAAAACCTATCTTAGATTCTATTGCTTATTAAAGTTTGAGAAGTATAACCTCAGAGAACATAAGACTCACAGATACAACAATTAGATAAGAAAACATATATCTAATTAAAACCTGTAAAATAAGAAAGTTGGATGATGTGATCTCTACCACCTCAGTTTTAACTGTCAGTCCACAAGACTTTTATACACATCCTAAAGTTAACTGGAGTGATGCGTGTTTATCTTCAAGATCACCTGCAGATAATATACAGAAGGGAAGTTTGTACTTCTAACCTCTCCAAACAGATTCACAGAGCTGACTGAGGCTGCTGTAGTTCCATCAATGCAATCATCAGTCAATGAGTATTACTAATGTACCCACCTACATAGGCTTATTACTGTGTTAAGTTCTGCAAGGAATACATACAAATTCTCCACTTTAAGGAACATGATCTGAGCTGGGGAGATAAGCTTGTCATAAGTGGGTTGTTCAAGATGGTTGGAATGATGATAAATTGTAGGAATCTGGAGAAGATGGTGATTGGACTGATTTTAGGGTAAGGACCTAAGAAATGGGAATTGAGCTAGGCTTAAAAACAGGCAGAATTTGCATTGCAGACAAAAAGGGTAATAAGATAGATGGAAAAGCTGAGTTATCAATACAAAATCTAATTATTTAGAATTTTTAATGAATGGTGCACCAAGCTGAATTTGACCTGTTGACTCAAGCCATTTATTCAGGAAATCAGGCCAACATTATTTCTGAATACCAGGCTGATAGTTATTGTTTTTACCAAAGGGACTAGTTTGAATACTGCCATATAAAACGGTCAGGAATGGTATATATGCTTACAGCTGTGAGGCTTATATGTTATGCATATACGTGTGTGTGATTGTGCATGTGTGGGGTGAGGGGGCCACAGAATTATACTGACACAGATATCAGGGCTTGATATCGATTGTACTTGTATACCGTTCCCATAGTTTCAAGTCATCTTCCTACAATTTGGCATGAAAAGAAATTGCCTTTGCAAATTAGATTCTGCGAGTCTCATAAACATAAGTAGCTCACCAGCAGACACTGAACAGTCTGGAAATTGTCCAGACAGAGAAAGCCACTCTATGATCTCATAAAGAGGCTGACAGAACAATAGAAACGACATGTTAGTGAGCATCACGGCCACAAGTCTCCCCTGCAAGGACAGTTTCAAGCTGGGAAAGCTGAGACTTTGAGGTTTTTCTTGGAAAAAAAAATAATTAATAGATTTCTCTTATATTAAGTGTTCCAAGCCTGGGTGAATGTTTTCAGGGGAACCTAGAGTTTTCAGAGAATGGCCTCCGTATACCCGGCAAGGGGCAGTGCTAAGTCATACATCTTGTGCTATCAAAATACCAGTGATATTCTTCATAGAAACAGAAAAAAGTCCTAAAATTTATATGAAACCACAAAAGATCCCAATACATACAGATTTCCCTGACTCTGACATCTGCACAGCTTAGAAATGCAGAGTCTTTTTCTTTTCCTTCAGGAAACTCTTGCTGTCTTTCTATAAAAACATAATTTAAAACTGTAACAAAACATGTGAATGCCTTTTCCTTTGGGCAACAGCTTTCCTTCCGAATTCAACTTTTGCTCTGCCTGAATTAGGAACATGTGGAGGAGGTGAACACTGAGGTGCAGTTTGCTGAACTGCTGACATTTTGTGAGACCCTAGGTTTGATTGAAAGCCACCAGTGTGGGGTTCATAGTCTTGGAGATTTGATTTAAATTCCGAGTTATAGGTGGTTACAAACAGGATGTCAGGTCTCCCTGGGCATGGTGGGCAGGGCAGTAAGGAGGGAAGGTGTAGCTGCATTTGGTGGCCATGAACTCACACCTGGGGACACTTCTCACTGTTAGGCCCCAGCAACAGAAGGGGGTGGGCACGGAGAGGGGGGTCTCCATCAGAGCTGGGAAGAGTTTTGAGATTGGAAGGATTAGGACACACTTCAGTCTGTAGTGGGAAATTTAAACATATTTATTGCCAAGTTGAATCTTTGTTTCCCCCAGGAAGCTCACCAAAAATGTTACTTGTAGACTGACATTTGAGCTTTTTTGCTTCCAGTTCAAGAGCCTTATTTTAGGATAAGCATTTCATTAAGTGTGGATATTTGTGCAACTGCAAACATATCTTTGATGCAAGCGGATTTCACAGCTAGAGTTGGCAGGGCAGTTGCATGATGGTGAAAACTGCTGCTCTGCTGCCTGCCAGGGTCAATTTAGAAGGGCTGACGTGCAGAGCACCATGAAACTTAGGCAGCTCTTCCTGTTCCAGTTTTTCCCACCTTTGTTCCCTTTTTTCTTCATTCTATCTTTGTACCTACTTTTTTCCTTGTCATTTTCCTACATATTTCCTCAAAGAAATGCCATATCCCAGTGAGCTATGTGTCAATGAGATGGATGAGGTTGGAGATGAGCAGTGTGTGAAGAAATAGAGAATGACCACCCTTTGCAGCACTGCAGAACCATCCTGGGAGAGCTGGAGAGTACCAGGCAAGGAATCCTTGTGGAAGACTAGCGTCAAGGATGGAGTCAGACCAGCACTGGCTGGTGCATTTCACAACTGTCCCCTTCCTGGTCTCGTGTGGTTAGCAGAAATGAAGTGGTGTAGAAATCACTATGGAATACTTAATAATCTAAATCATAAAAACAAAGTCTAGGAAGCCCTGTGGCTCCTGAGTGACATACAGAACTAAGAGGAAGGGGAGTTCACCTGCTGGTGCATCCTTGCTCCTGGTGGTTTTTATACCACTAATCCTGGTGCCTTGTCAGTGGGGACTGAAGGTGCTTGAGGAAAGGAGACTCCCTCCCCTCCCCTGCTGTCTTCATGAGGCACTAGGGCAATCTTCTGCCTCTGTCTACCTTTTCGGCTCCCAACTCTTTCCATAGATGCTACGTTCCTCCTGTTCCTTGTTGCTCAGGATATCAGGCAGTGCTAAGTTATACATCTTGTGCTATCAAAATACCAGTGATATTCTTCATAGAAACAGAAAAAAGTCCTAAAATTTATATGAAACCACAAAAGATCCCAAATAGCCAATGCAGTCCTGAGCAAAAAGAACAAAGCTGCAGGCATCGCATTACCTGACTTCAAAATATACTATGAAGCCACAGTAACCAAAACAGCATGCCACTAGCATAAAAATAAACACATAAGACTTAAGAGTAGAGAACCTAGACAACTGATTTTCAACAAAGGTGTCAAAAACATAGAATGGGGAAAGGACAGTCTTTTCAATAAGTGGTGCTAGGAAAACAGTATGCAGCAGAATGGAACTAGACCCCTATTTTTCACCAGATACGAAAATCAAGTCAAAATGAATTAAATACGTAAATATAAGACCTGAAAGTATGAAACTACTAGAAGAAAACATTGGGAGAAAATATTTGCAAACTCTCCATCTGACAAGTGATTAAGAACTGTAATATAAGGAATTAATAACATAAGGAACTCAATAGCAAAAAGACAAATAATCTATTAAAAATAGGCAAAATATCTGAATAGACACTTCTCAAAAGAGGATATAAAAATGGCCAACAGTTGTATGAAAATAAAAAAAAAAAGAACATCACTAATCATCAGAGAAATGCAAATCAAAACCACAGTGAGATATCATCTCACCTCAGTTAAAATGGCTTTTATCAAAAAGACAAAAAATAATGGATGGCGGTGAGGATGTGAAGAAAGGGGAACTGTGGTATGCTGTTAGTGGGAATGTAGATTAGTACAGTTGTAGAAAACAGTATGGCAGTTCTACAGAAAAGTAAAAATAGAGCTACTATATGATCCAGCAATCCCATTACTGGGTATATATTCAAAAGAAAGAAAATCAATATACCGAAGAGATATATTGATATATTGCAGTGCTATTCACAATAGTCAAAATAAAGAATCAACCTAGTGTCCATCATCAGATAAATGGATAAAGAAACTGTGATAGGGGGCGTGCCCAAGATGGCCGAATAGGAATAGCTCCAGCCTCCAGCTCCCAGCGTGACACAGATTATGGGTGATTTCTGCATTTTCAACTGAGGTACCGGGTTCATCTCACTGGGGAGTGCTGGACAATTGGTGCTGGTTAGCTGGTGCAGCCTGACCAGCCAGAGCTAAAGCAGGGTGAGGCATCACGTCACCTGGGAAGTGCAAGGGGGAAGGGAATTCCTTTTCCTAGCCAAGGGAAACTGAGACACACAACACCTGGAAAATCGGGTAACTCCCACCCTAATACTGAGCTTTACCAAGGGTCTTAGCAAATGGCACACCAGGAGATTATAGCCCACACCTGGCCCAGAGGGTCCCACACCCACAGAGCCTCCCTCATTGCTAGCACAGCAGTCTGAGAGCTAATTGCAAGGAGGCAGTGAGGCTCAGGGAGGGGCGCCCACCATTGCTGAGGCTTAAGTGGGTAAACAAAGCCACAGGGAAGCTCGAATTGGGTGGAGCCCACCACAGCTCAAGGAGGCCGGCCTGCCTCTGTAGTCTCCTCCTCTGGGGACAGGGCTTAGCTAAACAAAAAGCAGCAGAAACCTCGGCAGAGGTAAATGCCCCTGTCTGACAGCTTTGAAGAGAGCAGTGGATCTCCCAGCATGGAGGTTGAGATCTGAGAAAGGACAGACTGCCTGCTCAAGTGGATCCCTGACCCCTGAGTAGCCCAACTGGGAGACATCCCCCACTAGGTGCAGACCGACACCTCACACTTCAAACGGCAGTGTACACCCCGGAGACGAAGCGTCCAGAGCAAGAATCAGACAGCAACACTCGCTGTTCAGCAATATTCTATCTTCTGCAGACACTGCTGCTGATAACCAGGCAAACAGTGTCTGGAGTGGACCTCAAGGAAACTCCAACAGACCTACAGCTGAGGGTCCTGACTGTCAGAAGGAAAACTAACAAACAGAAAGGACACCCACACCAAAACCCCATCAGTATGTCACCATCATCAAAGACCAAAGGCAGATAAAACCACAAATATGGGGGAAAAGCAGGGCAGAAAAGTGGAAATTCAAAAAATCAGAGCGCATCTCCCCCTCCAAAGAAACACAGCTCATCACCAGCAACGGAACAAAGCTGGATGGAGAATGACTTTGACAAGTTAGAGAAGAAGGCTTCAGTCAATCAAACTTCTCAGAGCTAAAGGAGGAACTACGTAACCAGCGCAAAGAAACTAAAAACCTTGAAAAAAGAATGGATGAATGGATAACTAGAATAATCAATGCAGAGAAGACTTCAAAAGAACTGATAGAGATGAAAACCATAACACGAGAACTATGTGACAAATGCACAGGCTTCAGTAACTGACTCAATCAACTGGAAGAAAGAGTATCAGCGACTGAAGATCAAATGAATGAAACGAAGTGAGAAGAGAAGTGTGGAGAAAAAAGAGTAAAAAGAAATGAACAAAGCCTCCAAGAAGTATGGGATTATGTGAAAAGACCAAATCTACGTCTGATTGGTGTGCCTGAAAGTGATGGGGAAAATGGAACCAAGTTGGAAAACACTCTGCAGGATATCATCCAGGAGAACTTCCCCAACCTAGTAAGGCAGGCCAACATCCAAATTCAGGAAACATAGAGAACGCCACAAAGATACTCCTCAAGAAGGGCAACTCCAAGACACATAATTGTCAGATTCACCGAAGTTGAAATGAAGGAAACAATGTTAAGGGCAGCCAGAGAGAAAAGTCGGGTTACACACAAAGGGAAGTCCATCAGACTAACAGCAGATCTCTCGGCAGAAACTCTGCAAGTGAGAAGAGAGTGGGGGCCAATATTCAATATTCTTAAAAGAATTTTCAACCCAGAATTTCATATCCAGTCAAACTAAGTTTCATAAGTGAAGGAGAAATAAAATCCTTTACAGATAAGCAAATGCTTAGAGATTTTGTCACCACTAGGCCTGCCCTACAAGAGATCCTGAAGAAAGCACTAAACATGGAAAGGAACAACAGGTACCAGCCATTGCAAAAACATGTCAAAATGTAAAGTCCATCGATGCTAGGAAGAAACTGCATCAACTAGTGAGCAAAATAACCAGCTAATATCATAATGACGGGATCAACTTGACACAAAACAATATTAACCTTAAATGTAAATGGACTAAATGGTCCAATTAAAAGACACAGACTGGCAAATTGGATAAAAAGTCAAGACCCATCAGTTTGCTTTATTCAGGAGACCCATCTCACATGCAGAGACACACATAGGCTCAAAATAAAGGGATGAAGGAAGACCCACCTAGCAAATGGAAAACAAAAAAAGCAGGGGTTGCAATCCTAGTCTCTGATAAAACAGACTTTAAACCATCAAAGATCAAAAGAGACAAAGAAGGGATTACATAATGGTAAAGGGATCAATTCATCAGGAAGAGCTAACTATCCTAAATATCTATGCACCCAATACAGGAGCACCCAGATTCATAAAGCAAGTCGTTAGAGACTTAGAAGGAGACTTAGACTCCCATACAATAATACTGGGAGACTTTAACACCCCACTGTCAACATTAGACAGATCAATGAGACAGAAAGTTAACAAGGATATCCAAGAATTGAACTCAACTCTGCACCAAGCAGACCTAATAGACATCTACAGAACTCTCCACCCCAAATCAACAGAATATACATTCTTCTCAGCACCACATCGCACTTATTCCAAAATTGACTACATAGTTGGAAGTAAAGCACTCCTCAGGAAATGTAAAAGAACAGAAATTATAACAAACTGTCTCTCAGACCACAGTGCAATCAAACTAGAACTCAGGACTAAGAAACTCAATCGAAACTGCTCAACTACATGGAAACTGAACAACCTGCTCCTGAATGACTACTGGGTACATAATGAAATGAAGGCAGAAATAAAGATGTTCTTTGAAACCAATGAGAACAAGGATACAATATACCAGACTCTCTGGGACACATTTAAAACAGTGTGTAGAGGGAAATTTATAGCACTAAATGCCCACAAGAGAAAGCAGGAAAGATCTAAAACTGACACCCTAACATCACAATTAAAAGAACTAGAGAAGCAAGAGCAAACACATTCAAAAGCTAGCAGAAGGCAAGAAATAACTAAGATCAGAGCAGAACTGAAGGAGATAGACACACAAAAATCCCTCCAAAAAATCAATGAATCCAGGAGCTGGTTTTTTGAAAAGATCAACAAAATTGATAGACTGCTAGCAAGACTAATAGAGAAGAAAAGAGAGAAGAATCAAATAGACGCAATAAAAAATGATAAAGGGGATATCACCACCAACCCCACAGAAATACAAACTACCCTCAGAGAATACTATAAACACCTCTATGCAAATAAACTAGAAAACCTAGAAGAAATGGATAATTTCCTGGACACTTACACTCTCCCAAGACTAAACCAGGAAGAAGTTGAATCCCTGAATAGACCAATAGCAGGCTCTGAAATTCAGGCAATAATTAATAGCCTACCAACCTAAAAAGGTCCAGGACCAGATGGATTCGCAGCCGAATTCTACCAGAGATATAAGAATTCTACCAGAGATATAAGGAGGAGTTGGTACCATTCCTTCTGAAACTATTCCAATCAATAGAAAAAGAGGGAATCCTCCCTAACTCACTTTATGAGGCCAACATCATCCTGATACCAAAGCCTGACAGAGATACAACAAAAAAGGAGAATTTTAGACCAATATCCCTGATGAACATCCATGCAAAAATCCTCAATAAATTCTGGCAAACCGAATCCAGCAGCACATCAAAAAGCTTATCCACCATGATCCAGTGGGCTTCATCCCTGGGATGCAAGGCTGGTTCAACATACTCAAATCAATAAATGTAATCCAGCATATAAACAGTACCAAAGACAAAAACCGCATGATTATCTCAATAGATGCAGAAAAGGCCTTTGACAAAATTCAACATCCCTCCATGCTAAAAACTCTCAATAAATTTGGTATTGATGGAACGTATCTCAAAATAAGAGCTATTTATGACAGACCCACAGCCAGTATCATACTGAATGGGCAAAAACTGGAAGCATTCCCTTTGAAAACTGGCACAAGACAGGGATGCCCTCTCTCACCACTCCTATTCAACATAGTGTTGGAAGTTCTAGCTAGGGCAATCAGGCAAGAGAAAGAAATCAAGGGTATTCAGGTAGGAAAAGAAGAAGTCAAAATGTCCCTGTTTGCAGATGACATGATTGTATATTTAGAAAACCCCATTGTCTCAGCCCAAAATCTCCTTAAGCTGATAAGCAACTTCAGCAAAGTCTCAGGATACAAAATCAATGTGCAAAAATCACACGCATTCTTATACACCAGTAACAGACAAATAGCCAAATCATGAATGAACTCCCATTCACAATAGTTTCAAAGAGAATAAAATACCTAGGAATCCAACTTACAAGGGATGTAAAGGACCTCTTCAAGGAGAACTACAAACCACTGCTCAGTGAAATAAAAGAGGACACAAACAAATGGAAGAACATACCATGCTCATGGATAGGAAGAATCAATATTGTGAAAATGGCCATACTGCCCAAGGTAATTTATAGATTCAATGCCATCCCCATCAGGCTATCAATTACTTTCTTCATAGAATTGGAAAAAACTGCTTTAAAGTTCATATGGAACCAAAAAAGGCCCCGCATTGCCAAGACAATCCTAAGCCAAAAGAACAAAGCTGGAGGCATCACGCTACCTGACTTCAAACTATACTACAAGGCTCCAGTAACCAAAACAGCATGGTACTTGTACCAAAACAGAGATATAGACCAATGGAACAGTACAGAGCCCTCAGAAATAATACCACACATCTACAGCCATCTGATTTTTGACAAATCTGACAAAAACAAGAAATGGGGAAAGGATTCCCTATTTAACAAATGGTGCTGGGAAAATTGCCTAGCCATAAGTAGAAAGCTGAAACTGGATCCTTTCCTTACTCCTTATATGAAAATTAATTCAAGATGGATTAGAGACTTCAATGTTAGACCTAAAACCATAAAAACCCTAGAAGAAAACCTAGGTAATACCATTCAGGACATAGGCATGGGCAAGGACTTCATGTCTAAAACACCAAAAGCAACAGCAACAAAAGCCAAAATTGACAAATGTGATCTAATTAAACTAAAGAGCTTCTGCATAGCAAAAGAAACTACCATCAGAGTGAACAGGCAACCTACAGAATGGGAGAAAATGTTTGCAGTCGACTCATCTGACAAAGGGCTAATATCCAGAACCTATAAATAACTCCATCAAATTTACAAGAAAAAAACAACCCCATCAAAAAGTGGGCAAAGGATATGAACAGACACTTCTCAAAAGAAGACATTCATACAGCCAACAGACACATGAAAACATGCTCATCATCACTCGCCATCAGAGAAATGCAAATCAAAACCACAATGAGATACCATCTCACACCAGTTAGAATGGCAATCATTAAAAAGTCAGGAAACAACAGGTGCTGGAGAGGATGGGAGAAATAGGAACACTTTTACACTGTTGGTGGGATTGTAAACTAATTCAACCATTGTGGAAAACAGTGTGGCGATTCCTCAAGGATCTAGAACCAGAAATACCATTTGACCCAACCATCCCATTACTGGGGATGTACCCAAAGGATTATAAGTCATGCTGCTATAAAGACACATGCACACGTATGTTTATTGTGGCACTGTTCACAATAGCAAAGACTTGGAATCAACCCAAATGTCCATCAGTGACAGACTGGATTAAGAAAATGTGGCACATATACACCATGGAATACTATGCAGCCATAAAAAAGGATGAGTTTGTGTCCTTTGTAGGGACATGGATGCAGCTGGAAACCATCATTCTCAGAAAACTATCGCAAGAACAGAAAACCAAATACCGCATGTTCTCACTCATAGGTGGGAATTGAACAATGAGATCACTTGGACACAGGAAGGGGAGCATCACACATCGGGGTCCTATTGTGGGGGTTAGGGGGGAGGGATAGCATTAAGAGATATACCTAATGTAAATGATGAATTAATGGGTGCAGCACACCAACAAGGCACATGTATACATATATAACAAACCTGCACGTTGTGCACATGTACCCCAGAACTTAATAAAGTGTGATATATATATATACACACACACACACATACACATACACACACACAATGGAATACTAGTCATACTGAGAATGGAATCCTCTCATTTGCAGCAACGTGGATGAAACTGGAGGTCATTATGTAAAGTGAAATAACCCAGACACTGAAAGTTAACCACCACATGGGCTCACTCATATGGGGGAGCTAAAAAAGTGGATCTCATGAAGATAGTAGATTGGTTGCCATAGCCCAGGCCGGGTTACGGTTAGGGATGAAGACAGATTGATTTTGGGGTATAAGAATACGCTTAGATAGAATAGATAGAGTTTGATAGTTCAGTAGGTTGATGAGTTAACAGTAATCTATTGTATATTTCAATATAGCTAAAAGAGAAGAATTTGAGTGTTCATAAAGAAAAGCGTTTAAGGCAATGGATATCCAGTTGTCTTGATTTGATCATTATACATTATATGAATATATGAAAATATCAGATACCTGAAAATATGTACATCTCCTATGCACTGATAAAATATATTTTGAAAACCTATTTAATAACATGAGCAAATGCTCATTATTGATAAAAAAGTAGGTTGTAAAATTGTCCATATGATATGCTACAAGTTTGGTAAAAATGTATATACATGCACATAAACAAAGATAATGGAAATACAAAGAAGTGGAAATTAATTTGTGAGTGGTGAGATGGCAAATGGTTATTTTTTTTTCCCCTGCATTTCTACATTTTTCACAAAAAGAAAATGGTACTTTAGGGATAATGGTATTTGTGCATACTTACATGTATGTATATTGGCTCTATAAAAGTTACTAATCTCCATTCTAAACAATTGCTTTTGCATTTATCTCTGGTAGGATTATGAGCCTTTCTGGGGAAGGACATTCTGTCTCCAAAATAGATAACTTTTGTTCAGATCTTGGTTTTACCTATACAGGTATCCATGTCCATGTCAGACCATTTCACACAGCACTGAAATTTGTTTCCTTTGCCTAATTTTCTCTAACCTGGCCTGGAGGAAGAAGGTATTTTCAATTCTCTAAACCCAATCTGTCAGCTTTATTAAGCCTGCTAATCCTGTTACGTGCTCCAAATTCACTAATGACCAAGCAGGTACCACCAACTCCTACCCTTATAAAAAGGACAAACTTCTAGCCCCAACCCCCAGCAGTGGAAACATAGTCAGTTGGCATTGAGGTGTCTGGGAAGGAAACTTCTCTGAGCCTTGACTGGATACAAGAGCACTCACCACGAGCCAGCTTCTGTCTGTTTATGACAGCAGTTCCCTCTCTAATCCTTCCTTGGCGCTCTGTACCTGCTGGGATGGGAGTGTCCTAACAGGGTCCCTTTGTAATCACTGACTTTTTCAAGGGTGCTGGGTTGGGATGTGTATGGATTTTTTCAGATGGAACTATGGGTTTCACAGTGAATTGTAGCACATGCAGCTAATTCACAGCAGAAAACGTGGTGAAACAGCTGGAGGAAGGCTGCTGCATAGGGGCAGGGGGTGTAGAGGTGAGGAAGGAAGCATTGGCAGGAGAAAAGCAATAATGTTACAGGGCTATAACTGGGGAAAAGAGCAAGTTCTGGGTATGAGCATTTAATATGTGGACAGGGTAATACATTCAATAGGGTAAAGGAAATACTAGTCCATGAAAAGTTCACCTTCTTGACTTCAGGCATCTGTAGAGCAACGGTGACCTCACACATCTACAGATATGGGCCCATCCCTCTCTAAAGGGAAGACAAAGTGGCTGCTGATTTTCCAGTTGAGCTTTCTGGAGGCCGTAAAGTTCTCTGTACTGCTCATTGTGCCCCACTCCTACCAGACTCTCCTCCCAAGCCTACCATGGAGCCAGTCCTTCCAAAAACGGTCTCGTCTACAGAGGATTGCTGGAAAAATACAAATAAATTACTGCAAGCTTATCATTCCCACGCTGATACTGAGCTGCAGGCAGAGGATGAGTCCTGATGGAATCAAACAAGACTAGCCGGTTTTGGTAAGTGAGAGGCATGAGGACATGGAGTCAGCTCCATGCGAGGGCAGAAATCACATCTTTATTACTCACCCCAGGGTCTCCACAACCTTGCCCAGTGCCCAGTGTGTCCAAGGCTGGGTAACAGTAATGTCTAACACGTGCTGATCACATCAGCACTGCAAAGCAAGGCTCACGGTAACCCTATGAGGTAGGTATGCTTATTACCTTCATTTTGGAGGTGAAAAAAATGGAGGTGCAGGAATTCAGTGTATGGCTCAGGGTCACCCATATTGAAACTGGGCTACTTCATGTCCAGATCTGTTCTTAACCTCTACACTCTGCTGCCTCCCTCAATGAATGTTTGTGGGTGTACCAAGTAGAAAGTGATGTCAGGCTGTGTGGGGACACAAATGAGGTCTCTGTACAGGTCGGGGGCAGCAAGGAGGAAGGCTGGAAGGAGAAATGTATGGAGCAGGATGCAAGAGCTCTGACACCTTTGGTCCCATGCCAGTGTCTGCTGGGTTCAGTCCTAGTGGGTCTGGGCTCCTTTTCCTTTTTTTTGTTTGTTTGTTTTTGTTTTTGTTTTTTGAGATGGAGCCACACTCTGTCGCCCAGGCTAGAGTGCAGTGGTGCGATCTTGGCTCACTGCAAACTCTGCTTCCCAGGTTCACGCCATTCTCCTGCCTCAGCCTCCCGAGTAGCTGGGACTACAGGAGCCTGCCACCATGCTTGGCTAATTTTTTGTATTTTTAGCAGAGACAGCGTTTCACCGTGTTAGCCAGGATGGTCCTGATCTCCTGACCTCGTGATCTGCCCGCCTCAGCCTCCCAAAGTGCTGGGATTACAGGCATGAGCCACCGTGCCTGGCCCGTTTTTTTTTTTTTTTAGAGTCTTGCTGTAGCCCAGGCTGGAGTGCAGTGGCACAATCTTGGCTCACTGCTACCTCTGCCTCCTGGGTCAAGCAATTCTCCTGCCTCAGCCTCCCGAGTAGCTGGGATTTATAGGCATGCGCCACCATGCCCAGCTAATTTTTGTATTTTTAGTAGAGACGGGGTTTCACCATGTTGGCCAGGCTGGTCTTAAACTCCTGACCTTGTGATCCACCCACCTTGGCCTCCCAAAGTGCTGGGAATACAGGTGTGAGCCACCATGCCCGGCCTCATTTTCCTTTTGATAGAGCTGTGGGTGGGGTGTGAAACCTTACATTTGTCCCTTTCTGTTTTGTCTGCTCCTCTCCCAGTTCAAGATCGGGGCCCCTAAGACCAGGCAGCAAGTTCTGGGAAGAAAGAATCCAGCCTGAGTTGCTTTTTCCTTTTGAAGACATGGTCCCATTCTTTCGTAGAGGTGGTCTTTTTCTTTTTTGCTTTGTTTGGTACATCAGTATGTATTCTCTCTCACGCCTCCGTGCCTAAAGGGTGGAAGCTATACTCAGAAACTGAGAAGAGGACTCAGCACGTGCGGAGGTTCCTTACATACATCATTAAAACACATGGTTAACGATAGCCTTCTGCTGTGCTGTACTAAACTTGAAGAATGTTCTTAGCACATATCTCTTCCATACGCTCCTAACATCTTTACTCTGACAGATTTAAAGACAGCTCCGAGGATTTACTTTCTTAAGGAGGTGACGTGAAAAACTGAAAAGTCTTTTTTCTTTTGTGTTTTTGTTTTATTGGTGGATGGGAAGGGTGTTCTGTTTGACAGTGGCAACCTTCAGCATCACCCATTAAACCTCTTTACAAATTGCCAGTGACTTCTTTAACCCCAATGTGGGAGTGTGAATTGAGCAAATAGAGGAATGTGAGGTTGCAACTTTCCTATAACAGAAACAAGGATGGGAGGAGAGAAAATTCATGGAAAGCTTTTAGATCAAATTCTTTTAAACACTGCTGGCTGAAGCTGTCACTGCATTTCATTCCTCCTAACTGATCCTACAGTTCTCCCTCCCCATCCTTCCCCTGCACCAGACTCACATGCAAGGATCATAGGTGGCGATCCTGCTGGGAAGAAGGTCATCAAAAAAGATGCAAGATAAGAACATTTTATATATATATATATATGTATATTTACAATTTAAGATGTTGATATCTGTTATACATAATTACCAAGGACCAGGTTAGTTATTCAACAGTCCTAGGAACGTGGAGATAGCTCAGAGACAGAGATGAAGAGAAAATTTATAGGTTTGCTTTCCAGGAAAGAAAATTGGGTCTGAAACAACTGAAATCCTTAAAGAAACTGGAATAAAGATTAGTTTTAAATTTGGTTACACTTAAATGGTTGACTTGCCTGTCTGTCATTAATATATCCAGTTCCAAATACAAAGAGAAAACAACCAGCAGGGTGAGCGTGAACTGCACAAGTCCTCTTGGAGAACAAGGCCTTTGCAGTTGACTTCAGTTTCTGGCCCTCACAGTTTTAAATCTGCTTTCAGAAAACTTTTCTGTTGGTCATGCGTTCACAGAAGATCTTGTGGTAAGGGGCAAGGGTTGGGTTTTTTAAGGGTGTATCTGTTCTGAGACTTCAAGCATGCTGGACAATGTGTTGGTCAGATCCTGGTGGTACACAGTAGAACGTAAAAACAACAGAAAAGTAATACTAACAGACCATAAGCTAGATGAGTCTTGAGACTAAGACAAATGAGGAAATTCAAGACTTCACATATCCTTTAGTGGATTCCTTCAGGACGACTGATACTATAAGTGTGCAGCAGCCGTACTGGCATTCTGAAGGCCAGGCAATTCCAGAAGTTTGAAGCTCCCTGCCAGACTCCACCACACAGCTATTAATATACAGAATCCCCCAGAAACAAATATGAGATGCAACCAGGATTTATGGATATGTTAATTACAGAAGTATTTATAATAGCAAAAACAGGAAGTTAAATGCCTGACACACAGGCATGTGGTTCAGTTATTTCATATCTACATTATACAGCCATTAAAAATCATGTCTTTGAGGAACATTTGGTGACAAGAAAAATATTTATGATATAATGAAAAATCAAAAAGGTACAAAACTGAAGACAAGAGGATAGTATTTATTTATGGGTTTTTCCCTCTGGTCATATATATGACTGGAAAAACTAAACTAAAATAAAGTGTTAATGGTGGTTATCTCTGAGTAATGAGATACCAAGATATTTTTTCCTTACCCCTGTATTCTTTCTATAATTTGCAACCTCCAAACATACTTTTGTTTTTTACTTTTATAATAAAACATACTGGTTTTAAAAAAACAATTGTCAGCTCTCACAAGAACACTCAGCTAAGTTGGCACCAGTCCACTGTATAATTGTTATTAATAAATGATAATGCATAAAATTCCTGCCCCCGATATAAATAATTATAATGAAAAGTAATTTATTTGTCTCAGTCAATAGCCTTTGGGCCACAGGCTTTAAACCTTGCTTTGTGCCTTAAAATTCATCCTGCCAAAAGTCTTGTCTGCTATATTAAATACTTTTTTTTGTTTGTTTTTGAGACAGGATCTCGCTCTGTCACCCAGGTTGGAGTGCAGTGGTGTGAGCTCAGCTCACTGCAACCTCTGCCTCCTGGGCTCAAGGGATGCTCCTGCTTCAGCCTCCCAAGTAGCTGGTACTACAGGTGCGTCACGTTGCCCAGTCTGGTCTTGAACTCCTAGGCTCAAGAGATTCCCCCCCACCTCGGCCTCCCAAAGTGCTGGGAATACAGACATGAGCCTCCACACCCAGCCTATATTAAATACTATTGATGCATGAAGAGAGAATTAATACTTGTTGAGTATGTACTCTAGGCTCGGTGTTAATGTACATGGTTTCATTTAACACACAAATAAGGAAGGTGAAGTTCAGAAATAACTTGCCTCAGTCACATCTACTCAGTGATCAAAGTGGATTCAAACCCTCTCAGTCAGGTTTGAAGGCCTCATCTCTTTGAACCACCACAAGGCTGGTGGCAACTTCAGATGAGACTAGACTTCATTTCAGACATTTAAGAACAGATTTGCAAAATATGTTGCCAGTGCTCCTAATGTGAGGGCAAAATAATTGATGATTATTTCTTTTCTTTCACATACCCTGTGGAGGTATTGGGGAAACTGCCAAAAGGAGACAAAGTTCAGACAGAAAAGAGGATGAGTGAGTAATCCACCAACTGGGAAACCCCTAATAAAACAGGCAGTGATTGTAAAGATGAGCCCAGCCCTCTTCCTAGGGAGGGAGGTGGCCATGTGCAGTGACTGGCAAGGACGGTCAGGCTCTGTTACTTCACAAATATCTCCCTCACCCACTAGGTCAAGGTGCTGCTCTTCCCTCCTACTGGGCCAGAACCCCATCTCTCAACAGTCATTGCTGTGAGTTGATTACAAAGCCTACGTCATAGACTCTAGACAGGTATCTGAAAAAACTGAAAACTTTCCTGTGGAAGGGACAAAGACCTCAAAGATTATCTCATTTTACTTTTTCCATTGAATAACCAAAGACCTTTAAAATTTTTCAAAAGGGGCCTACGGGCTAGATATTGTGTTAGGCCTGTCTTTACATGTATCATCTAATTCAATCAGCAGATCAATTTATAATCAAAACATCTTAGATAGAAACTCACAATTACGAGTGCTTCCACATACATTATCTCATTTGTTTCTCACAATAAGCCTTAAGGAAGGCAAGGTAGGAGCTATTCCCATTTTACAAACTAGGAAATTGAGGCCCACTGCCACTTTGGCTTATTGGAACAGACAGCAGCTTCCCTGGAAGCCACAGAGGGGCTGGCCCTGTGTGGAGTGGATATGAAGGTTTTGGTTGAGAATGTGGCAGCCATGTGTCCCTGGAAGACAGGGTGCTGAAGAAGGGTTTTAGGGTAAGGATGGGGGTCATGAATATCAGAGTGGGAAGATAAACTGTATCTCACAATATTGCCTTTGGGGAGCTCTACATGAATGGCTCCATCCTCTGGCTTTCCACTTTCTCAATTCTATTCATTCCCCAAAACCAAATCCAAGTGCCACAGATCCAGGAAACCTTTCTTGATTATCTAGCACAAAGAAACCATACTGGGGGGTGCGCCCAAGATGGCCAAATAAGAACCGTTCCAGCCTCCAGCTCCCGGCGTGAGTGACACAGAAGACGGGTGATATCTGCATTTTCAACTGAGGTACCAGGTTCATCTCAATGGGGAGTGCCGGACAATTGGTGCTGGTCAGCTGGGGCAGCCCGATCAGCCAGAGCTGAAGCAGGGTGAGGCATCGCCTCACCTGGGTAGCACAAGGGGAAAGGGAATCCCTAGCCGAAGCCAAGGGAATCTAGACACACAACACCTGGAAAATCGGGTAACTCCCACCCTAATACTGAGCTTTACCAAGGGTCTTAGCAAACGGCACACCAGGAGATTATAGCCCACACCTGGCCCAGAGGGTCCCATGCCCACAGAGCCTCCCTCATTGCTAGCACAGCAGTCTGAGATCTAACTAACTGCAAGGCAGCAGCGAGGCTGTGGGAGGGGTGCCCGCCATTGCTGAGGCTTAAGTGGGTAAACAAAGCCACAGGGAAGCTCGAATTGGGTGGAGCCCACCACAGCTCAAGGAGGCCGGCCTGCCTCTGTAGACTCCTCCTCTGGGGACAGGGCTTAGCTAAACAAAAAGCAGCAGAAACCTCAGCAGAGGTAAATACCCCTGTCTGATAGCTTTGAAGAGAGCAGTGGATCTCCTAGCATGGAGGTTGGGATCTGAGAACGGACAGACTGCCTGCTCAAGTGGGTCCCTGACCCCTGAGTAGCCTAACTGGGAGACATCCCCCACTAGGTGCAGACCGACACCTCACACCTCACACGGCAGGGTACACCCCTGAGTCGAAGCTTCCAGAGCAAGAATCAGACAGCAACACTCGCTGTGCAGCAATATTCTATCTTCTGCAGACACTGCTGCTGATACCCAGGCAAACAGTGTCTGGAGTGGACCTCAAGGAAACTCCAACAGACCTACAGCTGAGGGTCCTGACTGTCAGAAGGAAAACTAACAAACAGAAAGGACACCCACATCAAAACCCCATCAGTATGTCACCATCAAAGACCAAAGGAGGACAAAACCACAAAGATGGGGAAAAAGCAGGGCAGAAAAACTGGAAATTCAAAAAATCAGAGTGCATCTTCCCCTCCAAAGGAATGCAGCTCATCGCCAGCAACGGAACAAAGCTGGACGGAGAATGACTTTGACAAGTTGAGAGAAGAAGGCTTCAGTCAATCAAACTTCTCAGAGCTAAAGGAGGAACTACGTAACCAGCACAAAGAAACTAAAAACCTTGAAAAAAGAATGGATGAATGGATAACTAGAATAATCAATGCAGAGAAGACCTCAAAAGAACTGATAGAGATGAAAACCATAACACGAGAAATTTGTGACAAATGCACAAGCATCAGGAACTGACTCAATCAACTGCAAGAAAGAGTATCAGTGATTGAAGATCAAATGAATGAAATGAAGCAAGAAGAGAAGTGTGGAGAAAAAAGAGTAAAAAGAAATGAACAAAGCCTCCAAGAAGTATGGGATTATGTGAAAAGACCAAATCTACGTCTGATTGGTGTGCCTGAAAGTGATGGGGAAAATGGAACCAAGTTGGAAAACACTCTGCAGGATATCATCCAGGAGAACTTCCCCAACCTAGTAAGGCAGGCCAACATCCAAATTCAGGAAACACAGAGAACGCCACAAAGATACTCCTCGAGAAGAGCAACTCCAAGACACATAGTTGTCAGATTCACCGAAGTTGAAATGAAGGAAACAATGTTAAGGGCAGCCAGAGAGAAAGGTCGGGTTACACATAAAGGGAAGCCCATCAGACTAACAGCAGATCTCTTGGCAGAAATTCTCCAAGCCAGAAGAGAGTGGGGGCCAATATTCAACATTTTTAAAGAAAATAATTTTCAACCCAGAATTTCCTATCCAGTCAAACTAAGTTTCATAAGTGAAAGGGAAATAAAATCCTTTACAGACAAGCAAATGCTTAGAGATTTTGTCACTACCAGGCCTGCCCTACAAGAGATCTTGAAGGAAGCACTGAACATGAAAAGGAACAACCGGTACCAGCCATTGCAAAAACATGTCAAAATGTAAAGTCCATCGATGCTAGGAAGAAACTGTATCAACTAGTGAGCAAAATAACCAGCTAATATCATAATGACAGGATCAAGTTCACACATAACAATATTAACCTTAAATGTAAATAGACAATGGTCCAATTAAAAGACACAGACTGGAAAACTGGATAAAGAGTCAAGACCCATCAGTTTGCTTTATTCAGGAGACCCATCTCACATGCAGAGACACACATAGGCTCAAAATAAAGGGATGGAGGAAGATCTACTAAGCAAATGGAAAACAAAAAAAGCAGGGATTGCAATCTTAGTCTCTGATAAAACAGATTTTAAACCATCAAAGATCAAAAGAGACAAAGAAGGGATTACATAATGGTAAAGGGATCAATTCATCAGGAAGAGCTAATAGTTATATGCACCCAATACAGGAGCACCCAGATTCATAAAGCAAGTCCTTAGAGACTTACAAGGAGACTTAGACTCCCATACAATAATACTGGGAGACTTTAACACCCCACTGTCAACATTAGACAGATCAATGAGACAGAAAGTTAACAAGGATATCCAGGAATTGAACTCAACTCTGCACCAAGCAGACCTAATAGACATCTACAGAACTCTCCACCCCAAATCAACAGAATATACATTCTTCTCAGCACCACATCGCACTTATTCCAAAATTGACTACATAGTTGGAAGTAAAGCACTCCTCAGCAAATGTAAAAGAACAGAAATTATAACAAACTGTCTCTCAGACCACAGTGCAATCAAACTAGAACTCAGGACTAAGAAACTCAATCAAAACTGCTCAACTACATGGAAACTGAACAACCTGCTCCTGAATGACTACTGGGTACATAACGAAATGAAGGCAGAAATAAAGATGTTCTTTGAAACCAATGAGAACAAAGATACAACATACCAGAATCTCTGGGACACATTTAAAGCAGTGTGTAGAGGGAAATTTATAGCACTAAATGCCCACAAGAGAAAGCAGGAAAGATCTAAAACTGACACCCTATCATCACAATTAAAAACTAGAGAAGCAAGAGAAAACACATTCAAAAGCTAGCAGAAGGCAAGAAATAATTCAGATCAGAGCAGAACTGAAGGAGATAGAGACACAAAAATCCCTCCAAAAAATCAATGAATCCAGGAGCTGGTTTTTTGAAAAGATCAACAAAATTGATAGACTGCTAGCAAGACATTAATAAGAAAAGAGAGAAGAATCAAATGGATGCAATAAAAAATGATAAAGGGGATATCACCACTGACCCCACAGAAATACAAACTACCATCAGAGAATACTATAAACATCTCTACGCAAGTATACTGGATAACCTAGAAGAAATGGATAATTTCCTGGAAATTTACACTCTCCCAAGACTAAACCAGGAAGAAGTTGAATCCCTGAATAGACCAATAGCAGGCTCTGAAATTGAGGCAATAATTAATAGCCTACCAACCAAAAAAGTCCAGGACCAGACGGATTCACAGCCGAATTCTACCAGAGGTACAAGGAGGAGTTGGTACCATTCCTTCTGAAACTATTCCAATCAATAGAAAAAGAGGGAATCCTCCCTAACTCATTTTACGAGGCCAACATCATCCTGATACCAAAGCCTGACAGAGATACAACAACAAAAAAAGAGAATTTTAGACCAATATCCCTGATGAACATCCATGCAAAAATCCTCAATAAAATACTGGCAAACCAAATCCAGCAGCACATCAATAAGCTTATCCACCATGATCCAGTGCGCTTCATCCCTGGGATGCAAGGCTGGTTCAACATACTCAAACCAATAAATGTAATCCAGCATATAAACAGTACCAAAGACAAAAACCACATGATTATCTCAATAGATGCAAAAAAGGCCTTTGACAAAATTCAACAGCCCTTCATGCTAAAAACGCTCAATAAATTCGGTATTGATGGAACGTATCTCAAAATAATAAGAGCTATTTATGACAGACCCACAGCCAATATCATACTGAATGGGCAAAAACTGGAAGCATTCCCTTTGAAAACTGGCACAAGACAGAGATGCCCTCTCTCACCACTCCTGTTCAAAATAATGTTGGAAGTTCTAGCTAGGGCAATCAGGCAAGAGAAAGAAATCAAGGGTGTTCAGTTAGGAAAAGAAGTCAAATTGTCCCTGTTTGCAGATGACATGATTGTATATTTAGAAAACCCCATTATCTCAGCCCAAAATCTCCTTAAGCTGATAAGCAATTTCAGCAAAGTCTCAGGATACAAAATCAATGTGCAAAAATCACAAGCATTCTTATACACCAGTAACAGACAAATAGCCAAATCATGAATGAACTCCCATTCACAATTGCTTCAAAGAGAATAAAATACCTAGGAATCCAACTTACAAGGGATGTAAAGGACCTCTTCAAGGAGAACTACAAACCACTGCTCAGTGAAATAAAAGAGGACACAAACAAATGGAAGAACATACCATGCTCATGGATAGGAAGAATCAATATTGTGAAAATGGCCATACTGCCCAAGGTAATTTATAGATTCAATGCCATCCCCATCAAGCTACCAATTTCTTCATAGAATTGGAAAAAACTGCTTTAAAGTTCATATGGAGCCAAAAAAGGCCCTGCATTGCCAAGACAATCCTAAGCCAAAAGAACAAAGCTGGAGGCATCACGCTACCTGACTTCAAACTATACTACAAGGCTACAGTAACCAAAACAGCATGGTACTTGTACCAAAACAGAGATATAGACCAATGGAACAGTACAGAGCCCTCAGAAATAATACCACACATCTACAGCCATCTGATCTTTGACAAACCTGACAAAAACAAGAAATGGGGAAAGGATTCCCTATTTAATAAATGATGCTGGGAAAATTGGCTAGCCATAAGTAGAAAGCTGAAACTGGATCCTTTCCTTACTCCTTATACGAAAATTAACTCAAGATGGATTAGAGACTTCAATGTTAGACCTAAAACCATAAAAACCCTAGAAGAAAACCTAGAGAATACCATTCAGGACATAGGCATGGCCAAATACTTCATGTCTAAAACACCAAAAGCAACGGTAACAAAAGCCAAAATTGACAAATGGGATTTAATTAAGCTGAAGAGCTTCTGCACAGCAAAAGAAACTACCATCAGAGTGAACAGGTAACCTACAGAATGGGAGAAAATTTTTGCAATCTACTCATCTGATAAAGGGCTAATATCCAGAACCTACAAAGAACTCAAACAAATTTACAAGAAAAAAACAACCCCATCAAAAAGTGGGCAAAGGATATGAACAGACATTTCTCAAAAGAAGACATTCATACAGCCAACAGACACATGAAAAAATGCTCATCATCACTGGCCATCAGAGAAATGCAAATCAAAACCACAATGAGATACCATCTCACACCAGTTAGAAAGGCAACCATTAAAAAGTCAGGAAACAACAGGTGCTGGAGAGGATGGGAGAAATAGGAACACTTTTACACTGTTGGTGGGGTTGTAAACTAGTTCAACCATTATGGAAAGCAGTATGGCGATTCCTCAAGGATCTAGAACTAGAAATACCATATGACCCAGCCATCCCACTACTGGGTATATACCCAAAGGATTATAAATCATGCTGCTATAAAGACACATGTACACGTATGTTTATTGCGGCACTATTCACAATAGCAAAGACTTGGAATCAACCCAAATGTCCATCAGTGACAGACTGGATTAAGAAAATGTGGCACATATACACCATGGAATACTATGCAGCCATAAAAAAGGATGAGTTTGTGTCCTTTTTAGGGACATGGATGCAGCTGGAAACCATCATTCTCAGCAAACTATCGCAAGAACGGAAAACCAAACACTGCATGTTCTCACTCATAGGTGGGAACTGAACAATGAGATCACTTGGACTCGGGAAGGGGAACATCACACACTGGGGCCTATCATGGGGAGGGGGGAGGGGGGAGGGATTGCATTGGGAGTTATACCTGATGTAAATGACGAGTTGATGGGTGCTGTCGAGTTGATGGGTGCTGACGAGTTGATGGGTGCAGCACACCAACATGGCACAAGTATACATATGTAACAAACCTGCATGTTATGCACTTGTACTCTAGAACTTGAAGTATAACAATAAAAAATAAATAAATAAATAAATAAAATGACGAGTTAATGGGTGCAGCACACCAACATGGCACATGTATATATATGTAACAAACCTGCACATTGTGCACATGTACCCTAGAACTTAAAATATAATAAAAAATAATAAATAAAAGAACTATGTAATAAAAAAAATCAGGAAACAACAGGTACTGGAGAGGATATGGAGAAATAGGAACACTTTTACACTGTTGGTGGGACTGTAAACTAGTTCAACCATTGTGGAACACAGTGTGGCGATTCCTCAAGGATCTAGAACTGGAAATACCATTTGACTCAGCCATCCCATTACTGGGGATATACCCAAAGAATCATAAGTCATGCTGCTATAAAGACACATGTACACGTATGTTTATTGTAGCACTATTCACAATAGCAAAGACTTGGAATCAACCCAAATGTCCATCAGTGACAGACTGGATTAAGAAAATGTGGCAGATATACACCATGGAATACTATGCAGCCATAAAAAAGGATGAGTTTGTGTCCTTTGTAGGGACACGGACGCAGCTGGAAACCATCATTCTCAGCAAACTATTGCAAGAACAGAAAAGCCAATACTGCATGTTCTCACTCATAGGTGGGAATTGAACAATGAGATCACTTGGACACAGGAAGGGGAGCATCACACACCGGGTCCTATTGTGGGGAGGGGGTAGTGGGGAGGGATAGCATTAGGAGATATACCTAATGTAAATGATGAGTTTATGGTACAGCACACCAGCATGGCGCATGTATACATATGTAACAAACCTGCACGTTGTGCACATGTACCCTAGAACTTAAATTAAAAAACAAAAAACCATACTGGTAACACCTTAAGGTCTTCCCAGGTCTTAGCTCATTACATTATGACATGTTTTTGAGATAGGCTTTGCCATTCTTTTTGCAAGTGAGAAAAAGGATGCTCAGAGAGGTTAAGTAACTTGTCAGCCTAACACATGTAATAAGCAGTGACGTCTGGATTTCAAACTACATCATATCATAGCTGCCTCAACTTCCTGTATACTTACCATGTCCTGTATATTGTCATGTGTTTCTTAATTCCTTAACTCAGTTATAAGTTCCCCGAGGGCAGACAACTAGTCTTATATTTCTTTGTAACCCCAATTTCTGTTCCCTTGAACTTAGCAGAGCACTATGAACACGTAAGTCCTCAATAAACATCATATGTTAAATATCTGCTGGGTAGGAACAATAATGATTAAGTGGGATTTTTTTGATACTCTGAATATTAGGCTCTCTGTTGTATATAATTAAAATAAGAGTGAACAAGAAATATATAATTTCTCCTAGCTCTAGTGTGATCAGGCATTCATTATCATGCCTAATTCTGTGTTCTGTGAAAAGAACTGCTTAGTAAGCATTTTCTTTGATGAGGATCATCAAATACAGATATCGGAGAGATTTAAAAAAGACAAAATCATCAAACATATGGAGAAGCAATGATCACATAGTGTAATATTCCATCTGAGACTAAAGAACTTTCGGGGCAAAAAGAATACTTGTTTACTTTTTGACAATTGGATATTCAAGGAACACTAAGAAAGGAAGTCATGGTGTAACTGGGATCTTGTACCATCACACATTATTCTCTATCATCAAGAAGATGGATGCACTGTGCTACTGTTCTGGGTGAGGAACAGAGAAGGAATACATTTCAAGGGCTATTCTGAGAGAAGGCGTTTGCTCTGAGACCTTTTCAGCATGTCAGTCATTTAGGTACCACCTTCGCTGGCAGGCAAACTTAATGAATATACATGCAATGCTCAACTGATTACCCTGTCGGGTCTCTTTCCATTTCCCTCCCAGTATATCATCAGTTACAGTTTTGGAAATACAAAGAGCTCAAACAGACTCACTGAGATTAGAATTTTCGATGGTGGGGATTAACTCATATACTTCTAAATTGACATTTGATAAACCAGGCTAACAATAGCAGTGCCTGTCAATCACATCTTCTTGCCAAACCCTATATATTAAGCTTGAGCTGCTGAGAGGCAGAGCTTCTGATTTCCTTTATGTGGTAGAGAAAGTGCCACATCCCCATGTGTTCAACCAACATCAAGCAAGAAGAACAAATACCAGGTTTGTGGTACCTACATTTGAATCCTCATGGCTGTGGCCATTGGTCTCGACCAATTCCTTGGTACCTTTTAACTGCAAATTTTAAGGAAAAACAACACAAAACAAAAAAATGAATAAGCAAGCAAATCTCTTAAGTACATCATCTTGCTAACTGATTTATCTGAGGTTGTACTTTATAAAACTTCCAACAAGGTAAAACAGATGGAGCACATATTTTTAATGAGCCTTATTGGAGCCAATTTGAGACCAATATTTCATGAAGTTTGATGCCTGGCACAAGAATAAATGGGTCTTGGTCATTATTTTTTAAATAATAAGATTAGAAAGCAGTTCCATAGGCATAAAATGTATAAAATCGGTTCTTAAGAATAATAAATGATTTCATTTCCTAGTTGGATTGCTATTAATTTAAACCCTGCAGTGTTTGCAAGTTGCCACCAGCAAAATGATGTTATATTAACGATTATTCGTGAATGATACATTGTCAGCTGCTTTTAACGTGCTACTGTGTTAGACATGTCCTCCTCCAGAATATAGTTGAATGACTGACATCTCTGGAGGACTAAAGACGGTTGCTTCTTCGGTAGAGAAAGAGTTTGGATGACATCTCCTTGGCCACGGAAGCATTAGAAGAAACGATATTTCTCAAATGAGATTTTTAACAGTGAACATTTGAAAACACTTCTTTTTCTCAGAGGCTTAGGAGTAATCAGTTATCAGGAGATTTCAGGAAACCTTTCATTGTCATTTTATCCTATCCTGACTCAAAACAGACATTTAGAATCAGACAGCAAAGGAAGAGGGTGAGATGTCTTGAAACTGTTTTGCCAGTATTTTTTCCTGATTTACAAAGCAGCATCTCCTCCATTATCTTTTTTATGCCTAATACAAAGTATTCATGGTAGGAAAAAATACTTAAGATTTGAAAGAAAATCAATGCACATATACTACCAATGTGTTTGATTCAGAACATTGGTTCCTTCTGGCTACTTGTGCATATTAAAATGAAAGCTGCTTCAGTTTTTTAAGGCCAGTATTAAACTCCCAGCAAAAAAACCCTACCCACTCCATGCCAAAGGAGGGGTTTTGCCAAAGGAATGGTAACATGAAGACACTGAGGATCGGGTAGTTGATTATGGACCAAAGCCTCTTTGACTCATTTCTGTATCACTCCCAATTAAGAAGACAGTCTGCCCATTGTTCTTTAGGGCAACATCATTGATGTTTCTACATGACAGACACAGGGGAGCATGGGCGATGTATGGCATATATGACAAGGCAGAGGTGTGCCACAGTGATAGGAATACTATCTATTATCCCAGGACACAAAGGGACTTTTTAAAAACCCCCTCGCTCTTTTCCTAGCTGAGTGTTTCTTATTGAGGTAGCCCTCATCTTCCTCTTCATCAACCCCTCTGCTCATCCCACCTCAGGTCCTGTAGCTTGTGCTCCCATGAGTTTGAGTGGGGTTAGCTCAGAAGGTCTTGTTCTTTTTCAGCAGAAGTAAAGGACTATTTTATGAATGTCTGTTCCACCTTCACGTGTCTACCAACATTATGTGCCAGTTGCTCTCCTCCCTCCCTTTTAAATAAACTCCATTCTTCCCATTCCATGATGTCTTCTAACTCTGCCCTTGCTTTTTCTGCTGTTTACTCTCCCCTCACTCCCTGTCTCCTGGCATTGTTCACTCTGCTGTGCTCTGTTGCCAGAACCATGGAGCAAACCCCTTCCTGCTGCAGCCCGCCCCTCTCCTTCCTCCAGCTGCAGCTCCAGGACAGCTGCTGCTTTGTTCTCCTCTCTGCCCCCTCTTCTTCTCTCCTTTAGCTGCTACTCTCCCCTAGGTAGGGCTGAACATCTTGTCTGATGAAACTGAGGTTTGTGAACAAGCTCCAGAGGTAGGAAGCTATCCTCATTGTAAAGGAGATGAAAGGCAGGAGTTAGTGGGGCCTGGAGGGACCCAGAAAAGCTGCATCTTCACAAATGGGAAGACTGAGAGCTTAGCGGGTAGCCTGGCCTTCCCTGGAGGGGCTGGGGCCTGAGGGTGGGAAAGGTCTGCCCTCAGGGTCTGTCCTTGCTTGTCAGGATTCCCAGCACGAGGCAATTGTGTGAATAGCAACATTCCAAGTCTGCAGAGAAGGGTGTACCTTTCCCTGCATGTGTCCATTTGTTTAGGCCACATCTATGTGGGCACTGAAACTGTTTACACGTGGAGTTACTCTACACAAATCCAAAGAAAGCCTCAAAGGCAGTGGTCAGTGGAGGTGAGAGGTGTCCTCAGTGCACATCTGTGTGTGGGTGCAGAGGCATGGAAAGAACCTGTACACTGCATGGCCCCTTCTGCAAGAACCACCAAGGGGTAGCAGGTGAGGGCCTCTTGGACAAACAGCTTGGTAATGGCACCAGCACCCAAATACATTTGATGTCTCAGGCTTAAAGATTCTTGGTATCTTTGCTTGGAAAGAGCGATCCCATTTTAATTAATATTTCAGATTTGAAATTCTTCCTTCTCAATTGTATTTTCTAGGTCTTTACTGATTTTAGCTGTTTCGAATCTTCTTCATGTTCTCTGTTTTTTAAATAATGGAGAGTGAAGTGTGATGTGTCACCCATACCTGTGTGTGCTCTTCTCTTTAAAAATGCATGCCGTAACAAGATGTATCAATACTTTCTGCAAAACTCACAATCTATTTTTATGACTAGGGTTTGGACTTCAAGATGAAGGATTTGAGTCATTTAGAGAAAAGAGAAATTCACCCCTCCCCACTCCGGTCAAAGCTCTCTAAAAGAAAAAAAATCAGGGTGAGAGAGCAGAAAACAACAAAAGCTCAGAGCTGTGTCGGTTGATTTGGAGCAAATTTGGACCAACTCAGTTCCACTTTGCTGGGAGTCTTTTCATAATATAACAGTGGAAAGGACAGTGATTTCAGGTCTCCTCAACTGCAGGTCATTGTGAATTCAGTCAACTAGATTTTTCACTTCAATCTCTTATATCTGAAATCATACAGAGTCAGCCTCAGTACAAGTTACTGAATCTATATTCATCACATGAAGATAATTATTAGTTTTATAAAGCATTTTCTTCCAAAGCTATAAAGGTTTATAAACTAATATCTGTACTTTTCTCTCACAAATCAATCATACCTTTAGGAGAAAATAACTAAAAAGATATTTCTGGGCCCCAAACCATTAAAAAAAAAAATCAAAAATCACTCACAAAGTGACATAGAGCTGACTTTATATTTTCTCAAATGTCACCTTTGAAGTTATATATACAGTGTAAGGTTATTTATACAATAAATAACCTTGATGTGCCAGTGAAAAATTTAAAACAATCTCATTTGATTACCCACAGGGGGTTGGGGTTACTGTATGCAATTTTTTTCCTTCAAATTGCCATTCATACATTGTTGGCAGCAAGTGAAGGCCAGAAATAGGAAGGCATTTCAAGAGCTCTCCTGGTTCCTCTCACGTAGATAGTGGGCTTAGATTTCACTCTGCTGCCTGCCGCGTACTCCATCTTACCCTGCTGTAAGACAATACTTTCCAATCCACTTATCAATGTCACGTCACACTTTTGTATCAAAGAAAGCCACAAGGAAATGATCAGATTTACAAACTTCATATAAAAGGTCTGTTGCTCACCACGTTAGATAAGTACCCTGATGCACAAGGAGGATAGTTTTTAAATGTTGCTCTGAATCAGTCCTTGTTTATGTGTCTGCAGGAGTCTCATGGGTTATGCTAAATTCATTTTCCTCACTGTTAGACTTAAGAGGAAACCAGCTGCTTACTTTGAAACATACCTCATTGCCAGTATTTTGAAACTTTATCAAAATTTGTTTGTCTTCTGGAAGAAACTTTCACACAACACTGGCAGGCCTGGGCAATCTAAACAGGTACAGGAGTGAGGACAGCGATGCTGGAAATGAGGTTATAAATTCCGCACAGCAAAGCTGCTAGGAGGTTTCAGGCTAATTGTACTGCAGATTACCTTCATAAACGTTTGCACGAGTGACGCACGGGCAGGCAGGCATTGGGGTGTTTGGACTGATTCATAAATCGGAGCTGTTTCATTCACTTACTTGTTCCTGCAGGACTTTTAATAATGCTTGCGTATGGGACTGCTCTTCCTTCGCTTGTTCCAGTTCTGACTTTTTGTTGTTTAACTCCTCCTGGATAGTTAGCAATTGCTGTGAAATTAAAGGATATTTAGCATAAGTAGGGTCGAAGGCCAGGTGATTAAAAAATATCCACAATATCCATTCAGAATTATCAGCAGAAGATGTTTACATGTCTTGAAGCTTAATTCAGACCTCAGTTGACCTTGTGTATTTCCACACTAAGTATCAGGGGCATTGCAGTTTTGACACACTGTTAGGTTGTTTGTGATACTGATGCACAAAACTCGTTTTCATATTTGTGAAGGCATCATTATATTCCTTTGAGCAAATGCCTATTTGTAAAAATATACAGAATAGTGCTAATACATTACATCGACAGACGAAAAAATTATAATATAGTCAACTTGTCCAGTGTTGCTTCATTTTACATATTGCAGTAAAGCTAGCTTTACAGAAACTCTATAAAGCTACTTTGCCAAGTGGCTGGGACCACAAAAGATCCCTTTGCTTTCTCTGTTATGACGGTGATGTTTTATTAGATCAGCAGGACTGAAGTCCAAACTGCAATCAATATATCAGCCGAGAAAACTGCTGATATAAACTGTCAAAACACTAAGCTATGGCCTACACTGCTATTTTTAAGCAGGGCCACTGAAGGGATTTTTGTAAGCCCTGAGCTTCCCTTGCCCTATCAACTGTAACTCATGTGAAGGCTTTTCCTTGTCTGCCAAAAGCACAGCGCTGCGCAGTGCGAATTCTTTGGGACCTAGTGATGTGTTAATATATACATAGGCCGGAGAATACATTCAGGAGCTGCAAACCAGACCCTGGAAACAGCTCTGACTATTCAAAGCTTCTTGACAACAAAGGACTAGTTGGAAAAGATAGAAGTGCATTTCTTCTGCTACCGTACATAACAACTGCTGTACTAATGATCTGGAAATGTTAGTGGATTCCTGCCATGAAGAGACCTGTCTCCAACAGCCAGGCTACGTCTTCAGGGCCTTGACAAGCTGGCTGCAGAGCTGCCCTGGCCAGTTCCTAACCATCAAAGCCTGGAGAAACACTGGCACTGGATTTCTCAGGCTTAAACCTACCAACTGGAAGCATTAAATTAAATCTCCAAAACTACTGGTTTGGGGAATTTTGCAGGGTAGGAAATACTCAGAAAAACACACTGCGCTTTCCCTTGGGCTTGCTTGTTCTGTTGACTGCTGTAAGAACCTACTTTGGTCCTGTAGCATAAACAGTGATTTCTTGCAATTTTCTAAAAGCTCAGTGCGTCCTATTTCACCACCTGCTCATGAAATAATCAATCACATGTGAGGTAATGTACACATTCCACATTCTCTCACTTAACAATTTATGGGATTTAATTGTGCATCACTGATTAAAGTACAGAAACCAAGGAGCCCATATTGCACTTTGGCATAGTGACAAGTACCTATATTGTGTCCAGACAGTGGGGAATGGCTCTGTTCCTTCATTCACATTCCTGACTGGCCCCAGAACAGTTCCAAAGGGAACTGGTGCCCTGACTTGGGTAATGCTGAGTGGATTTTACTTTGTGAGACAATTTCAAATCCAATCCTAAATCTCTTTTGAAAAATGAGCCAAATGAAAGATAGGAAGTTGTCTTCAAAGGTAGGTAGCTTATGTTTGCTTACTGCAGCGCTTGAGGTGGCAAAACCAAATATAACTGATGTCCAGAAGAAGGGAGGTGGACATTAATAATGGTGTATCTGTATCATCAGACATTATGCAGCCCTTTAAAATGAAGTTGCACAAATGTCTTCTAATGACACAGAAGCTCAAAAAGCACTGCTCAGCAAAAAATACATTCAGGTTACAAAATTTAACTTTGCAGCATATTCGTAGGAAAGGATCTAGACGCTGTCTCTAGGTGGGTGGGTTCATGGATCTTTCTGTTTTGCTTGTCAATTTTCTGATATATCTGTAGCAAACACACACTGGTTTAGTAATGAGAAAAAAATCAAATGAATTTCAGATTGGGGAAGAACAAAGAAAGGAATACTACTTGGACACATCTCTCAGCTATTACCAATACTGTGAATAAGTAAGAGGGAGAAGTGCATTGGAATCTTCATTTCATCCACACACTCACAACTCTTCCTTCTATTAAAATACACACAGACACACACCTTTCCCTTGACCACTCTTCTTTTAGTCTCCCTCTTATCTCATCCATTCTTGGATTCACACTTTTTAAATGTAATGTCTTCCCTCTCATCAGTGCTTCCTTTTCTTCTTATGTGTAGGCAATCACTTCAATGATGTAGTATCTAGATTGTTATTTCAATGTGTTTTTCCAGAACATATATTGTCGTTGTTTTGTGTGTATTTTTATGTGATATTACGTTTCCTATTGTTTACTATGTTTTAAATTAGCATTATGTTTTTAAGATCCATCCATGTTGCTTTTTTTTTAATAAATGAATTTACTAAAAAAACCTAATGGATTTTCCCTTTTTATTCCCAAAATGTGCTATACATAAGGAAATTTTGAAATTCCCTTGAGATTTTACTGAGCTTGATTTATTATTATTTTTATTATACTTTAAGTTCTGGGATATATGTGCAGAATGTGCAGGTTTGTTACACGGGTATACACGTTACTATTTTATGTATCTAATCCATGCTTCTGATGGGGTACATCCACCCAGTTTTACCCAACCCACTCTCACCGTGAAGGCCATTCAGATTACCCCAATTCTTCCCACTGTATACAAGCCTGCAATGGACCATGCTAGTGCAAGTTCCCTTATGGCCCTATGGGAGGATTTCACTGGGATGCGTATCCAGTGGTAGAACTCTTAGGTCAAAGAGTGAATTTGGCAAAGCTGCTCTCTGGGATGGTTATGCCAGTCTACCTGCCTGTCAGTGGTGTGTAAGAGCTGCCGTGCTCCACTGAATAATAACACTAAAAGCATTGTTTAGCTTTCTAATTGTTGCCAGTTTAATAGAACACCAGGATTCTTCATCTTTGAAAAATTTTGTACTTCTTTGATTCCCTGTGATTTTAAGCATCTTATATGCTTGCTGGCTATGGGGGTTTATTTATAATTCTTAAAATAGTCAAGAGCAGTGGTTTTTAATTCTGACTCTGCATTAATATTATCTGGGAAGATTTTAAAAAAAATATTTATTTCTGGGCTTGACAGAAGACCAATTAACTCAGAATATTGAGAGGTGGGACCCAGGCACTGATCATTTTTAAAACACCTTCACAGGTAATTATTCTAATGTGTAACTGGGGATGAAAACCACTGTATCCTGAAATGCTTATTTAATCTTCATTCTACTATAATGTGACTTTAATCCCTAGTACTGTACTCAAACTGTTCTCACTACAGTCACCAGTGCCTTGCTAATTGCCAACTAGTATTCCAGGTTCTTTTCTTCTCACTACATGCTCTCTCCAGGGGATCCTAGTCACGCCCATGGCTTTAACTACATATCGCATGTGCTGGTGCTTCACAAGACTGCCTTTACAGCCTCTGCCTCTTTCTTACCACCTACCAGACCCTTCACTTCCTGTGTTTCCAACTGTGCCCATTAGCACACCTACCCTTCCCACCCCAATCAGTCTAAACCTCTTCCCCTGGTATCCAGAGTTAAAACCTTGAAGTCAACGCTTGCCCTTTCATCACTCTCACACCCTCTTTGCCGGTTCCTTGACCTTTTCTCCATCGCATCCTTGCTGTCATAGTGAAGGCTACCATCTCCTCTCCTCTGGGTTCTTCCTGTTCTCCCTGCCATTTACCCGACACTCCTGAGAGAGTTGACTTCCCATGAATTAAAGTGCTCCCATGATTAAAAGTACTGTAAATTCTCTAACCCCTATAGATAACAATCTAAACCACTAAACTCATCCTTCCCCAGACATGCCTGTTGCTTCCATGACTTGTGGTAAGTTTCCCACTCAGAATTCTGTCTGGCTGATTCCTACTCATTCCTTAAGCACCACCTCAAATGCTGCTTTTGGCCCAAGATCAACTCAGATGATGCCTTTGTAAAATTGAAAAGAGCCCCATCCTCTCTAGGCAGACACAATCCCTCACCAGGCAGATGGTTGGGCACTGGCTTTGAGGCTTGATTTCATTCCCACTTACCCCTTTGGCCTGCTGCTCTTGTCCAGGGCAGAACCTACACTATGAAATGCGGTAGCCTTGGGTTCTTCCTCCATAAAAATGTTTTCTGATCACTGAAGCAAAGTTAGTTTATCTACCTTCTTGCTCCCAAAGCACTTAATACAGTATACCATATTTCGTATCTGTCTCCCCAACCAGACTACATTCACCGATATTAAGGTCAATGATTAGGTTACCTCAAATATGTAATAGGTGCTGAATGAATACATGAAGGGATAAATGAATGTTTGCTCTTGTTTCCCCACTTCTATGGGATTAAACCATGATCCAGCAATAACAACAACAACAAAAAAACCCACCAAAACAACAAAACAACCCCCCAGAAAACCACCTGAGGAACAATAAACTACTAATGTATTGTTCTAAACATAGGGGTATATAAAACTTTTTGAGGAAAAGAGCAGTTTCATTTAAGACATTTTGATTCATTACTTGGCAGTTCCAGATATCCTTCTTAATCTGAAAAGAAATATTTCTCAACAGGCTAAGGAAATCTAATCAATGAATTTATAATTATGTAATTTATTCTTCAAGTTTCACCACAATAAGCACAAAATCACCACTATCAGAAAAATAAAATCAACACTCCTAGACTGTTTTCTGCATTCTATCAAGTTAATGCGCTCTTTTGTTTTCAAGGTATAAACTCATAATCTAATATTTATGTATTCAAAACAACGATGATTCAAAACTGCCACTCATTTGACTAGAGGTCCTATAAAAGCAGGGAGGTAGTTCACAACTAGATCATTTAAGTCAGCCTTTCAGGTCTTTTTCACTTGAAATGTATGAGTGTCTATAATATTCTTTCTAGTTTGAATTTTTAAGTACTAAAGTGCCTCAATTATGGAAGTTCATAAGCAGCTAGAACTTAATCAGAAGAGTCTCTTGGTTGGATTGGCTGATGGCAGCATAATTTTAATTTAACATTTGAGAGTGTGGCATTAAACAGATGCACTATTACATTCTTTGGTGGTTACAATTGAGTGTGTTCCAATTAGACAATTATCCATATGCCAATCAAGTGGAAACACTTGGGCAGACCATAAGCAGGTAAATAAATGCTGTACCTGACACATCTTGATATTTCCAGGCCACTGATTTAATGGGATCATCAAAGAGCATTACAAATGTTATTTGGCGACCTAGAATAAGTGAGGTCACATTTCCATTTTTACAGGTTGGAGAATCATGGGCACACAGAGGTTCAGTCAGATATCCAAGGTCATGCTGTCTGAGAGACCCACCACTTGCACTACTCAATTTTCCTCCCTCAACCCGTGGTTTCTAGCCTGGTAATCACACTGTGCTGTGAATTTGGAATGGAAATCAGCACATGCCAAACGTAAAATACTCCTAGCAACGACTTCTATCTAAACAGTCATCATTTCCACGTAGGAGCCAGGCTTGTTAGAGACATGCTTTTGTGTATACTTCCGTGAGCGGTGTGGTAAAATTTGATGTCCCTTTAAGAACAATAATCCCTTCCTTGTCTTTTTTCTTAAATTGTATAATTTTGTTACCAAGGTGAAGTTTTTATATAGGTAACAGATTATATAAGGTTGGTTCCATGAAAGTCATAGATGACAGTGCAAATACCCTATGTGAAACACATCAGCCACATCTCGTTGTAAGCTGAAACTCACAGGATTGTGATAATTCAGGAATCTTTGGCAGGACAGTGTGGGGTTAGGGGAACTTCTGTGGGAGAGAGGAAGTACCCTTCCTAAATTTAGGTTGGTGGTGGGTCAGGTAAACTAACACAAGGTAGATAGATATAGACAGTGACTGACACCAACACACACACACACACACACACACACACACACACAATTTCTTTTCTTCTTCTGTTTCAGGATTTCCCCTGTGCTTGGCTCTTCGTTTAGTTCTAAAACAATCTGCTAATATTTATCCATTCATTCCTTTAGTTAACACTGAACTCCTGCTGTGTGCATGGCACTGGGCTGGGCAATGTGAAGGACACAGAGGAAACAACAGTAAGTAGCCTCTCCTCTAGATGCTGGGTCACAAAGATTCTTATACATACATGATAACTAAGTCAGGACAGTACAAAGTACTCTTATAGTGGCTATAACTGGTGTGGTTTCCATAGGAATCCAGGAGATTTCTGGGGATCAGTTTAGGGGTCAGGAAAATGAGCTCAGGGGATCCATCTTGAATCACAACTTGTTCCACTTATTGGAAATGAGCCACTGAATATTCACGATAATAGTCTGGAAATAGTTGAACCCACAGAATGTTATCAATTTAAATTCAATGTGTTTTTACTCTTTTGGTTCAGTTTTAATAACCGTTGTTCCATCTCTATAACTTTGCTATAAATCAGATGTCCTACTCAGTGGGATAATCCTTTAAGGCTAGCAGAATATCACTTAAAGAAATGAGGCCCAGAGGTTTCCAAAGGGAATTCTCACCAAAGGAGATGGTGGGTGTGACTGTGTCTGATGATCTCATCCCAGCAGTCCTTTTACAATTTGCTCTACGTGGTGATACCCTCAGAGTGTCCTGCCCCATCCTGCCTCTGTACCCTGTTGCCAACCTGATTTTTCCCAGTATTTCAGCCTGCAATCTGAACTCCACCTGTGACCAGCTCTGCCAGATCCCTGTCCTACTGTAGATGGAAGTATCCACCTCTTCATCCCCTTTCTCTTGGTGGGATCCTGTTACATCCCACCACCCCACAGCTTACTGTGTCTTCATGTCTCCCCAGGACTCTCCAGACCGTCCACTGCTCCATCAAGTTTTGGTTCTCACTGACTTCAGAACTCTTTAGGAATGTCAGCCTTAGGTCCCACTGATGAGGTTCTACCTATGCTTGTTTTCCATCTGACACTGAATCCTGAGCTAATCCCTGATTGTTAGAGAAAGTTTGAGATGTAAAAAATCAAGTGAACATTATCACAACCTAAGAGCAAAGCTTTGCCTAAAGGCAAACACATCTAACAGGGTTTCTGACAAAGGAGAGAACCTGTCTCTGGGGAAGGACAGTCATTTACCACCTGGTATCTACAATGCTCACTTTACTCCTTGGGAAAAAAGGAATTGAACTAGCTTGAATTTTCTTGTTACATGGGCTGGTAAGACTACTCAAGATCTATTCTAGTTTAAAATGTCATCTGCTTCCACCTGGGGATGAAACTGCACTCAATTTACACTGAGGTATGAGGGTATCCAAGCCTATGGCCAGTGTATCAACCCTGGTGCCCCCCTCTCTGCCTCAGGCATGGTGACCCCTGGGGGAGAAACATCTCTTGGAGAGAACTCCACCATTCAGATGACTGATAACAGGAACGCTGGATCATAGAAATGAAATTGTGTTCAGAGCCTAATATCCTATTACACTAGGCTATACATATTTAATTCCTTGGGTCTTTCCTCATAAATCAATTCCTCTAGGCCTTTAATCTCATCAATATCTTTTCTGATATTGAATTTTAAATGCCATTCTCATTGCTAGGCAGAAAGGCAATCTCTTGTTCGTGATGAGATCAGGCTTCATTTATAGCTGAGAGATGGTGGGACCATGGCCCTGTTCCCTGACCCTGCTGTTAAGATCCTAATGTCAGCCAGACTGCACAGCCCAGGTGCAGGCCTGCCTGGGTTGATCTCTGAGAGGTCAAGGCAGTGATCCCTGGGGTCATGCCTATCATTACTCTGGGAGCCTGGGACAGCTATGGAGAGGAGTGAGAAAGCTCAAGTAAGTGTTTTCAAGGGTCTGGCTTCTCATGGGGGTGCCTGAGGCATGAAGGACCCTGCTGCCCCTGACCTGGCAAGGATTCCTGTGGAATGAGTAAGGCACGAGCTGAAGGATGCACACTGTGTGCGTACATCCGAGCAGTATCTCCCAGGGCAAGGGTGAAGGGAGGGCACAGGCTGTGTGTTCTCTAGGGGAAGAGAGGGCATGGAGGAACTCCAGAGAACAAGGACTTAGAGCTGAAATGTTTCCAGGTTCCCCAGGGCTGGCCTAGAATGCAGTGGGATTTCCTCTGCTGCAGAGAAAAGGAAAAAAATCCAAGAATCTTTGAGCCATGAAAATTTTCCAAAGGGAGGAGTGAGGTTTTTTAGGACCTCAAGAGGCACAGAGAGGTTGAGAAAACACAGGAAGCCATCTGAGATGCAGATTTGAGGGCCTAAGTCTGCAGGAAGTGGTGGGGCACCAAGGACAGGGCCTGGGCTACCTGCCTCGGTATAGGAGTTAAGCAGGTACAATTGTACAAAATGTAAAAACAATAATAAATCTAAAGGTGTATCCATCTATCATCACTATGCACCAGCAATTCTAAGCAAAATCATTGAAAAACTGTCCTTCCTCACAGCAATCTTTTGCTGATCTAAATTCTAATTGTTGCCATTACTGTTGAGATTTAATAGTATGTATGTAATCTTCAAATTAGCATATTCTGCTGCTTGCCTTTTAACAAACGTTTTATGTGGAAACTGATTTGGAAAATTTCTAGCTTTATACAGTCTGCCCCAGCTCTCTCTCACATGTGGACTTAGCTGCACACATTTGTTCTGATTTGAGCTTGCTTTGGATACTGTGTCTCCAGCCTCCTGTAGCACTACATATATTCTGCATTTCTATACTAGATTCAAAATAAACATTGACAGCACAGTTTTGTAAAGACGATGAACTAGAACTTGAGCTACTTCCGTTCATCCCACAACACCACTCTGAGAAATTTTATGTTTAAAATTTAAAACAATGAAACATTTTTAGTTGGCAAGTGAAAATTTTAGTTCGTATGTGAAATATGTTTATCTTTCAGTATTTTTAAAATTGAAAATTTTCTTTATAGATTGCTAGCTTTAAAACCAAAAGACAAATCAAGAAAATGTTACATCAGAGACACAATACTTGTCTAAATTGTGCTCTCTGCATTTGGTTTTATTGATACTTATGATTTACTGGACAATTATTTATATACAGCAATATGTTAACTATAATCAAGAATCAAAGTTCAAACTGGTAGGTAAAGAAAACTATTGAATAGATAGTTGCAATTTTTTCCTTTTATCACACTATTTTATTTTCTTACTGGCATAAATATACATGAAGTTCAAAAGAAGAAAAAATTTAGTCTGCATTTCTTTCTTGGCCATTATTATTCATTCCATTTTATGATAGTTAATGAAAATAATGTTGTCTAAATTTAGAGGAGGAAATATTAAAAAAAGGATCCTCTGAGTGTTAAATTTCACTAGGCACACAATTATCAGGCAGCCAGTGCCTGAGACGGGGAGAGTCATGACCTTGGCCTGCTGGGCTGGGGGCTGGGGAGAACTGTTTCATCAGACAAGATTTTAGAGACCATTTCCTTTGCTTGAATGTGCCCCTGGCGGGGGGACTGGTGTGAAAGACGGATGCTTCATGGCATTCCCACAATCCACTGGAGTTACTAATTATGATGTACTACATCCCAATATGGCAACATGATTCTGAAAAGAAATATGGTCAAGGACTGGCAAAAAGGCAAAAATGAAGCTGCATGCCGGCATTTCAAAGGCTAGCATGATTAGCTCCATTATCGGCTTGCTGTGCAAGCTTGAACAAGCTACTTTCCTGCTCTGGTCTCCTCTTTTCCCTAAGCCTTCTATCCTTACAACTGTCGCATGAGGAATTACTGATCATTTGCATAGCAAGATATCGATGAATTTCTTGACTACAGAACACAGTAAAGGTGGATGTAAAAGTGGTTTGGAAGGCTCTAAAATCTATTTTCTCTTCTACAGATAATTTTCTTCACAGTGTAATTTGCAGGGTCATCTCAGGTTCCTGTTTTTCACTTTCTTCACATGTTAAATAAATATAAGAATACTTACCAGTGGGATATTGTATCACTAAAGAACATGCGTTAAGTATGTGAGGCTCCTTGAAGGGCAAAGGGTGCCCACGAAGTTAAATGAAACTGCTGCCATTATCCTCTTTGCCAAAATGGAGATACTAAGACCCACAAGGTGAAGTGACATTTAAGTCATATGAGTGGGCAGTACTGGGGATTAATATTCAGAGAGAAAGGTCGGTTGTTCAGCCCCAGCCTAGCCATGCTGGGTGTCCTCCTTCAACCCATGTTTAAAACATAGGCCAGCCAATTTGAATTAACACCATTCATGCATTTCACAAGAGAAGGTGTCAAATACCTTGCTGAAGTAGTAACATGTATCAGTGATATTCTCTCCCTTGCCTTTGCTGGCAGTTCTACTGCAAATGATAATCCAATTTGCTTGGGTTTATTTATTCTTATCACTTTTGTTTTCTGCAATTATGTGAGGTGGTCATCACCCAACTTCTGGGCACATGTGCAGTTGTTAATGTAGAAATTTAAAATATTAACATGCTTTCCAGCCAGGTTGGCCCATTTACTTCAATCAAATAGAACCTGATTGAACAGCTGGGTCTTGCACTATGCCCTGAAGGCCAACAGAAATTTGTTCTTTCTTTACAGATTTTATAACCTAGTATGATTAGAGATTACGGCTAGAAAAACCCCTATGGGTGACTTGTAACCAAAGGCCCGTGGCCCTCTTTGGAGGTGCCTTTTGCAAAGCGATCTGGGCCTCATTCGGTTTACATTGGAGAACCAAACAATAACTTGTTTTAGCATCATTAACAACAGATACTACCATCATCACTAGTCTCTTTGGTTGCAGTTTTAGGAAAGAAGCTTTTGCCTTAATGATTATGGAGTAAGAATATGTGTTGGAGTCCAGAGAGCTTTTAGTTAAATCTTAGTGGTGAGAGTTGCAATGATCTAGCCTGTTTTGCAGATCAGTGAAGAGAGAAAATATAGCTGCAGGTCTGATCCATCAGCCATAGATGTCTGACTAAGGATGGAAAACTTTATTATGGATCTACAAGGTCTGTATCACCTATATTACTTAACTCCTGATAATTGTAGAACTTTAGTGATGTTAATTCAATGATTACAATATTCCCAATTTTTCTTTGTTAACACAAGTAAACATTTTTATGACTATGAGGATCAGACATTTAGGGGTAGGGTAAAGAGAGAAGAATAGCCCTGAACTTAGCACATTTAATCTTTAGGTGGCTCTGGAACAAGATATGTAAATGGCACATTTATCAATCACTAACGGAAGTGAGAGGGAGAGGAAGTTTGCTCCTTCCTCCAAAGTTTCCAAGTTATTTAAACACATTTAGGCTGGTCTGGAACCCAACATTTTAGGAGTGTCAGAGTAACTAGAACCTTTGGAGGTCTCCAAGTTTCACCTATTCCCTACTCCAGGTTCAAGCCCTGGATAGACAGGTGAGGGCTGCGTTAGACAGGAACAGTTTCCCCATAGGCTTTCAACCACCTGTAGCAACTACTGAACCTCTGAACGATCTCAGATTTGTCCTGTTTTTGAACTTCAGACTCCTTGAAAGGAAAAAAAATAAAAATAAATAAAAATAGCAGCAGCAGCAGCAGCAGCAGCAGCAGCAGCAGCAGCAGCAGCCGAAAACCTCAACAAATACTGTCATTGTGAAATGTGCCACATATTCTTAATACCTGCTGCTGAAATCTATCCGGCAAAATACAATACAGCAACACCATCTTGCATAGATTCCAAAGTGCAGAAAATTATCTTAAACCAATCTTCTCTGCTTCAGAAACATTAAATATAGAAAGCATTAAAGAAGTGAGCTGAGTTGGACCCTTTGCAATAAATGGTGTCAGCATGGCCATGAATGGTAACAGCAAAAAAGGCTTCCAAGATATGAAAATTAAGAGAAATTAGAGCCCCAACTTCACACTTATTATCAATATCCACGTGCCTGTGATGAAGTGCTCCTCTAGCTTTAGCAATCCCCTTACTCTCAGTTCGCAATTGCATACATTTTAACATTGCATGTGACATTTACCCGTGAAAATTTCCAATCACAAATTTTGCTGAAGTCATCTGAAAGTCCAGCTGCTCACAGTGATGGCACAGAAAAGATGATCATTTGTGATATATGGGTACTTAAGTTTTCACTGTAGAAATAGGCGAGGGATAACACCAAGGTTAGTGTTGATGATTTTTCAAAAGTGAAGAATAGGAAGACCACGTTTTTAGAGTCTGCTGGTAGACTTCATGTAGCAATCTTTTTCTGCTTCCAGGGACAATTTGAAAATGTGAATCATGATACAAATCAAGTGACATAAATCAGTTGCATTCTAGTCCAAGTGATTATATGAGGACTGAGAGAGATTATATTGGGATTAATCTGGGAAGGTTAAAAAAAAAATCACATTTTGTCACTGAAGTTGCTAGGGATAACCTTTATCAGAATAAGAAAGTTCCTTTCTATTCTAAGTTGTTAAAAGCTTCATTTTTCTTTGGTTGTTTTAATTTAAAATCATGAATGGATATTTGGTGGCCATCAAAATGATTGTATTATTCTGGTTTTGCCTGTTAATGAGATATATTACATTGATAGATTTTTCAAATGTTGAACTAACCTTGCATTCCTAGAATAAATCCAGTTTGGTGATTTATAAAATACCAGATTAATTTTGCTTTTCTAAAGGAATTATAAATCTTTGTTCATAACTGAGCCTGGCCTATAATTTTTTGATTTTAACTTTTAACTGTTCTTGTTTTATTTCAGTATTAAGTATACTAGCCTTATGGATTAGTTGGAAAGTGTGTCTTCCTTTTGTGTTCTTTGAATGAGTTAAAGATTGGTATTCTTTTTCTCTTTCTTTTTTTTTTGAGATAGGGTCTTGCTGTGTTGTCCAGGCTGGAGTGCAGTGGCTCGACTGCAGCCTCAACCTCCTAGGCTCAATGATCCTCCCGAGTAGCTGGGACTACAGACATGTGCCACCATGCCTGGCTAATTTTTTAATTTTTTGTAGAGAAAGAGTTTTGCCATTTTACCCAGACTGGTCTCAAACTTCTGGGCTCAAGTGATCTGCCTGCCTTAGCCTCCCAAAGCGCTGGGATTACAGGCATGAGCCATCACGCCCACCCTTGGTATTATTTTTCTTGAATGTTTGGTAGAACTTGCCTAAAAAGCAATTTTGGGTCTGTTGCTTTGATGTAAAATTTTAAGCTAGTGGCCAGGCGCGGTGGCTCACGCCTGTAATCCCAGCACTTTGGGAGGCCGAGGCGGGTAGATCACGAGGTCAGGAGTTTGAGACCAGTCTGGCCAATATGGTGAAACCCCGTCTCTACTAAAACAACACAAAAACAAGCTGGGCATGGTGGCACACACCTGTAGCCCCAGCTGCTCAGGAGGCTGAGGCAGGAGAATCGCTTGAACCCAGAAGGCGGAAGTTGCAGTGAGCCGAAATCATGCCAGTGCACTCCAGCCTGGGCGACAGAGCAAGACTTGGTCTCAAAAAAAAAAGAAGTTTAAGCTATTAATTCAAGCTTTCAATTTCTTTCCAATTGAGTTTTGATTATTTTTTCCTATTGAAATTTCTCTGTATCACCAAAGTTAAAAACTTTTGTCATAAAGCTATTCCTAATATTCTTATATTTCTTTAGTCTCTGTTGCATCTAGAGTCATACCTCATTTTTAATACTGTTTTTAGGTTGTTCTCTTTTTTTCTTGACACCTATTGCCAAAGATTTTCCATTTTATTTGTCTTTTCAAACATTTGGCTTTGTTGATCTTCTCTATTGTATGGTTGGTTGCTATTTTAGTTATTTTTATTCTTTCTATTATCCCCTCTACTTTGTGTTTATTATTTTTTGTTTATTTGAGACAGGATCTCACTCTGTTACCCAGGCTGGAGAATACAGTGGTGCAATCATGGCTCACTACAGCTTTGAACTCCCAGGCTCAAGGGAATTATCCCACCTTAGCTTCCTAGTTATCTGGGATCACAGGCACGTGCCACTATGCTTAGCTACTTATTATTTTTTTTTTAGAGATGGGGTCTCACTATGCTGACCAGGCTGGTCTCAAACTCCTGGGCTCAACCAGATCCCCCCTCCTTGGCCTCCCAAAGTGTTGAGATTACAAGTGTTAGCAACTGTACCTGGCCTATTGTTTTTTTCAATAGAAATGGGATGCTTACCTCACTGTTACTAGTTTTCTTTTTTCCTAAAACAAAGTTTAAAATTTTTCCTCTAAGTTCTGCTTTAGCTGCATCCCACAAGTTTTGATATATTATGTTTTAATTATCAATTACTTCTAAGTATTTTTAAGTTAATTCTAATTTCTTTTTGAAGCTGTAAAAATGATGTATGTTTTAAACTTTCCAGATGTATGGAATTTATTTTAGTTATCATTTTTGGCACTGATTTCTAACAATTTAGTGTGGTCAGAAAATACAATACTATTCTTTTGACATCTGTTGAGATTTGCTTTAAGGACTAGTATGGGATTAATTTTTGTAAATGTTCCCAGTATATTTGAAAAGTATGATTTTCTTTATATGTCCTACATATTGAGCTTATAGTAGCTTACAGTTACAAGTTATGGACTTTACAGTTAGGCCTTTACAAAAACTTCCTGACATAAACTGTAAGTGGCACTGAAGATAAGATATACAAACCATCAGGAAAGAAATATAAATACCAGAGAGAAGAGGGCAAGGTGCACAGAGAATGAGAGAACAAAACCATAGCGTACCACCCTACGTTTAAATGACTGAAAAATGCATAACACGCTGGCTCAGCAAATGACTTAGTATAAAAATGTAAATCATAGGTGGAAATATACATATCTTAATACCATGAAGGAGAGTTCCAAAGCTGGCCAAGGAAACCCACTCTGACTGAATCCCCGAGTGGTACCTGGTTTAAAATAAATTAAGATGGTAATGGTGGTGGAGGGCATAAAAAATAGAATGCAGTTGTCTTGTGGGTCAGCAGGATGAATTCAGAGAACAAAAGGAAGAAGAAAATAAGATAATTTTAAAAATCTCTTTGAAAAGTCACTGTGTTGGTCTTTCATTTATAAGCACTACTTATTACATTCTTCCTGGGAAACTTACTGCCAAAGTTCAAATATACTTTCTTCTTCATTCTCTTCCCCAGTAAATAAGGCTGTTGTGGCTATTTGTGAAAGGTGTGTGTGTGTGTGTGTCTGTGTGTGTAAGAGAGAGAGGGGAGATAGGAATAGAGACAGAGACACAGAGAAGAAACAGGAAGCACAAAAACTGGAAACTGGAGAGGTAATGACAGGCAATTATAAAAGAGGAGAAAGAAATATGTAGAGAAGGAGAGTCAGAGACACAGACAGAAGAAACAGAAAGTACAAAAACGAGACAGGTAATTACCAAATGGAAGAAGTTGCATGTAGATAAGAACTTGGCGATGCAGGGTGTATTTACTGATCAATTGAGTGAAATGGGTGGTCTGTAAAGTGAGGACCAGATTGGGCCCTAGCTTGTTTAAGTTTCCCTTGATGACTATTCAGGGTGCTTTGTTAAACAGAGGAGAAAACATAGTCTTTAACTAATCATCTAACATCTTGGAACTGAATTCCCAATTCCACACTTTGGTTCCAATTCCAGACACTTTAACTGACTAAGTTTGGCTGTTTGATTGGACAGTATTTAAAAATGATTAACACTCTATGTTTATATGTATATGGAGAAAAAGACTGAAAGGCTATATGTAAATGTTAGCAATAGTTATATCTACGTAGTGACACCATGAATGATTTTTATTTTCTTTTATATATTTCTTTTATGTTTCCAAGTTTTGTGCATTGAGCATAAATTCTTTTGTAAAATGAAAAAATAAAACAAAAATTTAAATGACAAACCTAGACCCAGGAAAACTGCTACATCTACGTTTCTCTTCCTCTGTGTTTTCTCTTAGTCATATAAAGAGGATTTTTTTGCCAAGGCAGGCAGATCAACTGAGGTCAGGAGTTTGAGACCAGCCTGGCCAACATGGTGAAACCTCGTCTCTACTAAAAATACAAAAATCAGCCAGGCGTGGTGGCAGGTACCTGTAATCCCAGCACTTGGGAGGCTGAGGCAGGAGAATAGAATAGCTTGAACTTGGTAGGCAGAGGTTGCACTGAGCCGAGATTGCACCACTGTACTCCAGCCTGGGTGACAAGAGTGACCCAGTGACCTTTTGTCTAAAAAAAAAAAGGGGGGCCGGGCACGGTGGTTCAAGCCTGTAATCCCAGCACCTTGGGAGGCCAAGACGGGCGGATCACGAGGTCAGGAGATCGAGACCATCCTGGCTAACACGGTGAAACCCCGTCTCTACTAAAAAATACAAAAAACTAGCCGGGCGTGGTGGCGGGCGCCTGTAGTCCCAGCTACTCGGGAGGCTGAGGCAGGAGAATGGCGTAAACCTGGGAGGCGGAGCTTGCAGTGAGCTGAGATCCGGCCACTGCACTCCAGCCCAGGCGACAGAGCGAGACTCCGTCTCAAAAAAAAAAAAAAAGTTTTTTTCCCCCTCTAATTCTTCTTTCTTCTTTGTTCCTATGCTGTATTTCTTCACTCCCATCAAATTTCTCCCTGCATTTTCTTCACTGCTTTCATTTCTGATGAGAAGGGAATTGCCTGGTCTTCCCAATCCTCATGTTGCCTCTCCTAGCCAGCTGCATGAGAAAGCCCTGGAGCATGAAGACCCCCAACTGCGGCGGGAGTTGAGACGGGTAATTACATCAGTTTGGCTGGGAGCAGGACACCTGCTATAGACAGACAGCCATGTTGCCGGCAGGGTTCAGGGCTTCAGTGTGAATGAGTCGGCTTCTTGGCATTGGTAGACTAGAAAGAAATGAAGTCAAAGCCAGACCACAAGGAATCATTTTAGTGTCTGTAGCTGGAGGGAGAAAGATGACAATGGCCAGCATGGAAGGCCAGTATGTGTCTGCAGCAAAAGTCTGCTTTGACTTATTACATTTAAGAAAAGATCCATTTCACTATAAATCTGGTACTCATAATGTGATATAGACTCTAAGTCAGAAGGCAGTTTCCAAAAGAGGCAGTGAAAGGGAAGGTCATTCAAAGGTCATCCAAAGACTGCCAGGGACACAGTGTTGGGAAAAGCAGAGTTCCTTTATCCTGGGAATGGAAGTCTACTGGAGAGTCAGGATTTCCCATTGCAGACATCAGGGAAAGCAGCAAAAGGCAGAAGCCAAATGATTTTAATAGTCTGCAGGGCAATGCCATTATTTCTGCCCCTGGCTCCTACATTGATTCGTCTGCTAGCCTCATTATTTTGAGAAGGAATGATTACTAATGAGGATGCATTTGATTAATGGCAGAGCAGGATAACTAATGATGAGACGAAGCCTCTCATAGTTAAATTTTATTAGGGCTTCTCTTCCCCTTCCCAGAAGTGAAGAGATTTGTTTTCATGATTCACATTTAATAAATAAAAGCTGCATGTATGTTACTTTCCTTTCGCAGGCTCTTACTCTGCTAATGCAAAGACCAGAGTAGGGGCTATGACACAGAGTCAGAAAACAGGCAATGAGTTTTTGCCAGTAATATTTTAGTGATCTCCAAGCATATGAAGGATGGAACTTCCTAGTCTTTTGCTGTCTTGATGATTGCAGTTCTGAAGCACTACAGAGGGTACACTCTGGAAAGCCATGGTGTGGGGTTATTGAGGGAACACAGGGGCTGGGGTCAGACAGGCCTAGGCTGCAGTTCTGACTTTACGTGGTATACCTGTGCCCTGGGCCAGTCTCAGGTCTCACCTCTAGCTCTCAGTTTCCTACTTGACACACTGGGATAGTCACATACCCCTCAGTTGTTGTGAGGACCACATAAAATAATGTGAAGGTGCTTTTGTGAGTTAACTGTAGAAACTGGGCCTTCCTGTTGTAAGGGGCATTGGAGCAAACAGCACAGGCCACCTTGTGTCAGAAAATTATGACCTGAACTTGCCCCGACTAACTCTTTGATCCTGAGTCTTCTTTTAAGTCTCAACATCTTTTCATACTTTCACCTGGAATATGGCAATGACAGTTCACATTTATTTGTGAAGAGCTTTTCAAAATGTCCTCATATACATGATCACATGTGATGTATGATTTTATCATAGCAAGCCCTTAGTGAGGTTGGCAGCACCTAGTCTCCAGGAGAAGAACTGGAGGTCCAGACATCCTGACTTTCCCAAAGAAGTACAGAAAACAGTGAAGCTGGAGTCACATTTTCCTTCTACTAGTTCCGTGTTTTCATTTCATTATTCATGCCCTTAGGTGGCATGAGTACAGCTTATCTTCTTCCTCATCTTATGACCTCTGGTCAGTGAAGACGGCAAGACACTCAGTGACCCATCCTCACTCAAAACTGCTAAAAACATATAAGGAGGCTTCCTCTCATCTTCATTTTAGTCTTTGTATCTTGTCCAGAATTAAAAGGGAAAGTGCTCTGAAAACTCCCAAACCTCTAACAGATGTCATGTGTGATCATTTCCAACAGGTAGGGCTTTGTAATGTAAAGCCCTGGGCCAAGAATTGGAGAATTGGTTTCTATTTCTGGTTCCAAATGGAGCCAACCATTCCTTCAAGAGTCTCACACATTGAAGTGAGATACTTACCTTCTTGGGATGTACCAGGAGTGTAATCTGCAAATGTCAGAAAATGCACACACTGCCAGCAGGAACCCTACAAATGACCTTGAACAGCCTAAGGAAAGGTGCCAAGGAATTATGAGAATTATCATCTTGTGGCCTATTATTATAATGCACCATCCCAATATTCATTGCCGAGGAATGGATAAAAAATGAAATTACAAACCCTGGGGTTGTTAAGAGAAAGGAAGACCATGGTGGACCCCAAATTTGGCAACTCTTGTGAACCTTGATGTTGAAGTCACTGAACCTTTTTAAAGCCATGTAATCTGAGAGATATACATGTTTTATGATTTTTCTGATTCTAGTAAAATGTCAGTGACTTTTAATATGAATGTGGGAAATGTCTTCTGCATTTCTCACATCCATATTCTATTCTATCCTATTCAGAAAGAAGTAAACTTAATCTGGGTTGTCGAAGAATCAGATAAACATGGGGTATGTCTTTGCAGCCATAGCTTGTAAAGACTCCAGGTTTTTATATGTGTATGAGTGTCTATTTATACATACACATTTTTATTTTTTGAACTTTTTAAAGCTGAATATTTGACTACTTGTACATGAGAGTCTAAAAGCTCCTTTCTCTACACTGTAATGAGATTTTCTTGCCCTGTCCAGTGATACTGAATTATTTTCTGTGCTAATGTATAATCTGTCATATATTAAAGATATTATGATATCATTCTTTCTGAATGAGCCAATAACCACATCATTGTGTATGGGCTATTCCTTCCTTCTAATTGAATATTTTTGAGGCTCATGAACTCTACTTAGAAGGTAGATCCTCCTGATATACTGCAACTTAATTTCCAGACTTTCTATCTTTAGTTTTTTTTTTTTACATTCTACATCTAAGTATTTAAATCTTTCATAAAGGCCCTTAAAATTAGTAAAGTTTCAGGATACAATAACTGTACAAAAATCAGTAGCACTTCTATTCACCAACAACGTCCAGGCTGAGTGAAATGAAGAATACAACTGCACTTACAATAGCCACAAAGAAGATGAAATGCCTAGGAATACAGCTAAGCAAGGAGGTGAAAGATCTCTATAAGGAGAACTATGAAGCACTGCTAAAAGAAATCAGAGATGACACAAATACATGGAAAAACATTCCATCCTCATAGGTTGGAAGAATCAATATCATAACAATGTTCATACTGCCAAAGGAATTTACAGATTCACCACTATTCCTATCAAATTACTAATGTCATTCTTTACAAAATTAAGAAAAACTATTAAAAAATTCATATGGAACCAAAAAGCCCAGACAACCAAAGTAACTTTTAAGCCAAAAGAACAAAGCCAGAGGCATCACACTACCCAACTTCAAACTATATACTAAAAAGCCACTGCAACCAAAACAGCATGATACTGGTACAAAAACAGACACCTAGACCAATGGAATAAAACAGCAAACTGGGAAACAAAGATGCACACTTAACAACCATCTAATATTTGACAAGGCTGACAAAAACAAACAATGGGGAAACGACTCTCTATTCAATAAATGATTATAGGAAAACTGACTAGCCCTAGACAGAAGATTGAAGCTGGACCCCTAACCTTTCACTGTCTACAAAAATTAACTCAAAACAGGTCAAAGATTTAAATGCAGGACCTCAAACTATAAAAATCCTAGAAGCCAATCTGGAAATTCTCTTCTCGACTTTGGCATTGGCAAAGATTTTTTGGCTAAGTCCCCAAAAGCAATTGTAACAAAACCGAAAATAGACAAGTGGGACCTAATTAAAGAGCTTCTGCAAAGAAAACGAAACTATCAACAGAGTAAACAGACAACCTACACAGAGTGGGAGAAGATATTCACAAACTAGGCAGCTGACAAAGGCCTAATATCCAGAATCTCTAGGGAACTTAAGTCAACAAGCAAAAACCAAATAACCCCATTAAAAAATGGACAAGGCACGTGAACAGATACTTCTCAAAAGAAGACACAGAGGTACTCAACAAACATATGAAAAAATGCTCAGCGTCACTAATCATCAGAGAAATACAAAGTAAAACCACAATGAGACACCATCTCACACCAGTCAGAATGGCTATCATTAAAAAAGTCAAAAACAACAGATGCTGGTGAGGATGTGGAGAAAAGGGAACACTTATACACTGTTGGTAAGGAATATAAATTAGTAACGCCACTGTGGAAAGCAGTCTGGAGATTTCTCAAAGAACTTAAAATAGAGCTACCATTCGACACAGCAATGCCATTAGTGGGTGTATACCTAAAGGAAAAGAAATCATTCTATCAAAAAGACACATGCACTCACATGTTCATTGCTATGCTATTCACAATAGGAAAGTCACAGAAGCAACCTAGGTCCCCATAAATGATAAATTTGATAAGGAAGATAGGGCATATATATACCACGGAATACGAATACAACCATAAAAAAGAATGAAATCATGTCCTTTGCAGTAACAGGGATGTAGTTGGAGGCCTTAATCCTAAGCGAATTAACATAGTAACAGAAAACTAAATACTGCATCTTCTCAATTATAAGTGGGAGCTAAACACTGAGTACACATGGGCATAAATATGGGAGTGACAGACATTGCAGACTACTATAGGGGAGAGAGGGAGAAGGGCATGGGTTGAAAAACTACCTGTTGGGTACTATGCTCACTACCTGGGTGATGGGATCTGTACCCTAAACCTCAGCATCATGCAATATTCCCATGTAACAAATCTGTACATGTACCCCCTGTATCTAAAATAGATGTTGAGGCTGGGTGCAGCAGCTCATGCCTGTAATCCCAGCACTTTGGGAGGCCGAGGTGGGCAGATCACTTGAGGTCAGGAGTTCAAGACCAGGCTGGCCAACATGGTGAAACCCCGTCTCTGCTAAAAATACAAAAGTTAGCCAGGCACAGTGACACATGCCTGTAGTCCCAGCTACTCAGGAGGCAGAGGCAGGAGAATCACCTGAACCTGGGAGGTGGAGGTTGCAGTGAGCTGAGATCACGCCATTGTACTCCAGCCTGCGCAACAGAATGAGACTCCATCTCAAAAAAATAAAGGTGAAAAAAATTTTTTTAAAAGCTCTTAAAATATAATTTATCATTACAAAATGTCGAATTTCTGCTTTTAAAGGGATTTCTCTTTTTCCATTTTTCTTGTCCTTCTGTGCTTGTGCATTTTCCTTTGAAAGCAGTTTTTAACTGGAGAGGAAGAACTGTTTGTTCTTCTGCATCCCTCACTCCTTCTGCACATCCTTCCCATCCCTGTGTCTGGAACAGACTCTACTGTTCTGTGTCCTGCACATGCTTGGGAACTTAGGCGCACCCTGCTCTGGACCATTAGTTCTGCCACCTTCTCTTCTAGGACAAGGAAACAGAAATAGCGTGGAGAGCAAGTTCACTATTTATGTGTCTTTGTTCCATATTTCAGCCTCTTCATGTCACCTTTTCCTATTTGTCTTCCTTTCTTGCTTTCAGAAACTATTTTACTTTGTGCATCTGCCTCTTCTTGCTGAGACAGCTATCTTCACTCCAAAGTATGCCACCTTAAGTTCCCTTGTCCTTCCTCCTAGACATTCAGGAACCTGCTTGCTGCTCCTCCTTTCCCTGTATGTTTCCAGGCAGCCAGAACAATTTGCAATACTCCCCACACTTCCCACTGCCCCACCCCACCCCACCCGTCCTGGCCACATGGCAACCAAGAACTCATTCAAAGACTGGGTTAAAGTGAAAGGTAAAGGCCCCTGAAACAGGCTCCTGTTCGAGATGTCAGAGGCAATGTGTTTGTATTTTCTTCCTCCAGAGACTCTATTAAAGTGTCTGTCAATGAATAAACTTACAAAAACAAGGAGAAAGGAAAGTGAGTTCCAGGAGTTCCTTGTGTATGACAGGTTCTGGCATTCAAGGGATCCCCAAATCTCCTTAAAATGAAGCCTGCCTGACAAAGAGCTCTTGGCTGGCCACTGCCCAGGAGAAAGACTCGGCCATGCAGGAGATCCAGACACAGCAATGAGCAAAGCCACAGAGCTTCACAGAAAAGCAAACCAGGCCCTCCACACCTAAATATACACAGGCTGCCAGCCATCACCTTGCTCGTGAAGAAACCTGTACATAAAAGAGACAGACTGAAACACAATAGCTAAACAACCAATCCCGAAGTAAAGAGACATGATTCAGGAACCAGAAAGATCTTAAAATTCCTACTTAGTATTCTTAAAAAGATTTGAGAAGATTCTGCACCCATAAGATACGAATCAAGATTGCATGAAAAGAATGATTAGAGGACAAAATAACCTCTTGAAAATAAAATAATATGATCACCAAGCAGAAACTTCAATTGGAAGGATCAAAGATAAAGTTAAAATGGAAGATAATAGGAAAAAGATGCTGGGTATGGTGCATCCACCTATTAGGTCCATTATCGGACTGGTGGGTATTTCAGATAGAAATTAAAAACAGAATACGAAAGTGAAAAATGATCAGGCAAAAGGAGAGCCTCCTGTCACAAAGTCTTGTGACACTCCTCTGTGCTCTTGCCTACAGCCCTGCATTTGCTCAGTTCTCTGGAGCACTACCTTGTGAAGTTGGCTGGGAGCATCTGGTCTGCTGCACTTTTGAGGATTTCTACAATTTTTAAGGGACAAGGTTTTAAGAAATAATAAAAAAAAAAATCCCATAAAATATTCGTGAATGTGCTCATTCTATCTCTTTCCCTAAAGTTTTCTAATCATTAAAAGCACCAATAATGCTACCACAGCCTCCTTCACCACCATAGCCACCAACACAGCCACAGCCACCATTGCCACTATGGCCCCCTTCACCACCATAGTCATCATCCTCACCACAGCTACCTTCATCACCACAGCCAACATGACCATCACAGTCACCATTTCCACCCCAGTCACCATTTTCAATCACAGCCACCTTTAACACCATCTTCACCATGGCCATCACCACAACCACAGCCACGAGCACCAACGTGGCCACCTTCACCACCACAGCCAACAACACAACCACAGCCACCATCCTCACCATAGCTGCCTTCATTACCACAGCTACTGCAGCCATTTTCACTACCATAGCCACCATTCTCACCACAGCCAGCAACACAACGGAGGTTATCATCCCCCTCACCGACGCCTTCATCACCACAGTTGACATTACCATCAGTCACCATCCTCTCACTACAGTCACCGTCACTACCACAGCCACCACAGCTACCTTTACCACCATAGCTAACAACACAACCATAGCCAGCACCCCCACCACGGCCACCTTCACCACCAGCTACCTTCACAAGCACAGTTAGTTACCTTCTCCACCACAGCTACCTTCATCATCACCCCCACCATAGTCACCAAAACAACCACAGCCACCATCCTCACCACAATCACCCTCACCTCCAGAGCCAATATCACTACTGCAGTCACCTTTACCACCATGGCAACCATCACCTCCACAGTCCCTTCATCTCCACAGCCACCATCACCACCACCGCTAACATTATTATGATCTTGATTTTGATGTATAACATCAGACTTAATTACATGTGAATTTTGGGGAGGAACTGAATGTAAGCTTTTCTCCTTCTCTTAAAAAAAAAGTACTTACTAAGCAACTAAATAGTTTCAACGAGATTGCAGAAGACATGCTGAACTTACCCAAGGGGTCAGATGTAATCACTATGTTTAATTTCAAAACTAGTTTCATTTATTCCTTAATAGATATTCCAAAGTCTGACTCTTACCCAACATCTGACAAAACTAAATGGGGTTACTTTGTATTTTAGGAAAGTAGTAATGTTATATTTCTTCATCTTCCATAAAATTAGTCTAAGTGGGTGAGATTTTAACAATGCACACACAGAAAATCACACATATGTTCTACTTTGACTCTAAAGAAAAAAATGCTTGTCACTTAATTTCTAAATGCTTTTGATCATAATCATCCTACTTTTCCCATTTTTGTTTTTCCCTGATCTTCCCTTGCTGAAAGTTGTCAAGACAGCGGACCAGGCCTGCGCCTTACTAATGTCAGGCTGAGAGTGTGAGAGAGCCACTGCTCCACATGGGCCAATGGCTTGCTGGCCTAAGACAGCTGGTCGTCAGACTAGATTTAACACTGTTCAAAAGCATCAGCTTAAAGTATTTAGGAAGAAGCCTTCTGACAGAATCATCATTAGTCATACACACTTTTACGATCAGCAGTTTTTAATGGTATCCTGCTGTTATCCAAATATTTATTAGTCCTGTCAATATGATTTACACAAGGCTTCAAAAAGAATTCTGATTTTTAAAAGCGGATTATTCAAAAATTATGACATGTTGACCTATCCTCATAAATGAAAATAAAAATACTGCAAATTTATGTGTGAATAAAACCATAATGAGATATCACTACAAATGTACTACAGTGATGAAAAAAGACAAACTGACCATGCCAGTGCTATCTGATGAGGATGTAGAACTGGAGTTTGCAGACAGTCCTGAGGGAATGTATGATGCTACAGACACTTGGGAAAAGACACTGGCAGTTTCTCTGAAAGTAAAACACACTTGCCATATGACCCAACAATCGTATTCCTAGGATTTACTCAAGTAAAATGAAAAATTGTATCTAAGCAAAAAGCCTGTAAGTGAATGTTTATAGCAGATTTATTCCTATTTGTCCCAAACTGGAAACTATCCATCCACTAACTATTGACTAGACAAACAAACCACAGCTCTTTCTTATGGTGGAATACTACTCAGCATCAGAAGGAATGAATGTCTGATACGTACAGCAACATGGATCAGTCTCAGATGTATTATGCTAAAGAAAGAAGCCCAGCTCAACAGGTTGCATACTGTTCAATTCCCCTTATATGATATTCTGGAAAAAGAAAAACTACAAGGGTAGAAAACAGAGCAGTGGTTGCTGGGAGTGGGGTTGAATCAAAAGGGGCAAGAGGGAATGAGTGATGGAACTGATTTATATATAGATTGTGGTAGCGGTGGTTATGTGACTGTAGGCATTTGTCAAACTTCACAGAACGTATGTCTAAAAAGAATATATTTCATTGTATGTAAATTTTACCTCAATAAACCTAATGAAAGAATTCAGTGTGGTAACCTGAAGAAAAATAAGAGTTAAACATATGTATAGTCTTTACTTGTACACCTAAAGGTGCAAATGAAAGTCAAAAGCCTCACTATCCCTGAGGCAGAGACAAGTTAACTTCACTGCCAGTTTATGATCAGGTAAAGGCTACCGTGTTACCACAGATACAAGCTGTTATTCTCTTTTGTATGAAACCTTTCATATTATTACATTGTGACTCACATGGTGCAGGGGTAAACTCAGAAACATCCAGACAAAGTCACCCAAGGGTTTTTCCATGTTAGGAACCCTGCCCATAGCGTTTTCTTCATGAACACATGAAAAACTGTGTGATGTCAGTGAACATATCCTTAAGGGGTTAAAGAAAGAAAGGTTAGAAACTTTTGGCTAAACTTGAAGGCGATTCCAAAAGCTGTCTGCTAGTCCTCAGGTCATTAAGGCTCTTTCTTTTTTTATTGTTTGTTACAGAAATGATTTCCCAAACATAGACTGTGGAAATGGTGACATATGGGAGGCTGACCCCTCCTCTCTCTGTCATCTTTCATGTGAAACCATGATTTTCTGATTTATAAAGTAGATAGTGTGGAGATTGAAGGTAGGTTTTAAAGTCAGGCTAATTCTTTGTGGTGGGATTCAAATTAGCGAATTGTGGTAATTTATTCACACATGGTAGGTCATGATAGAAATAAGACTTTAAAAAGCACCTATATTTTAAAACTCTGTTAAAAATGTTCTGCCGCAGAGATAGCCATATATCTGCCTAACAACCAGTAAACATTAAAATCATAGCAGCCACTAGGGACCTAGTGCTTTCTGTAGGTTAAGGAGGCACCACACACACCTCTTAGGCCTTGGCTCTCCCGCTCCCTGTCTTGATTTTCATGATCCAGGATCCCACACAGTCCAGAGCTCCCACAGACACCATGCTAGGCCTGCCTCCAGGCCTTTGTCTATTCAGTCCTTCATTTGACATAGATATTTTGACTGTCTACTATGTGTCTGTTATGGATTGAATTGTGCCCTGCCCCCCAGCCCCAAATCCAAATGTTGAAGTCCTAGCCCCTACTAGGACCTTATCTGGAAATAAGTCCTTGCAGATATAAGTAATTAAGATGAGGTCATACTGGAGCAGGTGGGCCGCTAATCCTGTATGAATTGTGTCCTTATAAAAAGCAGAAATTTGGACACACACACATGGAGAATGACAAGGGATGATGAAGGCAGAGAGCAGGGTGATGTGTCTACAAGTCAAGGAAGGCCAAAGATTGCCAACCAACCTCCAGAAGCTGGGAGAGAGGCAGAAGTCAGACTCTTCCTTACAGCATCAGAAGGAACCAACCCTGCTCTTAGACCCTAGATCTTGGACTTGTAGCCTTCAGAACTGTGAGATAATATGTTTCTGTCTCAACTACATTTTTAGTTATATAAAGTACATTTCCTACTGACAGGGAGATGCTGAAAAGAGATGAGAAGCTCCCTTAACCGAATCCCTCGTTCAGGAAGATGGCTCAGGTGGTGATTTGGAACACTGCTCCTTTGTGGACCAGGCACGTGGCTCCTCAGTACTTTTGCAGCCCTGACGGAGCAGCTCGCCCTCGCCTCCTCTGACTTCCTTTTGATTTGAATCTGCAATAACCTAAAATACTTTATATACCTTTAAAGCAACTGGGATAATCTTTTCTAGAGGGAAAGAGGGAGAGTTGTGTAAAGTGTAGCATAGTTGCTTTTGGGCTAGGTCTGGCGTCATGGCCTTTGGGGAAATCGATGGCCTCTCATCTTGGCGAGGGCGCCGACAGACACCCAATGTTGGGGCATATGGACAACCCCAGAAGTCTCACACAGCAGCTGTTACATTGATTTCCAAGTCCAGAGACCTGAGCAATAACTGTAGTGACATTTTCCTGGCTGACTCTGACCTCTGAATCTCACTGATTAGTCTAACACACACTGTGAACATCAACCAGTTAGGACTCTAAGCCAAAACTCAAAAATTGCTTTAAAATGGCAGGAGATGTTTAAGACATAATTTGTGCGAGTTGGTCATTAACTTTCTCACTTCCCAATCCATGATTCTTTTTTATACTCTCCCTCTCAATTATTTTTCCCTGTTAGGCTGATGCTTCTGTAGTAGTTACCTCTAATCACTAAGATACTTCTGTAGGCAATCCATGCTCTGGATGTTACAAAGCAGTCAATATGGATGGGGGAATTACAAAAAAGTGGACTCTCTGTATATTAACTTTCCATCATTCTACTTATATTTCCCTTGTTTAAATAAAAACAATCTTTTTTAAAGGAAATATTGATCGGATTTGTATATTCAGAGGAGTAATTTAAAAATCCCCATGATGATAATTTATGCTCTATTATTCTAAGGTAACTCAAAGGCCCCAACACCTTAAGAATATCATGTACCAATTGAGGTTTTCAGATACAAATCTGGCTGTGAATCTTTGACTCTATTCCCTCACCGACAACAGTCAATCTCCCCCCTCATCAACATTTTATTTCCCACAGTACCTATTCCTTTTCCATCCTCCAAAGCCCTCAACTTTCATTTCCTTTCTAACAATTGCCATAAATACACATCTTTAAATTCAGTATGCTAGGATGAAGTCTGGCTCTCTTCAACAGAAACACAGCTATTGTCCTGTTTCTAAAGTTACCTGTCTCCCAAAACTCTGATGCTTCATCTGTTCCATCAACAAACATTTCTTAAACACGTAATGTGCTCATAGAACCTGACTAGATCTTAAGTGCAATACAGGAAAAGTGATTGGCTTGGCTTTTCTCTAGATTCTACCCTTCCACAAACAGTTATTAGCACTTTTCTGTCCTAACAACTTAGCTTTTTGGTTGTCATTTCTTCTCCTTCACCCTTTCCAGCATGCAGCTGCCTTTCCATTTTCATTTAATACACATATCCCTTTCTCTCACAAAACCATCTGGGCCAGGTACCTGCTGCATGCCTTGCATGGTTTGCTGCAGGAACTGCAATTGCTGGTCCTTGGTGAGGTTCTCTTCTGTTCGGAAAAGCTGTTCTTTTTCTTGTTTCAGCAGCTCCACCTCATTCCTGTAGGCATCCAGCTGCCAGCGGAGACTGTCATTCTCCTCTTTCAGAGCATAGGCCTGAGCAGCCAGAGCTGAAGGACAAACAGAATGAGTTCAAGTGAGTTACCTTCTTGCTTAGCTTGAGGAGGCCTTCTGTGGGAAGGGGAGTCTGCCACCCAAGTTCTTAATGTTTGTACCAGCTCAGAAATAAAAGCAGAATGCCTTACCCCGGGGCTGTCTGTTTTGTAGTCAGTATGCATCACTTTTATCTATTCTGTTTGTCCTGTCTTATGTATGAATGTTTCTTATGGGCACGTGATTAATTCCTCCCAAATCCTTGTCCCTTGACCTCTCCCTCAATGCTGGGCACCCTCACAGACATTGGTATGTGGTGCTAGGTGGTGACAACATTCAGAATTCCAGGCAACAATCATATCTGCTAAATATTGTCTTCCCCCTTTCTACAGGATTGCTTAGCTCCTTGGAGGGTTGCTTTCTTTCAAATAATCAGCAGTTCTACAGGTTGAGACATGCGGCAGCCTCCCAGGGGACAGAGGAATTTATATGCACACCATTCCTTCCTGCTCTACTGCTGGGACAAATTGCACAGATTGTTTTCCTCCAACTCCTATCAGAATGGGAACCTAGTTCCATCTGTTTCACCAACAGATTAAAACTCTTTTCCTCTACAAGGCTGAGTGGTTACTCTAATACCTCCCTGAGACTCCCAATTCTCCACATTTAGATTCAGACTTCATTCATATGTCCATCTTATTAAGAAACCAAGTCAGTTAACTCGGGGTCTCACACATCTCAAGGTTTCAGAAATAGCCGAAACCGAAAAAGAAAACAAATGGTACAAAACAAAGATTCAGGGTAGGGAATCCCTTTCCCTAGTTTCTATCTTACTACTTAGGGGGCTCTCTGAAAATCAACATAGCCTGCTGGGCACTCACAAAGTACTGGACCATGAGCTTTGTATGAACTCACTCCCTTCATAGCCCCATCAAGCCTGTGATGCCGGTGCTGGTCTTATCCCCATCTTTACAGATGAGAAAAATGTGGCACAGAGAAGTTACATAACTCATCCAATCCCACAAAGTAAGTAGCAGAAAGCCTTCACACCCAGGCTGCAGGCAGGCTCCAGAGTCTCTGCTCTTGATTACATCGGTCCATGTGTTCAGTTCTTACCAGGCTCTTCAAAACCAGTCTCACATTCCCCCACCAACTCTCCCACCAGTCTCCCTTTAATCTTCCCCCTCACAGAAAAGCCATTCCCCACTTGTGTAAGCAAGAGAAAAGTGAAAGAAAATTTGAAACACTTGTTACCAGAAACTTCAAACATGTAACTTCCAGTAGATAAGGGCACGGTGTGGAGCCCACTGCACACCAGGGCGTCAGTGCATGCACGTTTGCAGCCCCTGTTGCCCGTGTTAGAGGACCGAATCAAGGTCGCCTCCTGGGTGTTCTACCCGCACATTACAGTTCCATGGTGATAAAGCTTTACCGAGGTACTCTGAGACCATGGTGAATTCTCTCCTCAAATATCAAATGTCAAATTATGTTAATAATAGTTTTATAGTTGAGTGTTTTACAGTATTCCATCTTGCAAAATAATCTCTCTGTGGTACACACTGAACTACTAATCAAACAGAACATGCAATTACCCAGACATTTCCCTACCTCAAGTCAGTAGGGATCAATTACTTAACAGGCATTTACTGCATATTTACCTGTGCTCAGGTCTGTGTGGGCATCTCAGACCACAAAAAGAGGAGACAGAATACATCTGTTCTCTCAAAGAGCTTAAAATCTAGTAGAAACTGACACATTTAAAAAGAAACGATTGCTTTCAAAGGAAGAAAGGATAATGTGATGTCTGGAATACAGCAGGCACTCAATAAACGTTGGTTGAATGAATAAATGAATAAATGAGTCTAGATGCCTGACAAAAAAAAGTATCCTATAGGAGTTCAGAGAAGAGAAAGAAAAATTCAGACTGAAGGAATAAATGAGGGCTTTGGAAGATGAAAAGCCCAAGAACTTGGGAAGGATGTCTCTCAGTCAGGAGCCAGAGCATAAGCAAAAGCCCAGAGATGAAAATGAAAGGTAGAATACTTGGGGCAAGAAGGAGAGAAACTTGACCAAAAGCCAAGCGTTTGCCTGGCAGCAGTGAGAGAAAGGTGACCCACGTCAGGTGATGGGAGACGACGGGGAAGGTTAGGTTCAATGGAGCGGCCAATTGAGAACCACTGACAGTGCTTGGGGTGGTGGAAGGACATGATGAAATTGGGATTTAGGAACATTAGTTTGGCAGTGGTGCATGGAATGAACTGGAGGCTGAAGAGAATGAATAAAGGAGATTTTATTTGGTGTATGTGTGTGCAAAACCAAGGAGCAGCCACATTTATGGTTTTCAGAGACTTACTCATAAAATCAGAAATTATCCAGCATGTACCCCACGGCATGAGCCAGTGCTTTCTAACACTGTGCAGCCCAGCTTCAGATCTTGTCCACACCCTGAGATACCACTTCCTGACAGCTCCGTTTACCAAGCCAGAAGGAAATGGTTATGAGGAATCATTTGTGAGAGGGATGTTGTAATAGGGCAAAATCACAGAAAATGCAAATGATGAAAAAAGTGTTGGCACTACACAGGCACATTACTACATTTAGTAGCATTCAAAGACACTTAAGTCATTTCCTTAGGAAGCTCTATTTGGCCCTTTTTCAATTCAGAGTGGCATTTTTATTATCATAACTGATAGCAGGTGTTTGTGAAGAAATCGATTAGTATGCAGGGATGGAAATTACATTTTCCAAACGAATTGCATAGTCTGCAAGATATGCTGAAATCTGTATAGCAAAACGCAAGCAGCTATAAAGCATGTGCCAGCAGCATTATTTAAATAAATTATCTGAACATAAATACATACAGGAAAGTATACCATCCATTATTTTAGGGGATCTCTTACAAACCTATGGTATGGTGCTGCTGAGAGTTCTTATTCTTGGCTAAGCCAAGTGACCACAGTGCCTGCCAAGCAGGATATAATATTGTTTGCATTCCCGGAATAGGAATGTGATATCATCATATTAAAAAAAAACCTGTAACAGCTGTAATTCCCCCCACCAAAAAAAATAAAAAAAAATCAATACCAGAGCAAATCCCATCAACATTTTTATAATGGGGGCACATAACTGATTTACATTCTTGACTAAATGATTTCAAGCTTGATTTTTACAAAAAAAATTTCGTTACTCATGTGGCAGCAGGTAGTTATCTTCTAAAGGGTGAGAAATTGTATATTGACTCCACTTAGCTTCAGGCCACCTGTTTGTAAACATCACTCAGTGTCATACTGCAGCCCTGAATCCATTCCTCAGACAAGCCTGCCTGGAAGAGGCTATGTTATGTTTCTTGGGCCAGAGCTCTAACAGAAAAAAAATCCTAATAATTTCTGACTTAATCTAATTTCTCAGTGTATTAAAAATTCAGAAATTGGAAAGGGCAACTCTTTCATTTCTCTCTTTCTCTTTAGTTCTTTCTGGAATACCATACTAAATTAAAGAGTTTTGGAAAAATGTCATCAAGCTTCCATGATAAAATTTACCTTATGAGACTGTACAATGAATCCACTATCCAAATAAGCAGAAGGATTTAAAAAAAAGTACAGTGTGCACCTTGCAGTAGGAATTCCTAAGGAGTGCACCGAGTGCCAATAAATGGAATATCTAAGAGATACCCCATATGGATTACCAATTTCCGCTAATAAAAAAAGAATAGAATTAGGCTGGGCGCGGTGGTTCATGCCTGTAATCCCAGCACTTTGGGAGGCCAAGGCGGGTGGATCATGAGGTCAGGAGATCAAGACCATCCTGGTTAACATAGTGAAACCCCGACTCTACTAAAAATACAAAAAATTAGCTAGGTGTGGTGACGGGCACCTGCAGTCCCAGCTACTCGGGAGGCTGAGGCAGGAGAATGGCGTGAACCCAGGAGACGGAGGCTGCAGTGAGCCAAGATCGCACCACTGCACTCTAGCCTGGGCAACAGAGTGAGGCTCCATCTCAAAAAAAAAAAAAAAAAAAAAAAGAATTAGACACCTTAAATGTAAACCGGACTGAACGTGATTAAATCTTTTGTTGGTGATTTTAAAGGCACTGCTGAATCTAGTGGTGCCTCTAGATTACATCAATTAATTCACCAACCACCCATTTATGTATTTATTAAGAAAACATGGTGAGGATCTATAGCATTCACAAGAAGCTTAAGGCCAGCATAGTCATCCCTTTCTACTTACTCAGTACTTTAGAAAAATTCTGAATACTGGAATTTTCTGATTGGATCAAAAATGAAATAATAATATTGGAAAAATTTTGCTAGGCAAGATTGGTATACTTCAAAAACTTAGCACTAAAACTAAAAAACGACCAAAGTGACACTAGTGTATGAAAATCAATCCAAAGATTGAACTGCACTGCTGAAGAAAAGGCTTAAAGGTATTGCAGCATCTTGTTATATTCTTTACTAGATTCTATATAAACCATTATTCTTTACATTAATTATGGTCAAAGTGACCTCCTCTTCTGTCTCCTGTGTTTCCATGGGAACAGATAATGCCATGCTTAACTTCTTTAAGTAAATCATCTGGTGAAAGCCTTGAGATCTCTCCTACCAGCCTGAGCCAGCCTCAGAAAAATAATTAGCAATATATGAAAAATGTAAGTTATTTTGGGTTATGTCCCAGTAAGCTGACAGTCTGTTAATATCTTTTTCATGCTCAGGCAAGATGTAACTAAATAATAAAACATTTTAATATATTGTTTCTAACAATATCTGTGTTTCTCCAGAACTCTCAGTCTTTGTGTGTTTGGGGAACTCTGTGTTTAACATTCCCCCTCCACTTTGCCAGATGTCCTCCTGAGATGCTGGAAGGACACTGCTGAACTGTAGATTTCTTTCCCACATGCGAAGAAAGTTTTTTTCAAGAATTTCATTGGCTGCTACCAAGGGAGGCAGTTGTACCGATAGGCTCCTGAACACAGGAGGACGGAGGCAGGCTGGCCTGGCAAATGTCACCACAATATCTGTGTGCCTTCAACGGCTGCCTCCTCAGTCACGATCCTGCCTCCTGCTCCCCTGTGAAACGGAGCTGTAGTTATGGCCCTGAGACAGGGACTCTCTCCAGCTTCTATCTGCTTCTCTGCATTCTGAATCTTCTTGTGAGGTGCCTTGAGACCTTTAGATGCTGTTCTGTGGCTGAGACATTATCACACTGTGTACTCAAACTCATGCTTCTCTTTGTATACAGCAGTGTTGCTCCTGAGAGGTGACTGCCCAGAGGTTGCCATGGGAGCAGTTCTCATCAATGGAGTGTGAGGGGGAGTGGGGATGCCTTCTGCACATTCCCTCATTCTCTGCCTGCTGCTGGAATGAGCTTGGGTCTCTGAGTCACCATATGGAGGAAAGATGCCCACAGGCCCAGAATATCTGCCTTGGACTGTTGTGTGTCGAAAAAGTAACACTTTTTTTTTTTTTTGGTTAGGCCACTGAAAATTCGGGACTTCTTTATCTAGCAGCTGATGTTACTCTAGCCCAGTGTTCTCCAAACATTGGTATGCATTACAGGCTCCTGACGGGCATATTAAAACACACATTTCTGGGCCCTACCCTCAGAGTTTCCAGTTCAGTTTGTCTGGGAGGAAGCCCAAGAGTTAGCATTCTTCCAAGTCCCCAGGTGCTGCTGATGCTGCTGGTGCAGAGGCCACACTCTGAGAGCCACTGCTCAGACTGCTCCTCGTTCTATCCCGATTCCTAAGCTGGGGCTGTGGTTGGCTTGTTTGGAGAAATGCTTCTGAAAGAACCACATGCTTGGCTTGTCATTCTGGTTTTATTCCTAGATCTTCTTTTGTATGAGCCCCAGCTCCATGTTCTGCACCTGGGAAGGCAGCCCTGTTGCATCCCTGTGCCCAAGTCCCATGAGCTCAGCTTGCCCCGTGCCCTGGCTATCTTCTATGGAAGATTTAGGCAAAAGGTACAGTCACTATTCTGTTTTCCTCAAAGAATAGTAGCAGTAATGGGAATAGCAATAGTGGTAGTGACAGCTAATGGATTTTTATGTGCCAGGCACTGTGGTAAGCATATTATTTACACAGTATTCTTTCACCCTCATGAAAACACGATACAGTCAATATGATTATTATTTCTATTTTCCAGATGATGGAAATGAGTTTCTGGGAGACAGAGGTGGCTGGTTGGAGGTACAAAGTGTGGCTCTAGAACTGTATTCCTCGATGTATTGCCACCATGGTAGCTCAGCTCCACATAAGTGCTGCCCATCCCAGAGAAAGGAGTGAACCAGGGACCCTACTGTAGTGGCTAGTTTGCTCCTAACAGAAGTAAAACATTGAATTTCTGGCTCTATCTTGGGAGTGTTCTGCTGAAGAGAGAGACTCTGCTACAAAAGCAGAGAGGATGATCCTGTTTTAAAATAAACATGCATGTATTTTCTGCAGGACAAACTTGGGGATGATTTATGGAGAAGTTAAACGCACCCTTCAGGAAAACTTGAGGCCTGGCTCGAACCACTTAGGGATCCTACTTTCTTCCCTGTGTCTCTCTTCTCTCAAACGGCCACAGTGATACCCACTAATCCCAGAGCTCAAGAGCCTGAGTTCCAAATAATGCTTTATTGAGAGAGTTTTGTCCACAGACCCATGCTGATCTCAGGATTCCAAAGATCCAGTTTGAGACTATTCACCCCATCCATCTAAACTTACCTATGTTTGATTTTTAAAGTGTCTGTGCCTTCAGTTAGAATAAAGGTGACAGAAACTCCTCTCCTGTTGTGTTAACCTCCCATGAACTCTGTCCCCTGAGTCTACTTTGCTTGGGCTAATTAAGGCCAAAGACAAGGACCAGTACTATGCTCAGAAGACCAATAGAGGCTTGGGGTCCCTCATTGTTGATGGCCTCATTCTCGATGGCTGCTGTTGCCATCAGTGCCTCCCAGTGGCCAGGCACAGAGCTGGAAAGTATCCTGGGATGACATCTGCCAACAGCCAGTCTCCTGCTAGAGAGCCTCTTATGGTACCAAGAAAGTACAACTGATCTGCTTTTCAATAATACCTGAGTCACCACTGAAACAGTAGTCTTCCTCAAATTGCTCACGGAAATTTCTTCTGCTACATTTTTGCAGGATTATTATTATTACAACTTAGCATTGACATAACATTTCATATGTGCAGTGTGTATTCGACTCTGCATATTAGCTATTATTAGGGAAAGCTAAACAGAAGCACAATGCAGTGTCTATTTTCATCTTTGTGTGAGGCCAGTGGAGTAAGGATAATTTGGAGAATACAGGTAAGCTAGATCCTGTTATTATGATGGCTTAAATGTGAGTCTGGAGGCACAACGGGCAGCAGGTGGCTCAGGAAAAAAAATTCTCTGCTCCTTCCTCCCTAGAACTCTTCCTGAGGAAGTAGTCTGCACCAGCAGCAAAACTAGGAGTTGCTGCTGGGCTACTGCCACTATGGAGAATTCACATCATGCCTTATCACTTTTCCATTTACATTATTATCCTCTGATCCATCCAAAACCATCCCCATTTTCCTCAGAGGAAAATAAGCAAAGGAAAGAGACATGTTCACTTCTTGCAAAAGTAGGATAAGTCTGTCATTTAAAACGCTGTTGAAGGATGCTCTGTCAGGTGAGGATGCCTTTAGAGACCTCCGGGAAACACATCAGAAGTGAATGCTGTAAGCATGAGCTGAGCCCCCTACTCTAGGCCAAGCCAGGGACAGGGTGGGGAAGCAAGGCTCTGAGCCCCTGCCCAGCCTGGCCTCAGCAGCTCCCAGCCCAGCCGCAGGGAGAGCCACAGATATGGAACCCGGTAGAAGCCGGTTAGAAGGGCTCCAGGAGAGGCCATCCTCACACTGTGTAGTGGGAGTCAAATGAGGGAGAGAAGACTTCTGGCTGGAACTTAAGAGCCGGAGGAGGCTCTTTCTGGAAGGCAGCGGTTGAGCTCACACATTGAAAAGCTGAAGGGAAGCAGAGTGGGACTGCTGCACAGTGGACACCACTTTACCAAAAGATTCAGCGATCTCCAGGAGGAGGTGCCACGGCTATGGAGGAGAGGAGAGCAGGCTGCTTCCTACTGAGCCCCAAGGCCAGGCAGGAGCATCTCAGGAGGGGGCATTTTCCCCCACTCTTCCTTTTCTTTTAATTAGATTTTAGTTTTCTTTGTCACTTTCAGTCTCTATTTTGATTTCCAAGATTATAGGGCCATTTTTAAAAAATCCTCTAAAGGTTTTAAAGATTCTTTTTAAGGAAAGTCAGACTTAGCTAAGCCAAGCTAGATCATAAAATGACACTGGCCTTCAGGAATTGTAGCCCCTCCCCTGCAGACAGTGCACCTCCCTTGGGTGTAGTACTCCACCATGGGCTCAGCCCTGTATGACTTCATCCTAACTAGTAGTTGGTCTTGTCCAAAGAGAGAAACTTTAAACAGCAATCCTTCCCTCCAAAACAACTCCTCTGATTTTCTCACCAGTCTGCAGTATAAAAGCAGTGACCTCTTTTTCCTCCCATCTTAGAAATGTCCTTCCTTTTAACAAGTGGTCACTTCTAATTTTCATCAAGAAACTTTCCCCTTAAGAAGTGATATTTCCCTTCTCCTGCTCTACCCCCTACACAGAAACGCACGCACGCGCACACACAGAGTTATATTAATATTTGAACTGGTGCTCCTACCATGTAAAACACATCCACGCTACGAAATGTGAAATGACGGCCAGCCCAAACCTAAGGTGTCTTCTTAGTTCTATGCATTGCTCTTTGCAAGGAGTAGCATCTTTTTTTGTAAGGCTTTTATTTTATAACGCCAAATACTTGTGATAACGAGTTGAACAGAACACTTTTTTCGAAAGTTACTTCCGCCTTAGGTAAACCCTAACTATCCAGACTACTAACTGGGCACCAAGACTTCACTTTTATGCTTGGGCAATGACTGTGCTTCGGCTGTCTCTGAGCCTCCTCCCCCCCACGGTTCTCATTACCAACATTGACACTGACTTAGGAATACTTACTTGCGTCTGGCAATAGGACAAAAAGTATCTGCATCCTCTCTAAATGTATAACCAAGGTAGGAGGACCCAGTGTGAACAGCTAGCTGGCATCTTGAGGTATCTGTACCACTTTGGTATCTCTTAAATGAGAAACCATGGACTCATCCCAGATGTTATGAATCTGAGATTCTGGAATGAGGCCAGGGATGTGCCTTTCAGCAAGTTTCTAGGGTGATTCTGATGCATGCCAACATTTTAGATCCACTTCCCTGGCCTTTAGGGACCAGCTCCCCACTTTCTAATGCTTTCTTCATGACTTTCTTCTAGTCTTAGATTTCTTTCATTAGTTTTCATACTTGCTTTCTTTCAGCCTTTTCCAATAGCTGAAAGGACCTTCTCTCCTGCTTTTACAACCAGCATAGCCCTCTGGGCTTCTCTGCCTCTGCCATGTCTTCTCACATTCCATTAACTTATCAGCCTGCTCCTTGCTGAATGCTTCCGCCTGACTCTCCTGGAATGACACTGTCTGTGACTGAATGCTTTCATAAATCCTACAGGCAGTGTCTCCAAAACACATTGTTCTCATCCGCTCGATGTTGTTGTGCATTACTTTTCTTTGCAGCCATACGTCTGGAGAAAGTTTCTGCTATGGCATGTTTGTGGCTTGCACCCAGGAGAGGCCGGGCTGAGCCTCTGGAACTAATTGCCCTTGACCGGGCCCCGGGATCAGCCTTTTCACTGTGGGATATGAGGCTGCTCCTCCGTACACGTGCTTACCACACCAGTCTCTAGCTTCGCAGAGGCTTTTCTCCTTGGCAAGGGGCCAGGCATGCCTGCTTCCCTCTCTCACTGCTGATGGATGAGCAAACAGTTCCTGTCTATTCTCCTAGAGGTAGAGAAAGGCAGGGCCTCTGTCCTTGGCTTGCATCACCACTCACATCAGGCTGCCCTCCTCCCCAGCCCTCCCTTTTCAAGCCGCCCTTTGTTCCAGTGAGCCAGAGGATACTCCAAATGCGCCCGACACAGACCTGTGAGGGGACTTCTCCACCTGGGTCTTGCCTGCTCCGCTTAAACTACCTCCCTCTCACTTCTCCTTTCTTTGCTCCTTTATCATTGCCTATGTCAGTCACTTCCTGTCCACTACAGATTTTTATCCTTTACTCCATTTTTGTTTTCTTCTCATTCCCACATTACCTTACCTCAACCCGTCTTGTCCTTCTTTCCCACCTAATAGGTGGGGAAAGAGGTAACCTTTCTCACATCCCCACAAAAAAACAGTTTTTGCTTTGTCCATTAAAATGATTTGTTTTGCATTTCTGGTGAGTATGATTTTCCAGGTAGCAATGCTTTATTCTTACCAGTGCCTCCTTAAAAAGCCTCTGCAAGTGCTGAGGTGCCAGTTAAGCACTATCTGACAGCCATCATCCTCACATTACAGGCCAGTGGTTTTCAATCCTTTGTGCAGTAGAGTCACCTGGGGACTGTTTTAATAACACAGATGCCTGGGTATTAACCCTCGGCCGTTGGTATGTGTATAAAGTTGCCCAGCTGATTCTCATGTGCAGACGGGGCCGTGAACCACACATCCACACCTTCTGCTCTACACCAGTATCAACGCTCCACATTGCCACAGTGCCTGGTATTTGCAAGATACCACAGAATCCCTTAATTGTTTATTTCTCACAGCCTTATTGCGGAACTCCCAGGATGAGCCTCATGTCATTGCTGAGAAAGCTAAGGCTTAGAGAAGGGACATTATTTGCCAAGCTATGCCAGAAATAGAACCAAGGTACCTCGAGGGCCCTCTGACCTCATCTGCTCAAAGTTATTTTTTATTTTTAAAATTTTTATTTTTTAGACAGAGTCTCGCTGTCACCTAGGCTGAAGTGCAGTGGTGTGACCTTGGCTCACTGCAACCTCTGCCTCCCAGGCTTACACGATTCTCCTGCCTCAGCCTCTCGTGTAGCTGGGATTACAGGTGTGTGCCACCACACCTCGCTGATTTTTGTATTTTTAGTAGAGACGGGGTTTCACCATGTTGGCCAGGCTGGTCTGGAACTCTCGACCTCAAGTGATCCGCCCACCTCAGTCTCCCAAAGTGCTGGGATTACAGGTGTGAGTCACTGCACCCAGCCTCAAAGTTACTTGTTTACTGTATCAGTGACTCTAAACTCCCCCTGCCAACAACACTGGTTCTCACTCATAGAGGTCCCTTTCTCAGAGCCATTCTAACGCTTGACCACCCAGATGAGCCTCTCTTCCAAAGAGAGTATCATAGTGAGCTTGGCAGTGCTCAGTCAGGCCCGATAGTGGGGAGGAAATGCAGAAGAAAGCCAAGAACTTATTTTCGGAATTCTCAATATTTCAGTGATTCAGATGGCTTCAGTTCACATTCTTCAACTGGACACATCATCACTTCTTTTTATCCCCAGAGTCTGAGTGCTACAAAATCTTGCTTCGACAAACTCAGCATTAGTCTTCTTGGAGTCCTTGGGCAGGGGAAATGCATGTATTTTATAAAGTGTCTGGATGGATAAATTACAGCAATTTTTCCCTGGGAGAGAGTTGTTTAGACATTTAAACCCTCTATATATTGAGCATGATAACCTTTCTCACATCCCCACAAAAAACCAGTTTTTGCTTTGTTCATTAAAATGATTTGTTTTGCATTTCTTTTTTTTTTTTTTTGAGGCGGAGTCTCGCTCTGTTGCCCAGGCTGGAGTGCAGTGGCCGGATCTCAGCTCACTGCAAGCTCCGCCTCCCGGGTTCCCGCCATTCTCCTGCCTCAGCCTCCCGAGTAGCTGGGACTACAGGCGCCCGCCACCTCGCCCGGCTAGATTTTTGTATTTTTTAGTAGAGACGGGGTTTCACCGTATTAGCCAGGATGGTCTCGATCTCCTGACCTCGTGATCCCCCGTCTCGGCCTCCCAAAGTGCTGGGATTACAGGCTTGAGCCACCGCGCCTGGCCTGTTTTGCATTTCTAATGAGTATAATTTTTCAGGTAGCCATGTTTTATTCTTACCGGAGTCTCCTTAAAAAGACTCTGCAAGTGCTGAGGCTCCAGTTAAGCACTATTAATCAAACACTAAATGCTTTTTAAACAGCTCTACCTTTTTTTCTAATTGAGAAACAGAGCTGTTTGGGCAAGTTTACGAGGTGACCTTGATTGAATTAAAGAGGTCAGCGATGGAACAGACCTCAAACCCATATTCAATGATTTTTTAAAAAATGACTTCCTTCCAATTAAGCAGAAATTAGCATAAAATATTTTGTTTCTGAAAGGTTAAAAGAATTCCTCTGAGAAGGCAGCTCTCTTGTTACTAGCTTTTTATTGAACATGAGAGGGAAGGGACTATGGATCATTTCATAGAAAGTGCTTTGTTAACATGACACTGATGATCGAGCATCACTTACAATATTCCTTAGGAGCCTAAGTGTTACTTAGAAGGGTCAAAAAGTCCATTGTAAATTTTATTTCCTATTTCAAAGTTCAAGAACCCAATGACTTTCAATTACTAAGAAAGAAAGGAAGAAAGAGAAAATTAAATCAAGATATAGTTTATCATTTGCAAAAATTGCAACCTAGTTCTACAGAAAAAAGCTTCAACTGTTACCTATTTCTTTACACATCTTCCTCTTAGCCCCATCCTTCTCCTTGCCGTAGTCCCCCATGTTTTAATGACCTGAAACAACATCACATTCTTCCTGCCAAAAAAGAGTAACATACAGAGTGTCTGATATATAATGATGGAAGCAGAATTCCACAGAGGGGAAGGGGCACCACACACAGATGATACTTTGGGGACTACTGGGTGTGTCTGAGGCACAGTCACCCTGAGAGACACACATGACATAACATAGTCCTCTGCATCCCACTTATCTACCCCTGCCAACCTCAGAGAGTTGAGGGGACATGGATTAAATAGAGAAGAGAGGTATAAGTGTGCTAGAGAAAGACAAGGTGCTCTGAAGCCAGATACCAGCTATGAGGCTTGGGGCAAGAAACTAAACCTCCAAGAGACCTCAGGGTCCTCATCCAAAAAAAGTAGTCAGTACTCTGAGGATTAAATAGGTGATAGGTTTTTTTTTTCTTTAAAATGAAAAAAATATCCCCCAACAGATTAAAAATTAGTTCTTCCTAGTTTTAATTTCCTATCCATTCATTTAACAAAATCTTGCCCCCCTACCATGTACAATGTCGTGGGCTGGGCATTCTTTATGTTAAAGTTTATGCTCTCACACTTCTTTATGTTAGAGTTTATCTACTAGTTTTGGCTATGACTTCGGAGGGCACAGTGGGCAGAGACTGTGAGGACCCATGATCTGACACTATTCCAGGAAAAGCAGAACTGATGTTATGCTATGAGGATTTTTCAGAGGAGATAAGTAACCCTCTCACATCCAAGTCTGATTCTCAGTCTTTTAAGGCTTTGTTAGCTATTCTTTCCCCTTAATCTGGCACTGTAAAGAAGACAAAGGACTGTAATAAAGGACTGTAAACTAGTTCAACCATTGTGGAAGACAGTGTGGCGATTTCTCAAGGATCTAGAACTAGAAATACCATTTGACCCAGCCATCCCATTACTGGGGATATACCCGAAGGATTATAAATCACGCTGCATAAAGACACACGCACATGTATGTTTATGGCGGCACTGTTCACAATAGCAAAGACTTGGAACCGACCCAAATGTCCATCAATGATAGACTGGATTAAGAAAATGTGGCACATATACATCATGGAATACTATGCAGCCATTAAAAAGGATGAGTTCATGTCCTTTGTAGGGACATGGATGAAGCTGGAAACCATCATTCTCAGCAAACTATCACAAGGACAGAAAACCAAACACTGCATGTTCTCACTCATAGGTGAGAATTGAACAATGAGAACACTTGGACACAGGAAGGGGAACATCACACACTGGGGCCTGTCGTGGGGTGGGGGGAGCGGGGAGGGATAGCATTAGGCAATATACCTAATGTAAATGACGAGTTAATGGGCGCAGCACACCAACATGGCACATGTATACGTATGTAACAAACCTGCATGTTGTGCACATGTACCCTAGAACTTAAAGTATTAAAAAAAAAAGAAGACAAAGGATATGCTCCCACACACATTGTGAGAATTTACTGAATATTTGTTGTTTTAATTTTATCACTGCTTTGTATTATGACATTGTTTAAGACAATTTGTGGAGGCAAAGAACTGAGGGTAGAGAAATGGATGGCTTTAGGATGCTCAGTAGAAAAACTGCACTAGAAAAGTCTAGTTTTGCAGATGCAGACATTTCATAAACAACTGACTGGTAAATCACTATAAGAAAAATAAAATCTCTCATCCTGCATCCAAAAGATTTGCCAAATACATGTTGTAGATAAAGTTGTGCCTGAAAACTTGTAATTACAAAAAAAATCACAAGTATCCAATATAAACTTGTGGTATTTATTCAGCAGCTCAACTGATCATTATTTGGAGGTACCAAAATTCATTTTTCTCATTAATTTAGGACATTGGGGGAAGGGAGAAGACATATTACTTCCAAAAATCTCTTCCAAATCAGAATTTCCCTGAGTCTGTGAATCTCAAGAAGATTGATATTACTGTAGATGCTGTCCCTCAGACTCTTATTTTTAAGTTATATTGAGAAGTACATCTCATAAAGAAAAGCCTCGGGAGCAGAGAAATAGGGAGAGGCACTTCAATAAGTCTTGAAATTAGATGGTGAGTCAATAAACTGGTGATCCTCAGGTAGGCTCTCCTACACCCTGAGGGTGCAAAGAAAACATGGGATGAGATGGGAAATCAAAGGGCTGATATTGTAGCTCAGATCATTTCAGATCAACCATCAAGCATGTGCCTCAGGTTTGAGAAATGTCTTCATTTTTCTCTTTATCTTTTTGGGGACTTGCTAAATGGAAGACATGGGTTGTGACAGTGTGTATGGTTACCAAAGGAAACAGATAACACGGCAATGAACATTCCCTATGCACTTCACCTCTTCAAGGCATTTCCTTTTCTTCTTTTTCTTGTCTAAAGCCATACAGCGGACTCTGCTTTCAGGAAACAAATGTCACTCAATTAGGAAACGGGTGGTACCAGTTTCCTGAATAGTTTTTAAGGGCAGCATTTCTGTTGGGCTTATAAAGAGTTTGCTGGGTATGTTGCCTATGTTGAAGCAAATCTCTTTCTAGTTAGTGGGGAAAAAAAACAAAAACAAACAAAAACCAGTTGGGAAGACCAAGCAGAAGCCCCAGTTGGCTTTGTGTGGATGAATATTTTAAGGTAATAAGCATCTCCAGGCTACCTTTGCCTCCAGAAGGCATTATGGCACCACGTACCCTGCAGGCACTCAAAATCCTTGGTTGATTTTATTTGGTTACTGACTCGTATGATGTCACTGAAGGCATTTGAAAGAGATTCTGGAGTCCTTTTCCCATAAAATTCAGTAGTGCCATAAAAGGATCATTAACCTCTAAAGCAGAAAGCTAGTGTTGAGCTCTAGACTTTCCACTTACAATCTTGGATAAATAACATAACTTCTCGTCATTGCTAATCTCTCTGTGGGTAAGAACTCAACATTTCTGCCTGGTTTAGAACTTGAATTATTTCTTGGATCCATTATTTAATATTTATACCAATATGACTAGCTCTTAGAATAGGAAATTGTAAGATTATGTGGTCTGATAAGGTAAACATACTATGGTGAGTTAAATGTGGAAATTCCCTAATTTAAAGCAAAAGAAGGCAATTCAATAAACTATCATTATCTGATACTAGTTACTATTCCTTACTATTCTTGACTTTCCAGAATGACTGGAAGTGTCTAGGTAGTATTCCTCAACAAACATGGATTTTTTCATAGATTCTCCTAGGTAATTTATAAATTAGCATTTATTGTAGTTTTAATTATTTAAATAATATGTGCATCTATTGAGGACATTTTTGAAATGCACAGAAAAAAAACCAAAAGTCACCTGTAATTATACCATTTGGTGATAATCAGTCTGAATATTTTGACCTATATCCTCACATATTTTCCCCAACATAAACTGTGAATATAACACATACACACACAAATGGAATTATCCATGCTGGTTTGTAACTTCTTTTATCACTTCACAATATATTAAGAACCTTCTCTCATTCTATTATATAGTCTAAACCATGGTTTCTTTCAAGACTGCTCATGGATATACCATTAATTAACCAATAAATACTCTAGTGTTCAATGTTTAGATGTTTCTAAACTAATTCTGAGAACTGAAAATTTAGGTAACTTCTTCGAGCTGCAATGACCAGCATGCCCCAAATAGAAAGTAAGGGCCTTTGGGACACAGCAGCTCTAGAACTTAAAGGGGGCTCATTAAAGATGCTGCAACGCCCTGCCAGAAATGCTACAATTAATAGACTCTGTCTTGCAACTTTCACTCCAGAAATGTTTCTTCCTACTTCTCTGCTAGTGACAGGAGTCTAAAATAAAATTTTCTTTCTCTAGCCACTTCCTAGAAGGCTTCACACATTGTGTCCTGGAACTGGGGAGAAGAGCTGCTGAGCTCTTGCTCCCTCTTTGATATCAAGAGCATTCAGTCAAGTGAAAGAGAAGGGTACTCTAAGCCATTTAGATGTGGGAGAGCTTAGTACAATAATAATTTCCTTCAAACTTCAATTTCCAGGACTTCTAAGTATCATATAATGGCAAGTGGAATTTCCAAGAAAGGGAAGGAAGTACTTACTTTTTAAATTAGTTATGTGGCTCTTAACTACCTATGGTTAACTAGAATTCTACAAGACATCATCCTGTCTTCATTTTCTGTGTTCATGCAGTATACCTACCATCTTCAAGTCTTTGATTAACGAAGCTTATATGCAACAGCGTTAGGAGGCAAGCTATAATAGCTTTCTGTACCTACTGTGTTTTGATGAACAGTATAAAAGCAGAGGAGAATTAGGACAATGATGTTCATAAACAGCACATCACTGTGCTAAGAGGCTGGTAACAGTGTGTGTTTTAATATGGCCTAGTATTGATTCTTTTGGCCAGTGTCCTACTGTTAACAATGCTACAGTCACACTTTAAGATTTCAGATGGAGAGGTAGAGAAGAAAATCAATAGATACTATTTTTCCACTACTAACTGGCCTACATATCTATAGCTTCTCTGCCATAATCACATTCAAGGGACCTAAAAAATGCCTTTGGAAGGTCTGGCCCAGTTACCACGCTTTTAATAACCTCAGGAATCTACTCTGACCACCTCAAAGATTTTAGCTTCAACTCTCAAAGGTCCACAGGGAAGAGCCTATGATCCAGGAAGAATACAAATTTATTTGTTCTCTATTTTCTGTTTCGTTAATATATAAAAAGAAAACTTTAAAAAAAAGCCTCACTTGTTACACAAGGACTCTTGTCTGAAACCAAAATCATGTAGAATTTTACTACTGAGCTTTAAAAAAAATACACGGAAAAATACTTATATAGCTAACTGTGAAAAGAAAAAAATTAGAAGCCAAAACATTCTTCTGTAATATTATAACAGAATTTTGTTTTCTTCTTTATGCATTATTCTTAGTTGTTAGGTTTTCAAAAATGACCAGGTATTATTTTTATTCAGAAAACAACTTTTATTTTTTAAAATGTGACATGCTGCTAGAGCACAATGAGGTGAGCTACTGAATGTTTTCTACAAGCATCTGCTGGAATTACAGGTGAGCATTTGACAACATTCATTGATGTTGTAAAGGATAATCCCTTTTTCATAATCAGAGATTTTGCGTATTGCTTATAAATGAAAATGGAAAATCAGGAATAAATTCTACTGAAGAATTCTCTCCTGTATTTAGGAAAGAACAACAACAACAAAAAAAGCTTACAAACTTGCCCAGATTCTGTCATCTAAACTCCTTCAAAAAATATTCTGATTTTTTCTAGAAGTTGTGCAAACCGCACTTAAATTCCAACAACACTGTGTTAATTTTGCTCAAATGCAAGCTGAAAACATATTTTAACATCCTGTCAGAATGAGATACTAAGAGTGTCGATAAAATGACACTAAAATAAATGTAAATTTAGATTGCTGTTACAAGTGGCTGCTTGGCTCTGGGAAGACGTTAGGTTGCTATAGTATTTTCCATAGCAACTTTGCATCTTATTACATAAATATTCCCTCAGTGTCCTTAAAACCTGCTACAGAAACAGGATTAAATCCACTCTCCTATGTAATGATCCTGCATCAAACCTTACCAGAATGAAATGCCCAGAAAACATAATAATGTGAAATCTAGATAATGGTGTTCCTGGCAGTCAGTAAGCATCAGGGTACTTTGGGCTGCACACAGGTGGCAGTGCGGTGACCCTGTACCGCTCCCTGGCCATGTGTCTTAACTTTTCCCAGGGCAAGACCTCGGTGGCTCTCCCTTTCTGAAGACTGGTTGCTAATGTCCTCATTCTTCTCCTCTGCCTGCCAACTGCCCTTCAGCCCAAGCCCTCCACCAGGCTCAAGGGACTCATGGCGCTAAGCAAGAAGCCAGGGCCCGACAGGAGCTGGGAACATGGTGGGCTGCCACACAGGAAACCTTGTGGAGACCCCACCCAGGTCTAAGCTAGGATCAAACAGGTATGGATTGTTTAAGAACTTCAGCTAGGCCTCAACTGAGTTTCACGGAGGTGTGGCACAGTTGAGTAGTTAAGAGTATTAGGGAAAGCCTTTGGTCCTGTGGACACCAATGTCAGCAACACAGATTAATCTTACATAAAATACCAGATTATTGGAAAGTTTGTGCATATATGAGAGAGATGTCAAGAATCATGGCATTGATAGGTGCTACATAAAAATAGGATTATAAAGGGGCTTAGCTTAAAGACAGTTTAGGCTCCAAGTGTGAATTTACAAAACAAACAGTCTGGTTGGGCAGAAGGAGTGCTTCTATTGAAATGGAATCTTCTGCGACAGGATCAATTTAAATAGCATCTGTTTTCTTGCATTTAAAAGGTGAAGCAATTTACAAAAAAAAAGACTACACTTTTCAGAAGCATGTCCATTATGGAAAGGGAATTGTAACTGCACACAAAATTAGGGAACTTAAAAACCCACCCAAAATAAACATTTATTTGAATTCCTTGGGTAAGATTAGCAAGATTAAAAAAAAAAAAAAAAAAAAAAAAGAAAGAAACAGGAAAGCCTTGGCTCCTTTGCAAATGAAACTCTGTTTAGAGTTTAGGAAGAAAGCAGGCTACTCAGCCCACCTTGCAAGATTTCTTTTATCCTCTTTAAGCCACATTAGTTCTGATTCATCACATCTCCTTGTTTGGCCCCCTTGGGTTCCCAGAAGAGAAAGTGCTTGTCTTTAATTCAGCGGTCACTGATGGACACACCCCACTGGTCTATTTCTCTTTCAGGAGATGGTGCCCTGGGCTGTCATTACATGTGAAAACAGCTTATCCTTCTATGCTTCCACTCAGCACAGACACCCCTGCCCTTGGCATCTGCAGGTGCCCGGAGCTTGGATCCTGGCATGTGGCCTCAGACTGAGCCATCTCACTTTCAGTGTCTGAATTCTCTGGTCCTTCTGCCAAGTTCTGAGCCAGTCTCGGATGAGCCTACTTTTGGTTACATTCAGTGCTTCCTAAAAGGAAGTTTCTACCAGTGAGAATGATGGAGCCCCTTGCAGTGGGCCCCTTCAGTCAGCTGCTGCACCCTGGTCTGGTATTTAGTAACCCTCTCCTTCTTCTGTGCGTGGCTGGTGACGGGGTAGCAGTGAGACTCTTCTTAAGCTTGTGCCTGATTATAATCTTCCTGATGGGCATTTTTAAGGATCTTTCAGAAGCACTATCACACACAAAATACTTAATCAGAAAAAATAGGTTGTCCTGCTATTCAAAGAAATCAATGGGATGGTCAGAGAGTCCTATTATTATTATTACTTATTTTTTTAACATAAAGCTTCCAGCTACATATATAACTATTCAGATAAGCTGATACTGCTAGTTCCAACCGAACCTAATTATGAGTTCCTAATTTGATTTAGTGGCTGAAAGATTTGGAAAGTCCTTGTCTGAATTCTTAGTGAAATTAAAAAAAAAGTTCCTTTGTACCTATGTTATGGTGAATTTTCATGAAAAATTGACATCTCATAAAACTTCATAATTAAGAGTGTCTGCTCCTATAAAGAGCTCAGAGTTTAAATCAAATGTAGTTAAAATCCAAAAACATTTGTTTGTGTATTATGGAAAGGAATAATGATTGTCTACTGAGCAAGGGATTTTTTAGTTTCACTCTTCTAAAATTTGTGTTCAAAGTATACTCATCAAATATTGGGTGAGGTATACACACTATGTAGTGATGTTCATTTTGGTTTATAATAAATTTAATTTATTGGCTTTAGGACATCTCTAATATTTTTAACTTAAAACACTTTTTATAAATGAGTCTTACACCCTAGAGGACAGGGTACCCTGTATCTAACTAACTCTGTGTCCCCTGGGTCCACAGCATCTTGAGCATACAAAATGTAGATAGTCAAAACAATGCCAGGTTACAGCTCTCGGGGCCATAGCCTGTTTGCCATGTGACACTGAATTGTGTACATATAAAGTTCTGAACATTTTGTTTGAACATGCCTCTTTAATACTTGCCATTTCGATTTAATTAGAGCAAATATTCTCAGGGTTATCATCTTCCTATCAACTTCTGGGATAAAGGCATCAAAAATATTAAGATCAGAAGAAGGGGAACATGAAGTGACGTCCATAGACTTTTACTGATTACGTACTTGGGGAAAGGCCCAGTGCCAGGTGTTGGAGGATGACTAAGATTACAAGCAGAGTTAACATTTACTGAGTACTTACTAGATGATCAACACTGTAAGTGAAGTCAGAAGTACCTTACATGCATTGACTCATTAACTCTCACAATACTAAAATGTATCGGGTTTTGCTATCGGAGGCCTTACAGTCTAGGATAGCCTTCCTCTTTCCTTTCTCCTTTTTATTTCCTGTGAACACTATCCTGCCCCACAGAGTCAACCTGGAGGGAGAGAGGGAGGAAGGGAGTGGAAAAGGGTAAGGGAGAAGGAGAGAGGGAAAGAGAGGGAGGGAGGAAGAGAGAGAGAGAGAGAGAAAAAGGAAGAACAGATTTGGATTTTAAAGTCTGGCTTCATTTCAGTAGAAGGCAGACTAAACAACAATAAATTTGAATTTTTATCAAAAATTATCTTCACAGGCTTCAGAGCAGGATGCCGATCTTCTTGAATGAATGCTTCAATAAACCTGTCATCATTTTAAAATTTATTAGCAAAATTCATTTTCATTTTTAAAAGCATCTTAGTTTTGCTCCAGTGAACTCCTTTTCCCCTTTAAGATTCAACTGATGAAGAAGAGTGAACACCCCACCCCAGAATTCTATTGTAGGTACTGAAGAATTATAGCCAAAAATATACTGCAAATTATTATATATGGTAAAAAGCAAAAGTACAATGAAATATTCTTCATAACCAAAAAGCAGAGATACATTGAAACAATCTGATTATTTTTTAAAAAGTAAACCCAAGGTATCATATAAGTCCTTCCACAATAAATTGTGACTTTTCTAAAAACCAAGCAAGTCAATTCTTTCCACCTCCTCCCTGTTCCCCCAGATAAAACCCATTACAGGGTACTTTTTGTCTTAGTATGGGGACGACAAGCAAAGCTGGCCCTGGGGGACCAGAGACAGAGCACCCTGCAGTGGGTGCAGCCTCAGCACCTCCTCCTGGCACAGGCAGGTGACAACTGAAGGATATTCTCTTCTGGAATTTCCAAGAATTCCTGGGTCAGCTACTACCCAGGAGGTCTGAGGCAAAAAAACCCACTGTTTGAGCAGAGAGGAAATAGGCAGGGGATTCCTTAAAGGATGGAGGATTTTACTTCCACTCCAGGATTGGCAATTCCCCTGTTAGTGAATTAGAGTGCTACATTTTGAGAGGGCTGCTCCTATGTAGGTGACTGGCAGATGCAAATGTGTACCTAAAAACAAGTGATGTGTCCCCTAAGAAGATACCGCTGGAAGGTGTTTCCCTCGGGCAACGGCCTCCATCCTCCCCTCTTCAAGCAACAGTTAGCAGGGATTTGTCTGAGGTTTGAACAAAGACCAGATGGGAATTCTTGCTGTCAGGCTGTGTCCTCAAATATGCAGGGCTGAAAGCAAAACAACTGCCTGCCTTTGGGCCAGATCTTCAGGGCCCCATGGAATGAAAAAGGTTAGTTGCCTTCCTTTCCCTTTAATCAGTCCTGTGCTTTCTTCAGAAACCACATGCCACATTCTCTGGTCCATCTCATTTTGAAAAGTATGAAAAGACTTTGAACTCCTCGGGGCCTGGCATTTGAACTCCGGTTCTTTCATCTCTTCCCTCAGAACCTGGTATACAACATGCCCTGCACTTTGCTCATTAATTCTGCTGACCAAGTAACAAGACTGGTGAAAGTTTTTTAAAAGTTCAGGCTCTACTTCACGCCCTCATCAGATGCCTGGGGAATAAACCGAGAGAGGTGTCAGGGGATCACATCTCCGTTGATGCTTCTGCAGCGGAGGCCGGGCCCTGATCCTATAGGCATATATGTGCTGCAAGACCTCCTCAGTGAGCATACAGTTCATTATTCTGGTCCTATCCTAAGTAGACTATGAAATTATACACAATTCTTACTTGGGAAATTGACAAGTTATTTGAAAAGAAACATCACCAAAAGAAACAAACAAAAAAGCCACAGGTTCAAATGAGAATTTCTGACTGACGCAATTCTTTTCTCCTACACCTACCTTGTCAGGACATTAAGAATCCAAGTTTCATGTCAACTTGCCCCTCATCCAGAAGCTTCACAAAGGACGAAAAGTGCTTTTGATAGAAAGAATTTATTTCTTTATTTGAAGATCTTGTTGAACTTAAGAAATTCACACAAATCCTTGCTCTCTTGTTTTGCTACGTGAAGGTATGTAGAAGAGAAATCCTGTGAGGAAGGTGGTCTCCTCAAATAGACAAACCTGAGAGTAAAGCAGTCCTGAGGAATCTGCTCTGGGTTTAGTAGGAGACATATGTCATTGACACATAAGTGCTGGGTTTTTTTCAGACGAGGGATATATGGCTTCAGAAAATAGTGGCATGGTGCCTACTTGTATGTTAAGCTTCTGAAAGATTAAAATGAATGGAATTTGAGGGTGAAAGGGAAAGTTTCTAAGGCAGTGGTTCTCAAACTTTGGCATGCATCAGAATTTCCTATAGGGCTTAAATCAGATTGATTGATGGATTTCACTTCCCAACACTCCCGTGGCCACTAGACATTTTTGATTCAGTAGGTCTTGGGTGGGGCCCGCTAACTTACATTTCTAATAAGTTCCTAGATGATGCTGGTGCTACTGGACTGAGAACCACACCTTTGAGAACCACTACTTCAAGGAAATTAAAGCCCTTTCTCTATATGCCTGTATGCAGGAGCTTTTTCTTACGATCATCACTCGCACCCCTGACAATTCTCTTCTACAGCCCTGGAGAAACAGAGCATCCTGACCACTCTGCAGTCTTGGTGACCTGATCCTTTTACAATCTTGATTTTGGCTTCTTAATAAATTAGCAAAGATCCTTGATTCCTGGTCACCTGTAATCTTTCTGTTAAAAAGTCTGTAACAGGTGTGTGTTTTATTCACTTGTACAGATGAGGAGACAGATCAAATCTATACCATCTCTGTAATTTTCTTTTTTGGCAATGATGGCAATGATGGTTCTTCCTAGGTCCTTTGGACAATGCCCTTCCACTCAGACAAGCAGTCTCCCTTGGTGTCTCATGTTTTGAATGAGCTTTTCCCTTGCCTGCTTTTACAATACCAATGGATTTATACATAATTCAATTATATATAAAACTCATTGTAAATTCAATTATATATATCCATTGGTATTGTAAAAACAATACCAATGAGCATTTTAAATCAGCAACTCCCAATAGACAGAGCACACAAAGCAAGGTTTTCTCTAAGCTTCTCTTCTTTTTACAGCCCAAGGAGTGACACCCCTAGCTTGGTACCAAATGGGGCCAGCCTTTTAATTACAGGTTCGATGACAGAAGATTTACGGGAAAAGAAGTCTAATTCTCCAGCATGTTGGCTCAGAAGCTAGAGAGCTTCTTCAGGGCTTAAACAATTCCCATGTAAGAAGTACACTGACTAAAACCAAGTTTTATCCATATTTTAGCATCAGCTGTGGCTGCCATACTCTGGAAAAGGATTTTTATGGAAACAGGCAAACATCCCTGAAAAAAGCATCATGACCCCAGATCTGCATATGGAGAAACAACTTGAACAATTTAAATCACTCTGTTCCCAAGAAGGAGTTTAAAGTTCTATTAATAAAAAGCAGAGTCACTCAAAGATGAAAGTTTAGTATAATTCAAATAAAAGTGAGTTATAGGGCCATTTCCCAATACTTATTCCCCATCTGAGATTTGGAAGATCATGATGATACCTCATGGGTCTGTGGCAGTTATCAGCGTTACCTGATTCATCGATTCTCATTTTTTTGGTAGGGCTGTCACAATTCTCATCGTCAGACATTTCCATTTCTTCTTCGCGGCGGATGCCCATGAGCTGCTCACTTTGGGCATTCCGGAGCTCCTGCAAGTAGAGGATGCACACAAGTCAGAGTCACAGACACATATGGCTTTCCCCAATGGTCTTTGGGTATATATGACTGGCATATTAACATTCAGAATCCAAGGCTTTTATCTCCCAAATATAACCTCACCTAACCTAAAGGAGGTTCTGAGGGGTGTGGGGTAGAGGGTAGACCAAGGTCAGGCCTAGATTAATCCCTGCTCACCCATGACTAGTTAAGGGCTCTTTAGCAAATAATTTAATCTCTCTTGAGTCTCCATTTCCTCATTTGTACAAAGGGGATAATAACATCCACCTAAGAGGGCTGCAAAGATTACATAGAAATACCTGTTACATGGCTGGCACATGCACAGTAAGGACTTAGAAATTATGGTTAAGAACATGAACACTGGAATTTTAAAAAGGACTGTTCTGCCATTGACCTATGGTGTGACATTAGGAAGCATTCTTCATCTCTATTAACCTAAATTGCTCACTGGAGTATTATGATTAAAAATAGTTTTGAGGATGAAATGAGTTAATGCATGTACAATACTTGGCATCATGCCAGACACTTGGTTTGCTCAGTTGATAATGCTGGACATTATTATTTCTCATGCAAACACAGTGCTCCTGCCTGTGTGCATGTGCTCATGTGTGATCACACACACACACACCATTCAGATACCCAAAATTTAAAATCAGTAAGATGTTAGGGAACAAAACACAAACAGATGCCTTTTCTTTTGTATTGCACATGCTCATGTAGCGGTTATTGTTTTTGTTGCAGTGGTTGCTTTGGCATCATGTTTAGAGCCACAGATCTTAAGATCACATTTTACTTTCTCCACTTATTAGGGGAGTGGCTACAATCAAGTTATTTAATTTATTTGAGACTTTGTCTATTCACTCACAAGTGAGGAATAATAATACAAGCTGTTTGGATGCAGTAGCATATGTGAAAACTCATTGTAAAGAGTAAAGAATCACACAGTACATTTCTTACTACTGTGCCTAAAATCAGAACATTGTAATCACTTATGCTAAGTATTTATATTATTATTTTGTATCAAGGTGTATATTACATATTTGTGAATCCTTCCTTATTCATTCTGTTCTCTCACATGTACTATCTTCAGAAATACTTAAAACAGGGGAAAGCCTCCATTATTCTTTTTTCCCTCTGTAAAGTCTCCAAATAAAAATCAAATAGTTAAAATAATTTCATGTTATGATCAATAAACATATGAGTAACAATAAAACTAAATTATTACAACTATTAGGGGCATGACTTTAAATGTGGTTCCAGTGCCCATTTGATAGACATGCATATATCTCTCCATGTTGTGGGTTCTCTCAATTCTTTTCTCTCCTTAGCTCACAGATTTTAACTACAGCATGATGGAGAGGAAATTATTTACTGCTAACAGCATTTGAATGGTCAGCTCTGTACCCTGGGAATCACCCTTGCAGAGGACAGGGAAGGGAGAAAGCAGAGAGACAAGGTCCAAGGTGGGGTGCAGGGGCACCAATCAGAGGCAGCCCTGAGAGGCCAGAGGGATGGCAGACAAGGCCTCCTTATTTGATTATGCCACCCAGAAGAAAGAGGTGCCAATTCCATCTTAAATAACACCATCAGGCATTGGAGGCGAGTGTCACATGTGATTAGTGGGGAAATTTTTAGGCTGTGGACAGCTAATTTTTCTACTGACAAAGAGCCCAATTCCCAAAGAGGTGGCTTGAAAACACTTGAAACAAGGAAAAGTCAGGTGGAAAGAATAAATGCGGCTGAAAGGGCCTGTTGTTTAGTCACTGCGATTAATGACAAACTGTCATATGGTAGTTGTTCTTGTGGGAAAAGGTGGTGGAAAAGAAAAAAAAATTGAGAAAAAAATGCTGAGGCTGTTTCCACAGGGTGCCTCTGGTTTAGCATTAAATCACTAGTACACTCTAATAAATCTGTAGAGGTGTTGCAGATAATTAACAGATGCTATACATGGGAATGTGGGAAAAAATCAAGCCAATTATCAAGCTTATACACAACTGAGAAATCATCCACAATGTTAAATTACCAACTGGTATTTAATCAATTAAGCGACATGTGAGAGAAAAATCACAGCTAATTTAGAATTCTGGGTCCTAATGTATATCCAAAGAGGTGGGGAAAGTAGCAGGAAGGCACAAAGACCCTTCGCAAGAGCACCTTTGACAGCTGCACTCCATCTGTCCCTCTGGAGCATCATTTCTGTCTCCTAGTACCGAACAAAGCAAGCAGGCTTCCTTAGACCTGCATGGAAGCCTTCACACATCCTGCTCCCCACCACACCCGCGCGGAGGAGGCAGGGTGAAGCGAAGGTGAGAAGCTGAGGCAGACGTGGCAGGAAGCGTGATTCGGATCAATATGTGACATTTGCTGACACTCACATTCTAATGATGGCCTTTTTATGCTCAGGTTTATTCGATAGCAAGCCACGAGCCTTTCTCTCAACATTCCTTTTAATCACGTTTGGTTTTTATGTGAAGAAATAAGCAATTCACAGATTGATCATTCCCAAATCTGAATCAGAGTTTATGGGCTCCAATTTGTGTTTTCATAACCCTCAGTTTGTATATTGCATCACAAACAGAGGACTCTTTTTTTCAATCTTGAAAATCAACTTTGACCTAAGTCAGAGTCAGGGAGAACATCAGGTAAGCACCCTGCATTTTTCTGGTCCCTGAAAAATTAAAGAGAAATCCCACCTCTTCCTTACTCATAATCTTGAACAGAAAAACAGAACTGAATCAGTCACCAACCACCATAGGCATTAGTGAACAAAATAAAAAATGTCCTTCTTAACAATAAATTGCACTAGCATTTTAAGTGTCACATTATTGTGAAGTCATTCAGTATTCACCATAATAATAGTGATAATAAAAATTCATTTGGTATTCATGTGGATGTTACATCTAGTGCTATTGGTATTCAACTGTAATTTAGCATTAGTTAATGGGCACTTAAAATGCTACCCAAATGATTGATCCCATAGCACTTTGTGATTCTTCAAACTCTATATAAAATACTTATTTTACAAGTGTGAGCCAAAATCATTAAATAAATAAACCTTACCTTCCATAAGTATGGGATTTTGAAAGAGGGGAATATCATTTAGAGAACTTTAATATTAACATGCTAGAGATGGAGAGGCATCCAAATGAAAAACATTCTTTCATTTAAAAAAAAAAGCAAAGACAGTATACTTACTTTTAAAGTACAGGTTCAAAGCGTACAACTGCTCTGTGGAGTTAAAAATAACAGCTGGACGACCAATGACTAATGACACATTTTGGTCCTTCTAAGTGGCAAGGAGGTCAAATTCTAGGCTGTTCTCTTTGGGGTAGATACTCACACTTCACACATGCATGGATGCTGAGGGGTGAACCCAGCTGGCCTAGATACTCACTCCCCTTACAACATTGGCTCTGGAGAGAAGTGTAATTGGACTTAATGGCTAGCATGGGGGACTCAGATGTTCCTTATGATGAGAAAATATGGACGGAAAGGCATACTTGTCCAAAGAGCAAACTGTCATCATCATGTAGAACACTAAAAAAAAAACCCCTCTGTATTTAAAAGCCAGTATTCTTCAAAATAATTTGCTAGGGAAAGTGTCTTGGTTGATTTCTGAGATCTTTATTATGAATGGGGAAAGTTAGTTTCTCCCATTGCAGGGGAGAAAAACACTGTTCCTTAAGTGTTAAGTCAGCTGCTTTTCTGGACAAGGAACAAATCTCAGCTGCATCTGGAACTGACAGTGAGATCAGACAATGGCAGGAGGACTGCCCACTGTAACAGAAACCATCATGGCTGCAGCCATGCTATTCGCTGCCAATCCAGCTGTGTGATGGTGGTTAAAAAGTAATAATAAAATCACCAACCTCAGAATGCTTTCGCCAAATGTCTATGTTCTTGCGCTGGGCTTTCGAGAAATGGTCCCAAGCTTTTTGTCTGGTAGAAGCGTTGAAAACGGCCACAATCTGCTCAACTTTGGTGAACAAGGAAGTCAAACAAGACAAGTAATTTATGTTGTGATCACTATAGGGAAGCAAAGCAAAGACACTAGGAGTCTATGGATGATGTCACAATAGAAACAACATCATCAATATCCATCCAATTTGTGCCTTTCGTACTTACATTTTAGCAAGGTTGGGGATGTCTCCCTTCAAGTCTGTCTCCATAACTTTAGGTTAAAACAAATTCTAAGTATGACTGGGTAAAGGGCATGGGCATCTACTTGCAAGCATTCTTTAGCTGTTGTTTCAATATGTGATTTGGTCTATCTATATACCTAGATCTACAGATATATAGACACTGGTGTTGGCATCCAGATATACAGACAAAGTAATGCCAGGGTTGGGTGCAGAGAAGTGAAGCCAGGGAGAAGTGGCTGAACAAGGAAGAGCCAAACATATATCATTTTCTCTTTTGGTCACTATCTCAAGGACTCAGTCACGGTCCTCTCAAGACATTATCATGTCCAAGTTCCAAGTTGGGACAACGAATAGCCGTGCCATACCTCCCTTCAATCTCAGGGGGTCATTTTTCCTCCTTGGCTCCTTTTTCTCCCCCTGTTGCACCTACTGCAGCCAGCCCTCCAGCCCTCTGGCAGGGAACAGGAACCATAGCCTCTACCTCAAGACAGACCAAAGCTCACCCAACCAGCGGCAATGGCATGCGGTCTTATTTCAACCACCATATGGCGCCCTCCATAGCTCCTCATGATCACATCCTGTTATCACTTTCACAAGGCTCCCCCCACCTTGGCTCCCAAACCACTTGAAGTTCTAACTGTATCATCTTGACTTAATTTAGTACTTCTGCTGCTTCCAGGCCTGGTGCTACTAGACTGGTAAATATTGAGGGGTTGTGAACAAAACTACATAGACAAAGGCACGGGTTCTTAGTAGTGGGTATTACGGGTGGGGGCCAAGTAACTGTAGACTTAATCTTGCTTAAACAGTTACTGATCCAGTAAGCATGAGATTAAGGAAATTAAAGCACTGCATTAATCATATGATTAAACCTGAACTTCTACATTTTTAGTTAAGAAGGCACACTTAAAATTAGCTTCTCAAGGATTCTAACACCCTATCAACATAAATCTTTCATACGTGATTCCCAAGGCTCTATTATAAAAAAGGACATCAAAGCTCTTCCAAATCTTCTGGTGTCCAAAGAATGTTAAAGAGCAATAGATTAATCCCCTCAGAAGAACAACACTCAGTGCCATAATTTTTAAAATCAGTACACAAAATAAGTGTATGATGGAGCAGAAGGAAAAAAGCAGATTCCATTCACTTACAATATCGTGAATACTTTTCTATGCTGATGAGCAACTACTTCTCAATCTATGGCTGATTTTCACAGAGGGCTTTTATCTTTTTGCTATTAATATTTTTTACTACTTTCCACTTCAGGAGAATCCCAACCCCAAATCTCCTTATTTAGCAAAACCTGTCATCATATCACATGATGAATTTATTTCACTCAATTTTAACAGGAGGATTTGCCTTCGGTTTGGCTCATACTCTCCTTGGGCACACATGGCTTCCCTCCTCGACCTCAACTGGAAAAACTAAACACCAGACTAAACACCTGGGGCTGCTCTCAGTGCTAGTCTTCAGCTGACCACGGATCCTTAGTGCTCTGGTTGGCTGCCCTGCAGCACAGCCAGCAGAGGAGAGAACCTGTTCCGGTGGACCGCTGGGGCTTTCTGCATGTTTTGTCTGCACACAGGCTGGGATCATTGGGAATTTCAGCTGCCTTCTGTAGGGGCAACACAGAACAGTCAGCCCCAAATTTAGGCTGGCAGGGGTGGTGATCAAGAGGTTATTAAAGAGTAATGGGCTTCGTTGCTTATAATAACAGACCTCTTTGGCATCATTTAGAAGAGGAAGAACTATGATGTCCTGACAGCAGTCCTAAGGGGAAAGGAAAACATGGGTTGAGACTGAGTGTTTAGGTGGTAATAGTGAAAATTCTGACATCAATCAGAGAAGGCTGTTAATAAAAATGAAACACTAAAGAAAAGTATATCTGTTCATAAAAACGTGTAAGGGGCCACAGTGAATGAAGGTAAGACCAGTAATGCACCTGGAGGAGTACAGAAAAGAAAGAACTAAGAAGAAGGACTCAATGGCCCAATAGGACACAGGTTTAGGGGTAAAAGGAGATTCCCTAATATCTGCTCAAGCCATGTGCTATTAGATATTTACTGTTTGTGGCTAAGTGCCTCAGTTACTTAGAGCACGTTATTACCATATCCCAGGGCATAAGTTCATTCATTCATTCAACAAACATCTGGATTCCTACTAGCTACCAGGAACTTGACTAATTGCTAGAAATATATGATCAAGGCCCAGTCCTGTCCTTGATGCAATCATAGTCTCAGAAGAGAAAGAAAGACAAGCAGATAATTATCCTGTGCAAGAGAGGTGCAGACGACAGCTTTGAGGACACAGAGAAGAGACGAGAGTAACTTAAGTAGATAGATGGAATGAAAAAACATTCCACAAATAAGGTAACATTTCTGCCAAGTCTTAAATAGTGAAGCAATGCTTGCTTGGCAGAGAAGGCAGGGGTGGCCTGTTCAAAGGCTGGTATAGAGTTGTGGGAGGAGGGGTGAAAGCAGCTGTGGGGCTGGGGCTAGTGTTAGGTATGAATCAAGAGGGACCATGTATGCTAACTCTGATTGGGAACTTTATATTGTAGAATTGGCTTGGGAGAAATTACAAAGGAATGAATTAAGGCAGAGGCTCTGGCATGGAGTGTGGCACAGGCAGTCATGTGACAGGGAGACTTGATAGGAGTAGGCAGCTGACTTGCTACATGGGAGGAGGAAGAGTGGTGGGAGGTACCACGATGACTGGGGCTGGGAAGTACATCCCAAACTATGAGAACAAGCACCGGTGGAGGGCTGAGAAAGAAGATAAGGAATTTGCTTTTGGACATGTTGAGTTTGAGATGCCTGAAGACCATCCAAATGGAGCTGAAATGCGGATTAGGGGTTCAGAAAGAAGTCAGAATTCAAAGAAATATGTCCAACATTTTCTGGGCCATTCTCAATTTCTTGTATTCTTTTTCAATAGGGTAATTAATTAGATGTAAAACTCAGTGGGATTTAATTTTATACTTATGAACGTATATACTTTTTTCCCTATACCAATCAAAAAGCAAAACAAAAACAAAACAAAACAAAATCCAACAAAACCCCAATAACTGTGTAACTCAGCTTATGTTTGGAAACCACCCACAGTATTCACAAAGCCCAGTTTACTTCTCTCATTGCTGGACACGCTGTCTCTGAACCAGCCGTTTGTCTTGCAATTGAAAGTTCTTGGGCACACACGAAAAAGGACTCTGGAGGAGTACTTGGATCAGCATTAATTCATCATCATTAGGCAAAAAGCACCTCTAAGAGTATGCCCTAATGAATGTCATTCAAAACAGCATACTTTTAAACTCATAAATCAAGATGACTACCAGTATTGATGTAAATACACTATTCAGTGCTTATAGCAGGAAACACCAGAGAGGAAGTCCATGAATTAGATGACTACTTACTACCTCTCTGGTATAATTCATACTACTTACTCTATCTATATACAATAAAACCTGTTAAGTAGTTACTATCTGAACAGGCTCCTCAAAACTTTGCTTCTCAGAGAAAGATATAACCAGCAAACAAGGTGGCATTGGCATTTGTCCAAAACAAGCAGCTTATAGAAGTTGTGCTGCAGGTAGAACAAATTGAGACCAACTCCCTACCCAATGCCTTCACCACCTTAGTGGTCTACAGAGTGGTGGCCAGAGGCCCCACACAATCCTGTATCAGACAAAAAGCATAGATTCTGTTCTGATTGCCACTTACTTATGCAAGAAAGTATACTCAAAAGTTTTGCAGGTAAAGGAATGTTTTTTCTTTGAGGGAAAACATTTTCCCAAATCTTCTAATAGCAACTGAAAGAGCTCTCCATCAGAACATTTAAATTTACCCCTCACACCTTCCAAATCTTTCCCCCCAATTCTGTGTTTTAATTGTTTTGCCTAAATTAGGTTATTTGAGGATCATAAGAAAATTAGAAATGATAAATTCTTCAGAAGTACGCCTGAATGCCAGTCTTAGATATCACAGTACAGTCCCTAGTATACCCAGCAGCTATAAATGACCCTAAGGGTGGGATAAATAGAGCCTTGATGAAGTTGCTAATCACTCCATACAGCTGCAAACCCTCACTAGTGGTTATTTATTAGTTTACATATGTGTATGTGTGGAGATACATACACTCACCTAGCATACATACATTACACACATATATGTATATATTCTTCCAATTTTAAACAAATCCATAAGACTAATTTAACAACTTTTTTTTTTTGCGCTTTTCCCCACCCCAAAATGTTTGGACATTTGCTGAGTTTACAGCATACTTCTTACAGATAGAGAAATGTACAGACTATCATGAGAAGCACTGGTCTTTAACCTTCTCAGGGAGGTAAAGCTCAGAACAGGAGGATATCCATTTAGCCAGGACAGACCACACTGAAGCAAGCTCCCTGGGAAAAAGCAGCCACTGGGTACAAAAGCTCAGATTTCTGGGCTGCACAAGACTCCTGAATTTTGAGCTCTGGGCAGTAACGCATGGGAAGTGATGAAAGAGAAAGGTTAGGGTCCTCCAGACAACACAAATACAGCCCTTTTCCCTTCATGTCCTGCTGACTGCATTCTTTCTCACAGGCCCGGCACCTCTTTTTTTTTTTTTTTTTTTTTTTTTGAGACGGAGTCTCGCTGTGTCGCCCAGGCTGGAGTGCAGTGGCCCGATCTCGGCTCACTGCAAGCTCCGCCTCCCGGGTTCCCGCCATTCTCCCGCCTCAGCCTCCGAGTAGCTGGGACTACAGGCGCCCGCCACCGCGCCCGGCTAGATTTTTGTATTTTTTAGTAGAGACGGGGTTTCACCGTGTTAGCCAGGAGGGTCTCGATCTCCTGACCTCGTGATCCGCCCGCCTCGGCCTCCCAAAGTGCTGGGATTACAGGCTTGAGCCACCGCGAGGCCCGGCACCTCTTGTATTCCTTGTTCCAGCTAAAGAGCGGTGAAAGAGTCTTAATCCAGTTAGTGTTCCAAATATCTGGAGAAACTGATTAAGTCCTTACAGGCAGTAGGCTTGCCTAAATAAAGTACCTCAAACAAATCTTCCAAGCTTAATTTTTGTTTTTTAATGCTACCTGGGCTCATGATAGAGCCTCAACTCTGTAGGGTACAGAGGACATTTTTTTTCCTTTAAGGAATAACATTTTCCCAATCCTCTATGAATAGCCCATGAGAGATTTTCAAAGGCATATGACAAATGAAATTGTTGACCTCTCCCACCCCAGCTTGTTTTTGTTGTTTTAAAATACTCATAGCTAGGGAAGAAGGGACAGAAGAAAAGCGTAAGGCTTTAGATGGAGTGCTGGAATTGGTGAGCCTTGGCTCTAGACTGAAGAATTATAATGGAGGGAATGTAGTAAGTGATTCCAGCTCTCAGGATACCCAGAGGAGTAAGACAAAGTCCAAGGGAGGAGCGGTAAGTGTCAGACAGCACGTTACAAGAAGCTGCTGCTGTAAAAGAGATTCCCAGGCAGAGTCCTGCACAGATACTCAGGTTCTGGGTCCTGAGCATGAAGGAGCTGGCAGTCAGCCTGGCAGAAAGCCCAGGAAATAGGGAATGAATATGGTCAAACCCACACTTTAAGAAGGCATGGACCGGAATTTCAAATTGAGCAGGAAACGGGCATTCTGGGGTTTTGTCTTGAGAGATGTAGAAAGAGCTTCACATGGCATTGTGAGTCCATTACAGCCCTCTTAAACCCGAGGCCAAAACACCAACAGCAGACATCGTATTTCTGAGCTTCCCAGCTAGATGAGGCCAGATACTTGTTTCTTTTAGGGCAGCATCCCCAATGTTTTTGGCACCAGGATCTGGTTTCATGGAAGACAGTTTTTCCATGGACAGGGGGTTGGGGATGGTTTTGGGATGAAACTGTTCCACCTGAGATCATCATTAATTAGATTCTCATAGGGAGCGTGCAACCTAGATCCCTTGCATGCACAGTTTGCAATAGGGTTCGCGCTCCTACAAGAATCTAATGCCACTGCTGATCTAACAGGAGGCGGAGCTCAGGCGGCAACGCTCACTCACCTGGTGCTCACTTCCCGCTGTGTGACCCAGTTCCTGACAGGCCATGGACAGCACTGGCCCAGGGGCTGGGGACCTCTGTTTTAGGGAATGGAATTTGAATAGAATAAGGAGAAACCTACTGATCACAGTATATAAAAAATAGGATGTTTTAAGCAAATTTCAAGCAAGCAAGAAATGATCAAATTGTTTAAATAAAACAGTAAGATATTAGGCATATAGTGACTTTTAAAGTTTTCATCACTCCAAGTATACTCCAGGGAATTGTAGAGCCCTTTATTAATGCATATATTTAAAAATTTTGGAAAGTAACAATCCAATCAGATTATAAATCTATCCATCAGATTATAAATCTAATAGTTCCTCAAAATATATAGCATTTATTAAGCTTTTAAAATCCAATAAATCTTCTGCCTAGATTACCCCTACTGACTAAATGAAAGAAATATATGCACAGAAGAAAAAAGGGACAATCTAAAAAACAAAAGTCTACCTTCCCATCTTGACAACTCTACCAATTTCTCTTTTTAAAAGTAACCAGTAACCACTATTAACAGATCCTAGCATATCCATCCAGAAAATAAGGTTATGCATAGAGTACAAATGGTGTGTATTTTTCTATGAGAAACCTTTTTCACTTACACAAAGGAGCTAATATTATATATGCTATTCTGTACCTTGCTTTTTCCACTTAACATATCTTGGAAATCTATTCATATGTGTGTTACCAACAAGGCTGCTATAAACATCTTCCAACATATCGTCTGAAATCCTTACATAAATATCTTTATCAAAAATTCTTAGCAGTAGAAAGGCTAGATAAAAGAGCACCTGAAGTTTTAATTTTAAAAGGTACTGGCAAGTTGCACCCTATGTCCCTGAAGTGTTTTTCAGTGTGTTTCTCTTACTCTTTGCCAACAGTGCATAATCAAATTTAACTTTTGCCATTCCTGATAGATGAGAAAAGGCACAAATTACATGGTGACCAATTGTCTGCACCAGTAATATGTATGTTCGCAGTTTCCATTACAAATAACAGAAGCAAGTCCAGACTCATTGAGCCTGCCCTGTATTCAGTTGTTGGCTCGATGCTAAAAGTCATCACACAGCTGTAGGAGGAGAGACCTGGTTTCTGGGGATCTTTTCTTCTTTGTGACCCTCAAAATGGCAACCCTGATCTCCTCTGGGTCTCCACTAACTCCCTTAATGGTTATGACAATCATATAATGGTGGTAGGAGATTTCTTTCTTTTTGAGACGGAGTCTCGCTGTCACCCAGCCTGAAGTGCAGTGGCACGATCTCGGCTCACTGCAACCTCAGCCTCTCAGGTTCAAGTGATTCTCCAGCCTCAGCCTTCCAAGTAGCTAGTATTACAGGTGCATGCCACCACACCCAGCTAATTTTTGTATTTTTAGTAGAGACGGGGTTTCACCATGTTGGCCAGGCTGGTCTCAAACTCCTGACCTCAAGTGATCCACCCGCCTTGGCCTCCCAAAGTGCTGGGATTACAGGCATGAGCCACCGTGCCCAGCCCTGTGATAGGCGATTTCTAATTACTTAGCCCTTACTGGGCCAGGCACCATGCTTGATGATTTAAAACAGTAGTTATCAAAGTGTGGCTCCTGGATCAGCATCATCAGCATCACTTGAGAACTCACTAGAAAGGCAAACACGCAGACTCTAGACCTACCGAAGCAGAAACTCTAGGGATGGGGTCCAACAAGACTCTGCTTTAACAAGCTCTCTGCATGATTCCAAGGCATGCTAAAGTTTGAGAACCTCTGATGTAACACATTATCTTAGCCAAGTTTTCCAACGACCCTCTGAGGTAGGTGCTAGTATGAATGCCCATTTCACTGATGAAGAAACTGAGGTTCACTGAGATGAATATTTACTTGTTTAAGGTCATATATTTAGAAGTGGTGAAGTTGGGAATGGAAATTACATCTGTCCAACTTCAAATCATGTATTTATAACCATTATATGATGGACCAAAGTCTTATGAGCTCTGTGGTGTGTGATGTGCTAGACTTTGTACATATTTGGATAAAAAGGGCCAAATATGCAGCTCGTCCTTGAGCTGCTCAGAGTCTCTGGGGGAGACAACACATACATGATTGAATCGCAAGATGAGAACTGCTTAAGAGGGCTGCAGAGGGCACTGAGGGAGGCCAAGAAAGACTTAAAGGACCCCTTGGCTGAAACTTGCAGATAAGTTGAATTTTCAATGCAAACGAGCCAAACATTGCAGGTTGTGATGGAGCAGGAAGCTGCATTTACCTCTCTACAAAAGTGTATTGAGGAACATGAGAGCCACAGTGCAGAAGAATCAAAGTGTCTGGAAAAAAGGTCCCTACTTCTTTTGTGTCTATCAGGCTGGAACCAATTTCTCTCAGTGTATGACCTCAGCCTTCTCATTTTGTCTAAAATCCAGTCTGTCCTACTTTTTTTTGAAATAAAAGTCACTGAATAAGTCTCAGCAGGTGAAACTTAGAGAGGTGGGGCCAGGGGAATGTTTTTACGAGTACAACAGTGTTTTGGGGTTGCATGTAGAGGGGAATAGGGAGTTGGGAAACCTGTGTTGGTCAAGTCTTAGCTCCATCACTAATTAGCTGTGTGACCTGAAGAAAGTGTCTATCTGTTTGAATTCCAAGGCAAAGCGGGCTGGACTAGACCATTCTGAATCTTCTTTCTGGCTCCGGGAGCCTTTAGAACAGGGCTTAGCAAACTTTATAAGGAAAGGAACAGACAGCAATTATTTTTGGCTTTGCAGGTCATACATCTACCTTGCTATAGAAGGTGTCTACACATAGAAGTGGTTTTGTCTCCTTAAATAAAAATCCTCTCACTTTGTCTGTGGCTACTCTTTCATGATTCTCCCCAGGTACAGTTTTCTTTGGTTGGCAAACAAACACTAAGTTGTACTTCTCTTTTGGTTATGCAAAGAGTCAAGAACACATCATCTCTGCTTTAAAGTAACTCTACTAACACCTCACTTTTCCTCAATTTGAAAGTGTCCTGGCTTTAAAAAATCTTTGCTAATTTTTTTTTGTTTTATGCGTGGATTTTGTCCAGTGTAACTCAGAGACTATTTCCCAGAGTCCCCCAGTGCTATCAACACACACTCCCCTCGCCTGACGTTGGGCCGTGGCTAGAGTACAGTCCTAGACCTGGGCTCATATCAAAGTGACCGAGTTTTCATCTTTAGCTCCCAGAAAGTTACACCTTTCCTGAATTGCTGTATTTTACTTAACATGCACTCCAATTCTTTATTGTTCCAGAGTGTAAGACTTGATTTCTATTTTACATTTTGGTATTATTAAAGATATTTTTTAAAAAACATAATGATTTGACTCAGTATATATATTTTCCATGAGACTGAAAGGAAGGATACCAAAAAAAAAAAAAAAAAGACTCATTTCAGTTCTGGCAGGCATAATGTCCTCCACCATCATCTTTGGCATCCTGTGAAATAGAACATTCTGTGCTCATCCTTGATGTTGGAGTTTTTACACAAATTATTTTCTCTGGATATTTATTCCCTAAGACCAAAGAGGTATTTTTTTAATGGAAATAATGTTTCCAACACTTAATGCATTGGCAAATACAGCCATCAGTACAATTTTGAGGAGAAACAGAAAACCCGTCACATTGCTAAAGCAGTTACGGGGAATTTTTTTTCCCATGGATGAACTACAGCAATGACTGCTACAGACATGGGAAAACATTTTAACACTTCATAAAATTCCTTTTTGACAGCAGGGGACACAGAAGCCAAATTTCCCTTGGTGGAAATAAAAAATGTTTGGCTGAGATGTTCCTAAGAAGTAAATGATTTCAGAAAGAGCTTTTCAGGCAGAAGAAATGTGGACGAGGACACCAATCTGCCTAAAAAGGGGATCACAGTACACAGAGATCAGAAACCCCTCACATTTCACTCTAGCACTTAGCACACAACCTTGACAAATATTTGTGGAATGAATTTAATCATTCATTCAGACACTTGAGGCTTTTACGATTTTACCCAAGAAGATAGATGAGAGCGTGACAGTGGAGAACTGTCAGTGCCCTGCGCAGCTGTCTTTGGCAATAATTCTGACCAATCTTCAGCACCTGCAGAATCCAATGCACATAATCTCAGGGTCGAAATGGGGCTTAAAATTCACAGAGTAGCCCAAGAGGAGTAACCTTCACAGCAAGGTGAAGGCAGAACATTTGCACGGAGTAATATCTGATCACTTGTTCTATGATCACATTAGGAGCTTTGAACTTCATGGTTGGGTCCTGGAAGATACCTGTATTTAGATATCCAGAGATGATAAAGGATTCACTGGTTGATATGATAAGAACTGTAGAATCTTAAGTGTAGAAAGGAACCTCAGGGGATTATATGGTTAAACCCTCTTATTACAGAGATGAGAAAAAGGAGACTTTAGTTGCTTAAAAGACTTTCCCAAAGTCACAAGGCTAATTAATGGTCAAACTTGGATTAGAACCAGATCTCTCTGCCTAGTCAAAAGTCTTTCCACCATCTGCAGTTTTTAAGACCTAAGATGAGGTTGATGCCATTTACTATCACAAATGTACAAAGCAAAGTTGCATGATAGTTCTAACCTTTCCAATCTCCAGGTTGAAATAATATTGATAACGGTACTCTAATACCCCTACTGTAAAATTCTCAACTAAAGTATATGCTGTGTGCTCTACTTTAAAGAGAATGGCATATTAGAGCTAAGATCATTGAGATCATTTCACTAATGATCTAAAACAAACAAATAAACAAAAAACACTTAGGTTGTGTTCTGCAATTATTAGGTTCTAGCCCAATTTTCAGCACTGCCTTCCTTTCCACCTGTGATTGGTCAACAACCGTTTTTTTTTTTTTTTCTGAGGTCTTCTATGTGCTTACAAGAATTATGCCAGGTCCAGAAGTGGCACAGTGAGGTAGAAAAGAGAACAGTAAGTGGCCCATATCTCTATTTAGACTAAAATCCTGCTAGAGGGAAAAGCAAGCAAACAAACCAATAAACTTGATGCACATAAAATAATTAGAAAGTAAGTGCTCAAGTAGATAGTCTTAACAAGTGCTGCAGAAGGTAGGGGAAAGGGAGATGATTATGGGTTATAATGGATAAACAAGGTTTCATGGAGGAAATGTGATAGAAATGGGCTTCAATTTTGGCACTTGGAGGAGGGGAAATATTTCAGGCAAGGGAAACAGCACAAGCAAATGTGTGGAGGCTGGAAAGAGGGTAGTGCCAGAAGTAAATACTTCATTTTCTAGCCAGATAGCAGCATTTATACTCAGTGTGATGTCAGCACACCTCTTCAACTCTACCTGTAGCTGTACTTTCACATTTATAATATTCTTTTCATTTTACACACACACACACACTTAGAAAGCAAACTGTACAAGGAGCCAAGAGTCTTGATTCTAATCTGCCCATACTAAATACCCAAGGCCTCTCACGTCTGCTCTGTGAGCCTCAGTTTCCTCCTCTGTAAAATGAAAGGGTTTCGCCCAACCCTTTAAAGTCCCTCTTAGCTCTAACATTCTATAATTTCTGCTTTTTATCCATGCTCATTATATGGATGGCACATATTCTTAAATTAATATTAATCAATCTTCTGCACTGCCGCTGGCTTTCCCATTCGCCTTTTCTCCAGTTTGTTCCCTTCTCTCTTACTAGGAAGCATGTTGGGAAAGTAGCAAAATGGGGATATCATGGAGTGTTTAAACTTTTATTAGATATGTGTGTGCTGTAATTACAAAAAGGCAAGCAAAACTTATCATCTTGGCATGCACATTAATAACTGAATGCAGTAGTCCATGCTTCCTGAACTTCTTTTTTTTTTTTTTTTTTTGAGGCGGAGTCTCGCTCTGTCGCCCGGACTGGAGTGCAGTGGCCGGATCTCAGCTCACTGCAAGCTCCGTCTCCCAGGTTTACGCCATTCTCCTGCCTCAGCCTCCTGAGTAGCTGGGACTACAGGCGCCCGCCACCTCGCCCGGCTAGTTTTTGTATTTTTAGTAGAGACGGGGTTTCACCGTGTTAGCCAGGATGGTCTCGATCTCCTGACCTCGTGATCCGCCCGTCTCGGCCTCCCAAAGTGCTGGGATTACAGGCTTGAGCCACCGCGCCTGGCCCCTGAACTTCATAAACAGCTCCTGTATGAGCTTTGAAATGACAAGCTTTGTTCATAACTGAGAAACTGAAAGTGGGCAGGTCTGTGGGGAGTTCCTATGAAGCACAGATTTTTAAAAAGCAAAGATCAAAACTCCAACGTCTCTGAGTTGGAAAACCTGGGGAAGTTTCTGGCAAATGGACGGGTTAAGAAATGACATAAAGATGAGACTAGGATGCTAGTCCAGTGACATGACAAAGAAGATTTACCTGTGCCGAAATGTTTTTTTCTCTTTTTTCTATATCTAGCAAATGAGGTCTATCCAGCTGTCCCAGAAGGGAGGAGAAAGCCCTAGGTGCCACAGCAGGATAGACGATGTCCTCATTTAACGTCTTTCATATATAACTGGACATCCATGGTCAGAAGTGAAAAATCACCCCACACAGAAGTGAATGGATGCTGTACTCCCCAGACTTCTGGTGGGGTTTAGTTACAGTCCCCTGACACTTTAAGCCAAGGCTTTGCTAAAAACAATGACTGTTTGATATTTAATAGCTGGTCCTGGGGTAAAGACCAGAGATATAAAAAAGGTTAGAACTTTTGCAAATATGGACGAAACTAAACACCATCAAAGCTAGAGCTGCTGGACTTTGATGGAGACCTTTAAATAAATCACAGCTTATTCTGTATGTTATTATAAATGACTTGTGATGTTTTTCAAAAAACTTTTGTAAAGCACTGAACTTCAGGAACGATATCTCAGCTTTCTTTCTCCTCAATGGCTGGAGAGCAATCTAGGCCATACATGTGAGCCTATGGATCCTTTCCAAATGAAAGCAAGAACAAGTACACAAGCACGGAAAGGAGATAGGTGCATCTAATCCAGCTCATGGATCACACCTGAAGTTTCCCTTGTCCCATACAACCAACTGGTTATTTCCAGCAAAATCCATAAGGGGACCCACATGCTTTTACCGTGCTTTGAACTCTGCAATGTACCTGAGCTTCCCTGGAAGCGGCTGACTGAGCCCTCCGTTTGAGATACACAGCCTGCTCCACTAGTTAGCTAGTTTGCCAATACACGTGCTTCCAAACCACCTCACAACAATTTCCCAACATTTCCCTCCTGTCCCACGAAGTCAGGAGATCAAGACCAGCTTGGCTGTTTAGCGAACAGGCTACCATGGAATGCCATGAAGGAAGGCACTGACACTGGGAAGATCTTTTGGCACTGACTCTGAGGAGATCCCTTATGTGGGAGGGAGCAGTCGGGGCTGCTATGGAATAACCAGGAGATTTCCAGCCACCTGGAAGAAGGAAAACTGAGGTGCAATTCCTGAATACTCATGCTTAACAATTCTAATCTCATTCTAAGGGAAGAAGCCAAAATGTGATTCCTGTGGTGTTTGCCAGGAATGTTAATGCAGACAAATGGGGTGTGACTGGTTCTGCTTTTGGAAAATGCAGCAAGTGTGTCAGTCACTGAGGACTTTGGCAGTTATTGTTTTACCAGCATCCCCAAAGTCCTGACACCAAACACACCTTACCACACTGAACAGCGCTGTGGAAACAGGAAGTGCAGTTGAAACACAAATATAGCTTCACTAGAGAGAGGGACACTTGGGACAGGAAAGGAGATGCGTTCGGATTAAAGGATGAAGAGATGTGTTACCAGGTTAGTCAGGTTACTGCTAATCTTTTCACAGATTGGGTTCCTTTTTGCAGTCCTTTTTGTAAAAGCACATAGAAGAGAATGGAAAGTTCTGAGGTTGCTCAATGAGATATGCGATCTTTCGGTTCTGCCTCACAGGCTTAATTCTAGCCCAGGCTCACATTTAAGGTATCACCCATCTTCAAGTCATCCTGAAAGATCTTGGCTGTCAAAGATACACATGAAGGCTCCTCAGAGTCTTCATGGCTGGGATGTGTACGCCCTGGTCAGCACTGTAGGATTTTCAGTCTTGGCTGTTATCTGCCAACTGCTGAAATACTTCTCAGAATCAAATTACAGGGCTAAGGGGGACTCCCAAATAGTAACAGGCAGATGGTAAATACAGAGCCTGTTGGATGGTTACAATTGGGAATACTACAACATAAATTTTTGATGATTCTTTTACCCCAACTCTCCTAATATTTCCTAGCCTCTGACCAATAATTTGGTAAAGTGTGGCAATTTCCAATAAAAAGTATAGCTCTTGAGCTTTTTCTCTGATTTGCTTCATTACACATGCAAGTTGAAACCTCATTTCCTGCAGATGATGCTAACATCAACGCCAAACTACTCAATGAGGTCACCAGAAATTTCTGAACTCACTGTTTCAGGGTTCCCTCCTGTGTGTCTCCTGATTTATTCATTCATTCACTCACTCATTCACCCAATATTTCTTGCATATTTCTATGTTATAGGGCTTGATATATATTGATGACTAAAAAAGACATGTCTCTTCCTTTGTGATGCCTGCTATAATAACTAAAAGCAGACATATCATGAAATCACTACTCATTTGGATAAGTGTTACAAGGGACCTTAATAAAGAGGCAGGGGGCAGGGCACGGTGGCTTATGCCTGTAATCCCAGCACTTTGGGAGGCCAAGGCAGGCGAATCACAAGGTCAGGAGATCGAGACCATCCTGGCAAACGCGGTAAAACCCTATCTCTACTAAAAATATAAAAAATTAGCCGGGCATGGTGGCACATGCCTGTAGTCCTAGCTACTCGGGAGGCTGAGGCAGAAGAATCATTTGAACCCGGGAGGCAGAGGTTGCAGTGAGCCGAGATTGTGCCACTGTACTCCAGCCTGGGTGACAGGGTGAGACGCCATCTTGGAAAAAAAAAAAAAATGCAGCGATGGCAGATCTACTAGAAGAGGGTGGACCAGAAAGACCTCTCTGAAGGGGTGCCTCCTCATCCAAGACCTACAGGATAAGAAGACGTCAAGCACACAGAGTATGGGAAAGGGCACCCCAGGCAGAGGGAACAGAATGTGTAAAGACCGAATGGTGGAAGGTGGTTTTGATGGGCTGAGGGGGAGAGAGGCCAATGGAGATGATGCATGGTGAGTCTGAGGATAACTGAAGGTAAAGAGGTGGGCACAGAGAGCTCTGTCGGCTAGGGACAGTGAATATTCTCTAAATGCAATGGGGAGCTACTCAAAGGGTTTAGTGGGGAAGACACGATCTAATTTGTATCAGATGGAATGTGGAAATAAATCAAACTAGAGTAGAAGTAGAAAGGGAGGCACTCTGTATGACAAAAACTGCAAAATTCTTCCTAGTAGCCATTCTCCACTCCTGCCTTATTATGAGAACTCCAATTTTACTCTGGAGAGCAGCAGGCCCAGTAAAAATTGTATTTCTCACGTTCTTTGTAGTTAGGCATGGCCAGGTATAATAATTCTGCCTAATGAGACCTACGTGGAAGTTAGCTGGGAATGGATTTTTGGGCAAGTTTTGCTTTCTTGCTATAATGACGCAACTCCTTCATGTGTCTTTCTTCCTCTTTTCTTACGTGATTTCAGCCTGGAAAAAGAAGATGTGATGGCAAGTGAAGCAGCAGCAACCATCATAGACAACTATCCAGGTAAAGCGAATAGCACCAGAGAGACCTCAGCCCTGGCAGTCTTGAACCACTGGACCAGTACCAACAAACCCCACATCTGGATTTTACTGTGTCCAAAGAGAAAAGTCTTCTATTGTCTCAGATACCGTCTGGCAGAATTTTCTGTTCCTCACACGTGGATGCCATGTCTAACTGACACATCAGGTAACCAAAGCCTGACTTGGGTGGTGGTGGTTACAATGAAGAAGGGTGGGCCGAATCGGGGTATATTGTTGAAGGAAGAAACAACAGGACTTCTTGATGACCTAGAGGTCGGTTGTGGTGGTGGGAGATGGCAATTATAAAAAGTACAAGACTTTGGCTTGAGGACTTATGAGAATGGGAAGGAAAAACCAAAAGAGGGGCACGTTTGAAGATTAGAAGCAAGGATTCCATTTTTGATATTTCAAAGTTGAGGTGCCTAAGAGGCAGTCTCTACTCCTGTGGTTTCCAGGAGATAGGATCTTGCTGGCCCTGTTCCACCCCTTCATTCACTCCTTCTCAGGGAGTTATGAGCCAGCCTGCCCAGGGAGAGTGCCTGTTCTGCTCACCTACTCCCTGCTTAGGCATCCAAAGTGTAGCCTCCAGGAATGTGGCTGAGGCCTTCAGTACTGCTTGAAGCTGGATGCTCAACACAACGTCCAGCATTCAGAAGCCAATTATTGCTGTAAATCTCCACATCACCTTCCAATTTGGTTGTTATACCAAAAAGTATTTGTAGTCCCACATGCTACACTTTTCTGTCCACCTCTCAGTTGCTTCAAATATGGGCCAACTTACACCTATATAATGACAGGTAGACATTTCGTGTTCTTTCAGCCGCATCACAGGGGCCTCATTGTAATAGGTGCCTCTTTCAATAGTTACTGCCAAAGATAACGAAGTTCTCGCCTATTCATGGCTGCCCTCTTATCTTTATTGTTAGAGTCAAGGGTTGAGTCTTCCTAGCCTGTTGGGACTATAAACTGCATGGGAATTAGAACTTATTTAAAATTGATGCCAGTAAGCAAAAGGTAAACATACAGTAACCATTTCACTGTTCAGGCACATGACTTCTTACTATAACTCTGAAGAAATTGTATTATTAGAATTGTTTTACTGTGCTCTCTCTTATTTTTCTCCACTACCAGTTCACTCTTACCTTCCCTCCATCCACTGATCCATTCTTTCCTTCCCTCCTTTAAAAACTGCTGTTAATGTTGCTTTTCTTTATTCTATCCCTAATAACCTTAAAGTTTCTAGACACACACTGTTAAAGAAAGGGTCATTCCTCAAGCCTGGTGAATCTAGGTAATGTGGTCTGGTATCAATCTGTGTAAGGACACAGCAGTCTTATTTTTCCTATTCCTTTTCTTTAAAGACCGATTGGTCTTATACTGGATATTAGATCACTTACCAGAATTTACATTTGGGAATTTGTTATACGATATGCTACGCTGCTGTAAATCCTGTCTTTTGATAAAGTCATATAAGATACTTTTCCATTTAAGATCTCGGTTTTGCCCTCTCTTCCATCCCATCCTGACAGATACATTATTCCTTGTGTTTGCACTGATGAAAGAGGTGATAGGCATTTTGGCACACTACATCACAGAAAATAGTACTTATCTTCAGAATGGAAATATACATCCCACATGTCACTATCGCGTAGGGCCCTGCACCTGGTATGGAATGGAGCGTGGCATTGTTACAGTGTCATTCAGTGGCTTTTACCAAGCAAGAGAACATCGGCAGCTGTGATGCATGATGCCGCTGTGACATTAACTACAGACACAGATAGAGTGCCCATAAAAAAAATATACGCCCTTTTTTGGAATAGAGCCCTGGGCAATTACCCTGACTATTGTTCTAAGAGAAAGCCCCATTTACACCCCTTCATCATTTAGACTCTGGACATAAAAAAAAAAAAAAAAAAAAAAAAATCACTGGCATTAAGTAGTTAAGGCAATTTGCTTTCCAAATGAAGAAAGGACAAAAAAAATCCCTGCTCTTGAGTTGCCCATTTTGACAGCCACAGCTCACCCAAATAAAAGATCCTGAGGAGTTTTTCTGACAGTACCCTTTTCCTACACAGAGCCCAAGGAGAACGTGTTCAAGTTTGCTTTCTGCTGTCAGCACTAGGAGGACACAGGGGGCTGTGTGGACAGCCTGCGGGTGAAGGGCGGCGGCCCTGCAGCTATGATATGAACTGTGGTGGGTCCAGCAGGCACAGATGCATCTAGCTGCCCTGCCTGCCCTGGTGGCCAGGCTTGCTGTTCTGAGGAAAAGCTACAGAAACGTTGCTCACCTTGAGAAGTAAACTCTCAGGGCAGGGTCCGTGTTCCTCCAAGGTGCCACAGAACATGAAATAGGTTATGAGGTTTGCCATTCAATGTGGAGTAAAAATGGGAGATTATTGAACTACTTACCCCCAAATGAAAAAATAAAATTAATCAAAAAGAAAAGGCAAAATCACAACAAAAGAGATGGCCCCCAACATTTTACTTACATTGAGTGAGAATCCCAGTTAAGGCATTTTTGAAATTCTCCTTGGCTTCCTCCATCTCCTGCTCATGTGCGGCTTTTTCATTCATTAGCCGGCGGACGTGGCTGTTGGCTGACTGTACCATGGAATAGAACTGGTTTGCAGAGCGCCGATTCACTTCCCCTCGTTCAATCCAGGAAAGCAGCACTGTGATCGCCTCTGAAAACTTGCTATCATCTGGAAATGGAAAACCACCAAGTACAAATCATGCCAAGATGAGAAAATACACTTTATTCTTATTCCTCTCAAAAGACAGAGCATAGTCCAACCTGGTGGATGTGTTTTCAGAACTCAACAAATTAGCTTTCCTGAGACTGACTACCATATAATCACTTAATTTCTCTTTTCTCATCTAACTTCAGTGCACCATAGAACCACTCAGGAGGTTCACACTCTCATCTGCCAACTCCATGAGCTCAGCTATAGGAGATTTGTTCTGGGCATTCTTAGGAATAAGGTACAGCCTAATTCTTCCACCAAACCTTGTTTTCTCTTTCTTAAGATGGACTTGAAAAACTGTTATTAACCTACTTGGTCTCTACTTCATTTCTTTGTTCCTTTAACAAAAATATTATACAGTATTACCAGTTTTCTGATTTACAGAATCAGCTGCGTTAGTGTTAAAATGTGGAAGAAAGATTGGATTACTTTAAAACTGGTTGTAATGTATGGTACTATCCCTAAGGCAGGTAGTAGGGATAAGCCAATTCTTGTTCTACTATAGTTCAAAACTAATTCCATATTTAATTAGGCTGAAAAACAGAATATTTCCTAGTTTTCCACAAAAGAGAACATGTGTCCTGAGGTGTTCAGTGTTTGCTTTGGATTGCTATGGAAAGCCCATTTGAACCCGGTTTGAGATGTATGTGTGTGGTGTGGGGGGGGTGGGGGGGACAGGAAGTGGGAAATGCAGTTCCACCTGAAAATAAGTGATAAATTCTATTTCAAAGAAAACAGATTTGCCTACTTGGGAATGGTTACTGGAACAAACCTGTGTTGCGTGGCTTGGAGGTGGAGAAAAAGGAAGTTTGTGGGTGATTAAGTTAATTAGAACTGGAAGTTGTATGTCAGCTGTTATAACATTAATCGATCTGACTATTGCTGAAGGCTCACTGCCTACTTTCCAGGCAAACCTGAGGGGAGAATCCTTTCATTTGTATTCTGCAATCCCTAGAAAATGTGCTTTAGGGAAAAATATCCTACATTTTTACAAGTAAACTAGGTAGACTCTGAATTCTAAAACTCAGGAGCAAAATTAGATTGAAAGATTCAGATTCTTACTCATTCGTTTAAAAAATACTGAGGGCCTACTGTGTGCCAGGCACTGTCCCCTCTACCGGAGGGGCATCGGAGACATCCTTGTTTGCATATAAACATACATACAGTCCACATGAATAGACAGGGGGAGATTCATACTTGAGAAAAAGATTTCATTTCACTCAGCAGATTGTAACATCAATCATTAAGTTCTTATTAGTATTTTACACATCATACGAAACCTTCCCACCATTGAATGCTTTGTAAATTTATAGGGTGCTTTACAAACATCTTTAGTGTCTTTTCTCCCAAAGACCTCCTCCCAGACCAGTACAGCTTCCTTAGTATGGCTGCTGCTTGCCCAGGAGGTGTGTGTCCTGAAAGAAGGTAGGGCTGAGCCTAATTCAAGATCCTGCGGTTGAGCTCTGCCTTTCCCAGGGAAGAAAGCAGCTTTTAGGGATGTGCCCACGCTCAGCCACCATTCTAAGCCCTCTCCTGCTGCACAGCGGCCTTCTAGATTTGGGGATCAAAGCTTTTTTTCTGAGCAAACCTGCCCCCCTGCCGTCACACTTTAACCAGAGGAGATAACTGGCCTGGGAGTGCTCACAAAACACCCTGTGAATGACAGACTCAAGTTGCCTTGAAAATCTAAACCCACAGGCACAGAACACACTTACTGAGTATTGTAGCCGCTTCTACCATTTTGTTAACTCTGGAATTTCAGTCTAAGTTCAACCCTCAGTGAACTCCAGCTGCAATGGTTTCTTATCTCATTTCATGGACTGAAGCGGCTTGTATAAGATAAAATCCATCACACAACTTAACATTACATTCAGTCCATGGAGAGGCCCATAATTTAGCATTATGTTTGTGAGAGGCCCACTGCCACCGTTACTGGCAGAATAAATTTTGCCTCCCTCCACATTCTCTACCTCTCTTCCCACCAATATATGTTAGGAGAATGGACCTCAGCAAAGACAGCGGAAATAAACTTAATGCTTAGAAGAAATCTTTTTTTTTTTTCCTTTGAAAAGATAACAACAGAAAAAGAGAAGACTGATTTCATGTACTATTTTTTCCCCTTCGCTATGAGTTTCATGTCTACATAACACAGAGAAAGAAAAATCCTTAACATTTTTGTTATGAGCTTTATAGGGACAGAGTGTAATGCTGTTCTCCTCTTTTTCTCATATACAGGTAGTTTTTCCTTCTCTTGCTCATGGTGGCTTAGTTCATAGACTAACTTTACTATCAGGAAAAAAACACTTCAATTTTAAAAACATATGTTTGCTCAAATGGTCTGAAAGCCACATTTTATTGCTCGTCACACCTAGACCTAGAGCACAATACATTCACCAGCAGATTCTAGTTTCAGAAAGAGGAAACAATATTCTTAGAATTAAGCCACTGAAAATACACGCTTTCAAAAGTAAGCAGCCAAGAGATTTTCTAACATGTTAACACATACTAGGAGGCAGAATTCCATTAGCCTAAAAGAGGAATATAGTTTCATAGACTCCCAATTTCATCTTCATTTGTGAACTTTCTGAAACTGACAGGCCGATATATGATTGATGTACTGACATTCAAATTAAATTAAAAAAAACATTAGTTAAGGCATGCTTGATAACTCCAGTCAATATTTGTTGCCATGTAAGAAGTGACTTTAATTTATATTAATTAAGACTAAGCCAGTAACTCCCTCTGGATGGCTACAGGAGGATATTGGGAGCGGTCATTTTCAATACTCAACTGTAAATTCAATTTTGTATTCAGTGGAAAGATCACTGAGAAGGCAGAAAACAATATAAACTAATTTAAACAGGATTTAGATTGCAGCATTATTAAAGCTATTCATGTGGAAAGAAATTAACACTGCTCATAAAAATCACATCAAAGACGCACTTATAAAAATTTCAAATACTTTCTGTGAACATGCTCAGGCATAACTCTGAACGTGGATGCAGTTTAGCAGCTAGAATGTGCAGATGTGCTTCTTCCACAGTAAGAACTGGGAAACACTGGTATATCATGGAGGGAATATACATCATTTGCTCATTAGAAATTGCCCACCGTTTTCTAATCAGGATCCTCACAACGTTAATGCACCTGAGTTAATAGGTTCATTCACGAGTCTTGCTTTTTTCCTTTCCATCCGTCCATCCTGCTTCCTTTGCCAGAGCCCTCTTTGTTAAACAGCACGGCATGCCTCCCTGCGTTTGCTCATGCTGTGCACTTATCCTTGGGTCTCTCACACTCCTGGTTCCCCAGGCAGCTCTTATTCTTCCCTGAAGATTCTGCAACCCTAGGATGCATTCAGTGTCTCTTTGCTATGTTTCCACAATACCCCACATATCCTGCTATTAAAGCATTAGTCACTCTGTACAGTAATTGTTGGTTTACAGATCTGTCTCCAGTTTTGAGGGGCTAATATGAGAATAAAATTTCCAAAACATATTTCAGTCCTCTGGTTACTCTGAGTTTTTCCCTTTGTATTTTATATGTCATTGCACTCTACAGTAGTTCCTCCTTATCCACAGTTTTACCGTCTGGGGTTTCAGTTACTGTAGGTCTCAGTTAACTGTGGTCAACTGCAGACCGAAAATAATAAAAGGAAAATTGCAGAAATAAGCAATTCATCCATTTTAAATTGCACACTGTTCTGAATAGCATGATGAAATGTCACGCTGTCTCCCTGGCCGGGATTTGAATCATCCCTTTTCCAGGGTTGATTGTCCATCCACATTGTCTACACTACCTCCCTGTGAATCACTCAGTAGCCACCTGGGTTGCCAGATCCACTGTAATGGTACAGCAGTGTTTGTGTTCAAGCAACCCTTATTTGGCTTAATAATGGTCCCAAAATGCAAGAACAGTGATCTGGCAATTTGGAAATGTCAAAGAAAGGCCACAAAGTGCTTCCTTTAAGTGAAAAGGTAAAAGTTCTTCACAATAAAGAAAGCAAAAAATTGTATGCTGAGGTTGCTAAAATCTAGGGTAAGAACAATTTATCTATGAAATTGTGAAGAAGTAAAAAGAAGCTTGTGCATAGTATATATAGTGTTCAGTACTATTCATGGTTTCAGGCATCCACTAGGGATCTTGGAATGTATCCCCCAAGGATAAGGGGAGGCGACTGTATTCCCAAAAGATTCGTAGCAATTAATGCTGGAAAGATACAAATGCAATGGTTAAAAGTTAGGAAACATCATAGTTGATAATAAACATTTAAATTTCATGTCAAAGAGTATTTTCACATATGCCATTATCTACCAGAGATAGATGTTCTCATGACAATTAAGCTGAATGATCTTGTTATATACTTCAGGCTCCAGAAGTCGTTATCACTGGCAATGAAAGTTAAGAGTGATGTCAGAGAATCCCACAGAAGCAAGGCCCTCTGCAGTGAGGCACTAAACGGTTTATCAAATAACTCAAAAATGTTTTTGAAAGCCTTTTTAATTTTGGGAAGGTAATTGCCCTTTCGCTTTGTGAGGAGTAAATAATATTAGAGTGATACTATCAGATGTCACCACTGGAATCTACGCCCATCTCATTTCATTTCTGGTTATTTCAGACTTTGTTAACCTCCTTCCCTCTCCTCCATGTTTATTGAGTACTTGGCACACAGTAGGTATTACAAAACTGCATACGGGAGAACTCCTTGCTATTCAAAGACCAGAGGCAGGAGCAGCCTTTGCGAGCTTGTTACTACTAAAAAATACAAAAAACTAGCTGGGCGAGGTGGCGGGCGCCTGTAGTCCCAGCTGCTCGGGAGGCTGAGGCAGGAGAATGGCGTGAACCCGGGAGGCAGAGCTTGCAGTGAGCTGAGATCCGGCCACTGCACTCCAGCCTGGGTGACAGAGCGAGACTCCGTCTCAAAAAAAAAAAAAAAATGCAGACTCAGCCTTTCTCACACCTCCAGAATTGGAATCTGCATTTTACTCCAGGTGATTTCTATGCACATGGAGGTTTGAGAAGCACTGAATTAAGGACTCAGTGAAGGCCAGGTAAACTGGTTAGGAGCTGACCAAAGTTAAGAGATAATGAAAACCTGAAGTGGAAAGCAGCAGCTGAGATAGCAGAGACTTTCAAAAGGAATAGATGTGATTCTTAAGAGCTTTGTGAGTCTCTATCCCTGTCCCTATGAGCAATTAAATAGCTGTCACTTCTACTCAGGAAAAAAAAAAGTGTTCAAGACTTGGAAATGGGCATAGAGACTACTACAGACCCTTACTATGGAATGCTGGGCATGAATTACCTAATTCTACAGGCGGAAACTTTCTTTGGCTAATCTCTGACTAGGCTATTTTACAACTTTGTAGGAGTAGAACATAAATTGTGGCAAACTGATTACAATACAAATAATTCCTCTAACAATGCAAATTAATTTTTGTTCAGTAGAAAGCGTAAATCTTTATAAAGTGAATTCTCCTTTGAAACAGTTTTAACATTTTCTTGGTCTCCTCATTAATTCTTGAGTTAAATAAAATCATTGGCACATGTTCATTTTATATTTGTAAGACAGTCATGATTTCACTGCCACAGTATCCTTTAACAAAAGACAGGGCCCATGCTACAGTCACATCTGAAAGTCCAGGGCATGGCACAAAGTGGTGGGTACCTGGTGAATTTTAATTAAACTGATACATAGATAATGATGGGGAAAAGGAACCAAATTGGAAGTGTTTTTTGTTTTCGTTTTTGAGATGGAATTTTGCTCTTGTTACCCAGGCTGGAGTGCAATGGCGTAATCTCGGCTCACTGCAGCCTCCAACTCCAGGGTTCAAGTGATTCTTCTGCCTCAGCCTCCTGAGTAGCTGGGATTATGGGCATGCACCACCACACCTGGCTAATTTTGTATTTTTAGAAGAGATGGGGTTTCTCCATGTTGGTCAGGCTAGTCTTGAACTCCCAACCTCAGGTGATCCACCCACTTGGGCCTCCCAAAGGGCTGGGATTACAGGTGTGAGCCACCACGCCTGGCCATTAAGTGTTTTTTTCCTCCCACTTTGTGTGCACAGGAAGAGGCAGCCCTGAATTTCAAACAATAGATGGGATAAGAGCCCAGCTGGGAGCACTGAATATGAAACTTAGGTGGGCTATAGTTTCCTTATTTACACCTGGGTCTATAAAGGAACAATGAGGAGACAGGGATTTTATATTTGAACAGAACGTGGGAAAACAAGGAAGACAATCTAAAATGCTTTTCTTTCCAAAGAAATGGAGGGACACACACATGTGTACACACATACACACACAAGTAAAGGTGTGTCTGTAGTTATCACTGATTTCTGGCTTCAAAGATAGCTGGAAATTGCTCACAGTATACAGTCACATAGTCATCTAAGCAGATTTGGAATTTCAGTATGGTCAAAGCATTGCTGCTATCACAATCCCCAAATTTCTGTACATGTCCCTAAACAAGTCTCCTTTTCCTGGCTGCTCAATTAACCCTGCATCAACTAACCAGATCACAGACAGCATAAAAGGCTAAACAAACAGGTAATGTTCCCTTCTACCCCCAAAACACACATGCAATCTTAACTAGTTAGTAGCTGTAAAAATGAGAAAATTAAGGTGGCAATATGAAAATGCACCGATTATTCCTGCTTCGGGGTCAAGCAAAATGTTTCTAAATAAAATGGCCTATCTTACCTCTATGAAGGTCAATAACACATAAGGAAATAATTTGCAAACAGGCTCCTATGTTTCATATTTCCCTTGCCCTATGAAGGAAGCCTGGCTTTTAGCTAATGGGACATCTACTTGGCTCATAACATTATTGATTTTTACTTTCATGGAACCATAAATATTGACAACCATCTCAGCAAAATGCTGGTACCACATCTGCCCCTTCCTCTGTCTGGCAGGCTGACATGGGGCCATTCTATATGCAAATCAGAGTCCAGTTCTCTGGAAATTATAAATGTTGATCCCAGGAGGATGGTATTCTTGTTGACACACTAGGGAATCCCAAAGGCCCTGCTTGCAAGGCTTTGTCAGGACTTCACCTGATTCAGAGAGAAACTCTTCATTTCATCACAAAATGAAAGATTATGTGAAGCTTTCTAAGGGGGTAAAAAGTACACAAAAACTTTTAAATGCTCTTGCCAAGAGAAATCCCAGTGAATTAGAATATAATCCTTCCTCACTGTCTAATCAATCTCTTCCTTCCACAGTCCAAACACAGGGTTCCTCCAGGGGTGGATGGTCTGTGTTAGACACACTAAAATTCATTATCGCATCTGCCTGGTGCCACTTTTCCAATAAAGTGTAATTATGGTGTTATTGAGCTCCATCTCACTTTCTCAAAGCCATGCTATAAACTTTGGGTTTCTGAGCAGTTACTTCCCAGTCGGTCTTCATTAAGTTGAATTGTCTCACAACGATGTCTATTTAACCAGCAGGATGCCTACTAATTTTCTTTTTTAGAATTTGTATTAATGTAACAGGCACTGGGTGACTCCATGTCTTCGACACTACACAAACACAACAGTGTTACCTCTGGTTTCAGAAGGTCAAGTAGCCAGTGAATGGGATAACCTGGTCCCGGAAGATCCTCCCTCTCTCACTCCGGCACTGCCCATCTGGGCTGGCTCTCTCCCCTGCGACAGCACTTTGCACTTCCCACATATAACAGGGGGATTAGTATATTTATTATAATAGTGCACTATTATAAGTGGCAAACGCAAGGTGATTTGTTATTGCTTCTGTCACTCAAGACACCTAAACTCTTTGAGGCAGGGGCTTGTTCACTGTTGTCCTTTCCACCACTGGCTAGGACAGTGCCAGGCATATGGTAAAATACTGATTAACGAATACCTCTAGAGTGATTGGAAGGATGGCTGAGCACACATCACATCATTTCCATGTACATCTGGTCATGCCCAGTAGAACCACTGGCCAGAAATTCAATGTGCTTATAGATCCAAATAGCAGAAGAAGAGAGAAAAGAATTATTTTACTGAGCACCTACTATGTGCACAGTTTTCGCATTGGACAGGACATGGAGAGGGCATTGTGGGTCATAAGAAAGATTTGGTTTGTAGGTTTGTACAGATTTTGCTAAATAAAGCTGATTTTCAAAGAGAAAATTGTAAGAATAAACAAGTATGATATAAAATAGAAGAAAAGTATCTGTAATAAATCTAAGATAGCAAGATTTATCAGGGGAGGAAAAAAATCAAATCCAATTAGGTATTTTCAGATTGCATTTCCATTTCCTCTCTGACACAGATTTCTTTACCTTAGGTCTTGACTGTATTTTATGTCCCCACATCAATGAAATCATCTTCAGGGAAACAGTGTCCTCAGCTCCTCCTGTCTGGCTTTGCAACAATATAAGGAGCATGGAGTGGATTTCCTCTCTAAGGCAGTCAATTTCCTAAGCAATTAAACGCTGTTTATATTCCAAACTCTATGCTTGGGTTGAAATTGTCAAGCTTGATATTACCTGACTCTTGCCTAAGATGTGTCCCCAGCTAGTTCATTCTACTGTAACAGCCATCTATTAAGATTTCCAATCTGTTCTTTCCTCAAGGGATCACACAGTACTTGGCAAAGGTACAGCTTCTGAATTCTGCAAATTATACTCATCTATATAAATATATACTTTTGAAATGGCAAGGCTTGCAAATTACTTTACCAAATTGACATCCCAATCTGTTATCCTCTAAAAGGAGGGGCAAATGCCACATACTTCATACGTGTGGAGACACTTCCGTACTGGGTTCTTAAAAACAACATAACTAGATGATACACTTTTATGAAATTCCTCCAGGAGGTCACAGATCAAGGTGCTAGTTTTTGTCACTTCTCAGTGTGGACAAACTGAATACAGTTTGTAGATCATAATCTGATACCACAATACATTGGATATTAAAGAAAAATTATTGTTCCAGTGAACACTCCTTGTTGAGAACATTGCTGCTATATCTCATTTTGGCCACTCCTTGCGGTTTCTAGGCTGGAGGGAAAAGTGAAATGATGTCTGTATCTGCACTGCATATGCCCTTTATTAAAGGGACAGCTATGGCCTATGTATTCACATCGGTAAGACATGGCTTCTCAAAGCAGCAGAACACACCACAAGAGCCTCAGCAAGAAGCATTCCTTGGTTACGGTGCGGGTATTTCAGTGGCAACTGCAGTTGATGAAGGATTCTCAAGCCCTGGATGGAAGATTGGAAGCACAGCGCCCCCGCCGCCACCTTTTTTTTTTTTTTTTAAAGTGTAGAATGTCAACTTCCTATCTTCCTAAAATAGGTGTTAGGCAGCTTTTCATACATTTTTCTTAGTGAAAACATCCAATCCACTTTATACACTGCCAGCAATACACCAGTTATGTTCTAAAACACTTGAAGGACCAATCACATCCCTCTTCTTGTCAGAAATCTGTTATGGCTTCTCCACTGTTTACGGAATAAAACCAAATTCCAGCACTAGCCTTCGGGGCTCTGCCATCTGGCCCAGACTGCCATTCCAGCTTTACCTCGCTCTAGAAAGGCAGCTTCTATGCTGAATTCCTTTCTGCTTCTGTGGGATTTTATTCTTAGGTTTCCAGCCTCTAACTAGAATGCCTTTATGCCTCTTTTCTTCCTGGGGAAAAAAAAATCTAGTTTATTCTGCAAATTTCAAATTATGCCTCCTGTATAGACTTTCTTGACACTTTCATCAACATTATTTGCACTGGCCCCTGAATGCCCAAAGCATGTTGCATATACGTTGGTTGACAATCATGCCACTGACTTGGTATTACAGTTAATTGTTGATCTGTAGACACCCACATGTGGCCGGCAACTGTGACTTACGTTCTCTCATCAAATCCTGACAGCACTCCATGACCTGAGGAGGGTCTGAGCATCATTTTCCTGTAAAATGCCCATATATTTGCTCAGCTCACACCACTTTGGTCAGTAATAGAACTGAATTCACACGTCATCCTAACTTCAAAATCTGGCATCACCGTAGTTTGCGGGGGCAGGTACTAGAGCCTTCCTATGTCTTTATTTCCCACAGCGTGAGACACCAGGGAGGGCCTCAGAAAACATTAGAAGAAATAAAACATACTCTCTTCTCTTGCTCATCGTCCTGTAAATGTTGCATGTGTCCCCTCAACGGCATCTCTGAAGACAGGGATCCCATGCTGTGTTTCTTTTCTATCCTCGATGGACCCCAGCACCATGTCTGCAATTTTGCCTGACGAAGGCTTTCGGAGTCTGGTAAACATGCACGCTCTACAGGGCTGCAGGAACACTAAGAACGCCCCGCCAATGGCACAAATACTTGCCTGGCTCATTCAACACTGGGTCAGAATAGCCTGCTTTGGGGACCTTTCTGTCCCCTCATTCAGTGAGTTTTGTTGAGTGACTGTACATATCCACTTTAATGGAGAACATCGGTGAGCATTCTGGAAAGGGGCAGGGTTCTGTCCCAGGTACAAGATGAAACCCAGGTGTCTGCAGCTTCCAGGGGACCTCCCAGCTACCCCCACCCCAGCTCTGTAAAGAGTCTGTGCTTACACCGGACTCTTCCAGCCGTCTTAAGGCATAGCAGACATTGTGCTGAAGGGAAATGGCGAAGAGGCAGGAGAAACGCAAAGGGGTTCTGTGTCTGGGGATCCCTGTGCAGGAAGAAAAGCCAGCGTGGGTGGCCCATACCTTTCAGCTTTTCAGCTAGCAGAGCGGCTTCGTGCTCTGAGTAGTGCATTATGGCGGGCGGGGATGGGGGCCGGAGCCGGTCCTCCTCCAGCTTGCGCCGGTGCCGCTCCTCCCGGGCACGCATCCTCTGCTTGCATTCCCACTCATAGAAGTCATCCCTGGCCTGGGCAAAGTCCACATGAAGGCGGCCTGAATCCTTTTTGTCGGTGCTAGACCCTAATCGCATCCTGTAACCTGAAACCAATGGAAACTCCGGTCACACCATAATGTCACAATGGCCACATGTTTTTGGTCCAGACCTTCAAGGCACACTTAGGCAAATGCTCACTTATTTCTTTGCTGTCACTAGGGATACATTTCCCATAGGAGGCGAGAAACAATTATCCTCTTCCCCAGCAATCTTGAAGCTTTGTAAAGTTAGGCCTATTACAGGTTTGGGGATAAGCGTACCTTGGAGAGTTGTCTCCGAGGGCTGCTTACCCATCTTCCAAACCAGTATCCCCAAGAGAAGATGATCTCAAGAACTAGGGTCTTATCATGATCATTCCTTCTTCTCCCTGGCTTCTAGGAAGCTCAGAAACAAATTTGGCATGAAGCATTTTTTTTTCTCTATTTTTTTATGTTCTTGGTTTTATTATATTTTCAGTTTACTATAATTCTATTGTATAGGTGAAATATGAGTAAATAAAGAGCATCTATGATATTTAAAAAGATCTACAAAGTGAATTCCAGAACACCTCACTCACAGGCTATTGCTACATTCCCCAGAAAATGCTGCTGCTCAATTCTCTCTCAGCAGCTGCAACAGCCACAATTACCAAGGCAATTTTGCAACGCTGTTTTATTTCCACTTATCCTCTGGGGCACGCGGGAGAATATTTTACCTGCAATCAAGAGGCCTCACCACTGCCTTCCTCACAGCCCTGCAGCACCTCATCTGGTATGCATCACCACACAAATTGTTCATGTAATATTTTAAGGCCACAGGAGCCTGGTGCAAGAGCCCAGAGCTAGACAAAGAAAAAAATGGGCCTGGAAATCTTTGGGGGATTCACTGTGAGCTACCCAACTTATATAAAGATTATGAGCAGAAACTTGATCTGAGAAATCAACACCAACAGAACTGAAACCAGTCAGCCGGCCTAACTTCAAATGAAGAATTGACTTTGAGGTTGCTCTTCAGTTTGGGGTACTCAGATTTTCAGAACATAAATCCAGGTCCCAGCAGGACCACGGCTGCTGGGGGCTGCCAGAGGAGAGAACAACATAAGCACTTTTCCAGTGTGGGGGCTTTGCAAATGAGATACAGCTGTAAAATGCTAGGCTGCACTGTGCTGATGTTCAAGATCTCATGGTAGATTTCAATGGATTATTTTAGCATTTGGGGATAAAACTCAGCTGAAAATCTCTGTCGAGGCTGGCTCCTCCCCAGGAGGCCACTTCACACCTTTGAAAGTTACAAGTAAGATATTGACCTCACATCTGGTTTCTGCGATGCCACGGAACCCTTCTCACTGCTAGATTTTCAAGTGTTATCTAAACATGGGAAGACATAGCAATACCAATCAAAACCAAAAACATCCTATCACAGATGTGCAGAATTAATTGCAAAAGCAAAATGTATCTTGGTTGTGGGCCACGGGAACTCAACAAGTCAACAGGCCACAGTGATACAGGCATAATAGCTGAGCAGGCAAGACTGTTTCAACTGGCCAGCTATCCCAACTGGCCAAGCACCTTTCCCCTGCTCATTGTCCAGAGAATCCGTTTTCAAACATTTCTTGCTCCAGAAATACCCTCACTTTCACAGAAACATCATCATTAAGGACTTAAAAGAGACCCTGATGAGGCCGAGTCTAAAATTAGCTAGGCCTTCAAATGTGAATGTGGTCCTAAAATTAGACAGGCCTTCCAGCTGGGCTTGGGCTTGCTGGAGCCCACATACAGGAGGGGCCGCCTGACTTCCTTCCTGCCTTTCCAGTTAATTGGCCTTGCAGATCTTCCTAGGACTGATGCTGCAGCCTCTCAAGGGCAGGGAGGCTGAGTTAGGAGGCTCTTCTGCACCCAGGTAGGGAGGCTGGAGGTGAGGCTTAGCTGTGTTCTCCTCTTACAGTAATGGGGCAGACCAAGGAGCAATCAGGGCTTGCTGAGGGAAGCAGGACCAGCGCCCAGGCTGGAAAATCATAGGATCAAGGTATAATCAATCAAGGAGCACCTTTCATATGCCTAAATTTGGGACTGTTCATCTTTGTCAGTGTCTTATGAGGCTTCTGATGGGTGTGAACATTGTGTGGTATTAGAGTTGAAACGGGCCTTTGATTTACTCTAACCTTCTCATTTAATCAAGTAGGGTAAAGAATACAGTCGACCTGTGAACATGGGTTTAATCTGTGCAGGTCCTCTTATAGGTGGATTTTTTCCAACCAAATGTGTATCCAAAATATAGTATTTGAGGGATGTGAAACCCACATATATGGAGGACTGACTTTTCATATACACGAGGGTTCCGCAGGATATACATGGGGCAGGAGCGGGGGTTCCTGGAACCAGTCCTCCGAGTGTACTGAGGGATGATGGCAGTTTTATTGGTACAGCTGTGATTAGAACCCAGGTCCCCCAGGACAGGGTACTTGAGATAGAAAAATCAGTCCTTCTTTATCATGATCAGGATATTTGTGTTAAAAACAACCATTTCCTGAATGGTTTCTATGTTGCAGGTGCCCTGCTAAGCACTTGCTATCATTATTTGATTTATTCCTCCTCACAGTCCTACGAGGTCATACTGTTACTATCTTTATTTTGCAGATGAGAAAACAGAGGCAGTCTCTAGACCATGAAACCCAGTGCCATGAACTCACCAGAAACCCCACTGTCTAACAGTGGATTGTGTATTATGAAATGTCTTCATTCTACGCTTTGTCTTCCTTATCCATTTTGAATTGCTTTTAGTTTTTATTTTCTACTTCGTAAGGTTTCACTGAAATAAGGGGTTTTAAAGTTCTCCATATCACTATCTACCTCAGGAGAGTCTCTGCACTGCTGGAATAACCTCAAGGCTTCTGAGGTTTACACAGAATTTCATGGCAATAGAGGCGGACTGCAGAAATTAAGTAAAACCTGGCAGGAATGTTCAGATAGGTATCCCCAACACCACCCCCTACCCCTATTGTTTTCTCATCTTCCCTTATCAGCTTTGCCTCAGGAATAGGGAGGTGAAATGCAGAGGGACGACTGAAAAATGGAGGTGGGGAGTGTGAGGGAAGGGCAGTGAGTTCAGTCTAAGAATGCGTCCTTCCAAAACCAGCCCCTAATTCGTAGATTTGGCAAGGCCTTGTGGACAGACTCCATCCACTTGGCCCAACACCCACAGATGGGAAGGCAGCACTAGGCCTAATCTCAGTATCTGTAAAAATCGCCTATAAAAATTGGCACCAAAGGACAAGGCTTAATGAACCACCAACGAGGCAATGATACTGTGCCTTCTCCTAGGGCCCCTAAGCTACTTTCCTGCAGGGAACTGACCTTGCTTTGGTACCCTGGTGTCCAGACAGTGAATCCACTTCCAAAAACCTGAAATTATTCTGAGAGAGTACTTTACTCTCCCAGAGGATTACATCCAGTAAGAATAATGGTCCTTAGTACTCATAATATTGCTTCTCATCTAATAAGCACTTGAGAACATTAATTAGAAACTCGATGGAATTCCTAAAGACTGGATGGTGGGAAATTGCTCCTGCACTGAGGTACCTTCACAGACTTAGCACAGAGCTTCTGGCAGCCAAGGAAGAAGGCAGAATTCCTCCTTTTCCAGCCCCAAACTATGAAGACTTTATTTTGCATTAAGGCCAAAGGGAATAAGCTCATATTAACATCACAAAACATAACAAAATGCCTAGAAAACTCCTTATGTAATGCAAAGTACCAGAAAGGTAAATGGCTTTATCAACCATGAATTCCTCTGCAAAGCGAATGTGACAAAAATTCTTCTTGCTTTTCCGAATTGCTGTAATATCACCGCACTGCTCAAAGACTTCTTGAATAATTTCCTCAGTAGCATTTTCCGGTAATCCTCCAACAAACACAGTCTTACACCCAGGAGGTCGTTCTCTTGTGGAAGGAGGCGGAAGATCTAATAATCACAACAAAACAGAAAGTTTTGTCTTTCATTTATTTGCTCTCTCTGGTTCTCCCGGCAAAACTAAAGCTTGCAGAGTAACTTTCTCCAGACTGAGTGACGATACATTTCTGTGCCAACTTACACTTATCCCAGGCTGTCTTGTTTCTAAGTTCCTCTCCCCTCCCACTCCCAACCTTTACTTTCTGTGTTTATTGCTACACAGAGTGGCTATATGCTTGTCCATGAACAAAGGTAAAGCAAATGCTTGCATAATTTCATTTCTCCTTTATACTACAGAAGCCCAGAAAAAACTTCCCAAAGTACAAAACATGATGAAATGACAACATGATGAAGAACCTCAGCGTGTTATCTGCTTTTGTCTTGTTTCCAGATAAAGGAGCGGCAAAGCAGAATACAGGAAGCATAACCTACAAAAGCACGCACAATACTTACTTGGCTGTGCAACACCGGGCCTGAAAAAAACACTTTGTTATTATTCACATTTAAATGAGCAAACTATTAAATTTTGGGGAGGCTGTATGAAAAGATAAAATGTACACTCTCACAACATTTTACCTAGTTTATATGTAGATTACTAAAGCAGTCTCCTGAAAAGTCCACTTAAAAAAGGCAACACTGATTAATATGGACAAAAAAAAAAAAAAAAAGTCCTAGCTTTTTTAGCCCATAAACTTAGTATCTGAGGCAAAATTAAAAAATACAATTCTGGCCCATTTACTTCATCAAATGTATGTTTCCTTCAAGCAAATGCAATTTGGTCCAGAAGCTCTGAGATGCAGGCTCCCCTCTCCTCAGCCCCCAAATTGCTAACTGTCAAATTAATTCAATTTTCCATCTAGCAAAACACATTTCAGAGTTTTTCTCCCACATTTGTGAAGATGGATGGAAGTGCTCACATATTTCACACTGTGTTCTCCAGCAAACACTAGGCTTCACTGCATGCAAAAAGTCTTACCGCCAGATACACATCCCCAAATCCCATGTACTGGCTTGATAGTGGGGATTCAGCTTCTGGACAGACACGTGGCCACATCCCTGTATATTTATTCTAATCGAGAGACAAAAGGCCTTCTGTAGAACGGATCCCCACTCTGTGCAGTTACGTGTGAGTCACATCTGAAAATGACTTCAATGCCATTTTAAAATTTAAAAAGAAAACAATTTAAAATGAGCAAATAGTTCTCATAGGCGTTACTCACTTGGATTTTGAGGAAAAAGAGTACAGCTTTTGCAGTGGATGATTTCTTTGACAACAGCCACTTCTGTTGGTGGTGGGGGAGGTACCAGTCCAAGGCCTGGGATCATTGGGTTAATGGGGGTGATTCCAGTCATCATGTTGAGGCTTGGATCAAAGCCTGGGACACAGATTGAGTCTGTAAAGTATACAAGATAACATTTTGACAGGAGATCAAATCCATTTTTGTTGTTGTTTTTGCCATTTTCCTGCAAAGATGATTTGACTTTATACTTTCTATTTTTCAGGAATTTCTCCTGGCATAAGATGTAATATTATAGAAAGCTATGCCAGAAGGGTAAAGAGAAAAAAAGGAAAAGATGAACATAGAAATACACAAAGGAAATTACATTACTTAAAATATTAATACAACAGAAAGAATACAGCATATTAAAGTGTAAAAGCATGCACCATGAAGCTTCACTATTACTGTGAATGCAATTTTCTATTTCTTAACATTGGTGTATTGTTTATACCACCTTATGACCCAGAATATAGGAAGAATATCATTTAACATTGAAGTGCCCTGTGAATCTAATTGTCAATGTAGTTTCATCAAAAGAGCCTTCTTACCCAAGTGACCTAGATTTAGGAAAGTTCAATTTATATGTGCATACTTTATAATGATGTATTCAGGTCCCACCTAACTTATTTCCCCCGAAATTTAAAAAAAAAAAAAAAAGCAAAACAAAGAGTGATTACAATTCCTATGGCTGCGTTAGATACATGCAGGCATAAAATTAGCTATATACATTTCTGGATTCTATTGGATAATTGCACTTTTTTCCTATAATTTAGTCAACAAATAATTGACCCACCCTTTTGAAATCTTTATGCCCTGTATTAAAACGCACACACACAAACTTGAAAATAGAAATCGAAAGTGTGCAAAACAAATGGGTTTTCCAGCATAAACAGTTTTTTTTTTTTTTTTTTAGTGTGATAATGAAGCAAGTGATTTCAAAGGTGACATACAGACACTAATAAGTAAGACCTTTCTAACAGCAGGGACTATGAAAACACCGTACTGAGTAGCCACAAGGGGATCCCATTCAGGAGGGTTTCCCTGTTGGCAGAAAACAGTCTCACGGGTGGCGTGAGAATGTTCCCAGGTAGACAGGCCAGGGCAGATCATGGTGCCCTCCTCTACTCTGCAAGGATGAAACTTCCTTCTTGTCTTATACTCTCTTATCTTCTCCCTCCTCATCTTACATCATTTCCATTCTTCCTTCCTGCCCATCCCCCCGTCGCCCCCTACAGCCCCCTTGTACAGTTCTCCTGTACAGCCTGTGCCTTAGGCCTCTACATGGTCTCACTCTTTGCTTACCTGTGCTGAAAGGCTGGAGGAGCCCAGAAGCAGATGTAAGGATAACCACACCCTTTGTTTACTAAGAAGCTCCAGAGGATACAGAAGGTCTAGCAAAAGCGGTTCCTTTCTGTGAAAAGGTTTACAGATTCCGCCAGCTACTTTGGACATTTCCATTCCTCCTCTGGGCTGAACAGAATAAACAGTGTGATTCTGATCTATAACCCCAAGAGGACTGCTGTCCCATTTATTTAAAACTCCATTTAATTTCATAGTGTACCAGCGTGACTTCAATAAAAGGTTTTTTTTTTTTTTTTTTAAAAAAACAAGAACCCTAAATATAAATGACAAATAAGCATTTTCTTTCAAAGTAGTCACCCTGACATTCTAGGTACTTCCTCTACAATTATGGCTCTCAGTTTCTTCATCTGCAATATGGGACTGTTTGACTGGATTATCTCTCGGAGTGCTGGGATTCCAAGACTCCAGGATTCCATGCTGATGTTGTGCAGAACAAACTGACACACAAAAGACATAAAGTTTTGTAAGTGACAGAGATGCCTCTGTTTATTCTGCCAATCATCAGAAAGTTTCACAAGTATGATTTCCATTTTACAGAAAAGAAAGTAAGGTTTAAAGTGCTTAAGTAAAACTTCCAACATTCCAAATCAAACAGACGGCAGAGTCAGAATGAGGGCCCAGGTCTTTGTCTCAGTATTTAAACGCGTATTAAGTGTGACGATTTCAAAGTTTCCATCTAAAACGACCCAACCTGATTATTCAGCTAATACATGCCACTACTTCTTAAAATGTACTTTACTCTTAAAAAAATCAAGATGGGTCCTGCTGATCAATTCCAAAGAAGTTCCAGAACAGAATGGTTTTCAACATCATCATCATTAAAATAACATATTGGCCTCCAAGGTGAATATATTAGAAAAAGAAATACTGGCAATGGGAATATTGGCATGCTTGTGCTTTTATTTAATCTCATTCCGTACATAGGCTTCATCTGTTTCTTTCCTGGCCTGGCCCTCGCTATTATTTGCCAACACAGGATGATTTAAGGCTGAAACCACTCAGGACTGCAAACCCTGAAATGAGAGCCTGTGAATTATAATCAGCAGATGTTTCCCGCAAATGAGGAGAGAAACCCAGTGCTTGCATTCTCTTTAGTTGTTAACAGACTTCGGTTTTCTTTCTGAAGGCTAAGTAAATAAGTATATGTCCAGAAATGGGGACAGACGATACCACTCTTGTACAAAATATGTTAATATACAGCAAGAGTTACTTTGCTTTTTCTGAGACATCAGTATGAGGAGACTATGAGGTTTAATGAAATCTGCATGGCAAGTGCAGTAGCTTCAAAAGAGCTTAGAAAGGAATTAACACGTAAATTATGTTGGACCTCAAAGGACTGGAGATTCAGTATTTGAGAGGAGAAAGTAAGGAAGGATTAGACTTTAAGAGAAAAAAAAGAACCCATTACTTTTTAACAATATAGGTACAGATGGAAATTGTTTTCTCAAACAGCACAGGAGCATATGATGTACTCGCTCATTAAAGCAAATGCATAAACTGAAAATCGAGGAAGACATAAACACAGGAAGACAAAGGTGAGAAGGCAGCGCAACCCCGAGAGTCAGTTCCATGCCCTGGTAGGAAAAGCTGTCCCTGTGAACTTCAGAGATAATGAGTTGTAATTCTACTCAGCGCAAAGAGGAGGACTGCTTAAATCACAGTAAGAAAGAATCCAATTACATATACAGTAGAACTTTATTATCAGCACTGTACTGAAACGAGAGGAAGGAAGGGTTATTCATCGCCGACCGTGGCGCTGCCTGGCTCCTCTCTGTGTTGCCCGCTCCAAGCAGAGAGTGGCCACAGCCAAGGCTCGGCAAAGGTTTCTTTTTGGTTGTCTGTTCCCAATTGGATGAGATGAAAACAAAACAAAAAAATCCTGTTTACTGATTCACAGGCCAGTGTTTTATCAATTGGATGAGCATTTTTCAGAAGGCAGGTTGGGGCTTTGTGTTTAGGATTTTAGAGGCATGGCAGTTGAATTAATTAAAGCACTCATTCATTTGAATTAAAGCATTCATTCAGCATTTCCTGTGCACACACAACTGCCAGGATCTGGAGTTACAGAGGTAACAGTAGTAAGTTCCCCACTTGAGTCTGAGGAGAGGATAAACGATGGGAACCAAACTCAGCAAAAGAGTCGGAACACATGAGCTGAGGCTCAGAGGACACAGAGAGAGTCCAGGAAGGGAATTGCTGGGAGAGAGCCTGGTAGGCCTGGGGAATTCCAAACAATTGTTCATGGCTCTTTCATGGTGTGCATCTGGCAGTGTAGCCACAATGTCTGGAGAGACTGCAGGAATTAGATCAGATCAGAGGGACCCTGCTGTTGAAGCTAGTGAGTTTCAACTTTGCTCTCCCTGGAACTCAGAGTCAGAAATGCACCCTGCCAGGCCAGGGCCCCGGGGCCTGGGCCGTCCTTCCTCACTCCTTCTCTCTTTGTCTGTTGCCCGCTAGCCATGGCTTGTTCCTTTTTCTGCCCTTTCTAGTCAATGCCTCAGTTAAGAGTCTCATATTTGAGACGAGAACTAGATTTCATTTGAAAGAAAGGCAGTTGAGGCCTCTTGCCAGGCAAGGCTGGGCATACTAACTAGGTTAAATGTGGGCAGGGAGAAGGGACACGGAGAAGTTGTCAGTACCAGGAACAAGTCTGGCCTGGAAGGAAGAACATCGTGTTTTAAGAAAATAATGAGAAAGAGGCGGTAATCAGGCTAAATGGTTGCATTACAGGTGTAGTCCTGGGCTGAGGGTGTCCTGACAAAGTGGCTGAACACAGAGATTATTAGCAGCAGATAAAACACAGGTCCAGGCAGGGCAGCTGCCCAGAGGACTCTGTCTACAGGTCACAGGGCCTGTACCCCCTGGTCCAGGGTTCAGACCCAGCCCAGGGGAAATAAAGTTTGCAACAACATCATGGGGTCACAAGTTGAGAAATACTAGGCCAACTGGCAGGTTACCTAAGCCAGGATTCAGGCAGGAGAAGCAAGACAGGATCCAGACATCAGAATAGAAGCCTGGGGTTTGGGGGAAGGAGATAGACCCCTCAGTTATCAGACACGCAGCACAGGTCACAGCCTGACCAGCATAAAGCCTGATTGGAGGCTGAGTCTTAGAATGCAGGGCTCCAGAGCCCCCTTCCTCCTGCCTGACACCAGATGGACCCTCAAGTCCAGGGACAGGGTGAGTGTGTGGGGCCAGATCCCAGGACTTGTGCAGAGCACAGAGACAGGCTGGAAGGGCTCTAACAAACATGCAATTGTGCTGCTTCTTTTTTCAGAATTACTAGGTTAAAATTACTGACCTATCATCACTCTGCAGAGAAGCCACGTGATACATGAGGACATTCTGTTTACCAGTTTCCAATGGAGAAACTTTTTCAGAATAGTCTCCTATTGCAATTGACAAGTCTTGTTTTTCTATAATATCGTTAAATTTGTGAACTATTAAAGTAATGCTCTTTTTCATTCCGTGTTTTCCTTTTTTCAAGCATTCTTAAAAAAACTGTTTTGTGAACAGCAGAGGAAAAGTGAACATTTTGAAAAAGGTGATCTTAAAGTCAAGGGATCTGGCACATCTGGATGACTTAAGGCTGACCAGCCTTTTTTTTTTTTTTTTTTTTTTGAGACGAGTCTCACACTGTCACCCAGGCTGGAGTGCAGTGGCCTCAGCCGCCTGAGTAGCTGGGACTACAGGCGCCCGCCACCACGCCGGCTAATTTTTTTTGTATTTTCAGTACAGACGGGGTTTCACCGTGTTAGCCAGGATGGTCTCGATCTCCCGACCTCGTGATCCGCCCGCCTCGGCCTCCCAAAGTGCTGGGATTACAGGTGCGAGCCACTGCACCTGGCCGGCTGACTGGCTTTTTAACCTCTCTGGGCTTCAGTGTCTTCACCAGGGGAAGGAGAACATGAATACTAGATAGACATACTGGTCTTCATGGTCATCCAAGAAGAACATCTGGGTGAAGGCAGTATATCAAAGTGTGGAGACTCCAAGTCTGCACTGGCTGTATGACTTTGGGAAATTTAACTAATCTTTCTAAGCCTCATTTATAATATCTGTAAAACAGAATAATATTTAGTTTTTAATGTTCTTTTGAAGATTAAACGGGATTAATAAAACAAAACCAAAGTGTTTAGCATAATGTCCAGCACATGGTAAATACTCAATAAATGGTAGCAATTACATACAGCATTAATAAATAATATTAATATATAGAATATTTACATACCCTTATAGAAATATGTTATTAACATAGAAGGCACACAATCATAATGATGATTAAAACGTCACTTGACAAACATGAGTATTAATATATAGAATATTTACATAACCCTATAGAAATATGTTAACATAGAAGACACACAATCATAATGATGATTAAAAAGTCTTTCCTTTGACAAACATATGAGTGTCTACTAGGTGTTGCGTGTTTTGCTAGGTACTCTGTATTCCAAGACATTGCAATGTCCTTCCTTCACAGATGTGGAAATCTAGTGACTGAAACAACTTAGCAGAAAATACCAATACAGTAATGACACCTATTTTGAGACCTTTAAATAAAAGGTGCTATGAAAACACTGAAAAGGGGACATCTAAACCAGTCTGGGATAGGGTTTGTAAGGGTTGACTTATGTCCCCCCAAAAGATATGTTAAAGTCCTAATCCCCCATACCTATGAGTGTGACTTCATTCAGAAATACTGTGTTTGCAGATGCAATCAAGATAGCATGAGGTCATACTGGATTAAGGTAGGCATGATCTAATATGACTGCTGTCCTTAAAAGACGAGGAGAAAAGACACAGACACACAGGGAGAATGCAATGTGATGACTGGAGAGATGGACTTGCAAGTCAAAGATCCCCCAGCATAGCTGGCAAACACCAGAAGCTAAGAGAAAGACATGAAACAGATTCTTCCCTGGATCCTTCAGCGAGAACGAGGCCCTGTCAACAGCTTAATTTTAGACTTTTGGCCCCCAGAACTGCAAGACAATACATTTCTGTTATTTTAAGCCACCCAGTTTGTGGTACTTTGATACAGCAGCCCTACCTAGAAAACAAATGGGGTTGAGGGTCCGGGGTCGGGTGGGTGCCGGGGAAGTGTCAGGGAAGGAATACTAGAGGGGGTGACAGCTGACCAGGTTCTTGAAAGGGATGACATCTGTATATGCAATGGGCATGTAAAAAGCTATCCCCAAAATACACTTAATTGGGATCATAAATACAAAGATATTTCTAAATGTTCTTAGGAGAAATGTTCAAAACCAGTGCCCTGGAAGCAGAATAGCTGTTAGGTTTTCCCTTTGTGAAATAAACAAACTCTGAAGATGGCTACATATGTGTTAAGAACAAATTAACCACACAGATTATGTTAACATAACAGAATACTTTATAAGATGAGTGAATACCTACAAGCTGGATCTTTAAGAAAGTGAAATTGAAAATGCTTTTATAATCTTTCCAAAGAGTTTCAAAGGCAGTGAGGTATGTTTTCCATTTGAACCCAAGACGTATATCCAGAGTGAGTTCCTGGTGCCCTGCTGTGCACACTTTATAAATAAAGACCTCATTCCATCAATAAAACCCTCTGTCTCCTTTGACCAGGATGCAATGCTGGCAGAACTGAGGAATGCACCCGTCAACAGCTATTCTAAGTATTGTTGACTTGGGTGAGGAGATTTGTGTTCGTGTTTGAAAATATGACATGACATGAAGCAAAGAGAATTTCAAAACTCCTGACCAAAGCTGGCACGGAGAAAAACTGACTGCTCAAAGAACTCCATCAGCTCTTTCCAGCAATCTGTGCATGGAGCATGCACTTGAAAAGCAAGCGTGTTTTGAGTGAGCAGGAGGTAAGAGCTCATCAAAGTTTCTGTAAAATTCACTCACACTATGGGCCAGAAATTCAAGGGCAGAGCGGTTTACACACTCAGAGCAAACTGCTCCATGTTTCCTGGATCTGCTGAAACACACAGCTGAGCCATGAAAACCATGCTGGCATATGACAACCAGGTGTGGAGGGGTTCCTTTTGACAAGCAGGCAACGGACACTGGCCCTAACCAAAGATTAGGAAATTTCAAAGCTGAAAGCAACCTGGGCATTACCTAGTCCTATTGTCTTGATTTAGAGACGAGAAAATGGATGCCCAGAGAAGTGAAGTGATTTGCCCAAAGTTACATGGCTAGTGTTAAGAGGAGAGCTGGAATTAGAATCAAGAGTCCTGCCGCTTCTTCACTGCACCTGAGTTCTCTGTCTCCATCCAGCCTGCCTTCCTTTGGATGCCTCTAGTGACACTGCACTCATGAACTCCTGACATGGCCCATTCCATTTTTTAATAGTTTTCACAGTGAGAAGTTTATTTCTAATATGTTGACTTCGGACTTGTTAACCTGTAGTTAAATCCATTGCCCTTATTCAGTACTCCTGGGTTCCTGTAACAAGTCTGATTCTCTTTCCCACCATTCCTGGTCAAACCCATAAAGAAAGCTCACAACGATACCTGACTCTTCTGTCATTCAGCCTCAGCACCCTCTTCCCTCAGTCCTACTATGACCTAAAATCCACCTTTTCTGAGGTCTAAAAATTCTAAAAATCCACCTTTTCTGAGGTCCAGGGTTATCCACAGAAAGAGGCCAGGCAGAAGCTGATCAGCCAATTAATGGTGGTCTCTATCTTTCTTATTTCTGAACTTGTATGTATATATTTTACTAAGTTGTTATGTTATGATTAAAAAGCATGGTCATGCTTACTCCTTGCTTTGTGACAGGCCTGTGCTGAAAGCTGCGTGTCATCTCATCATGTCATGTTTTTGGCAGTCCCATCACAAAGTTGACAAATGCTAAGTGACCTCATTCTACTAAAACACACACGTCTTGTCTCTCTGCAGAAGGATGCACTCATGCAACTTTGCAGTTGACATTTTGAAACTAAATGAAGGATTTTGCATTTTCCATTTAATTTTCCAAAATCTGTCTTCTTTCTTCTCCCCGTCTTGAATTTCTCTTCCCTTGTCCTCAATAGCTATAAATGGCTAGACAATCCTCTCTTAAAGTTCCTGTCCCTTCTAATTCACCAGCAAATTTCTTCTTGCAGGACAGATTCAACCACTGAGGGCAAGAAGATCCTCCTGTTGCCACAGTTGGAAGGTGAACCATTAGCTGCCTTCCTGGCAGATGCCTACTGGGGGTCTGGAGCTTGGAGGTAGCACATGGAGCATGTTCTCCTCCACTTCCTCCCTCTGTCCAGGTGGTTGTTGCTTTGCTTTCATCAAAGCATTGTTTCTGTTCTTTCCCCTCTCTACCTTCACCCCTTGGTGTGCGCCAGGTTCCCTGCACCCTCAGGTTTGTGAACTCTAGCATGTGCTTATAGAAATATCTTCTTAAGCAAATCTTCTTAGACTCCTTCCCCAACACTGATTTCTTCTGAATTGTCTGTCGTAAATTTCCAGTTTTAAGGGCCATTGCCAGGTCTCAGGGATGCACACGGGGGTCACTGTCAATTCTTTAGGCTGGAAGCTCGTGTGTGCTAAGTTATTTTCCCTGCTCCCTCTCACTTGTTTCTCCATCTTGTCTGAATGTACTCCATAGCAAACTGCTTACAGGATCCTGGGCATCTGTCCTACTCCACTCCTCTTAGACACTTTTGGGTTAAGTAACTTTAGGGCTTGGTTGTTTCTTTTAATGGCACCACTCCTTCTCTCAGGCCTGGTTTAAACCTCTATAAGTAACCATATCTAGTCATCCGCCAAGCCCTTCAGATGGAGCCACCTTAGAAAGGATTTCTCTATCATTTTCTTTTTTGTTCCCATTGCTAATTTAGGTCCTCATTAGCTCTCATCTGGAGTACTGCAAAAGACTCTTTTTGTCTCCACAAACTGTAGCTTCTATATCTCCCCTGTCCCCGCTCCCTCCTGCTCTTCCTCCCTCCGCCTCCTCCCTGCATGCCCTTCTCACACCCCTGGAACTGGGATCAGCCAGCGGTGCACACGGGAGAACCATGAGAACAGGCCCTAATTGGGGCCTCTAAATTACTTCTTTCAGACTTCTTTTCACATCCCTATCTCATTAGCCGATGATTAATTTTCTGTCTGTACGATGTTATGTGACTTTGTACAGCAGGACTGTTATACAATGATAGGGAGGGAGAAAAAGACTGAATTGGCTCTTGGTGTTCTCTGCTTTGTCCTAACTGACAAGCTCATGGTGCGGGAGCAGACAGTAGAGGCAAAAAATTATTAAATCTTGAGAAATATTTTTGAACACTGAGTCAAGCCCCTAAGAAGTCTTTAATTTTTATACATCTACTTCTATCTTTCTGAGGAGTGGGGACACTCCAAATATATGTTGAAAGACTAAATAAATTAGAATTTCTTTCTGGCATTCAATGCCTCCTTGCTCTATAGAACCTCCTCTTTATTTGAAGTCAGGTAATAGCTTGGTGACACCATATAGATATAAAGCCCACTATAGTCAGTATTTATAACAGCAGAGATGGTATTTCACAGCCTGTAAATGTCTTTAGAGGAATCTTGCCTTTGAAACCTGCATCTTTCTGAGGCAATATGCAGGTGTTAACCTTTTGATTTTATTTATCAACCTTTATTTCTGTTTACAAAGGCATGTGAGAAATAGGTAACGTCTCATAAATTTTAAAAAGAACAAGGAAAAACATTCAATATTTAGTTTCAAAGAAAACATACACATCATATTATTTTAAACAATTTATGTAGGTTTCAATTCAAACTTACTGCTTGAAGGGACTGAAACAACACAGAACTGGTCTCTTTAAATAATATCAGTATATAGCTGTAGACTTGGAGAGAAAAAATAGAGCCTGTTTTAAAGGTAAACACATCATGAATATTCCTAAAGGGAACTGCAAATTGTGTGTGGTTTGTAAATCACAGACTGATCTAATATTAATTTAATTTTTCCACTAGACTGTGTGGGCAAGGAGAACTGGGTAACATATCACTTATCTCAGGGTCCAACATTGCCCTTGGCATATTGCCCTTTTTCTGGAAAGATCAAGGTCAAAAGCAGAGACTATCCCCCAGATTTTTCATTTTCTTTTTTTACTTTCTTTTTTTTTTCTTCAACAAGTATCAGTTGAATGAATGAAAGAAATTATAAAATTTACAGAATTTACAGAGTTCATCCTAAAGAGACAAGACAAAGTAGTATTTGGTTGTTGAATCCACAATGTCATAGCATAAATTCATATATGATTCTAAGCAAATGACATGTGGTATTCTTTCTATTTGTCTTATTAACTGAACAGTAAGAGCCATGAGCATTCTTGTTAGTTATTCCTTTATTATAATCAGAAAATTATGGTGATGACGACTTACATTTCACAGATAATGAGGCTAAGAGGCACAAGGAGTGAGAGTGTGTTCACAGAATAAATGGACAGAATTGGTCTCTGAATGCTTGTTAACATGGCATCTGGAAGGCAGACCTCATACTTCCCTTCCCTTCTGGCTACAAGAACCCAGACCTGAGATCAAAGGAATAACATAGAGGGGCAGTCGGGTAAATATGGTCTCATCTAAATCCACACAAGGTCATCTCATACCATTCAGCTTGGGAGTGCTTGAAAAATTCAGGACAGGAACAGGGACAGGAGAGAAGATCGTAATCCCATGCCTCAGGGGAATACTACAACTTAACAGGAACATAACTGAAAGGCAAGCCAACCAAAACAAGTTTATGAAAAAGGCAAAAATAAAATTTCACTCATCTGCTATTAAAATTTTAAATAGGAAGCATAAACCATATGCAATAAACTCAGTCTTCACTTCTATATTATGGTGAATTCGTGAATTAAAGGAAAAATAGAGAAAATACAGGAACTGTAGATTCTGAGTAGGGATTAGAAATAAAAGGAAGAAATAAAGTTGAAGGTGGAAAGAAAAGAAGTAAGTCAGAGGGAGAGGCAGCAGCAGACAGATGGAGGGACCCGTCCGAGTTCTAGTTCAAGGGCAGACAAACAGAAACTGTGCCTCGGTTCTTCATCTGTAAAAGAAAGGACTAAACAGAGTATTTACCCTGACAGCATTGCTCTGAGGATTAGTATTATGAATTAAAACATGTACAAGGCTTCAAAGAATGCCTGGTACAGAGTAAGCACTCAACACATACTACCATCACTTCGATGAACATTGTATCATTTGTGTGTGTGAGTGTATGCATGTGTATATTAGAGTGTGTATGTGCTACAAGACTGCTTTTGCGTCCTTCCTTTGAAAAAAAAAAAAAGCATATCCTACTTCTCGGTGGCTTTTTAAGTTCATGTTTTATTATCTGTCTTGACTTCTTTGGGTGGAAACCAGGAGGCCTTCTAGGAAAACAACTGAGGAGACAGTGCCATACAGTTTCTCTACAAAAGAAACTTCTCCAAGGGAAATCAGAAACCTCCCCTCCCTTCTCCCCCAGGACCTAAGATATTTTTCATGCCTGGAAATGAGAGTTGCAGCACTGGGAGCTGTTTCCTCTCTGCTTTTTCTGCCAGGAATATCAGGTGTTGTACCCGACACACCAACTGCACTTGTTCGTATGTTTGGCATACCTGCTTTCCCCTTAAACTGAGTTTTCCCTTTGTAATTCTATTTTATTCAGCCAAATGAATATGTCTATTTTGAGCTTTTTTACACACACACATACACATACACACTTGCATGCATACACACACACACACGTCTTTTTAATAAATTAAAACTGAGCAGTACCAGAATTTTAAAAAAACTTCATTACATCCGAGGCCCTGGCCAGATTAACTTATTTACGTGTTGTTTTGCATTTTAATTTAGAAAGCACCAATGCCAACCATACTCCCCCATAGCTTGTCATTTCTGGCAACATCCTGAGTAATTCCAGGGGCGAATTTTTCAGAGAAGTAAGCTAAGAGGGAATAATTTAACTAACAAATTGCCATTTAAAACGAATTTATCCTTTTGGGCTGAGTGCAGTGTCCTTGGAGGAGCATTCCTTAATGACTTGTTTGGATAATGTTTTTCTCCACAGTGTTGATCCCTCAGCATTAGAAACTCAGAGAGCTAATTCCCACATAAAAAACATACCCCAAACGTTTTTTTTCTGGAAAGATCAAGGTCAAAAGCAGAGACTATACCCCCAGATTTTTCATTTTCTTTCTTTCTTTTCTTTTTCTTTTTTCTTTTTTTTTGTTTTTTGGAAACAGGGTCTCATTCTGTCACTCAGGCTGGAGTACAGCAGCTCCATCACAGCTCATTGCAGCCTCAACCTCCTGGGCTGGAGTGATTCTCCTGCCTCATCCCAAGAAGCTGGGACTACAGGTGTGTGCCACCACACCTGGCTGATTTTTATATTTTTTGTAGAGATGGGGTTTCACCATGTTGCCCAGGCTGGTCTCAAACTCCTGGGCTCAAGTGATCCTCCCGCCTCAGCCTCCCAAATGTTGGGATTACGGGCATGAGCCACCGTGCCTAGAAAGGATTTTTCATTTTCAATTAAGTATTTTCTGCCCAGTTACAACTTCAAAGAACATTTTATACTTCATTCAGGGGTCTACATTTCATTCTTATTCACAGAAGCATCTAGTTTTGAATTGTTACTATGTTTTTATGTAGTGCTATATTTTCAAAATCCTTTTTTAGTCATTTAAAAAGCTGGTCCTCATTGTATCTCCACAAGACTTTTCCCCTTCCACAGATGAAGAAAGAAGTTGAGGTTTGGCATACTGAAGACATCTGCCCACAATGTCACTGGAATCATAGGGAAATAGGCTGTGGTTCACGCTATCCTGCTGGTGAAGAGAGTCTACTTATCTGTAGTCTCCAGGGTGGCAAAGAGCAGAGGGGAAGAATCAGGATGCACAGTATTCAGGGCTTAGCTGAATGTCAAGTTCAGCTTCCTCATCTCAGATGTGATGCTGCAATCTGCCGACTTACTTCACATCGTGCCAAACTGTATGATGGACATTTATGTGCCAGCAATTTACAAACAAGCAATCAACACACAAATGTAAATTATAGTCAGTATTTTTTCCTGTTTTGGTGGCTTCTGAGACTCCACAATGGTGCTAAGTTCCCACCTTGTCCAGAAAGAGAATTCGATATATTATTCAGTGTATTATTATGTTTTAACAAGTATACAGAAGTGTGACAGGTGAGAGGGAGAGAGGGAGCAAGTGAGGGGGCAGAGACAGACAGAGATAGTGTCTATGTATATGTGTATCCTCAGTGCTTGTAATCCATGGTTCTCAGCAGAACTGTGCCATTCTCCATGTTAGGGTCAGCCAGTTTTTATGGTTGGAAAAATTGAGAAGCAGAGTGGCATACTGCCCTAGGTCCTTCTAAGATATTTGTTCAATCAACATGTATTAATTACATACAAGTTTGCTAGGCAAGACGCTGGGGGCATAGAGGTAAGTCAGGATCCCTAACCCTAAGGTACTCCCAGTCCATGGTGATGCAGACACCTGGGCACACAGTTGTGTTAGAAAGTGGCAACATTATTAACAAGGCACACAAAGTACCTATATCATCAACCTGAAAAGAGCCTGACCATACTCTGAATTGTATGTGGCCTTCCTCAGTGAAAGCATCTATCTAGCCAAGCCACTGTATCCCCAAAGCCAAGCACGGAGCATTTTGTAAACATACACCTAAGTCAGAGAGTGGCTACCCCATGGGCCCCAGCCACACTTTCAATAGCAGTCATTTTCCTGCATTTATCAAAAGACATTTTGCAGGAAGAGGATTGTTGGGTGTTATATTATTTATCTTTATCTGTATTATTATTTACCTTTCTCCTCTTCTTAACACAGGAACATTCCAAATCAGTAGGCCTCTTGCAAGCTGAGTCCACACCAAAAGTACACATGTTGTGGAAGACTGAGCTTATAAAGGATAAATCTGTCACAGAGACAGCGTACAAGGGCTGGCTAATCTATATTTGCTTGTTGTAACTGAACGGGGAATTTACATTTGCCAGAATAGCAGAAAAGAAATATTAGCTTGGGCATTCATGCCCTTATTCAATTATTTTCTTTTTACTGTAACAAAAACAGATCTTCACATTTTTTCAAATACATTTGGTCAGTCAGTCAAAAGAATTTGAAAAGCATATCACAAGTATTTAACTTCCTTCTATCAGAGAGTGATGGGACAGAGACATGAGGGAAGTGAATCATTTCAGCATAAAGCTTCTGTTAAACACAGCTAAGTCAAACTGAACTAAAATAGAATAAATTGGATGTATGAAGTGTGTATTATGGGAACTTACCCTGGGACCTCTTCTGTTCAGTGTCTTTTCTTGATGTCTTGAACAAAGAACGCTATAATACACTAAATACCATCATCAAGTACTTGTGTTGAAGGCATGTTAGGTGCTAAGAACACAGAAAGTTTGAAGACAAGTGTTTAGGCTTCATGCTTCAAGAGGGACAGGAACTTTCAGAGTAAAAGTGACAAAAAAAGTACTTTAGTTTATTGAAAAGCATGCTAAAATGTAATTAAAGAGCTGAAACTCTACCCAGAGTTACATGACTGACACAGTCACCATAGATTATAACAGAAAGTCATACATGTAAGAGGTAAATCCTAATTCCACAGGATAATGTCAGAGAAATCAGGTCCTAAAAAGCATCCCTCACACTGTTGCCCTTGGCCACCATCTGTCCAGAAGTGGTACCAGGCCAGCTCTTGTTATTACCATAAGAAGCAGAGAGATATGAGTTGGGAGGATCCAGGTCAGATGGACTCCTACCAACCTCTTCCCAACTGAAATCTGGGCATTTCTACCCTGGCCTCATCCTTCCACACCTGGCTTGGCTGGCCTGCCTTGCACTGGCTTCACCTGTGACCATGCACAAGCTACCTCTTGGACAGACTTTATACCAGCTTGACCAGAAGGTTTTCTTAGCTATGATGCTCACTGCCCAATTTTTCCTTTTGTCCCGCTATAGTTTGTATTATAAATTTCATGGTTAGAAATTTAATGTTGCCAAGCATTAAGAGATGAGGCTTTTCAAAGGTGACTAGGCTGTGAGGGAGGTTATGCCCTCATGAAGGGATTGATGCTGTTATTGTGGGAGTAGATTAGTTATTTTAGGAGTGGGTTAGTTATTGTGAGAGTGGGCTCCTGATAAAAAGGTCAGCCCCCACTCTCTCTCTGTCTCACATGCTTACTTGCTTTTCTGCTTTCTACCATGGAATGATGCAACAAGAAGGCCCTCACCAGATGGCTGAGCAGATGCTGGCACTGTGCCCTTGGACTTCCCAATCTCTAGAACCATGAGCCAAATAAATCTCTTTTCTTTATAAATTACTCAGTCTCTGGTACTCTGTTAAAGCAGCATAAATGAACTAAGATACTCCTCACCTCACATTTGTGATTGTTTTGGATCGCTTTCCCACAAACAAAACTCCTAGATATGATCCTTTTTTTCCTTGAATGAATTACCCTTTGAGTAAAAATCTAGCTTTTGGGACTCCAGATGAATTGTGGAAGAAGGTATGGGAAGAGGTAGAGCAATCATTTTAACCGAGTATTCTAGGTGCCAGGCAAGGTGCTAGGCATTTTTTCATACCTTATTTAATTTTATCTTCAGGACAACAATGCAAGGGAAGTTAAGATATGGAGAAAGTCAAGTGTCAGCTAGAAGCAGAAGAGTCAGAACTCATGCTCAGGTCAGTTCTATTGCAAAGCTTTTTTGTATCTCACCAAGGCTATCAATGATAAAACCCTAAATTGGATGGATTATAGGGTCTGGCCAGGACACAGGACAAGATGGACCTTTAGCTGGTAAACACCAGTATGGCCATATCACAGTTTTAGGCCAGCATCTGTTCTGTTTGGTCAGTGCCCAAGACCTATCAGTTGTTAAATATTTAGGCATCATTGTTGCCCATATCAAAATGAAATGTTTGGCAAATACCAAATGTTTGACTTTTACTCTGGCAAGGAGAGAGTAACAGTGACTGGATATGTTCTTCCATCTGAAACAACTACAAAGTCAGATAAAGTATATGACACATGGTTTTCAGATACTGGGCATGAGGTAATGCAAGACAATGATTCACGAAAGAAGTAAAACAAACAAAGTGAGCCACATGATTGCCCCAGCTTATTGCCAGGAGAGTTTCCGGACTATAGCACAGAGAAGAGGAACTCTGGAAAAGTCTGACAGTCTCCCCAAGTAAAGAAATAGTTGGCAGTTTAGGATGGCAGCTTAGAGTTCATAGGGTGAAGTACCAGAGAGAAGAGAATTGCACACACATGTGTGCCCATAAACACATCTCTCCTTGGAGATATAAAGAGGGTCTACCTCAAGTCTTGAGTTGAGAACTAATCAATGTGTGTGATAAAACTACACTAAGCTGAAGAAAGAACCACCCAAAAGGTTTAGAAGGAAGAATCCATAAAGATTACAAAAGACTATTCTAATCAGTTAGAGTAGAAAAGCCTCATACTTCATGAGGTTACTGGGTAGAATACTGAGAATGGTATCACCTTTGTAGTAGGACAAAATTAGCCCTAGACAAAAGGCTACTGTAATCTCTCATAACAAAGCTTAAAAACAAGTCTCAAAAGGTTCGACTGCTTCCCAGTAACTTAAATGGGTCCTAAAATAAACTTCAAGGATATAAGAATACAAAAATACCCGGCACCTAACAAGGTAAAATTCACAATGTCTGGTAACCAATGAAAAATTACCAGGTATGACAGGATAATTCCAAAACCTCTCAATATATTATTTTACATGTCAAAGGAATTAAGGATACAGGTGGCATTAAGATTGCTAATCAGCTAACTTTATGACAGATTATTCTGGATCTGTCATAATCACAACATAATCATAAGAGTCCTAAAAAGGGGAAGAAGGAGGCAGAAGAGAAGGTTGGAGTAATTTGATGTATGAAGAATTCAACCCTCCATTACTAGTTTTGAAGATGGAAGACAGCAATGAGCCAAAAAATGGAGGCAACATCTAGAGGATGGAAAGGCAAAGAAATAGATCCTCCTCTGGAGCCTCTAGAAAGAAATGCAGCTCCAGTGACATCTTGATTTTAGCCCAGTGAGATTTGCATGAGATCTCCAACCCACAGTACCACAAGATAATAAATGTGTGTTGTTTTTAACCTACTAAGTTTGTGGCTGCTTGTGGTAGCAATAGTAAAAAATAAATAAAAAGAGAAATTACACATCAGGCATACAAAGAAGCAGGAAAATGTGACCAATAATAATGAGAAAAATAAAACAGTAGAACAAAAAAATAAATAACACATAGATGACAGAATTAGTAGACAAAAATATTAAACAGTCATAACTGTGTTCCATGCGTTCAAGAAGGCAGAAGAAAGATTTAACATATTAAATAGAGAGATGGAAGATTAAAAAGAGACTCAGAATGTACTTGTAGGGATGAGAAGTACAATGTATGAGATAAACAATATACTGTATGAAATTAACAGCAGATTAGATGATTTATTAAAAAAGTTAGTAAACTCAAAGAAAAGCAATAGAAACTATTCAAATGAAACATGGAGAAAAAAGACAACAACAAAATGAACAGAGCATAAAAGGACTGTGGGACAACTGTAAGGAGTCTAATATATTTGTAATTAAATTACTTGACGAGGGTGGGGTGAGAACAAATATTTGAAGAAATAATGGCTGAAGATTGTTCAAATTTGATAGAAACTATAAGCTCACACATCAAAGAAACTCGAGAAAAGAAGGCACAAGAAACATGAATAAAAGTATATGAGGGAACATCATAATGAAGTTACTTAAAATCAATGATAAAGACAAACTCTTAAGAGCATCCAGGAAAAAAAGACATATTACATACAGAGGAACTAAGATAAAAATAAGGGTATATTTCTTGTTGGAAACAATGTAAGCCAGAAGACACTAGAATAGCACCTTTAAAGAACTGAAATTAAAAAAATCTTTTCTTTCACTTTTTCTTTACCCAGTGAAAATATCTTTCAAAATGAAAGTGACAGAAAGACTTTTTCAGACATAATAAGTTGAAACAATCTATCATCAGCAGATCTATACCATAAGAAATATTCAAAAGGAATTTCTCTAGGCAGAGAAAAATGATGAGCTGTAAATCTTGATCTACACAATGGAATAAAGAATATAGGAAATGGCAAATATATGGTTGAATAGAAAAAAATATTTTTTACTTATTTTTGAACTCTTTAAAAAATAACTGCCTGAAAAGAGCAAAAATACTAACAATGTATTTTGGGTTTATAATATATGTAGAAGTAAAATATATGACAGCAAACATAATACAAGAGTATATAGTTCTTACACTATATATGAAGAGATAAGCCAACAAAGGAGATAAAATTGAAATCATAATGATACTAAATCCAAAAGGTGGCAGACAAGTAGAAAATTGGGATAAAAAACAGAATAAATAAAATCAATTATTAAGACTGATTTTAACCCAATCACACTGATAATCACATTAAATATAAACAGTCTAAATAAATATCCAGTTAAAAGGCAGAGATCAATCCAATATATCAGTTTGGATGTAAAAACTATATGTTACTTACAAGAAACTCACTTTTAATACGAAGTCATAAACAAGTTAAAAATAAAAGGACTGAAAAAAATACATCATGCTAACATTAATCAAAAGAAAGCTGGAAAGGGGGCATGCTAATATTAGGAAAACTGAATTCCAGATAAAAAATATAATTATGAATAAACGAGTCATTTCATAATGATAAAGAGGTCAATTAAACAAGAAAATATAACAATCCCAAACATTTATTCACTGAATAATAGGATTTCAACATATATGAAATAAAAACTAATAAAATAGAAAGATGCAGTCAATGAATCCACAATTAACGGTAATAAATTTCAACAACCCTCTCTTAATACTTACTAGAACAAGTACACAGAAAATCAGTAAAGATATAAAAATTTAAACAATATCAACCAATTTGACCTAATTGACATTTATGGAGTACTTCACCCAACAAAATCAGAAAACACCTTCTTCTCAAGATTACATGGGTATATTTATCAAGATTGGCCATAATCTGGGCATAAACCAAACCTTAATAAAATTACAAAAACATAAATCATATAAAGTATATTCTGAGACCACAATAGTATTAAATTATAAAATAATGATGAAAACATATCTAGAGAATCACCAAATAATTAGAAAATACATAACGCATTTCTGAATAGCCTATAGGTCAAATAAGAAACCAAAAGGGAAATTTAGAAGTATTGTGAATTAAAATAAAAATTCATGATATACAGCTAAAACAGTACTTTAAAAATGTTTAAAGAACTAAATTCTTATATTAGAAGAAAGGTCTCACATCACTGACCATTGCTTCTACCTTCCAAAAAAATAAACACCTATATTTAAAAAAAGGGCAAATTGAGCCTGAAATAAGCAGAAAAAAAAAAAAAAAATTAAGAACAGGAATTAGTGAAATAGAAAAACTATAGAGAAAATCAATGAAACCAAATGCTAGTTCTTTGTGAAGATCAATGAAATTGATAAGCCTCCAGCCAGGCTTCGGAAGGAAAGCAGAGAACATACAAACTACTAATATTAGACATAAGGAATGTAACATAACTACAGGTCATGTATGTAACATATTACATACATAACTACAGTATTTATATATGTAAATGATGATATTTACATACATAAATATCAAGGTATATTACAAAAATTGTATGTCAATAAATTTAACAACTTAGATGGAATAGATTTCTTGAAAAACACAAATTACCAAAGATCATTGAAAGAAAAATAAATAATCTATATAGCCTTGTATCTATTAAAAGAAGTAGACTCTGTAGTTACAATTATTCCCACAAGGAAACTTCATGCCTAAATGACTTTGCTAGAGAATCCTACTCTAGTAAGTTAAATATTAATGAAAAAATAATACTAATTCTACACAAACTCTTCCAGAAAATTAAAGAAAAGGGTATACCTTGCAATTTGCTTTATGATTCCAGCATTACTTTTTGATACTTAAACGAGATAAAAACATTAGAAGAAAGAAAAACTTATAGACAATATTCAGCATGAACTTTGATGTAAAATTCTAAATAAAATTTTAGCAAATTGAATACAGTATAATGAATAATATATCATGACCGAGTAGCGTTTATCCCAGAGATGCAAGGTTGGTTTAACATTTAAAAAGTAATTCATGTAATTTACCAAAGTAGTAGACTAAAAAAGAAAAACACACACACACGATCATCTCAATAGATGCAGACAAAGCATCTGATGAAAATCTGACATCCATTCTCTTACTAAACTAAAAATCAAAGGAAATTTCCTCAGTAAAGATCATGTACTTTAAAACTACACAAATGATCATACTTAAAACGGTATTACTTCATAAAGTCAGAAACAAAGCAAGGATATCCACTCTATTTCTATGCAGCCATCAAGATACATGACAATATGCGTGACTTTCAGAATAACTATACTGGGTGAAAGAAACCAGAAACTGAGTACATTCTACAGGTTTCATTTATATAAAATTCTAGAAAATGCAAAATAATTTGTAGAGACAGAAGATCAGTGGTTGTCTCAGGATGGGGATGAGTAAGAGAGGGGGTCTGGGTAGGCAGGAGGAAGAGATAACAAAGGGAACAGGAAATGTTTTGTTGTGGCTGATATGTCCATTATTTTGATTGTGATGATTTCACAAGTATATACATATGTCAAAACTTACAAAATTGTAGAATTTAAATATGGACAATTTATTATATGTCAATTCATTAAAGCTATAAAATATAACAGATTCTTTAGGTCACAGGTAAAAAAGAAAACACTGCCACAGTGAACCAAGCTATATCCAGCCAAGGTCTTGGTTTCAACTAGGGAATGCATGATAGGAGGGCACGGTTGTCCTCCCTGCCATCAACTCAAAAGCCTCAGATATGTATATACAAAGCTTTTCAGTTTCCTAACAAGAGATACTTACTAGATCTCAAATTAAACAAGCACAGCCAGTTATATGCCAATTCTACAGTCTTAGAAGTCAACAAGCAGCATATTGGGGATTATGGATGAACTGAACAAAATCTAGCATAAAACATAGTACCAGACCTCAAAGGGTTTTGAAGACTGTAGATGATTTGGTAGAGTGATGCTAATTCTCACTCTCAACACAATCCAAGAGAGGAAATTTCTCCAAAATAACATAAAAACTTGCAGGGTTTTAGGTGTCACTGTATATCTGAATGTACTCCACAGAAATTCTTCTCCCAACTTGTTAGATTTCAAGACTTCTCCTTGGAGCCATGAGCAGAATAAGAAAAACACAGATGGCTCAACTTCACGGTAATAATGATTCAAGGCAAGCAAACCTCAAGCTGTTTGTATTTCAGATTAAAATAGAATTGAGGAGAGAAACACCATCCTGGGTGCTAAAATGAATATTAAGATAAAGCTAGTGTAAGTATTATTAATATTGCACTATTATTATTTTGGGTTTGCAAACCATAGGAAATCCATGTATGCTTCTGTTTGTTTCCCTTAGAACTGGTATTTTAAATAAATTCTGCGTGCTCAATAAATAGGGTCTATTAACTCAAAGGCGACAGACTCCATGGTACTCTCCACAAAGACTTCCCTCATGGCCTCCTGCTGCTGTTGTTTAGAGAGCTGCAATTACAGAAAGGATTCTCTGCAAAATGAGCAATGACACCATTACCAGCAACAGGAATTCTCCTGGCACTGTGGAGATTCTTTATTGAAAGAAATACAAAGCCAGTGTGTTGCTAGTAGAATGCATGAATTTGTTTGGCAGTGGCTTTCTCCTTCTGGACACCACCCTGCAGGTTAATGACTCTCAGTTCTGAGCATCCTTCTTCTCTCCTTCCAGCAGGTGTTTTCACACCTTTCTAAGTTAAGTATCCCAGAATGTAAAGACTGCCACTACAGGGAGGCAGCAAGACACAATGCATGAGACTGATCGGCAGTGGAGCCGGACTCCCTGTGTTCACATCCTGGCTGCACCACTTACTAGCAGTGAGACTTCAAACAGATTACTTAGCTTCTCTGTGCCCTGGTGTGCTTATTCCTAAAAATGAAGTAATAACAGCACTGATTTCACTGGGTGAGGATTAGATAAGGATTGAGATGCTTAGAAAAATGCCTAGCACATACACAGTAAATGCAAGCAATTATTATTATTAACACAGCTTTGTTGACACAATAACATTTGTGGAGAATGAATGACAGCATCTACTCTAAGCTGCCTCCTTATGACAAGCACAGTAGGAACAAGAAATAGAAATACCTCCTCTAACAATGCAGCAAAATCTTCTGGGAGACAGAACCATACAAGACCAGCCTATCAAATAACAATAATTATATTAATACCACCCATTACTGAATACCTTCTACACACTGCATTGTGTAAAATGCATCTATATATTATCTTATTCATTCCCACAACCCCACGAATTAGATGATATAACTTCCATTTTCCAGATAACGAAACTGGGACTCAGAGAAATTAAATAATTTCCCTCAGTTCACGTGGCTGAGACAAACATTTCTGCATAGAACCACTGGCTCTTAGCCAGGTTTTTCCACTATGCCGTGCACCTTTTCAACCCAAAATATAGTGGTGTGTTCTGAGCAAAGGAATTCAGGAGAAAACAGATCTGTCAGGAGGCAGAGTTTCCAACAGCACACTGTCTTTGAAACTATTAAAAGGATAGTCTTAAGTACTACTGGGTGAAACATAGTTTCCTTGTCACACCTGAACACGGAGATAGCAACCCTCATTGCTGGGTCATCTCTCAGTGTCAGGATAATATACTTGAGAGGATGATCAGTTGTTTCCCGGTTTTTTCCTTGACCCCTACTAGGTACGCTGATTCAAACCAGGCTGTTCATTGGTTACCTTCTCAAGAAGGATATTGTGCAGAAAGCTCACAGAAAAAAAGTGTGTGGTATGTTGGCATCATGGCATTACTGGAACTGGAAGGACTGTGGCACTGGGATTTAGTGGAAGGTGCCCCACTTTCTGGATGGGAGGGAAAGGTTCTCTGATGCTTAAATGAGTCCTTTTTTCTGCACATTTGGGATATTTCATAATTAAAAACTAAAAAGTATCTATAAGCAGGAGAAAATTTTATGTTATAATATCAATAAGTAACTCTTAGAATACTCTCAAGATTAATTTTGAGAGGAAACTTATAATCATTAACTTTTATATTAAGTAACAATTCTATAAAAACAGAACAGTCTAAATCAATTCAAACCTTAAGGTAAAAATGTTTGCAATATATATGACCTATTTTGTAAAGGGGCAGAATCCACAACAAAGAACCCTAGTAAATCAACAAGAAAAAAAGAAAATGTTTCAACAACAGATATTAAGTAAACAACAAAAGGGAAATTTAAAAGAGAAGAAATAGATATGGTAAATTAAGATTTGGAAACGTTCAAATAAAAGCAAGATATTTTGAAACAATAATAGTTTTGGTGAGAATTTGAGGGCTGGGCTAACAATATGCATAGCTAGCATTCAACGGGTATTTATTGACATGAGAAAGTTTTGCCATTTTTTCTTCATTGGTAAGAAAAATTGATAAACAATTATATATTTGGAATGATATCAAATTTTTAGGATTAAACACATTTGTTTATACATTTGTAGAAAAAGAAACTGGAAGGAAATACATCAAGATACATGTAGTGGTTAGTTCTCCATCTTCGGATTACAAATTTTTTCTTATTTATACCTACGTGTATTCAATTTTTTATAACAAAATTATATTATTAAAACTTGCCTTGGGGCCAGGCACCATGGCCCATACCTGTAATCCCAGCACTTTCGGAGGCTGAGACAAGACAAGCAGATCACTTGAGGTCGGGAGTTTGAGACCAGCCTGGCCCAACATGGTGAAACCCTGTCTCTACTAAAAATACAAAAATTGGCTGGGTGTGGTAGCCGGTGCCTGTAATCCCAGTTACTCTGGAGCCTTAGGCAAGAGAATCAATTGAGCCTTGGAGGCGGAGGATGCAGTGAGCTGAGATTGTTCCACTGCCCTCCAACCTGGGCGACAGAGCAAGATTCTCTCTCAAAAACAAAACAAACAAACAAAACTTTCCTTGGTACATTCGAGGTTCTTACAAAAAAACAAAAAAACAAAAAAACACTCTTTGATGGAAAATAGAAGAGACAGGATTCATGTTACACATCCTTCTGTGTCCTTACAGGGACGTGCTGAGGATGTATGAAATTTCTTTGTAAAAATGTTGTCATTGTTTTCCCAAGACCATTATTTAAGAAGAATGGATAGGTCTATGGGAAAATTTAACTTTATACAAAATGATTTTTAGGTCTAAAAAGTCTAGTTCAGCCTGGGAACACTCTTCTATGATAAAGGAATGAAAAGAACACAAATCACAATATCATATTAAGGTTATTTTCCTAAGGAAATAATGTGTTTGACAGCTGCTCCCCGTTCAGTATATCTGTAAGTGAAGAAAGTCAATTGAAACTCATGTTCACCAAAGACCACTTTTAGCCACCCATTGTTGACGTGGATGTAAAATGGTAAGCATTTCGTTTGAACAATTAAAAAATCAGAAATATAATTACTTTTTGATATTAGAATCTAAATGGTCCAAGAATAAGATTGTCTTGGGGATTCTTTTTGAGAAATTAAGTTTGACATTTCACTCACTTTATAAATAGAAATTTCTCCTTGGATATTTTCTTAAAATGTTTAGAACTGATGTTCACACACTTTAGTTTATTCATTGGAGCCAACTTTTGACCACAAGCTTTCAAATTCTGAAGTTTAAATATCAAAACTTGACCTGATAATATTACAGAAAAAAGCTAGTGGAACACCTTTAAAAAAATGGAATGTTGAAAAACAACTCCAATTAATTTAGAAATGGGAGAAGAAAATTATATGAAAAGATTTGGAGTCCTCTAAAGCAAATGATTTACTGAAATATTTTTCACCCAGCAAGTATCAATAAGTACCTTCCATATGCCAGGCATTGTTTTAGGAACTGGAGACAAAACTTTGAACAGGACAGACTCACTTCTTACTTTCTGGAAGCTTACCTCCCAGTGAGGATTGATAGACATAATCAAAAAGTAAAGAAAGAAGTTCTTTCAGATTGTGCTATGTGCCACTTACAGGGATGTAGAAGAGTTACCTGGGGTGAGAGAGGAGGGGGGAGGAAGCCGTTTGGTAGGTTAAGATGGTTTGTCTGGAAAAGAACTTTTGAGTTCAGTTCCTAAAAACAAGGAGCTGGCCTGTGGTGGGAAGATATGGAGGAGGAGATTATAGGCAGAGGGAAGAGAGGGAGCAAAGGCCTGAAGGCAAGAGCAAGCCTAGCATGTTTCAGAACTAAAAGGAGGCCAGTGTGGACAAAGCCTGGTGGGTAAAGGGTACAGTGACAGATGTGAGATCCAACAGGGGGTTCCCAAGGGCCTCCTCATCCCCACTACTCAACTGGATAACTACTGTCTTTTATGCCTATTGACTTTCTGCTTGAACAGGCATTTAAAAGTGTTGAAAGGTGAAAAAGAAAGGTTTAAAAATCTCTGTAAGTAGTTTCAATTTTATTCTGATTGCTAGAGGAGATATATAAAGATACACATGCACACTCACACACATATATAACATATATACACATATATACAAACATAAATATGTAAATACATATGTAAATACATATGTGTGTATATATACATATATAAACATTTATAGATACATATATGAAACCATAGACTATTCATAACTGATGCTTTTGAACATTTGACAAAGATTCATACTGGAGAATCAGTGGCATAGAAATCGAAGTATAGGAGGTAAAATTGGATATTAATGTTTGGAAGTACTTCAGACTGCTCAGGAAAAGTTAACCATAGGTGGGTGGAAGCTTTTCCTCAGCTGGAGAAGCTCAGTCAGTATGTCAATGAAACTGGAGGTTACTAATAAAAACATGAGTGACATGAACAGGTCTATTCTGAAAATAGCAGAGTTGGAAAATGCTATCATTAGAGACAGAGTAACAACAATGAAGCCTGCCAGAATTAAGTGGATTGGTGTCACTTAAGAGACATGATCTAAATAGAAAGAAACTCAACCCATTGCATGAGGATGCTTAAGTTATTTTGTTTGAAGAGAAATTTATCTTGCTCAGTGGAATAAGCCAGAAGACTAAACGGGAAAAGACCATCAGGGAAAGATACCTAAAAAGCAAATCAGAACAATATGAAAACAATAATATCTGAAAGGCACCTATATTAATAAATTTGGTTTGCCTGTTCAGAGTTCGAAAAATGACTTGTGAGGGAGAATACAGTGTTTCTTTGTACTCCATTACTCTTTGGGGTAAGACCTGTTTGACAAGGAACTCAGTTCAGTGTGACTGACAGTATTAATTATGCACCTATATGTGGCTACTACTGTACTAGGAAGTGTCTCTGCTCATAAACAGTGAAACCTACTAAAGAGAAAAGGCATGATGTTGACACCACCTGGCATGTGGAGTGTATCCATTTCACAAAATCCTATCAGCAGAGCAAATAATGGGAACAAATTGGCTACAGGCCAGGGCCAAATCCTATGGTAAAAGCACTAACTGCCTTTGGGTGCATAAGAAAGAGCATCTCTGAAATTGACCAGAGCTACCAGGGAAGGCTATTAGAATGAAGTGGGACTTGAGGCTGCCCTTGGAGGAGCTGGTAAAATTTTGATAGGTGGAGGCAGAGGAAAGTGTCTCTGAATCATGAACAGCTGAACGAGAGAAGTTCAATCTGATCCAACTATGAGTCTGGAAATACTGTCTAATTATTAACTAGCAGGTGAAAAGAACAGAAAACAAACCACTGGTGCCACTGCCAGGCTTCCATCTGGCTGTGGTATCATTAGGAGGCCCTTAAAGTTATAGTTCTTGGGCAATAAAAAGGCAGCATCTTTTACTAAATTAACAAAATTAACTTACTAAACAACAAAAGCAATTTTAATTACACCCAAATTTAGCAGGGATACTAAAAAGCAAACATTCAAGTCAGTGTCTCCGCTGATAAGAATATAACTAGAAAAACTCTTTTGGAAGCAATGTTTTGATGTCTCAAGAGTAACTAAATGACCATGTCATCTGTTGACCTGGCAGTGACCTTAAAGAAATACTCCAAATGGGAAATAAAAAGTCAAAGATACTAACTGCAGAGTTATTGATACTATTGAAAAACTGGGAACAGCTCGAAGATGGCCAACAGAGTAGTCAAAGTAATGGAAATAGATGTGTGGTATCATTCACCCATGGAGTTAATAAAAGTTAAAATTATGTTAAACAGCCCCTATTGGTGTGAGTGTAAAATGGGTTTACATTTTATACAGGGCAGTTTTGGAAATATCAAAATTTAAAATATGCATTCCTCTGAATCAGCTCCAGAAACGCTGAGAAGGGATCGACAGTTAAAATACTTAATCCACGAAGAGGGCTTTACTGACTCTGAAACATCTCCTTATTTCCTTTTTCAAAAATGACATTATCCACAATACATATGATCTTTGAAAGAAAAGGAAGAAAGACAGATATTATTGACAGTCTTGTTTTCTAATGAGGAAACTGAAGGTCAAAGAGGTAAAGGAATTTAACTTTCTCTAGCCCTAAGTTTATATGCCTAAAAAACTATGATGCAACTGGTTGGAATTTCACAAGGCTAAATGCGGTCATCTTGTTTATGTGAAAATATCTCTTTATTTAGACATAGGCCCCATTTCATGCAGCCAAGCCAGTAGGGTCTAGGGAAACAATGGCTGTCCTATTCTTCCCTGGGGATGGTAACACTGCTTCTACTACACTGGACAGAGGGAGAGAAGGGGAGAAAAAAAATTTTTTTGGTCTTCTGACCTAGCTTGTGTGAAAGAACATAAAAATAACTTATGTGCAAATACAAGATACAGTGTACATGCTGAAAATGAGGTAAGGATTATGAGAGGTCTAGTATCTACACGTGTTGTATATACTTGGAGAGCACGTTTGAATGGGGGAGGTGAGGCATTATTTCACAGCAGGAGAAATAATCATTCTCATCATTTCTAAAAGCCATGCAGCCTTCAGTCAGTTTCACAATAATCAATTAATTAGCCAAAGTAAATATTTAGAATGAGTTACGGCACAAAGATATGAAATCGTGGCATATAAATGAGCTTTAGACATGTAAACTTACTCTTTAGGAGGAGAAATTACTCAAAAGGGAGAAGTGGTATTGCACCAGATGGCTGCATCTAATAATAACTTCAATGGACACATACGATACTTGTTTAATTATTTATCAAGGAGAATGCCTGCAAAAATTTAGTAAGTTTATAAAATTTTTGGCAAGTACAAGACTGTGTCAGTCAATAATGCATTGTGAGTTTAAAATGCTCCCTCTTGGTGGCTTATTGGAATACTTAATCCTAGACCAAGGATTCACCATTTTTCTGTCTCAGTTTCACCATCTATATTAAGAACTAAAAAACCTTTACCCAAATCAGGCAGTTTGGGACTCTTTAGGACTTTACTTTTTATATTAACCCCTGAATCAAATACTTCTTCCTACTTAAACCATTTCCAAAAGTGTACCGTCGTATCCTAATTGTCTTAATTCTGTCTCATTGCCATTTCCCCTTTAAGTTACCTCCCAATCTATCTGCCTGACTTCTAGACAAATAACTCCAAAGAGTTGTCTATAGAAGGTTTCTAGTTTTCTTTTTCATTTCCCATTATTCTCTTTCATTTCTTTCTCCCCCCCTCCCTTCCCTTTTTTGGTTTTGTTTTTGCTTTTTGAAGGAGGGCCAATTTAAAAACAAAATGAAAAATAGCACATCCATTACTGTCTGAAGGCACTGGCTACTACGAATCCCTTTTCCTTGTGCAGCCCTTTTGGTGTTTTGCAAGACCTCCCTACGTACCATCTCACCCATTCCTTATGATATTGTTCAAACTTTAGCCCACCGACCTGCGTTCTATCCCCACAACTCCACCAATGGCCCTTGTGAAGGTCACCAATGACCCTGGCCCCCATTGCAGTCTTTCAACTTTGCCACTCAGAAGAAATCAATCATGCTGGTTACTACTTGGCTGAATATGTGACTTGGATCCCATAATGTTGCACACTTCTGTTTCTCTTCTAATTTTCTGACTACTCATTTCTTCTCAACCCCCTTTGCTGGTTTATCACCTTCCTCCTAAACTATAACTGCTGGAAGTTTTCAAAGCCTACTGCTGTTCCCTCTTTTCTCTTTATGGCATTTCCCTCATGCCCATGGTGCCAGTCATGCTGATGAACACAGATCTCTCTGGATGCGATTATCTCTGGCCCACCCATCTCTTACTCCAGACCCATATATCCCTGTGTCTACTCAATATCACCACTTAGATTTCCCACAGGAGCTCCAATCCGGGAGATACCAATCTGAGTGCATGATTTCTCCCTCTATTTGTTCCTCTTGTGTTTCTCACTTCATAAACCCCATTTACCCAGTTGCTTAAGCTAGAAACTTAGCATTCATCTTGATTCTTTCTCTCTCACTCCCCTGTCATCTAATCCATCACAAAATCTTAAGTCCTCTACCTCAAAAGCTTATCCTAATTTGTCCTTCAATTTGTCCTTATCTCTCCAACTTCACTATCATGCCCCGAGTCAAAGCCCTACTCACCTGGGTCCTGCACATGTGTGGCCTCTTAACTGAGTCTCTTGCTTCTACTCCTACCCCACTTCCCAAATCCATTCTCTTTTAACATTAAATTCAATCATAGAATCCCTCCATTTCAGGGAATGAATAAATAAGTCACCTTCAATCAATTAATTTTAGAATTAAGATCAAACTCTTTCCCGGGACCTGCAGGGCCTCTAACAACCACTTTGAGCTCTTCATATAACCAATTCCACCTCAACCATCAAGCTGGTTGTCAGGACTTCTCCAAGCGAGTCAAGCTCCTTCTGCCTCTGGGGTCCTCTTCTATGCTCTTCCTTCCCCACTTTCCATAGCTGGCTCCTTCTCATACCTCAGAATCTCAGCTTAAATTTAGTCTCCACAAAGACCCTGTTCATGGTAAGTTTCCCCTTATGGTCTATTACTGCAGCATTGTATTATTTTCTTTATAGCAATCATTACAATTTCTAATGATATGTTCATCAATCGGTTTACTTGTTTATTACCTGTCTCCACAATCAGAACATGAGCTCCATGACAGCAGGAATAACTTTAGGTATTCACAACAAAAGATGGTTAATAAATATGGGAGTGAAGGAGGGATACTACTAAACTATGACATTAAAACTAGTATGAGGCTGGGTGCAGTGGCTCATGCCTGTAATCCCAGCACTTTGGGAGGGCAAGATGGGCAGATCCTCTGAGGTCAGGCATTCAAGACCAGCCTGGCGAACATGGTGAAACCCCGTCTCTACTAAAAATACAAAAAAAAAAATAATAATAATTAGCCAGGTGCGGTGGCAGGTGCCTGTAGTCCCAGCGACTCAGGAGGCTCAGCCAGGAGAATCATTTGAACCCAGGAGGTAGAGGTTGTGGTGAGCCAAGATCACACCATTGCACTCCAGCCTGGGCAACAAGAGCTAAACTCTGGAGGAGGAATGTAATATTAATTCAAATACCCATTTTTTTTCTTGAGAATACAATTTTAGTTTCAATATTTTCTATATATTTTGGTTTCACATTTACACACATTTAAAATCATTAATATGTTTTTCTTTAAAAGCTACTGATTTTCTTATGAATTTGTTTTTTCATTCAAAGTGTAAAACGAATGATTCTCCTTAGAAGTATTTTGAAAAAATATCTTTGCTGTGTTTTTCTCTGTGTTCAGCCACGAGAAATTGGTGTGAGGCTGCTGGAGTGGGATGGGTCCCTATTCTGACAATTATAAGTCAGTATCAAAAAGTCTGAGGCAAAACCAGGCATAGCTCTGCAGGCATTTCTGATATTTTACATTAGTCATTAGAAATAATTCATATAAAAAGGAAGATGACCAATAAGAAGAGAAAATAATGTGAAGCATTGTATTTTTTAATTGCTGCTCGAAGAGAGTTCATTTTCAGCCAAAACACAATAGTACTTCACTCCTTTGGCTGGAAGTACAAGTGATTCCAAGAAACTTAAGTATTCTCAGAGCTACCTGCTGTGGGTGTTTAGGCCTAAGTCCTGATAAAAGGTAATTACAAGCTTTTAAGAAAGGTATTTTTTAATTTCTTCTTTTCAAATTGGAAAGAAAGTAGGCAAATGGTTTGTAGTGTTCTAATAAAATAGATTAGGTAAAAGGGGCAAGAAATCACAGGCTAAAGATATTTTTATTCAGTACATATTTATTGAATACCAATGCATAACAAGAATGGTTCCGGGAGGCATAAGAAACACAAAGATGAATAAAATACAGTTCTTTCCATTAAGAGACTCATCATTAGGCAGAACATACAGATTAGATAGATGGACAGATGGATGGGTGGACTAATGACAGGTGGGTGGATGGATGGATGGATGGATGGGTGAACGGACAAATAGATACAGCATAAAGAGAGGATGAATGATTAAGTATGGTCTTCTAGCACAAAGAAAGTTATAAGAATTAAAAATGAAACAAGGAATAATTGAGACTCTACGAATGTAAAGAAATGAATGTGGTTCATTAATTTGATCCACATCTCAGTTGCCTTATTGATATGGTTTGGATGTGTGTCCCTTCCAAATCTCATGTCAAAATGTGATCTCCAGTGTTAGAGGTGGGGCCTGGTGGAGGTGTTCGTGTCATGGGAGTTGATCCCTCATGGATGGCCCCTTCCTGTGGAAATGAATGAGTTCTCACTGTTATTCATAGGAGAGTTGGTTGTTTAAAAGATCTTGGCACTACCTCCTCTCTCTCTTGCTCCTTCTCTTGCTAAGTGGGCATACCTACTGCTTTCTACCATGACTGTAAACTTCCTGAGACCTCATCACAAGCCTAGAAGATGCAGGTGCTGTGCTTGTATAGCCTGAAGAACTGTGAGCCAAATGAACATCTTTTCTTCATAAATTGCCTAGTCTCAGGGATTCTTTTACAGCAATACATAATGAACTAATACACTTGTGTAATATCAATAGGCTTTTCCTTTAATATCTACAAAATTCTTACAGAGAATGAATGAAAAATGAAGTCTCCTCTTGATCAGCCCAAGGTTAGGCTGCTCCTGTATGACTAGCCAATTTCACTGAGTGAAAATTCAATGGCATCCCGAACTTGGCATGTTGTTCATCAGGCAAGGAAAGGAATAAGCAAGAGTGCCTAGAGTCTTTCTCTCAAATCTATCAAAAGTGGAGAAACCAATCAAGACACATTGTTCTGTAGAACTAAACAAGACAATCTCCAGACCTCTGTCTCCTTGTCCATCATATGAAAGTGCTGTGGCAGCCAATGATGAGCAGCAGCCAATGATGAGCGGCAACCATGGCTCTGCGTTACTCCGGGGCCCTGGGCCTCAAACAAGGGCCATGAGGTGACCAAGAACACAAGCTAGCCAAGGCACAGCTGCTGGCACGAACATCCCACCAAGCACACCAAGTTCATGGGAGATGTGATCCGAGAGGTATGTGGCTTTGCCCCATGCAACATGCCATGGAGCTGCCACAAGTCTCCCAAGACAAACAGGCCCTCAAATTCATCAAGAAAAGGCCAAGGAGGAGGAAGAGAGAGGAGCTGAGCAACATTCTGGTCATGGCTTCCATGAGGAAAGTGGCTGCCAAGAAGGAGGAATCCCTCCCCTCCCCGCATAATAAAACCTTTACGGGAAAACAAAACAAAACAAAACAAAAATGCAAGGGCTGGACCAGATCAGTCTTAGCAGAAAGATTGGCAGATAGATTTCTTCACATATGAACTGGTGTTGGCTCCTTGGAGTGCTATGTTGCAATGGAAGCACACATTCTACCTCAGTAGCAAGAAAGTCCTCTGATGGACTAGCAACATCTGCCATGAGCACGGGAACAGCGTGACACGTTCACTACTGTGGGGCAGATCACTAAGGTTAAATGAAATATTGTCTCCAGGGCTGGGTGCAGTGGCTCACACCTATAATCCTGGAACTTTGGGAGGCCAAGGGGGGCAGATCACTTAAGCTCAGGAGTTCAAGACCAGCCTGGCAACATGGTGAAACCCCATCTCTACCAAAAATATAAAAATTAGTCAAGTGTGGTGGTGTGCGTTTGTCGTCCTAGTTACCCAGGAGACTGAGGTAGGAGGATCACTTGGATGGCTTGAGCCTGGGAGGTCAAGACTGCAGTGAGCCGAGATTGCACCACTGCACTCCAGCCTGGGCAGAGTAAGACTTTGTCTCCAAACAAAACAAAACTAGGACGAGATATTATTATCTAAAGTCCTTTCAAACTCCCAAATCTTATGATTTCCACAAACATTGAGTTGGTGTGATTATCTTCCTATATAGTGGACAAACATATCACAATACATTCTTAATTATCTATACTTTCGCTATTTTTGCCCCAGTGTTGCTTTCGTTCTCATGAATGTGATCCGAAGAAACATGGCCTTATCCACAAGCATGGAGCCCAGCAGGAAGCTGTGTAAAGCAGAATACTTTGTTTACTCATTCATAGAAGAAGCCCATCCCACGTAGGCTGCGATGGGCTCAGGACCAGCAAGAGGTTTGCCAAGGGGATGCAGGTGAGAAAATATGCATTTCTTGTTCTTTCCTGCTCATATTTCCACAACGTTTCTTTACAGAACTGTAAATTCAGTCATCAGATAGAGCCATGATGATAACAATTACAAATAAAAACAAACAATGGCCACTTATTTGAGATTTCAGATAGCATGTACCCCGGTTACCTTTTACTGATAAGAAAATCTCTACTTGTGCTGCTCTTTTCTGAAGATTGCTTGAACTGAGACCATCTAATTGCTAGCATCTAAATTACTATTCATTTTCGTGTTTGTCCTCCGGTACCGGTTACTCAGCAGATGCCACTGCTACGTCAAAAGCCTGGAAACTGGCAGGAAAATGTCCTTCCTTTTCTTGCCACTTGTTTCTTCAAAGCCTGGCAAGATTTGAGTTCCTTACAAAGATTCTCCGGCATCCCTCACATGGCTGTATGTGTGACTGACTCTGTAGGAGCTCTCTGCCTCCATTAAAGACCAGATATACAAACAAACAACATCATCCCCACCAAAAAGATTACCTTAATTTTTTATTTTTAGACAGAGTTTTGCTCTTGTAGCCCAGGCTGTAGTGCAGTGGCACCATCTTGGCTCACTGCAACCTCTGCCTCCCGGGTTCAAGCGATTCTCCTGTGTCAGCCTCCTGAACAGCTGGGATTACAGGTGCACACCACCGTGTCTGGCTAATTTTTTGTATTTTTAGTAGAGACAAGGTTTCACCATGTTGGCCAGACTGGTCTTGAATTCCCGACCTCAGGGGATCCACCCACCTCGGCCTCCCAAAGTGCTGGGATGACAGGCGTGAGCCACCAGTCCTGGCCAAGATTACCTTAACTTCAGGAGATACTCTTCCCGTGGTTCCTGTTAAAAGTCACCATGTTGCTTTATTCCTTCCAGACATTAACCAGACGTTAGTCATTTTAGCATTGTGCATATTAATGTCTTATGTTCTTGATTTTTAAGATTTTTCCCTCTAAGTCTTAGAAAGTCAGAGCTTTAAGGGAGCCTGAATACCTGCCTTTGACAGCTAGGCACTGCAACGCCCTTGAAGTCTGTGTAACTTGCCCACGGCCACTTCGCCACCATGTGACAGAGCAGGGTAGGAGCAACACCACCTCTCCAGGGTGCACAGGCCTGTGCTTTCTTCTTGCCATACTGAGTGGCCTTTCCTGCACTTTCATGCCCTTTCCAGTCTTCTCTGGTGGCTGAGGCTGCTGCATACTGGGCTTCTCTGGTGCCCCTGCAGAATCTCTGGCCTGCCCCTCTCCTGGCGAAGCCCCAGCAAGAATGACATACAAAATTCAGACAAGGATGAAATCATCGTTTTCCTCTATTATTTTTCTAAATTGCCTTTTTCCTACCCATGACTAGGCAGTATTTTCTCACAGCTGGGGATGAACAAATTCAAAAAGATGTTCTCAAATACATGGTTTCCAAGAGAGGCCACTAAGTCTTGAAAGTATAAAATGAACATTTTTGAGTGATTGCACAGTTCATGAAAATGTCTCTGGTTAGAACCTCATCAGCAGTGATTCACTCTGTGCACAGGGTCCCCATGGAGACTGGAGTCACCTCACATTAGGGTATTGAGGCTCATTTTTCCTGCTGAGATGGAATAAATGGCTAGGATGCATTAACTGACGGAGGTCACAAGGCACCTATCCAGTGAAGTGAGGAATATTTCTTTAAAGATGCCCTTGTGGTCAGAAAGACTTAGTGAACTTTAAGACTACCACATTTCTCCTTCCCCTTAAAGAAAAGGAGTCCTTTTGCCCTATAGGCATAAACATTGAGAAGTAAAGCCTCAAGGTCAAAATTATATCTTCTATGATAGATAGCAAGGTAATGTCCCTGTTAAAGAGGAAAATATAGTTTATTACAGCTCAATCATGTTTGTCTTGATGACCAAAACATCTTTTTTCAAGATAATAACCAATTAAATGAGATTATATACTGTGTGTTTTAGTCTATGGGGAGCTTCTGTAACTAATACTACAGACTAGGTAGCTTATACACAACAGAAACTTATGTTTTGGAGGCTAGGAAGTCCAAGACCAAGGCACTTGGAAGATGTGCCATCTGGTGAGGACCCACTTTCTGGTTCATAGATGGCCTCTTACCATTTCACCTTCACATGGTAGAAGCAGTGAGGGGGCTCTCTTGGGTCTCATTTAAAAGGGCACTGATCTCATTCAAGAAGCCTCTGCCTTTATGACTTAATTACCACCCAAAGTCCCCATGTCCTAATATCATCACCGTGGGGGTTAGGATTTCAACATATGAATGTGGGGATATGCAAACATTGAGACCACAGCACAGTGCTCGAGCATAGCAGATACTCAATACACGAGTTTTAATTTGCATATGCAACTATGTTTTAGGTACTTTACAGCTCAGCTACTTTTACTGTAAAATTGTATTGTAAGTAAGACCACAGAAATGTAGCATCAGACAAGCTTCCCTACCCATTCCAAAGCCAAATGAGGTTTTTTTTGTTTCTCCACCAGCCAAGAACCTGGGGTACTTTAAGGACTCAAACTTCAGTTGCAGTTTCCAGGTCTCATGTTTTAGAAGGTTTAAAATAGGCCCAGAAATCCACAGAGGATGCTGAAACAGATGACTAGAAAATACTGTAATATAACTGACTCTTGAACAACATGCGTTTGAACTTTGAAGGTCCACTTATTACCGGTTTTCTTCAATAAAAGTTATACTGAGTATGCCTGCCTCTCCTGCCTCCCCTTCCAACTCCTTCATCTCTTCCACCTCTCACACCCCTGAGACAGCAAGACCAACTCTGCCTTTTCCTCCTCCTCCTCAGCCTACCCAACATGAAGACGAGGAGCGTGGAGACCTTTATGATGGTCCACTTCCACCTGATGAACAGTAAATGTATTTTCCTTTATCATTTTTTCATTTTTTTTTTGAGACAGGGTCTCTGTCACCCAGGCTGGAGTACGCTAGCACAGTCATGGCTCACTGTAGCCTTGATCTCCCAGGCTCAAGCGATTTACCTGCCTCAGCCTCCTGAGTAGCTGGGACTAGAGGTGCATGCCACCATGCCCCAGTGTTTGTTTGTTTGTGTGTTTTTCAGAGGCAGGGTTTTACCACCATTTTGGTTAGGCTGGTTTCAAACTTCTGGACTCAAGCAATCTGCCTGTCTCGGCCTCCCAAAGTACTGGGATTGTAGGTATGAGCCACTGGGCCCAGCCCCTTCCTTATCGTTTCTTAATAACATTTATTTTTCTTCTAGCTTACTTTACTGTAAGAATATAGCATAAAACACACATAAATATAAAATATGTGTTAATCAACTGTTTACATTATTATGAGGCTTTTGGTCAACATCCAGCTACCGGTAGTTAAGTCTTGGGGGAGTCAAAACTTACATGTAGGTTTTTTACTGTGTGGGGTCGGCAGCCCTAACCCTGGCTTTGTCCAAGGGTCAGCTACAGTGTCATAGAGCTATGATTTGTGAGTGTGCATTGGGTACATGTGGGTGCCTCCACATGGCTTGTAGAGAATGGTTGTCACTTCTCTGCCAATAGGGGATGTCAGGACAAGGGGATCATTTTCTACAGGGGCCAAGTTTTCTCTCTTCATTCCCTTAAAATAGGAAGTCATCTAAGGTCACTCTTCTCCCCTTCCCCATGCCATCCTAAACTGCTCTCCAACGAAGGTAACAGAAACTAACACATTTGATCCCTTTAATATGTACCACACTTTACCGATTCTAGAAAAGGCAACAGTTCTCTGATGATGATTATCCTCTCCTTTACAGACAAACTCAGAGAAATTAACTCACTTGCCCAAGTTTACACAGCTAAGGGAACAAGCCTGGATTCAAACCTAAGACCTCAGGTTCTAAAGCCACCATCTGCCTGTTGCAGAGACATTTCCTCAGTGTTGAAGGAAAAGTTTTTTCTCCTGAAAAGACCGCAGGAAGGATCCCCACATACTGCTGTAGTGGGCTAACGCCCCTCTGTCCTTGCACTTTCCCACCTTTCCAACCCTCTGCTTGCCGTCCTCAGTTCTGCCCATCCAACCACCCCTCCACTTTCTTGCCCCATCAACCCAGCCCTTTTTTCGTGGCTCCACCCCCACTCTTGTAAGAGTGTGTAGTCCAGCTCCGAAATTACTCTCCTGAAAATGCTCATGCCTTCTTCGTGCTCTTAGCCTTTCATTCTCCCTACCTGTTACAATCCAACCTTGGATAAACTCCACCTTCCCTCTCCGTGCCTGCCTATTGGGAAGACACAAAAGTGCTGGAGAAAACCAGGCAGGGCTCTCAAAGAGTGTCCAGACATCTTACCATATTTTTCTGGTCAGCTTCCCGTCTCTCCCCCAGTGAAACCTTCCAGCGTTCTCCCTTCCCTTCCAACTTTCCATTCCTCATCAGCCTACTTATCCTCAGCAGATGACCTTGCCTATCCTTTTCTGAGAAATGGAATCCATTAGCCAGGAACTCCCTCCACCTGAGTTACCAAATCAGCAATCCCACCTGCTCTGCATTCTGGATTTCCCATGCAGGATGTATGCAGGTTCACTCAAGTCCATCTTATTCGTGTTAAACATTAAAAATTCCAAGTTTCTGTTTTCTTTGAGAGAGTGTTACTTGCTTTCAGACTGCAATGTATATATTCTCTCCCAAACTGATGATCACTTTTTGGTTATTGTCATAAACCTGAGTACATGACCACCATGGTGTTACTCACAGAAGTCCACTTTATGTTACTAAGTTGTTCCTGGTTCAACTTTAGTACAATATCTAGATCACAGGACCCAGGTTCGAAAATAGAAATCTGCAGCACTCAAAGACAACAAAAAGCGATATGCATAATAATTAAATAATTGAAATCTTTAAATTTCAATGTAATACAAAGAAATGTCTATGATTCTCCCCTACCCCCGCCACCAATGATGTATTTCCACCCAAGGTATTTATTTTTAAAAACAAAAGTGTAAAGATAGAGCTGGCCTAAGGTAAAAAACATAGGAGGTTCTGCTTTAACCATCTGCCCCCAAATCCTGATATAGTGGAAACAGTTTAGGCAGACACACCTGGTTATCAATTCCAGCACCGTTTCCTTCCAGCTGAGTAACCTTGGGTAAGTTAATTCACATCACCTAAACTCAGTTCCCTCCTCTATAAAATGGTGTTAATAATATTTAGCTAGCAGAGGCTTCAATGATGCAAGATGTTTAGAGTATTTGTCACATATTAGGTGCCAAATAATGATAGGTTTTATTGCTATTCTTTTTAGTATTCCTAGTAAAGTCACTCATATCTAGCCTCAGAGTTTTAACTTCTTATATCCCTAGGGAATATGTACATTCATTTTATTTTTTTATTTTTTTTTTTGAGACGGAGTCTCGCTGTCGCCCAGGCTGGAGTACAGTGGCCGGATCTCAGCTCACTGCAAGCTCCGCCTCCCGGGTTTACGCCATTCTCCTGCCTCAGCCTCCCGAGCAGCTGGGACTACAGGCGCCCGCCACCACGCCCAGCTAGTTTTTGTATTTTTTAGTAGAGACGGGGTTTCACCGTGTTAGCCAGGATGGTCTCGATCTCCTGACCTCGTGATCCGCCCATCTCGGCCTCCCAAAGTGCTGGGATTACAGGCTTGAGCCACCGCGCCCGGCCGTACATTCATTTTAAAAAGACTTTGTCTGTAAACTTCTGCTTCCAGCCACCAGGAAGTAACGAGGATAGAATTTATTCTCCTACTTTAAACAACTAAAAAATCAAACAAAATATATGAAATGATGGTTTTCAGATACTGTACAACAAGAGGTGCAGGACAGTGATCATTGAGAGAGGGGAAATAAATGAAGTGAAACTTATGATAGTCCCAGCCACTGTCTAGAAAGTTTCCACGGTTTAAAGCAAGGAAGAGAAACCAGAACAGAGCCCGAGGTCTGTCTGAATTCGACATCTGAGAAGACCAATGCTCCTGGAAATTTCAGGGCAGAGTACAAGAGAGGAAGGGGCCAATCAGAGACAGAGAGCTTTGGAGATCTTCAGAGGTCCTCTCAGAGTCTGTGGCTGCATGTTGATCAGGAGAGGCTGAGAGGGAACTGCGAAGGCTGGGGCAAAAGCCACCGATGGAACCTTTCTTCACCGGTGGAAGCTCACAAAGGGCAGGGAGTAGCTCAAGTTCCCAAGATCCAGAGAGAAGAAACCTTGCAATATACCAGTAAAGAGTTCCTAGAAGTGTTTTGCCTCAGAAATGGGATGAAATTATCTCCAATCTAAAGGCTGCTTAAATCCATTAACCCAAGTATAAAATCAAAGCCTTGAGAGAATCAAACTGTTTCCAAGGAGCCTGACTGCATCTCGGAAAAAAAAAAAAAAAAAATCTTAAAAATATTTTAAGGAAGACAAAAAAGGAAAGAAAAAGAAAAAGTCCAGCACCTGACAACATAAAATTCACAATGTCTGGCAACCAATAATAAATTAGTAGGCATGCAAAGAAACAGAAAAATAAGACCTATCATAAGGATAAAAATCAATCAAGAAAGAGATTCGGAAATGTCACAGATAATAGAATCAGTAGATAAGTACACTAAAACAGCTATTATAAATATACTCCATCTGTGCAAGAAGGTAGATGAAAGCATAATCATGATAAAGAAAGACAGGAAAGACACATTTTTATGAAAGAAGGCATCTGAAAACATAATGTTCAATTATGAGAAAAATAAATCATGGATGTCAAATAAGGGGGCTAGAAGTCATAGTTACTCTTCGTATCTAACTGATTGAAGACATAAAAACTATAGTTTAGATAGTCTAAGGACCAAGTATAAAAGTGACTTTTCCAGGTATTATGCATTTTATGTAAATGTTTATATAAATGAACCAAATTACATATTCATTCAACTATATAGTTACCAAGCACCCAACTTTAATGATAGAGGAAATACAAAGATGATTAGCTACAGTTCTTTCCCATAGAAGAAGTCCAGCACAGTCTATTAGACAGATGATAGAATAATTATATTAGCACATAAATGACATGTTCTTACAATTCAAGAATGTAGTATGTAACACATTGTAAACTATAGGGCAGGCTGCAGAATAATAAAAGGAAATAAAAGCAAACAATGGATATGGAAGAGAAGTCCCCTATGCAATTAATCCATAGTTACAAATAAAAGACTTTGACATTGACCCAATGCAAAAATCCAATACACAACAATTTACATGCATGCACACACATATATACACACACTTATATCAGTATAGAAACACTCAAACTCATTTTAATATGAGAATTTAATTGTCTGGCTTTTCTTTCTATTCTCTGCTGAATTAGAATGTCCACTCTGAGCAGAGGATACAATTTCCTAGTGTGGAATGCAAATATTTTCCCTCAGCTCATTGGGCTATTAAAGATACTGATCAAGAAAATTAGGGAATGTATGTATTTGTGATATAGACACACATATAAAAATTATATATTATAGAGTATATATTTAATACATGTACATATATACATGCAATTATTTAAAAATATTTTCTCTAGTTTTAGTCTAGTGAATAAGAATGTGGCCAGCATAGTTCAAAAGGCTAATGAGTAGCACATACACCAGAGTACAACAGAGCAAATAAAGATTAAGCTAATCAAGAGGTGCAAACTAGAATAAAATTTAAATATATATGTATTTGTTATAGTATACATAGGGCAAAAATATTTTTACATTAATAATTCAGAAGAGGTCGATCTAATACTAAGCAAGTAACTTTATCTTATTCATTACATGGAATAGAAAACTGACTATATTATGTCAAGCATTTAACAAGAAGTCTGTAACATCTCTAAGCCAACAAGGATATAGGCTTTTGTCATTTGTAGAGAGTTACTTGAGAACAATCTTAGATTTGCTTTAAATGATGTCAATTACCTTATGTAGTACATGGAACAGGCCAAAGCAAATCTTTTTCTGAAAACAGATTTTACACATTCTCTTATCTCTAGAAATACTGTAGACAGGCTGGGTGCAGTGGCTTACACCTGTAATCCTACCACTTTGGGAGGCCAAGACGGGCAGATTACTTGATCAAGCAAGCCCAGGAGTGAGAGCCCAGCCTGGGCAACATGGTGTGAATTCTCATCTTTTCTAAAAATACAAAAAATTAGCTGGCACACACCTGTGGTTCCAGCTACTGGGGAAGCTGAAGGGGAGAATCACCTGAGCCCGGGAAGTTGAAGCTGTAGTTAGCTGTGATCATGCCATTGCACTCTGGCCTGGATGACAGAGTAAAATCTTGTCTCAAACAAACAAACAAAAGAAATACTGTAGACACACACACATCAGCTTAGCACTAGAATGCAAGTTCCAGGACAGCATGTGTAGCACCTATGGCAGTGCCTGCACATGGTAGGTGCTCCATATTCCAGTCCCATTGGATATATCTAGGCTATCTACCTCTGCCCAATCTACCTCTGCCATCCCTTTTTGGACAGAAGCCTTCTAGATATAAACCCAGCCTTCCCTCTTGCCATTCTTCAATGCAGTCTCTATAAAACAAGTCAGATAATTTTTTGTTAGGAGAAATAAGGAAACAAAAAACATGAGTCAGAGGTCACTTATCTCCTTAAAACTTCAGTAGTTTGCACTTCAAATAAAGTCTGTACTCCAAGCTTTGGAAAGCATGGTCTGGCCCCAGCCTATCCCACCAGACTTGTGTTAAGCACCAACCTGCAAATCCCACTCCGTCCCAACCATTACCTCTGGCCCACAAACACCCACTTTTCTCTTCTTTAAAGGGGTTAAGCTCCTTTCATCTCAGGTCTTTGAACAGGGCATTTTCTGCTTTTATAACTTTCTCATCTTTTCAAATTCTCCCTTTCTTTCTGCTCTTCCCTCCTGCTAACTAGATAAGTCTAATTTATCCTTCAGGTCTTAGTTTGAATATTACTACTTTAGAGGAACCTTTTCTGAAGCTTCTCCAATACCTCCAAACAAAGTTAGGCTCCCAATTTCCCTTTATAATATCCCACCATTATAATGAGTCATTTGTATAATTATTTGATGACATCTTCTTTAGAGATATGTGTTCTCCATAAGAGCATCACTGGTCGGTCATGCCAATTGCTGTTCCTCTAGTGCCTTGTAAAATATACTGTAATACTGTGGTGAGCAAATAAATATACGAATGTACTGTCCTGATGTCCTGGGGAAGAAAGGGTAACTGCACAGAGTGTAACAGAACTATCACAAGTACATGAAATCAGGTACATACATTGCGAAACATAAGTCAAGGGCCTATTTGTTTTCTGACACTTGATAGTGAGAAATCTTTCAACAAGATGGAAAATAAAAACAAAAGAGAACTTTGAGCATCGTCCTTTAGAGACCCCCACTGGTACCTGCCAGGCTGTCTGTATCCCCTTCATCATGCTTGTGTCAGAGAATGCCACCATTAATATCTGAAGGGACTAAAGAAAGAAACTTTGCTGGTATGAGTATGATTTTCATTTTAAAAACAAGCATGTGGGGTGGTTTATCAACGGACAGTCCTGAGTGTATTTGTAAGCTGAAGAGATGGTTTCAGGCAGGATTTCCAGATTCCATTTTTTATCTCTGACCACTTCTCTCATTTCAAATCTGGGAGCCCTGTAATAGTGGGAACGTAGTGGGACATAAGAGAGGGATCTGGAGACCTGGCTGTAGAGTAGGCTGAAACCTGAAGGAGCATCTGAGAGCTTCTTCCTAATTTCACAGTAGAAGTGTGTCTGGGCATTACGGTCCCCAGGGTGTCAACAACCATCCCTATGTTGTGGCCACCAAAGCCACAGCTCCATCAGGCCTTCCTTCCTGCATGCCAGGACCATAATCTCCCTGCTCACCACAGCTTTTCTTTCAACAGCTTCCTCAAACTCAATATATCCAAAAGGAAACGAGTCATCTTACCCACCCTTCTCTTTCAGCCTTCCCCACCTTCTAAGCAAATGGCTCTATGGTTAACCCAGCTTGCAAGCCTAGAAGCCTACGGGTCACTGTTGATTCTTCACCCTCCTTATGTTCCACGTGGTCTTAGTCATCCATTCCTGTGGTTTTTACAATGAAATGTCTCACGAGTCCCTTCAGATCACTCCATCTCTACTGCTCAGGATAATCGCTGGCATTACCGCCGTCGTTGTCTCTTATCTGGGTAACCCCTGTCTGGTTGCCAACCTTTCCACACCCCCATCAGTCCTCTATAGGGGTTACAAACATGCTCTGTAAAAATGTAATTCTGATCCTGCTACTCCCCTGCTTAACTCTCTTCAGTGACATCCTATAGCACTCTATCTATTAGTAGCATAACCACTTATCAAGTTGATTTGTATTTGTGTATTTACTCTTTCCTGTCTCTCCCACCATTCTAAAGCATGACAGTAAGGTCTATGTCCTGTATTCCCAGTATTTAGCATAACATCTGGCTCAATAAATCTCAGTTAAAAGAGTGATGCTTGAGGAGATGAAAGGATTTAACAAATTCCTTTTCATATCTGGGCATATTAAAGAGGATGAAGGTGTTCCTGGGAGGATTAAACAACCCAAGAAGGAAATTAGAAAAAAGTACTCTGAGGAAGCAGAGAAGAAGGAAAATAAGTGGAAATACCAGTGAATGGGAGAGGGTAGTGAAGGGGACAGAGAAGGACTTGTAACCTATCTTAGCCTTCCAAGAGTTAGAAAGCTAAGTTCTTCTCAGAATGGCAGGAAACAGAAGCAGTGATAGTGAACCCAGGGCTTCTGAAAAAGAAACGGCGAAGTATGAGCCAAGGAACACTTAAAGGTGCTGATAGACCCTTACAAGTGTGAAGACGTCTTTCGTTGGCTCCAAATGAGTCACTGCTTAAGGATGTGGCTCTATGTTGTTAATTTGGAAGTATGATGTCTTTTTGGAACATGTGTTTAAAATACCACAAATGGCATGCTAAGAAGCTTGGAGTAAGAGATGTGTATCACCCCAGAGTCAATAACGGCTAAAGAAATATTGTTGACAATAAGAAAGGAGATTTCAAAAAGTTTATAGAAAAGCAAGGTATTATCTCATGACCAGAGAATATTCAGAAAGCACTATTAGTTCCCATGCAGGCCTGGGCAAGAAACTTAAAAGCTGGGCACTCAGCTCCTGCTTTTCAGCTCTCCTTCCAGTTGATGATTATAACTTTGGAAAAGAAATTAGGGTATACAGGAAGAGAGCAGCTGGTCACGCAAGAGGTGCCAAAGCTCAGGATTTGATATCCTAGATTTCAACTTGTGACACCAGAGGTGTCCCTGAAAAGGGACAACGTGTGCCACAGAAAACTGAGAAGAAGGTTTCAGGCAACACCTGACCACAAGAGAGTTATTTTGAAATTTGAGATTAGGGAGTGACACTGTTCAGCACAAACATAAACAAACAAAATTGTAAACTAGATCATGCAGAGGATATCATATGAGGCACAGAAGGATGGATGGTAGTGGAGAAGGATCTCCACAGTGAATATTTTAGCTTCTCATGAGAGGCTCACAGGTTTGTTTTTTAATTAATTTTTACATTTTACTTTAAGTTCCGGGATACATGTACAGAATGTGCAGGTTTGTTACACGTGCCATGGTGGTTTGCTGTACCTATCAACCCATCATCTAGGTTTTAAGCCCTGCATGCTTTAGGTATTTGTCCTAATGCAGGCATTTTTTAAAGGCTAAATTAAGTTAGGAATTCTACATAGTAGATTCCACTCTTTGAGAACTATTTATTGCACATTAGCATAGTAAAGGCCTTGGGAAAACCCACAAAGAAAGCAATTTATCTGTGTTTAACCCAGAGTTTGACATCATTGTTAGGCCACCTAAGTGTAATACTTATGCCTCCACTCTACCTTACAACCACAATGGAACACAAATGTTCCAACAGACTAGTTTAAAAAAACCTGCATCTACACCAATGGACACAGTATTGACAACAACAATAAAAGGCAAAGGCAACAAAAAAACTTCACAAAACCAAAACAAAGTATGGGAAATACAACAAACAAGAAACAATAATGGAGGTAAATATCATCTCACAGAGCAGCCAGGACTTTGGAGTAAGGGATTTAGGATTAGGGTATAACAGTATAATGGTATACTTGGGATAAAAGGAACAAATTCAATGTAATGATCTCAAGTAGCACTTCCTATGAAGAAGGTAAACAGAGAAATTCATAAAGGTGGGAGCAGAATCATGGTGTGGGGAACATTTGGTGATGATGAAAGGGGAGGGAAGTGGAAGAGGTGTCACTGGGGAAGTGCACGACAGCACATCTGAAAGGTATGCTACCACAGTAATGAGGGATTTGATTTCCTGGGAAACCCTTTTGATAAAATCAGAGGATATAAAAATTTTATGCCTTGCTTTGCTGATAATTTTAATCTTTCAATAAATTGAAGAAGCAGTGAGGAAAGGGATTTAGTGTCAGTTTAATTTCAACAAATATGAGAAAAGTGGTTGGTCATTTAGCAATATCAGTAACTTTGGGAGAAAGCCAAGTACTCATAAACTCCAGCCTCTCCATAATCCTGTCAGAAATGTTTTAAAGAGGATTTCTTGGAAGGAAGGTTACACTAAATAATCTTTAAGTCCCTTCTGAAACATTAAAGGCTGCCTCTAACATTCTGCATTCACAGTGAAGAACTCCAGAGGTGGCCAGCATGACACCTGAGCAAGCAGTGGCATCGTGGCTCTGTGGCTATGTGGAAAATAAACAATAGTGGGGCACACCAGATACAGTAAAAAGGGCATCAGATACATCATGTAAACATACCATAGAACTATAAGAACTGAAACAACGTGGTCTTGGAATAAAAATAGATAAATCAGTAGTACAGAATAGATACTTCAGAAATAGACAAAAACATGCATAAGAATTTAATTTACAATAAAAGGCAGATTTAAATCAATGGGGGCATGGAAAATAGGGAATATAACAACTTCCAGAGTGGGCAAACCTTTCCGCATTTAGAAATGGAATAAAGAATTCAAAACCGGAAAATTAAATATAAAAACCATAGAAAAGAACCAACATTAGGAGGCAAAACCCGGACTAGATACACATTTTCAGGAAATATGAAGTCCAAGGATTAAAATGTTTAACAAATGCCCAAATATAAACAACAACAAAAACAACAACAACAACAAAATTACCAAGAACCCTGTCTGATAAGTGGATACTATCCATTTATCAGAGAATAATTATTTGCAAAAGAGAAAATATGAATAGAAAATGAAGGAGAATAAGGAAACAAACAAGGGTAGTTATAGAATAATTTAAGGTAAAATAATAGGATACCATTTTTGCATATCAAATTAGTAAATATTAAGTCAATATGTATATTTTGGGAATTAATCGACCAGTACTTGGCAAGAAACTTGAAAATGCTCATTTCTTTTGACCTACTAGTTCCACATGTGGGGGCCTATCCAATGGAAATAATTCTAACAGCCAAAAATCCCCATCCATAAAAATGTCCACTGCAATTTTTTTTTTTCACTGCAATGTTTTAAAGCAAAATGTTATTTGCTTTAAAAAAAGCAAAAAGGAGAAAGGAAGAAATAAGAACAAAGGAGTAAGAAGACTATTTAATGTATGCTTACCATATGGAGGTTATATAAATTACCCCATTTAAATCTCACAGCAGTTCCATGAAATAGATATGATCACCGTTTTATAGAAAAGGTAAGATGTTTTTGCATGCTCAGGGAGACTAAGTTCTTTAAGGAAACTTGGCTAGTTAACAGTGAAAAAATGAAAACAGCCTAAATGTAAATAGTAGAATGGTTAAGTAATCTGGAGATTTGATGAATTATTTTTAAATTTTTAATATAAAAGAATACAATGGAAAAATAGTTTAGGATAAGATGTTAAAAATGCATAACAGAAAATTTTATATTCAGTGTGATCGAAATACACAGAAAAAAGACTGGAATAAAATATATAAACACTAACCAAACACAACAGAACCTGACCCTGAGATTGTATCAAGGAATGTAGTTGGCTGGTGGCCCTGAGAACAAAGCAAAGTGCAGTTAAATTATCAGGCTGTGTAAATGATGAAGGAAAGCCCAGAAAGACCCTGAAAGGCTCAAAAACAGTTTAAGCAATTTGGGTAACACAGGACACAGAAAAAGTAATTCGGGGCAGATATGGTAAATCTTCTATAACAAGTAGGGCTGTAATTCTTTTCATGGCAAGTTGCTGGGAAAATCGTAAATTGGTCACGGTGAAAACGTCAGAAGACTCAAAATCACAAGAAAAAATAATGAATTATGAAGGGTTTGGCTTACTCTAGAAGTCGTACAACATTTTCTGAGAGAAGTAGGAGGTGAGACAAGAGTTAGTAACTTCTGCTTTGTGAATATTTCAATTAGGCAACTGGGGAAACTTGGGTGGAAAAATAGAAATCTTTACTCTCAAGTTATTAGAAGAAAGCATCTGTCTAGGTAAGCTTTAGGGAAAAGGGGCCTGGGATAAACACATGTTCAAGCCACAGAAAATGTCATTTATGTATACCCACCTCCCTATAGCAGACTAATCTTCAATTGTAAGAATTTGATAGCATTTTGAAGAATTCGATAAATATCCTAAATGGAATGTTTTAAAACTCAGCCTTTGTATTTCCTTTGTCTCCTACTTTCCCTGGTCTCTTATCCATTTTCATGTTCTTTCTTGTTATATTAAAAAAGAAACCATATATATATGTGTATGTATGTATACACATATACACATACACACATGTACACATACACACACACATATATATTACTATAATTAATTTGCAATTTTTCATTTATGGCCACTGTTAACCAAAAAGAAACACAACAAAAAACAAATGCTTAGTCAACTCAGCATAAAGTGCACAGGTATGTGGAAGTAAAATTTAGCAACATTCCAAAAGCAATTGGTTTCTACTTAATGAACACCATCTACCCTCACCTACCTTGATGGCCAAAAGTGAAGTTTTCTTCTGCCATTGTAACAATGACTACTGCATAATGCCTGGTTGTCACCTCTCCACTATAAATTCTGAGAGGGCAGACCATACCTGTCTTGTTTACTGCGGGAGCCCTTGCACCCGGACAGTGGCTCAATGAATCTTTGTTGAATGAATGAATGAGTGAGTGCATATATAAATCCTACTCATTTCTCCAGACTTAGCGCAAGCCCCAGCTTCCTGATAACATCTTTCCTCAAAGCCCCAGTGACTGATCTGATTACTACATTACCAGTCTGCACCACTACGTAACACACCTGACTCTACACATCATTTTTATCATTGTTTTTCAGGTGTTGGTGTTTTGTTTTGTTTTTTCAATTTAGAGAGAAAGGCTCTTCAAAGACACTTATATACATATATATTTATTCTATTTCTCAAAGCACTTTTTACAGGGCACATGTAAAATCCTCAGCAAACACCTGTTAAATTCAATGATTAAATCTTTTAGATGACCTTTGACTTTGTGATATTTCTAAACATTTTCTCTACTGAATGCATGCATTGTATTATGATTCCACCATGTGGTAGACAGAAAACAGGGAATTTAGTGTCACCTGAGCTGAGTTTATAGCTCTGCCACTTCAATGTGGAAAAGGCACCTAAACTCTGCTCTTCTGTTTCTCTATTTGTAAAATGGAAACATTAACAAGAGCAATAACAACAAGAAATATCTACCTATCATAAAGGGAAGACAGTGCAATCAAATGGGATAATGTAGGTGAATGAGTTTTGCAAATTGGAAAACAAATATTAGCCATTCTATTTACCAATTTTAAGAAATGCAATTGATGTTGCAAGACTGTGTAGAGCAATAATAGTTAGCATGTTTTTTTCTGAGAACAGCTATTAGGTAGAAGAGAAAGGTGATGAGGAAAAGAATCTCAAGTACAACTTGCCAAACATGCCCCAGTCATAAATAAAAGACCATGTCCAACACTCACAGTGCAGAGAGATTACCAGGCACCTGTCACCTACACCCTTCGGTACTGCTGCAAGCATCTCTGAAACCAGGAGAAAGCTTACCAGACACGAGCTGCTGTCCAGGCAACCCCACGGGAACCATGCCCAGGCTATTCATGGCTGTAGCCCAGGCTGCGGGATCTGTCACGGACATGTTGAGCTGGGTCGCGTCTATTGCTCTACTCCCCAAACCATCAGCTGCTGTGGGGAAAAACAAACCGTGGTTTAGAGTTCACAGGCAAGGGTGTTTGTTTGAAAGAAAATCACATTTCTAGAGATGTGAGGCTTCATTTAGCACATTCCCAAACTACAAAAAAATAAAAAAACTATAATCTACAGCAATGTTTTCTCCAGACATAAACATAAAGTGTTGCCAAATACTTTCTGGGAGAACACTTAATGACATGTAGTTTATATTATACACAGCATGCTATTAAGGAGGTATCCCTGGAAAAAAATGGAAGAATTGCTTCTTTCTCCCAGTGAAACAACATTAGTGAAGTCACAAGGCTGAGAGGCAGAGCAGTAATACTCTCTTGGTATAACAAGGTCATTGGCTTACTGTTTCTAGGTGTAATTCTTGAGCAGGCAGGCCTTCTATCTAATAAGAAAATCGTTGTCAAGCAGGAGAACTGGTCCTGACTGAATTTATTAAGTGTTACCTCCTAACCTATTCCCTCCTTTACAAACTTTTACATTATTACATTAAGAAAATGCAGGTGTCTACCTAAAGTGACTTTTCTGAAGGATTTCTAAATAAATAAACTTTAAAAACAAGTAGCACAAAGCTTAAAAAACCCAACACAAAACAGAAAAATTGTCAAATTTGACTTAGTGCTCTTTCATTGTTACTAGTTCTACAGACTGATTTCTTCAAGTGCCCAGGCTCCTGGTTCAATGCATATTTTTCAAGGTGGGGCAAGTTTTCCACTAAGAACTCAAAAAAGCCTTGTTTGTGTCCTGTGCTGGCCGCTGGCATTTACCTGCAGCCATCATCTGAGGAAGCTCCTGGGGAAGCTGGGTGATGTTCTCACCTCCACCTGCATCTACCATTGAATTGTGAGCGTCCAGCGGGGCAGGAGCACTTTGATGGCTGAGTGCAGGGACCCCTCGGAGGTCATCAGATTCTGCAAAACGGGACAGAAGTGTGGTGAGAAACCTTAATAGTTAACTGAGATAAAACGTCAAGGAACAAACTGTTATCTATTCAAAATGAAAAACAAAGACCGATTTCCAGTCTCGGGCACAGAAGAAAGGCTGCTTCCCATCGCTCAGCGGCTGTCTTGTGGCTCAGTTATTAGAGCCCTGTGAGATGTGTGGGCCAACTCATGGAATCACCGGGAGCCAGAGCTGGCTGAATAAACAACGCCATTTGTGAGTGCCTCAAAGGCCTTGCGAACTGAAGCGCCTTCACAAATGGGGGCTTATCAGTCTCTGCACAGCCTCTTCCACACACACTAGACATCAATGGAGAGGGCAGAATTGGGGCTAAAGAAGATTTTTTTTAAGTTAAAAAATTAATTGATGCTGTTATTTTGGAAGATGGTCGTCTGTGAAATGTATTCAGAGAGGATCAAAAGTTGGGAGGAGGAAGAAAAAAGCAAGAACCCATTCACCATGCAGCTGGAAAAGGAGGGTACCTAAATTACAATAGTCGGGAAAGGCAAAAGAGAAGAATGGCATGCTGTCCACAAAGGAAGATCTAGAGAGTGTTAGGGAGGCAAAGGAAGTGCATTTGGTTTTTTTCAGCTCATTGGAAAGATAATTTAACTGGCCACAAGTTTTTTGGTTTGAATTTTCCTTAGAATTGCCCAGCTTATATATATACACACACACATATATATAAAATACATATTATATATAATAAAATATATTATATATTTAGATTATATATTTATGTATAATATATATATATAATATAAAAAGACTATATTATGTATAAATATATTAACATACTTATCTAATAAATATAAGTAACAATTAAACATTAAAGTTACAAAGTTCTTCTCAATCTCACACTATTTATAAAATGCTATGCCTTCTCTCCACCCTTAGAAATGCAAAAACATAGAGCTTTCACATATATTTTAAGTGCACTTTCACCAGTTCAAAACTGGTGACATGACAAGTTTGATCTTATGTAGATTAGATATAACAACTAAGTCTAAATATTTATTTTTATTTTAGTATAAATTTAGAAGTTTTTCTAAACTATGTTCCTGTTAACGGCGATTTTATAATTAGATCTTATGGTTTGAAGTTTGAACCTTTTATGGCATCTCTAATGTGAAGTTTGAACCTTTTATGGCACGTCTTTTTGTTTCTTTCATTCTTAGGTACAAGAATCAGTAATTCCTTGAGTACTGTACTGTCAAAAAGAACTTTTGATCAGTTGAGCAGAAGTTTAATTCAAATGGAAGCTAAGGGTTCAATTCTCAAGGATAGGTGAATAATGAGCAAATAGTTTTTATGGTGTCAACAAATCCCTATCCCTCAACTAGAGGGGTATGTAAGATAGTGTGGAATTTTTTTCCAGTTGTCTATCAGGAAGACGAATCATCATCATCTTCCAACAGTGAATGATTCTAACTTCGGGAGCAAATTGTACTGAGAAGAAATATTTTATTCCTTCCCACTATACTATCCAAATGAACTCAGACCCTGCATGTGTATTGTGCATCCATTATCTTAGGCTATGAGTGCCATCAGACAAAGAGATTCTCACCATAGAAAATAAATTCAATAGCGTAAGAAATGCAGAGCTAACCTAAATGTCTGGTCCATTCACCAACGATCTTTCTATGATGAAATCTCAAAGCACTTTTCTCTCTCCACTTCCAACCATTTCAGAGTAGCTTGGCAGAGTCAGGCTAGAATGTGTTCATTCTTTTGTTCAAATGGCCCTGTAGCAGAGCTGTTTTGGATCTTTGCAAGGTCACTATTTGTCTTACTTATCTCCCCAAATGAAGTTTAGCTGGCTAGCCTCCTTCTGCCTCAGATTCTTCCCAAATGGGCATTAATCACACTTCTTTTTTTCTCTCTAATGACTGCAGTTCTGGAACACTGTATCAGAGAACATCCCTCTACTTTGTAGGCTCATGACTTGTGCCTGACCCACCACATTTCACCTTGACTTTTTGCTATACTGTTTTCGGGATGGTTTTAGTTTTCCTTGACTCTATAACAGTCTGTTCCAATGGCAGTTTTCACCTTAGTGATTACAGTCGTATAAAGGGGCATCAAGTGTCCCGGAGACCCATAGTTTCTACCTAACACTTTCATGGCCATCTTAACAGATTTCAAGTGTTTCACTGAAAACAGTAACAGACTGCTACTGTTCCACTGAAAACAAAGCATTGTTCTGTTGGCAAGATGTGGTATATAAACCTAGATTTATCCCCCAATCAAACTTTGTGACATTCAGAGTATTACATCTCTTCAGTCTCCCAATCCAATGGTTTTAATGACATACAACTTCGTGTAGCTACCATGTGCCTGGGATGGTGATTCTAAAGCAAGCTCTGTCACATCTTAGGAATTTCCAATAGTCTCAAGGCTGCCGTGACATTGTTCACAAAATTTAAATTGATTCAGTCACTCATTTTGGAAGAAAGGTAATACTTTTAATTAATTACCAACTAGTAATTTATGAATAGTTGCAAGAATGATTTTTGTACTTCGTTAGCATCTATTGTTCCCATTGAATACCTGCCTCTTTAAATGATTCAAGACCACAATGCCTTGTTTATCATTCACATCAATTTCTCTGCCTTAGTTTTATTATTTCTAAAGTATAGAACAGATTAATCTCCTTAGTGATGTTTATTTACACACAGAGATGTGGGGAGTTAAAAAATTACAGCTAATAAAGCACTCTGAATACAGTAGGTGATAATTATTATTATTTTATTTGGAAATGTAGTGTTTCCATTAAGGTACCCTGGGATCTTCGTGTTCTGGTAGATAATTATGTAATTAATTCTAAAACAGTGAATAACACTTGATATTTCTAAAAGTAAGTGTTGCCCTAGTTTTCTGTGCCACACCTCAGTTGGAGCACAATATTTCATTTTCCACCATTCCTTTATAAAATTACATGACGTAGGCTGGGCATGGTGACTCACGCCTGTAATCCCAGCACTTCGGGAGGCCGAGGCAGGTGGATCATCTGAGGTCAGGAATTTGAGACCAGCCTAACCAAAAGGGTGAAACACCATCTCTACTAAAAATACAAAAATTAGCTGGCTGTGGTGGCACATGCCTGTAGTCCCAGCTACTTAGGAAGCTACAACAGGAGAATTGCTTGAACCCGGGACACGGAGGTTGTAGTGAGCCGAGATCACGCCACTGCACTCCAGCCTAGGTGCCAGAGTGAGACTCCATCTCTAAAAAACTAAATACATAAAATAATATAATGTAATTTAAGGCTGAGCACAGTGGCTCAAGCCTGTAATCCCAGAACTTTGGAAGGGTGAGGCGGGTAGATCACCTGAGCTCAGGTGTTCGAGACCGGCCCAGCCAACATGGTGAAACGCTGTCTCTACTAAAAATACAAAAATTAGCTGGGCATGGTGGTGCGTGCCTGTAATCCCAGCTACCTGGGAAGCTGAGGCAGGAGAATCGCTTGAACCCAGGAGGCAGAGGTTGCAGCGAGCTGAGATTGTACCACTGCACTCTAGCCTGGGCAACAGCAAGACTCTGTCTCAAAAAAATAAAAATAAAAATAAAAACAAAATAAAAATAAATAATATGATGTAACTTAAATGATATATAAATATTTTCTCTCTAGGTTTTTTTCTGCCTCTGTAACTACAAAAACTTTCAAGTGATTCATGACCATTTATGAAACTGGCAGTTTCTACTTACAGCTTTTAATGAAGTATGAGCACCACCAAACAATCTGATATACGAACCGCCAAGGATAAAAGTACAGCTTTGTTTGGCCTTAACAGATATCTAACCTGTTTCCTGTTAAGATATATTCAAGTACAAAATCTCATACCAATTTCGTAACTGTTCAATAAAATATATTTTTGCTCAGTATTTCATTGGGGTAGATAATGGGGCAGATAGTTTTTGGAACTTATCAAGTCTATGAAAATACTATTTGGCTTAAAAAATGGCACAGGTTTGGGAGACCGAGGTGGGAGGATCACAAGATCAGGAGTTTGAGACCAGCCTGGTCAATATAGCGAAACCCAGTCTCTACTAAAAATACAAAACTTAGCTGGGTGTGGTGGTGGGCGCCTGTAGTCCCAGTTACTCAAGAGGCTGAGGCAGGAGAATTGCTTGCACCAGGAGGCAGAGGTTGCAGTGAGCCGAGATCGCACCACTGCACCCCAGCCTGGATGACAGAGTGAGACTCCATCTCAAAAAAAAAAAAAAAAAAAAAAGGCACAGGCTACTCCCACTATTAATAATAGAACTTATTCTAACCCTCTCCAATTTCTATAGGTAGCAAGGACACACACATCATGAATAATAAAGCCTACCTGTAATTTTCCACAAAACACAGATTCCTATTAAAGGAGGGTAGAGATCAGTTAGGTATTGAAAATCCTTCTTATTAAAAAAAAGAAACAGACTGGGTGTGGTGGCTCATATCTATAATCCCAGATATGACCTCATGTCTATAATCCACTTTGGGAGACCAAAGTGGGAGGATGGTTGAACCCAGGAGTTTGAGACCAGGCTGGGCAACATAGGGCAATTTCATCTCTACAATAACCTTAAAAAGTTAGGAAAGCATGGTAGTGCCCTCCTGTCATCCCAGCTGCTCAAGAGGCTGGGGTGGGAGGATGGCTTGAGCTGGGGAGTGGGGGGTGTAGAGGTTGCAGTGAGCTGAGATTGTGCCACTGCACTCTAGCCTGGGCGACAGAGTGAGGCCCTGTCTTAAAAAAGATAAAAAGCATGATTTTGTTTGATCTAAGTCCTTAGGTTTATACCTACTTCAATAACAACATAATTATAGCAAAAATAAATCAGATTTGTTAATGTCTTGTAAAGAGTTGATACCAGGCCAGGCCAGGCGCGGTGGCTCATGCCTGTAAAACCAGCACTTTGGGAGGACGAGGTGGGTGGATCACTTGAGGCCAGGATTTGAGACCAACCTGGCCAACATGGTAAAACCCCGTCTCTAGTAAAAATACAAAAATTAGCCGGGTGTGGTAACATGTGCCTATAGTCCCAGCTACTGGGGGGCTGAGGCAGGAGAATGGCTTAAACCTAGGAGGCAAAGGTTACAGTGAGCCAAGATCGAATCACTGCACTATAACCTAGGCAACAGAGCGAGACTCCGTCTCAAAAAGAAAAAGAAAAGAAAAAAAAGATACCAGGCGCGGTGGCTCAATGTAAGCACTTTACGATCACGAGGTCAGGAGATCGAGACCCTCCTGGCTAATACAGTGAAACCCGTCTCTACTAAAAATACAAAAACTAGCCGGGCGAGTGGCGGACGCCTATAGTCCCAGCTACTGGGGGGCTGAGGCAGGAGAATGGCGTAAAAACCCGGAGGCGGAGCTTGCAGTGAGCTGAGATCCGGCCACTGCACTCCAGCCTGGGTGACAGAGCGAGACTCCGTCTCAAAAAGAAAAAGAAAAGAAAAAAAAAAGATACCAAAGGAAGCTTATTTCATACAGGATCTGTAACTTTCTTATTTTATAAGAACTCTCCATTAGCATTATCATGGTATCTATTTATAGTAAAAAGAAAGATACATTTCCATCCAAAGTTCACTCTCCAATTCCATCACTAAGGAAATACCTAACTTTGATCTTCACATAGTCAGTACCATACTCTCTTGAGGTTATGGAAATGTTCCACGGTTTAAAACAATATAGAAAACTGTGAAATAGGTATGCTTAACTCTTCAATTTTTTAAGCAACTGTCTATGAATAGTAAGGGAGATACTTCTGCTTCCTGTAATGGTAAACTATGTAACTGTAGATCAATCTTCCCACTGAGGAACAACTAAAAATCTTAATATCTTCAATCAGTTTTGTAAAATTCTCACTATCATCTCTTCAAATACAAAAGGCGTCCAAAGGACATTCTCTGATTATTGCAGCGGGTTACTAATCTGGCTTCTAAGGAGAATGGGTCCTGTTAACTACTGGTGTTTCATTTTATTGTTAAGGGAGGTGAGTGGAATCTGCAAGTTTAGGGGCAGAGTAGGAATTGCTCTGTAAATTGTGGTAAAAGAAAACACAAAAGCTGAATGTTTCAAAGGGAAAGAAAGAAGGGATCTTTGGTGTCCACCCATGAAAAAAAAGACAACTACAGAGAAGATCAATGACTTATGAACAATTTCAGGTGGTTTCACTGGGAAGCATACAGTGTAAATCTCTCCTCAGTCCCTCCTCAGAAATGTCAGCTAAGTCTATGTTGCTCCTTAATTCTTAGATAGGAGTAAGTTTTGGGGGATTGGGGAGTTTCAAGAAAAGAATGGAAAGGTAGCTAATAATGGGGATTTTTATAACATCCTACATGATAACGCATAATAAGGTCTCAAATCTGTTAAATACAGAGGATGGTGGTTATCTGTTAATGATCAATGTCAGCTGATTAATGGGAAATAATAGGATTAAGGTTTTGAGGAATAGATTTAGATTAGGCATATCATGGGGAATTTCTGATGAGATGACTGTAAAGTAGGAACATTATATCAAATAACATTAAAAAGCTCTTTCTCAGTGATGGCGAGAAAAGCCATTTCTTGGAAACAGTATAGGCAGAAGATGGAGTTGGACAAAGATCAATTCAGACAGGGGTGAACCCTACAGCACTTAATATCAAACCCATGACATCAAAAGGTCATCTTTAGTATCTAACTATTCATATACAGATGCTCCTCAATTTATGATGAGGTTACATTCTGATAAACCCATTAAGTTGAAAAAATAGTAAGATGAAAATGTATTTAATGCTGGCAACACAACAGACAGTCCTCAGATGATGATGGTTTGACTTACAATTTTTCAACTTTATGATGGTGAGAATGCGCTGTGCATTCAGTAGAAACCATAACCCCATCACAGGTTGTAAGGAGCTTTTTGACTTGGAGTTACATCCCAATGGAATTATGTCCTAAAAGCATAAGTAGAACCATCCTAAATCAGGGACCATCTGTGTTTATAAAATCACTGAACTTTTTCCTGAAGTGTCACAGTTTTATATACATCACACTACATTGCACCTAAAGAGAGATGCCATTCCTATTCTTTTCCAGTTTTCTGTTAAAGTAGAAAGATAAAGGAGATACATAACATACTCTTTCCCACACGCTCTCATAGCACTCTGTACCTTGCTCTAGCCCAGCACTTTCACTCTTATTCTAATTAGTTTGTCTCTATCTCCCTAATAAACTATACGCTTAGGATGATCAAGGAAACTAGTCATCTGTGCATACCCTGCAGCTAGCAAGCAAACTACCTGAAATGTGGTAGGTGTTAAATATATATATATATATGTTATATAACTTATACATATAAGTTATACATATTAGTTACAAATTTATAAAACATATTTTACATTTTATATAAAATATAAATATTGCGGAGCAAGATGGCCGATTAGGAACAGCTCCAGTCTCCAACTCCCAGTGCGAGCGACACAGAAGATCGGTGATTTCTGCATTTTCAGCTGAGGTACTGGGGTCATCTCACTGGGGAGTGCCGGACAATCGGTGCCGGTCAGCTGCTGCAGCCCAACCAGCGAGAGCTGAAGCAGGGCGAGGCATTGCCTCACCTGGGAAGCTCAAGGGGGAAGGGAATCCCTCTTCCTAGCCAGGGGAACTGAGACACACAACACCTGGAAAATTGGGTAATTCCACCCCAATACTGCGCTTTAAGCAAACGGGCACACCAGGAGATTATACCCACACCTGGCCGGGAGGGTCACACAGCCACGGAGCCTCCCTCATTGCTAGCACAGCAGTCTGCGATCTAACCGCAAGGCAGCAGCGAGGCTGGGGGAGGGGCGCCCGCCATTCCTGAGGCTTAAGTAGGTAAACAAAGCCGCTGGGAAGCTCGAACTGGGTGGAGCTCACAGCAGCTCAAGGAAACCTGCCTGTCTCTGTAGACACCACCTCTGGGGACAGGGCACAGCTAAACAACAAAAGGGGAAGCAGCAGAGGCCTGTGCAGATGTGAACGACTCTGTCTGACAGCTTTGAAGAGAGCAGTGGATCTCCCAACAGGAGGCTGAGATCTGAGAACGGACAGACTGCCTGCTCAAGTGGGTCCCTGACCCCTGAGTAGCCTAACTGGGAGACATCCCCTGCTAGGGGCAGTCTGACACCCCACACCTCACAGGGTGGAGTACACCCCTGAGAGGAAGCTTCCAAAGTAAGAATCAGACAGGTACACTCGCTGTTCAGCAATATTCTATCTTCTGCAACCTCTGCTGCTGATACCCAGGCAAACAGGGTCTGGAGTGGACCTCAAGCAATCTCCAACAGACCTACAGCTGAGGGTCCTGACTATTAGAAGGAAAACTATCAAACAGGAAGAACACCTATACCAAAACCCCATCAGTACGTCACCATCATCAAAGACCAGAGGCAGATAAAAACCACAAAGATGGGGAAGAAGCAGGGCAGAAAAGCTGGAAATTCAAAAAATAAGAGCGCATCTCCCCCTGCAAAGGAGTGCAGCTCATCGCCAGCAATGGATCGAAGCTGGTCAGAGAATGACTTTGACGAGATGAGAGAAGAAGCCTTCATGAAGTCCATCAAACTTCTCAGAGCTAAAGAAGGAGTTACGTACCCAGCACAAACAAACTAAAAATCTTGAAAAAAGAGTGGAAGAATTGATAACTAGAATAATTAATGCAGAGAAGGTCATAAATGAAATGACAGAGATGAAAACCATGACACGAGAAATACGTGACAGATGCACAAGCTTCAGTAACCGACTCGATCAACTGGAAGAAAGAGTATCAGCGATTGAGGATCAAATGAATGAAATGACGTGAGAAGAGAAACCAAAAGAAAAAAGAAGAAAAAGAAATGAACAAAGCCTGCAAGAAGTATGGGATTATGTAAAAAGACCAAATCTACGTCTGATTGGGATGCCTGAAAGTGAGGGGGAAAATGGAACCAAGTTGGAAAACACTCTTCAGGATATCATCCAGGAGAACTTCCCCAACCTAGTAGGGCAGGCCAACATTCAAATTCAGGAAATACAGAGAACACCACAAAGATACTCCTCGAGAAGAGCAACTCCAAGACACATAATTGCCAGATTCACCAAAGTTGAAATGAAGGAAAAAATCTTAAGGGCAGCCAGAGAGAAACGTCGGGTTACCCACAAAGGGAAACCCATCAGACTAACAGCAGACCTCTCGGCAGAAACTCTACAAGCCAGAAGAGAGTGGGGGCCAATATTCAACGTTCTTAAAGAAAAGAATTTTAAACCCAGAATTTCCTATCCAGCCAAACTAAGTTTCATCAGTGAAGGAGAAATAAAATCCTTTACAGATAAGCAAATGCTTAGAGATTTTGTCACCACCAGGCCTGCCTTACAAGAGACCCTGAAGGAAGCCCTAAACATGGAAAGGAACAACCAGTACCAGCCATTGCAAAAACATGCCAAAATGTAAAGACCATCGAGGCTAGGAAGAAACTGCATCAACTAATGAGCAAAATAACCAGTTAATATCATAATGGCAGGATCAAGTTCACACATAACAATATTAACCTTAAATGTTAATGGACTAAATGCTCCAATTAAAAGACACAGACTGGCAAACTGGATAAAGAGTCAAGACCCATCAGTCTGCTGTATTCAGGAGACCCATCTCACATGCAGAGACATACATAGGCTCAAAATATAGGGATGGAGGAAGATCTACCAAGCAAATGGAGAACAAAAAAAGCAGGGTTGCAATCCTAGTCTCTGATAAAATAGACTTTAAACCATCAAAGATCAAAAGAGACAAAGAAGGCCATTACATAATGGTAAAGGGATCAATTCAACAGGAAGAGCTAACTCTCCTAAATATATATGCACCCAATACAGGAGCACCCAGATTCATAAAGCAAGTCCGTAGAGACTTACAAAGAGACTTAGACTCCCATACAATAATAATGGGAGACTTCAACACTCCACTGTCAACATTAGACAGATCAACGAGACAGAAAGTTAACAAGGATATCCAGGAATTGAACTCATCTCTGCACCAAGCGGACCTAATAGACATCTATAGAACTCTCCACCCCAAATCAACAGAATATACATTCTTCTCAGCACCACATCGCACTTATTCCAAAATTGACCACATAATTGGAAGTAAAGCACTCCTTAGCAAATGTAAAAGAACAGAAATTATAACAAACTGTCTCTCAGACCACAGTGCAATCAAACTAGAACTCAGGACTGAGAAACTCAATCAAAACCACTCAACTACATGGAAACTGAACAACCTGCTCCTGAATGACTACTGGGTACATAACGAAATGAAGGCAGAAATAAAGATGTTCTTTGAAACCAATGAGAACAAAGATACAACATACCAGAATCTCTGGGACACATTTAAAGCAGTGTGTAGAGGGAAATTTATAGCACTAAATGCCCACAAGAGAAAGATGGAAAGATCTAAAATTGACACTCTAACATCACAATTAAAAGAACTGGAGAAGCAAGAGCAAACACATTCAAAAGCTAGCAGAAGGCAAGAAATAACTAAGATCAGAGCAGAACTGAAGGAGATAGACACACAAAAAACCCTCCAAAAAATCAATGAATCCAGGAGTTGGTTTTTTGAAAAGATCAACAAAATTGACAGACCGCTAGCAAGACTAATAAAGAAGAAAAGAGAGAAGAATCAAATAGACGCAATAAAAAATGATAAAGGGGATATCACTACCAACCCCACAGAAATACAAACAACCATCAGAGAATACTATAAATACCTCTACACAAATAAACTAGAAAATCTAGAAGAAATGGATAATTTCCTGGACACTTACACTCTTCCAAGACTAAACCAGGAAGAAGTTGAATCCCTGAATAGACCAATAGCAGGCTCTGAAATTGAGGCAATAGTTAATAGCCTACCAACCAAAAAAAGTCCAGGACCAGATGGATTCACAGCTGAATTCTACCACAGGTACAAGGAGGAGCTGGTACCATTCCTTCTGAAACTATTCCAATCAATTGAAAAAGAGGGAATCCTCCCTAACTCATTTTATGAGGCCAACATCATCCTGATACCAAAGCCTGGCAGAGACACAACAAAAAAAGAAAATTTTAGACCAATATCCCTGATGAACATCCATGCAAAAATCCTCAATAAAATACTGGCAAACCGGATTCAGCAGCACATCAAAAAGCTTATCCACCATGATCAAGTAGGCTTCATCCCTGGGATGCAAGGCTGGTTCAACATTTGCAAATCAATAAACATAATCCAGCATATAAACAGAACCAAAGATAAGAACCACATGATTATCTCAATAGATGCAGAAAAGGCTTTTGACAAAATTCAACAGCCCTTCATGCTAAAAACGCTCAATAAATTCGGTATTGATGGAATGTACCTCAAAATAATAAGAGCTATTTATGAGAAACCCACAGCCAATATCATACTGAATGGGCAAAAACTGGAAAAATTCCCTTTGAAAACTGGCACAAGACAGGGATGCCCTCTCTCACCACTCCTATTCAACATAGTGTTGGAAGTTCTGGCTAGGGCAATCAGGCAAGAGAAAGAAATCAAGGGTATCCAGTTAGGAAAAGAAGAAGTCAAAATGTCCCTGTTTGCAGATGACATGATTGTATATTTAGAAAACCCCATTGTCTCAGCCCAAAATCTCCTTAAGCTGATAAGCAACTTCAGCAAAGTCTCAGGATACAAAATTAATGTGCAAAAATCACAACCATTCTTATACACCAGTAACAGACAAACAGAGAGCCAAATCATGAATGAACTTCCATTCACAATTGCTTCAAAGAGAATAAAATACCTAGGAATCCAAGTTACAAGGGATGTAAAGGACCTCTTCAAGGAGAACTACAAACCACTGCTCAGTGAAATCAAAGAGGACACAAACAAATGGAAGAACATACCATGCTCATGGATAGGAAGAATCAATATCGTGAAAATGGCCATACTGCCCAAGGTTATTTATAGATTCAATGCCATCCCCATCAAGCTACCAATGAGTTTCTTCACAGAATTGGAAAAAACAGCTTTAAAGTTCATATGGAACCAAAAAAGAGCCCGCATTGCCAAGACAATCCTAAGTCATAAGAACAAAGCTGGAGGCATCACGCTACCCGACTTCAAACTATTCTACAAGGCTACAGTAACCAAAACAGCATGGTACTGGTACCAAAACAGAGAGATAGATCAATGGAACAGAACAGAGTCCTCAGAAATAATACCACACATCTACAGCCATCTGATCTTTGACAAACCTGAGAGAAACAAGAAATGGGGAAAGGATTCCCTATTTAATAAATGGTGCTGGGAAAATTGGCTAGCCATAAGTAGAAAGCTGAAACTGGATCCTTTCCTTACTCCTTATACGAAAATTAATTCAAGATGGATTAGAGAGTTAAATGTTAGACCTAATACCATAAAAACCCTAGAAGAAAACCTAGGTAGTACCATTCAGGACATAGGCATGGGCAAGGACTTCATGTCTAAAACACCAAAAGCAATGGCAGCAAAAGCCAAAATTGACAAATGGGACCTAATTAAACTAAAGAGCTTCTGCACAGCAAAAGAAACTACCATCAGAGTGAACAGGCAACCTACAGAATGGGAGAAAATTTTTGCAATCTACTCATCTGACAAAGGGCTAATATCCAGAATCTACAAAGAACTCAAACAAATTTACAAGAAAAAAAACAACCCCATCCAAAAGTGGGCAAAGGATATGAACAGACATTTCTCAAAAGAAGACACATGAAAAAATGCTCATCATCACTGGCCATCAGAGAAATGCAAATCAAAACCACAATGAGATACCATCTCACACCAGTTAGAATGGCAATCATTAAAAAGTCAGGAAACCACAGGTGCTGGAGAGGATGTGGAGAAATAGGAACACTTTTACACTGTTGGTGGGATTGTAAACTAGTTCAACCATTATGGAAAACAGTATGGCGATTCCTCAAGGATCTAGAACTAGATGTACCATATGACCCAGCCATCCCATTACTGGGTATATACCCAAAGGATTATAAATCATGCTGCTATAAAGACACATGCACACGTATGTTTATTGCGGCACTATTCACAATAGCAAAGACTTGGAATCAACCCAAATGTCCATCTGTGACAGACTGGATTAAGAAAATGTGGCACATATACACCATGGAATACTATGCAGCCATCAAAAAGGATGAGTTTGCGTCCTTTGTAGGGACATGGATGCAGCTGGAAACCATCATTCTTAGCAAACTATCACAAGAACAGAAAACCAAACACCGCATGTTCTCACTCATAGGTGGGAACTGAACAATGAGATCACTTGGACTCGGGAAGGGGAACATCACACATCGGGGCGTATCATGGGGGGGGATTGCATTGGGAGTTATACCTGATGTAAATGACGAATTGATGGGTGCTGACGAGTTGATGGGTGCAGCACACCAACATGGCACAAGTATACATATGTAACAAACCTGCACGTTATGCACATGTACCCTAGAACTTAAAGTATAATAAAAAAAAAGTTGAAAAAAAAAATACATTATGAAACTAAAAAAAAATATATATATATATATAAATATTTTACATGTAATGTCAAATTAATTCATGCAAGGAGAAAAGAAGAGAGGAAAGTAAAAATGAAGGAAAAAAAGGAAAAGAAGGAAATAATAAAGGAACCAAGAAAAACAAATCTCAGTTCCAGAGTTCAGTCCCAAAGCTTGGAAGTTTAAAGCTAAAGAACACAATGAGGGTGGAGGGATTTTTCTTGTATACTAGAACAAAGATGAATTCATAGTGTCAAAGAATGACAATTAAAAAAAAAATCTGTCAGATCTTTCAAGATAAGCTTTAGATGCACTTAACAAGTCACCCTCTAAGCTTTAAGATTCCACACCTCCCTGGCAACCAATGTAAGGTCATAAGCAGGTTACAGTGATGTTCACCTTTTGTGAGACTTCTTGCAGCTGCTCTTTGAATGAGCTGAAATCTATAAATAACTGCATCTCCAGACCCATTAAGCAGTACATTAGTGTAACAAAGGCATATATGTACAGTACTAAAGAAGTGAAATTGTTGGAAGGAAGGAAAAGTTTCCATTTGGCAAGCACCACAGAGGATGAAAAGCAGACCCAACCATTTCTCAAACATGAAATTCCATTATTGGTTTGTGATTACATCCTCCACTTTTCTACTTTGTATAGCAGCCAGTTTTAAACTACAAATCATCATCTTTCCATCTTAGACAGGACATGGTTACTAAATGGGTAAGGTTTTACCCATGGCATGTCTATCTTTGAAGAACTCCATATTGAGAAAAAGAGACAGAAAGAGAGATGACCTGAAGGCCCCCCTGTAAAATCATGCAGTCAAACAAAATGACCAAATTTGCCACAGAGACAACTCAACTAGCATGGGCAGGACAGCAGATAAGAACAATTTTCTTTTGGCACAAAGAAAAATACCACTCGGCATTACAAATGTAAGTATAGAGAAATGACAAGTAAAATTATTTTTCTCAGGAAAACTTTGGTTTTGGAAAACAATATGCTTTATATTTCTAAATTGAACAAATAACAAAAAAATCTTGAGACCTTAAGTATAAAGTACCCCTCTTTCCATTAAAAACAGAAAAGAAAAGAAAACAGGCCTTGATGCTACTATGGTAATATGTAGTCAGGGATTGGTACCATCAGAGGTTTCCAGAAGCCACTGGAGGTCTTGCCACATATCCCCTGTGGGGAAGGGAGGCTACTGTATGTAATTTTAAAGTCTTTGTAAAGGCAAGTTTTAAAATATAGGACCTTTCACATTTAGACTTCTAGAGATTTTCTGAAAAGGGCAACATTAGACTTGAAGACAGTTTATGAAATACGTAATGGCTCAACTCCTTCCCCTCATTCATGGATATCAATCAACCACATACACAATCTACTGTCATATGTTATTATTTTCTACTTTCCAAAATACACCAACCACAAAAAAAACGTGATCACTGCTAGACTTTGCTGGTGAGTAAATTATTAAAGAAAGCAATATCATCAGTAAACATAAGCCTGGATCCATTAAAGCTAGAAGAGTTCCACTTTATGCAAAGCTTTTCTAAGCCCCTGGGATTCAGGGCAAACACATACAGGTTCATAGAGTAATGCATCAAGGTTTGAAGAATCAGGTAAAACCTGAGTTTGTCAATTCCTACTTCTCCCAGATAAACATGTTTCCAAAATGTTTCTGATGGGCAACTGTCCAGCCTCAGCTAGTGATGGGTGTGGCAGCTCACTGTGCCAAATAGTCCTAAGAGTTCACCGTTCTCCCTCCTGAGCACCTATCTGAAGAACAGGAGATCTAAATCTAAATTCTGTCCTCAAATCCTACTTCTGCAGTGATATGTGGCCTTGGAAATGACTCTTCTATCCCTGGAATAGGGATACTGAGGCTTAACTACCATCTTACCTAGCCACAGACAAATTTATGAAAGTAACGACATATCAGATAATTCTTGCCTCCCCCGGTCAACTTTTTTCTGTGTTTGTTCTCTTCACATTCACATTCTAAAAGTTCTAAAGAGTAGACAATGTAAACAGAATGTTGTAACTAAATAAAAGTGTCAACTAACATGGCAAAGCTATGGACTCCTGAGACAGAGCAAGAGAGACAGGAAAGAGTCATCTTGAGGAAGGGATAATGCCTCTGGGACAAGACTTCAGGGGGATGTCAGGCTTCAAAGATGTAGCCATCAAGAGAGGTGAATTCTATAAACCATACACATGGCCACAAATCAAAGAATAATTTTGTATGCATACACAGTACAGAAAGGCAATGTTGGTCACATCCTGGCCTGTTCAGCTGCACTGATACACAGAAAGCAATTTCTGTAAACATTATTGTCTTCTTATGTAAAGGAAATCAGACAATATATAATTCTATAATTTGTGCTGTTTTGTGCTCAGTTTTTCATTATGTACTCATTTTACACCTTGACCCAACCGTGGAAAACATATTAAGCTACAAAGTGGAATATTTTAATTGTAGTGGATAAATAACTGACCCTTAAATGGTGGCAAACTGGCAAATTAGTTATCTATTTTCTAAAATGCCCTGGTTAGAGCCCTTTAATTTATGGAAATCTACCTGCAATAAAACCCAGATCAGACCAAGACCAGCCTGAGCCAGTTGCTCATCCTGTTTAACATTTCTTCTAGTAGGGTCACAAATAACATGTTAGTTACTCTTTAAACAAATGTGCTCTTAATGATGCCACTGCAGCATGATGAATAAAGCATTAGCCCTGCAGTCATGATCGCCTGGGACAGGGAGCTTTAGCAGAACACACCCACCTTGCATGGATTGTCCTGGGCCAGAGACATTGCTTTATCTTTCTCTGAATGACCACCCACAGCCCTTGCTCATGCTCTGTAACCAGTGAGCAAGAACAGTGGAGCCTTGAGTCCCCTGTGACGGTCCTTTTTGCTTCTCACGGCCTCATAAATGGTATGGCTACATTGTTGGGGGTAACCCAGAAGGCATGATGGGGTAGTTAGGGGAGGGCTATGGGGGCACAGGAGCCTGATGTAAATGCCTGCACAGCAGGACATCCAGTTGGAAAGTTCTAGTTCAGTAGTGAGCATTTGAGGAAATGGGTCAAACCTTTAGTGCTGCTGGTTGTATCCAGCAAGATTTAAATGAAGGTGCTCAGAAGAGAAAAGGCCTGAGTATCCAAAAGGTATTCAGGCTCCTGAGGCTAAAGGCAGGTTAGGGGGCACAGAAAGGTCATTCCAACCTCCAGGGACATACATGATTCAGAAGCTGAATCCTGGTTATTTCTTGGTAAAAGGTCTTCATGGTCTAGCTGCTTTTGGAAGTCAGGCATCATCAAAAGCAGGAATTGGCTACACCTAGTGATCTCAGCAGGCCCTCATAACCCAGAAAACCTCCATGGAGCCTCCTACCCCAACAAAAGAGATGAGAGAATAAATGCTGATGGAAAGGCTCCAGCACTGAAGGCCAAGTTGAAGGGCACTACAAAACACTGCTCCTACAGACCCAAGGCCTTTAGCCTCTGTCTGTCTTGGTCACAGATTTGCATAAAAAAGTCCTCCACCCCTATTGTCCCTCATTAACATAGTCTCCTTTTCAATAGGAGGAGATAATTGCCTCTTAAGAATGCCACATAAAAATCCTTCCTTACAAGGAGATGACATTTGGAGGACTAAGTTCCTCAAATAGTCTCTTTTTCTACTATAGTTTTCCAGACCGAAGGATCCATCTGCCTCTGAGCAACTAGTCTATTTTTCTAACTAGGGCTGTGTTCTCAACTAGGCACTAGAGGCATAGGGTCTACAATAATGATGGAGACCTGAAAATATTTTGTGTCAACATGCGATGAAAAGCACACTCTCTAAAACAAATATTTAACTAAATTGCACATTATGACAATTCTAATTATCAAATTCAGTATTCACATAAAAGTCATTATAGTTGAAAACCATTTGTAACTGGGCTATCTCACTTTGCAGAAATTACTGAGTCTGTACCATTATGGAGAAATCAGAGCTGTTTTAAATGAAGAAAATAACTTGTAAGCAAATAATTTCAAAAGCAAAATGATTACAAAAAATCCTCTCCAAAATTCCTATAAACAAACTTACACTAAACATCAGATGTGAACGCACTTGTTATGTTTGATCTCATATGGAATAAGTAAACCTGCTGCTGCCTAGAAAGGTTTTAAATGGCTGTGTTCTGAGGTACTGTCTCCTTCCTGCCTACTGTGTGTAAGATAAAGCTATATTTCCTCTCAAATCTGCCAAACTCAGTTCAGGATCGAATGCCATTCCATTATTTATTCATGGATTACATAAATAATTGTGGAAAAGAAAGGAGGCATGAACAAAAATTGACCTTAAAGAATATAGATGAGAGAGAAAAACATCTGGCTCATGGTACCAAATGCAATTTCATGTTAGCTTAGAGTCATCGTATGTATTTATGGTTTTATTATTTATAAAAAGGAAATCGTGCTGAATGTGCTTTGTGGGAATTGCAGTATATTGCTATTGCTACCATGGTTTATTATTTTCACAGCTAGATGGCTTAAACCCAACCTAAACAAATATTTTAAAAGAATTCCCACCAGCATTATTACTTTTTCTTCTAGTGTTAATGAAAAAGATCTTCTGCTTTTCAAGCCCTCTGATCTCTTTACTCTTGAGCAATTCTCAATTTTATGGCTTATGATGAGATAATGTTTATTGAAAAAAACAACTTAAGAAAATAACCAGCAACTAGTGGTGGTTAAACAGTGCAGTGTGTGAAGCGAGGGCATTTGAGAACTGCAGTGGCTGTCAACTCCAAATATTCACCAGGCCTTGATGATTACGGCAATTAGGATGATGATTTTATTACTTGCACACTGAAATAGACATATTTTTGTATACTTGTCCAAGTTATCAACTTAACACAGTATCTACTACACACAGAATTTTGCTAATAAGATAAAAATAAGGTAGACGTAACAGTGAGATAATCAAATAAACAAAATACACCATAATGTCAGACTCTTACTGTATCATCAAACTTACTTAACAGTCACCAATCATTCACACATTCATGTACCATTCAGATCTGTCACTACAGTTCAATCATCACATCCCAAACTCCTTAAAGTAGCTGGGACTACACCACTTATTTAAACACCATTAGCCAACTCATCTCCTGACCTCTATCCATCTCTAACTTACACTAGGAACTACACTAACTACCTCATCCTTTCTCTAGCGGTAAAATTTGCACAGAAATGCAATGACACATTTCTCTTCAATCTGAGAATAAATATCAATATACACTAGAGAGGTGGGGAATTTTTTATTTTAAAAGTACTATTGCTGATACATGTAATGAGTTCAAACAAAGCTAAAGTCTATAAAGTAAAAGGGGAGTGCCATTCCCTTACTCCTTATCTGCCAGCCAACCACACTTATCAGAGGCAACCACTGGGAAAATAGCTCACTGTATAGCAGCCACTGTGGCAAGCAGCTCACATCCTCAATCTCATGAAAAAGACTCACAACAACCTATGAGACAGATGTTATTCCAACTTTTTACAAAAGAAAATAAACTAAGGTCCAGAAGGCTACTCCTTTGGATTTTTACCCAAGGTCAGAAAGTCAATGAATGGCAGAGCCCAGGACTCAATGTGTCCTAGCCTGGACCTCTGTTTTTATAGATTTGGAGAACTCCAACTTTCTCCAACAAAAAGTCAGACTAGAAGGTTCCTCTGGGTTAAACTGGCTCTAAAGAGAGAAAGAAGTCTAGGGTAAAGGTTAGTTCCATCCCTGGCGGCAGATGCAGTTATGCAACAGATCTTTATAAGATGTTGGCTGTATGTAGCATTGTGCTTGATACCAAGAACATAATAGTGAGCAAGATATAGACCTTGTCTTCAAAAAGTTTGCAATAATACACTTGGTAGCTAAACAAACTAAAAAGCACCGGCAGACATGAACTTGTTACAGCATGGCAAATTAGATACTCTCAGGAGCATGCCTCTTATGAGAAAACAACAACTAGATTCTGAATAAAATCACTTATTTGTGTATTACTAGGCTTTCTGCTAGGCTTGGTAAAGGCAACTCTGCTAAAACATCTGCTTCTAAAAAAGAAAGAAAACAAAGTTGGCTGAAACCAGAAAAATGAGCCAGGAGTAGTGAGTTGCTTGAGGGGAAAGTGCCAACATCAGCAATGCACCAGGAGACAGCCTGCCACGGCAAGGTCAAGCCCTGGTCTGAGGTTCCCATGGCAATCAGGACCTGAAGATTTATTGTACCTTTACAGGGCCCTTATCCCAGTCCGCCTTCTCAAACCCTCAACTTCACTTCTAGAAGTATGTAAGTGAAAGAATCTGGGCAAACCAGCAGAAATCACTGCTGAAAGACAACTCAAGATGCATGCTTTATTGAGAGGCACATTTTTCTTAAATAAGTCAGAATAATAATTGTGTATTTAGAGAAAGAGAGAGAGAACAAACATATAAAGTGTCTACCTAGGGTTGATCTGTAACCCAAATTGGGCTTCACTCTGTCCAAATATATATATATACACATATATTTAGGGTAAATTGGTGGTTTGAGCTGAGAGCTTGGGATAAGGAAGGTATAAACATCATCATTATCAAGGACTGTCCAGGTCCATTCTCCCTGTGTCAACAGCTTCTATTTGCAATCTCTAAATCACCCACAACCTCACCACAACTGTACTGCCTGAAAGAATGCACCAGTGAGTGAGGTGGATGGCAAGGTAGAAAGGCTGGTCCCAGCATTACGTATAGAAAGGCTGGGAGGTGGAGTCGGGTTACTACTACTTTTTCTTACCTCACCCCCTTTCTGCCAGAACCTTTTTCTGTTCTACTTCTCTTACTTGTACCGAATACTCTCTCTAACACAAGCTATCTCATCATGTTGGAAGCTAGCTACAAAGAAGAGGCCTGGAATGCAGTTCTCCTTTCTATCCGTCATTGGGAAGAGGATCTATAGAAACTAGGGTCAGTTATGATGGGGGATAGGGGTGAGTACTGTGGAGGTGGGTAAAGCCACAAGCTGAATAAACCAGAAAACCCAACTTCTAACTCCTATCCCAAGGAATCGCTGACATTCTGGAGGTGCTGAGAGAGCAAGGATAAATGTCAGTTATCACGTAGGACACTCAAATCAAAGTCCCCCTGCAAGCTGATTAGAATCATCACCCATTGTGGCAGCTATTTTTTCATTCCCAGTAGCGATAAACTGAAACCCTGAGAACTGATCTGGGCAAGTAGCTTTCTCCGACTCTCCTAAGAAACGTGCACAGCGGTTTGGCAGCACAATTTGCATACCAGAGGAGAGCTCCTGTCACAAGTACCCTGTGGGCCAGTTTCCTGAGCTTTTCCACTTGATGCTTTCAATCCTCATCTCACGAGTCATTGGAGAGGCTAACGTATAATGCCTTTGGAGGAGCTGAAAGGAATAAAACATTACTAGCAAAACTGTCATATATTTTGAGAGTTAAAATCTAGATCCTTTTAGATAGGCCCTCTGAAAGAAATGCTTTTGACTACGACAGTAGCAGCAAAAACTCCATTAAGGACAGCTTCATGAGCACAACTTCCCAGCCACTATTCCCACCTGAAAAGTACATATTCTGGTCTACATTTTTTTCTACCAGTATTTTGCTTTGATTCACTGTTGATACACATGAGAGCAGAATAATAAACTAGGTAGTTTGAGCCTGTATGTGACCAGGGTTCGGCACAAGAATCATGGTTTTGGTTTGTGAATTCCTCTGGTCCAGTAGATCAAATGGGGAAAGATTTGTGTAATGTGAAATTCAGAGCAATGACCAGCAATGGCAGGGATCTTTTGGATATGTCATCTGCTGTTGGAGCACATGCTTGGGAACCAAAGAGATGAGCGGGCCATGTTAGGAAGGGCAGCAAGAAAAGAGAAAACATGAGTTAATATTAAAAATGTGATGCAAAATAAAATGGAGGTATAGTCCTGTCCTTCCAATTGTATTGAGCTGAAATTGTTTCTGGATTTGGAAGTTCCTTGCTGAGCTAAACTGCAAAAATAAGATTATATGAGGAGAAAAGGTAATTTCCGAAATATACTAAACATAATACGATTACTGTGCACTTATATATGAAATCCAAAAAGGTGTATTTCCTTCATGCCATGTGATCACAGTTGTGTTACAGTTATATGTTCTTATTTTATGCTATCCACTAGTTTTCTTGACTTTGCACATCCTTGACGCAAACCAGTGAATGCATATAAAGTATAAACAATAGGATCTCAACATGGAGCCTACCCAAACGATTTAACTGTGTAGCATTGAGTATCTTGTCCACTGTGTGAGCAACATGCACAAAATATGCATTTTGTATGTTACTGAGGTCTTGCTGATGTGGATGAAGAAGTGTGAGAACTAGGATGGAGAAGAAGCTAACTCCGACAGTCTACTTTTTAGTGTCCTCCCATTACCTACGACAAAACAAACAACTGATCAGCTACGACTGAATAACACACTGAAATTTGCGGAGAGGAAAAGTTAAATAGCAATACCAAGATGTAGAGGTTAGGGAAGGTTGTTTTGCCGCTGTCCACTGACCTACATATGCTGAAGCGAAACTGGAAAACTGTAGCATGTTTGGTCACAAGGTCTTTCTATTTACATTCATAATTTCTTTTCTTTATTCCCTTTTTTTTTTTTTTTTTTGTTCTTCAGAGAACACCTTTCTTGATATGGGTGTTTTAAAATTCTGATCAGAACTGGCAGTGGGAAAAGAGCTGAGGAAATAATGGAGACTCATACTTATGTGACACATTCACAAACCCTATGAATTTTTAATGAAGGCACAATGTCCACAATTAGATTTGAAATGAGGTTTTCTTTGTAGCCACTCTTACAGTAAGTGGAGTGCGAGTGAATTTTACTTTATATTCAGTAAACGATACCAAGTACAAAAAACACTACAATTTAATAGAAAATAAAAACAAATTGTTGATTGTTCGTGGCTCCTTTTTCATCTCTTAGATTTACAAAAGTGTAGCAGTTAAAAAAACTGCATTTCGTTTTATTTAAATACCACACGGGTGCCAAGGCAACTCAATGGTACAGAAAGTCATTTTCAGTCATGACCTGAAGCTGTCCTTTTGCATTGTGTGGAGAAGTTTTCGTTTGTTTTAAACTGTAAAAATGACTTCTAAATGTAGATCTTTGGGGAGAAAGATATTAAGCTTCCCTATTTGCAAACTAAGCCATTTCAAATGAACATAAAAAATCTAATAGTGTAGAAAATAAGGAAATAGAGTGGGCTGATGGCTACTTCATTTGCATTTTGATTTTAAAGCTTAACTCTTGTCTTCATAGGGCTCAGGGTTTCAGCTTCACAGAAACAGACACAGTTTCCCATCCTTCTTAGGTGGTTTCCAAAGTCCTTCAGTTTCTGGCCCCTGGTCACCTTGGCAACATCATTTCCTAAAGCTTCTGCTTCTCTTGGAGCTCCCACAACACAGGTGTTTTTACTCTTCCTTGAGTCTAGCAAGTGTGATCTTCTCTTAGTGACTTTGCACTTGTGGTTCCTCCAGATAATTGTGCAACCACCCTGTTCCCTCACCTGGGCCTTCTCTGACAAAATGTCATCCCTGACCTCTACCTAAAATGCAACTGCAGTTACCTTCTGTCCTTCTACTAGCCTTATTTTCTTTCTCTCTAGGATTTCTTGGCATCTGAGGTTATATTACATAGTTATTTCTTTGATAAATTAGTAATTCATGAGGGATTATTTTTAACCTTTTAAAAGTGTTTTTCTTGGTAAACTGCCATCAGCCAAAACAGTGCCTACTACTTAGTAGACACATACCCTTCCCTCCCACATACACAAATTTATTGATTAAATATTATGAGTGAGTGGGTGTATATATACACACACACATAAATATGTATAAACACGCTACATTAATCATTACTGTTTGACTTTCTATATTCCTGATGCTCTGACATATGGGTTCTTGCTGACACTGGTGGGATCACCCTGCCCAGGGCTAGCCAATCCAAGAGAGCAAACACCTCACCTGGGAGCACACATGTCAAAGGCAAACCAACCAATCCAGAGCCCAGACCCTCGACCACCTCCTTTACTGGCTCTCAGATTCTCAACCACCATTCATTCCTCTGGCCTAATCACCCCAGAGCCAAGTATCATGTAATAGACAGAGCCCTTATACCCCAGAGCTCAAATTATTCAAACTAGTCCATCCTGTGCCTGTTTATCCCACCTTGCCTTGTCTCCTCTTTTGCAGAAATCACAATAAAGGTGCTCTCACTTCCTCTCCCTTCTAACTGAGCCTGGCGCCTCCCTGTGTGGCTCCTCATTGAGTGGCGTGGCATGCGCCCCTCTCTTGCAAACTGTGAGTAACAAACTATCTTTCCTATGGCGGTCATCTCCTGATCTGTTGGCCTTACCACACCCAATAATAATAAAAACTGCATTTTCAAATGCAAACAAATAAACATTCAAATAAAATTCACTGTATTTTCAAGGACAATGAAATATAGTAATTTCCAGAAGTTATGGTTTCCCTGGACTCATAAGAAATAAAATCAGGCAAGGTGCAGTGGCTCACACCTGTAATCCCAGCACTTTGGGAGCCCAAGGCAGGTGGATCAATTTGAGGCAGGAGTTCGAGACCAGCCTGGCCAACATGGTAAAACCCCATCTCTTCTAAAAATACAAAAAAAATTAGCCAGGTGTGGTGGCGCATGTCTGTAATCCCAGCTACTTGGGAGGCTGAGGCATGAGAACTGCTTGAGCCTGGGAGGCAGAGGTTGCAGTGAGCTGAGATCGTGCCACTGCACTCCAACCTGGGCAACAGAGTGAGACTCTGTCTCAAAAAATGAATAAATAAATAAAAATAGAAAGAAAGAAAATTACTTTGACATTTTAAAGACCTGTGTACAGTTTCAACTCCGTCTCAGCCCTGAGATTCATGCCTTTATTATGTTGGCTTCGCCCTTTAAGTGTTTATTTATTTATTTATTTTGGATTCAGACTATTATCTTTTTTTTTTTTTTTTTTTTTTTTTAGTCTTTTATTTATTTATATTTTATTTTTAGTAGGGGGATGCCAGACACTATTATCTTAAGGGAGCAGCCCTGCCTTATTCTTTTTGCTAGACACAAATCGTTAACTCTATTCACCAAACAGCAATGGTCAATAAAACTCGTCTACTCTGTGAACTCTGGTGTCAATGTAGGCTTATCAATAGTAACAGCTCTGAGGGGGATGTTACTATGGGGGAGAACATGCATGTCTGAAGTCTGGGGGGGATGTACTATGGGGGAGACATGCTATGTCTTAGCCTGTTTAGTGTTGCTATAACAGAATACCTGGGGCCGAGTAATTGATAAAGATTTAGCTCATGATTCTGCAGGCTGTACAAAAGGCATGGTGCCAACATCTGCTTGGCTTCTGGTGAGGCTGTTTCATGCTGCATCACAACATGGCAGAGAAGATCGAGGGGAAAGTGAACATGTGTGAAGAGGCAAAACCTCAGGGGCATCCTATTTATAACAACTCACTCTCATGAGAACATTCCTCGGTGAACTAATTCAGTCTTCTTTGAGCGAGAACTCACCACTTCAAGAACAACACCAAGCCATTCATGAGCGATCTGACCCCATGACCCAAACAGCTCCTATTAGGCCCACCTCCCAACACTGCCATACTGGGGATCACGTTGAAAAATGAGTGTTGGTGGGGATAAACTCAAACCATAGCGGATACATGGGAAATTTCTGTACCCTCTGCTCAAAATTGCTGTGAACCTAAAAGTGCTCTAAAAGAATTAAGTCTTAAAAAAAAAATACACATATATGTTTATTCTCTTTAAATATAAGAAAATAATAAATTCTAGCCATAATTTCCTAAATTATATTTAGCTCTAAATGTAATAAGGACACACATTTCTATGACGTGATGCACTCTGAGTTTTTTCAACACATTTGTTCCTTTTTTATTCCAAAAGCTATGGTTCATGTTGTTCCATGGCCAATTTGCCAGATGCTTCAACATTCCCTGCTGGAATGCACCTCAGACAGGGCTAAGTCAGGGCCTTCCAGGGGCATGGCAACCATGGAAACTGATCCCGGGAAACTGACCTTTAATATATTTTTATAGCAAGCGCAGAGGAATGTGCTGGGTGATTACCCATTACTTGCACCTGCTAAGGGCACAGGCCTGAAGCTGGAGTCTTTGCACAGCAGAGATGGGCCAGCAAGATATAAAGATGTCCACAGGAGTGGCCAAGGGAACCTCTAGAATGCACTGGAGGGAGCCTCAATTCAGTCAGTTGCTAACATTGGCAGTAGGGCCTTCCCTGGGATTTGATAGCCTATGCAGCTGTCTTCATGCAGTTCAGATTCATGCCTCCTTTACTTACCTTACAGAGCTCTTGCCAACATGGTCACCCTGGTGACAACCATGTGCTCTCTAACAGAAGTACCTGACCCTGCTCGAGGTATTCGAAACACTAAGAGAATAATTTTTAGGAGATTTGAGAGAGGCCTTAAAACTGTGCTCATATACTTTTTTTGAAAACATGATTTTCAAATAAAAGCAAGGGTTGAGACATCAAAGGATCTAGTCGCTCTCCCTCTAGTCCTACGGCCTTCCTTTCTGCCTGGTGTTGCACGCTGCCTCCTACACGCCAGTGCTCACAGCTGCTCCACTGTGGGTGTGGCTGTTCCTTCTCTTCTCTATGCTTCTCTCTTTTTAGGCTCACATAAAGGCCCACCTCCTCCAAGATACCGTGTAAGATCAATTCTCTACAACCACTTGCTCCTCTGAACTCCAGAGTTCCCCAAGGGTGGTATGTCAGAGGATTTAATGTGGGAACCAACACCATTATTTTAATTTTAATAGCTATATTTGCTTTGAGTCATGTGAAATCGATGTTCTGTGGATTTAAAAAATGGTCAAATATTGGCAGTTTCATATAGTTCAACCTAATATGCGTCAGGGAAAAAAATATTAAAAGAAAACCAGACATCATTGTTTAGGATGAGGTTAAAATGAGTACTTTACTGAACTGCATAAAAATGAATAAATAAATGTTTTGATGGTACAGATACAGCAAAAATTATTAAGCTTGTATCCACCATCGAACCACTGAACAAATGTATTTTGACAAACACTGTTCCATGTGTCTTTTTAACGTCTTATTATTGTATGTGTGTGTTTTTGTATATCTATGTATTTGTGTTTTCTCTTCCATTAATTTCCCAGATATTTGTATACAAGAGGCAAGGTGAGATTACAAACCTCTTAGCATAATACCCTGCACGCAGAAGATGGACTTGTCATAGGGATTTGTCTGGTCACTGATGATGAGATCTTACCAGGAAACGCCATTTGTTTTCCTTATGGTCATTCTAAAACTGGAAACTGATGGGCCATGCAACGAAGTATGCCATTCCAGCCACGAAACCTACAACCTGGAGCAACTGAAAACACAGGACTCCTATGGAGCACTCCATGCTGGGAGCTCACCTCACCACTGGGAAGCATTAACGGGTAGTATGGTCTGTTGGCCAGAACATGGTTGACCATCTGGACTCATTCTATTCAGCAGTGTGATTGTACATTATATCCTCCACTTCTCCATTCCAACTGACAATGCCAAGAGCTGAGAAAGCGGAGGCCATGAGAAGCTGGTACGTACTAGGATATCCTATTGGCACCTGTCCTCTCTGCCCAGGTACTGACCACTGCACCAAGCTTCAGATTCTGTTTAATACTGTCCTTTACACAATGGTGCCTGGGTCTTTTGAAATGGATAGGGATAATTATGATTCATATGTTTCAAAAAATAAACCACGGTACTCACACAACCTACATACTTCATTTCGATTTTAAAAACACAAAATACTTACATGCTGTTGGTATTTTGAAAGCTTTTGTCACTTATGCTTTTTTAAATACAATGGTTCAGAAATAAACTTCTGCCTGCTAATCAGGCTTTATTTCCATTCATAAAAAAAATTGTCTCCATAATACCTTAGAGGTCAATAACTAGATGTTGAAACAAATAATATTAAAGAAAAACATTTATTGTAGAAGTGTGTGGTTGAGGCAGAAGAAAGTGTTATTTTCATCTGGGGTATCAGGAAAGCACCATGAACAGAGAATAATATGGGCTGAGTCTCAAAAGATTAAAAAAAAAAAAAACCTATGTGGGAAGAGAGAGGGAAAGTGTGCAGGCAGCTCAGGCAGGAAATGGTAAACTCAAATGTGTGAAATTGGGAGCGTTGGAGGCTGCTGAAAGGACATAGCTGCCTCTTTACTGTTTTACATTTAAGTCAAGTTATTCAGATTATATTGGTCTCCGTATGTATATAATGACAATGGGAGTTTTATTCTCTAAAAAGTTGCTTTGAGAAAAATGTCAAGGGATTTAAATTCATGCTTCCAAAGTACAATGTTTTCCTACATAAAGATGCTGGTTTATCAACTAGAAAACTAAAGTGAGCTTCTTTATAAAAGACTGAAAAGATTAGGAAAGTCTTGACAATATAAACATACATTTACTCACCAACTCATGAAATACTAAAACTAGGTTTTACTGCTCAAAGAAAGCATAAAATAGATCATTTCAGTAGAAAGAAAATAAAGCACATTTTTTTACAACATAAAAAGTAATCTCAGAATTCATTAACCAAGAGACCAAAAACAATACATAAAATATTATCTATTTTAAGAGAGCTTTAAGTAAAGTCATGGAGAGCAGATTTACAATGCTTTAATTAAACCAGGATAGGAATGGCAGGAGTCTGTTTACAACCTTTCATGGCAGAGAAGAGCTATATACCAGCCTTGCTATTGACCAGCTGCAAAAAAAGTCAATAACAATATGAAGATGACAGGACTTTTGGAAGAAAGTTACTATGCAGCTTGGAGTTCATAATAGTGAGGATAGAGAACATTAATTCTAATCAGATCCACATCACTGACTTACAGAAAACATTTTTTTAAGGTTCAGAGAAAATATGAGTATGATATAAACACACAGGTAACAGGGCTAATAAGTGTAAGAGAGATTTAGAAAAATAAAATTTTGATTCTATAATTAGTCATAATCCTAGTGAAAGAAAAGGAGGTGCCACTATAGAAATCACTATGGCTTACAAAATGACTTCTCTGATGAATTCTGATTCTAAAATGACAAGTAATAAATGGTACCAAGGACACAAGAGTAAAGACAAACACCAGTGTGTGGGAATAATTCCTAGAAGAATGCTGAAGACGCCTAAATACAGGACTAGGAATGAACATTTTGAAAAACATACCAACGGGATGTTTATAGAACATATTTAAAATATCTTCAGAGGAAGAACAAGGAAAAATAGCAACACTTTTGGGGAAGGCCATTACAATAAACAGCAAAGATGACAGAACTGTTCAACTCCCATTCTGTGAGTCCTCCCCCGCAAGCAAAACAATCCACACATTGGGAAGGGTAGAATAAACAAAATACACATGGAATTTCAGGCTGAGGTGGTGATGGGGGGATTTACTCACCAACCCAGAGTTAGCATCAGACATTCACAGAACAAGCCAGTAAGACCCAATCCTGGAACCAATATAATATGACACTAGGTTAAATGCTTCTACTTTCCTTTCTTGAAAATCTGAGCTTGTGGCAACTTTATTGGGATTCAATCATTTGACCTTGAGAACTTAGTGCCACTATGGAAATGGCCCACAATGACTGCCAGAATTCCAAAGAGTTGGTGCCAGGTTTAGAATGACAACTTACTAGGTTTGTGACCTGGGGCCAAAGATACAGGATAAGACTGATCTTCACATATTAGAAGTAAAGCAGATACAGAAGGTGAACTAGATTAGTCAAGCAATTCGCCAAAGCATGGACTTAGTGCCAATGGGTAGGGTTTATGGCAGACCAATTTCATTCCCATTCATTCAGTGAATACTTAGTAACTTCCACTGTGTGCAGCACCATTTTAAATTCTAGGTGAACAAGAAACTCACTCCAAAGAAGGGAGGCCTGGATAAATAGGTCAGTATAAAGCAGGTATACAGATACATGGGTAAATGCATTAAAACACAGGTTCATAGGAATAGCACGGAAGAAAAAACAATTAACTTTGAAGGTGATTTTAGATTTTCTCCAAGGTTAAATAGAGGAAAAAATTGGTGAGGAGGGATAATAAAACACCTTAAAATGTGTTTCAGGCATTGACAACACTATGATCAAAAATACTTCTGTGTGAAAAGTATGTGGCATGCTACAGAAAATGAGTGCTTTTGTTTGGCTGTAGTTTAAAGGGAACATGGTGAAAAAGTGGAGAATGATGCTAAAAATGTAGGCAGGATGCTAAGGAGTTTAACTCCCACAGGCAATGGGGACCAAATGGAATATTTTAAATGGGGAGTGACGGGGTCAAATTTGTAATTTAGAGCAATAATTCTTAGAGAAGTACAGAGTAAGCTCTACAGGAAGACAAGCCCGACGAGGGTAAACCTATTCGGAGGTAATTATGGGAGACCAGGCAAGACGAGGCAGTGGCAGTGGCAGTGGAGATGAAGAAAGGGAACAGATTTGAGAGGTACTTCTGGAGACAGAAGAGGCAGCATTTGGTGAGCAATTGGAATGTGGAAGTGAGAGGGAGTGAGTGACATGTGAGAGGGCCCAAGAAGGTAACATTCAAAAACGAATCCCAGGTTTCCACCTGAAAGGAATTGTTGGATAAAAATAGGGATTTCCATGGCACAAGAACACTTAAAGGATTAGTTTAGTTCAGGAGGAAAATGTAAGTTTTCCATAGAGCAATCAAATGCTTCAATATTAAACTTACAAACCATACAAAAATGTATCTGTCCCGTGGATGGCTATTTGCATCTCTCAGTAGCCACAAAGCTATGCTGTGTGCCTGGCACACAGTGGCTCTCAACCTCTGATGGGCATTGCAATGAATCAAATTGCCCGAGGAGGCTTTTCCAAATGCATATGCCTGGTCTTCACCCCAGGAGATTTTGATGTCTGATGTGAGGTGCAGGCATTTTTAAAAACAGCTCCAAAGGAGATTCTGATATGCATCCAAATTTGACAGCCACTGTAGTATACAGTCAATCCATAGCTCTTTGAGTAATTAGTTAAAAGGAAGAAGGGAAGGAGAATGCTTCTTGAAATTTTTGAAGAAGCAGCTGGTTGACTTTCTATGCTCAACAGTGTAGCACTGCGTGAGAAATTTACAAAATGAACTTTCCTGTCTTTTAATCTTTTTTCTTTTTGAGATGGAGTTTGTCTCTTATTGCCCAAGCTGGAGTGCAGTGGTGCAATCTCGGCTCACTGCAACCTCCTCCACCCGCCTCCCGGGTTCAAGAAATTCTCCTGCCTCAGCCTCCCGAGTAGCTGGGATTACAGGCACCCACAGGTCACACCTGGCTAATTTTTTGGTGTTTTTTTATCACTTTTTTTTTTTTGAGATGGAGTCTCGCTCTGTCACCCAGGCTGGAGTGCAATGGTGAGATCTCGGCTCAATGCAACCTCTGCCTCCCAGGTTCAAGTGATTCTCTCACCTTAGCCACCATGCCTGGCTAATTTTTGTATTTTTAGTAGAGATGGGGTTTCACCATGTTGGTCAGGCTGGTCTCAAACTCCTGACCTTGTGATCTGCCCACCTTGGCCTCCCAAAGTGCTGGGACTACAGGCGTGAGCCATCATCCCTGGCCTTCCTATTTTCTAATCTTAAGGGTTCACAAATGTGATGTTACAGTGTTCCTGGCTTCAACCTGCAGACAGAACACTGGCTGAGAGATCACTGGACTCACTTGAAATTCAATCTTTTCTTACATTTTTTACATTATTGATGAACATCCTTTCTTAGAGCAACTCGTTCTTTAACATTTTTTGTGTGCTTTTACATATTTTTCATTCACTTGTTTCTCAATGTCTATTGCTCCTACTAGACTGGCGTTCCATAAAAGCAGGCATTCTGTTTCTTTTGTTCACTATCGTATATATAAGCACTGAGCAAAACACACATGTTCAGTCAATAAATGAGCAACGAGCCAGATTTTTCTGGTGAAACATTTTAAGCCACAATGCATTATTTTCAATATGCCTATAGGTATGTCCATGAGTATATTATAGATTCAGAAAATGGTTTCAGAAATAATCAAAAGCATACTATAGGCAAAACATGTTTAGATTTTTTTTTTTACCTTGAGGAAACACTCTGACTCCCAGAACTTTGATGTTATGCGAGACAGCCCCTTACATCAGCACATAAAATTAAAAATAGGGAATAAATGTCTAAAAAGGGTGAATTAGGCACAGAGGTTTAGCCTGAGAAATAGAAGTGAAACCTCGTTCCTGTTCCTTATCTATTAATAGATCTCAGAAGCCTGAACCTTGAAGTCTGATAAATCTAGAGCTTTCCTGTCATTTATATCTAATGATCAATTCTAACAGTTAGATAAAAAATTACTAAATGAATGAAAAGATGAACTACTGATAAACTTAAAGTGTCTTTTAGCAGGGCAATTAAAGAAGAAACAAGTGGCTAACTTGAAGAGCCAGAAATGTTAAAAATCTCTGTATTAATTGTGATTATTGAAGTGTTAAACATTTGCTGATAGTGCTTACTACAATATGTAGATAACTCATGACTTTTTTTTTAGATATTTTACTGCCCTGAGATTGAATGTGATTTTTTTAACACAAAAATTATCAAAATCAGAATTCTACTTTACCTAAAATTTGCCAAGCAACTACTATCTGCTATCACTTTCTCATGTATCACGTCAGGTAGTTTCCGTAAAAACTGTACTTTACCAATCGGAAAACTAAAAATAAGAGCAACCTTAGATGAATGCCGAAAACTAGAATGCTGTGAAAAGTCTTCATTATAATACAAATCACTGAAGTATCATTTTATCCAGGAAAATTTATACATATTTATAAAAGTGTATTTTTTAAAATACTAAATATGAACCTCAATCATAAGAATGATACAAGAATACTATGTTTTGATTAATGATATAATTTGGCTAACTGGAGAAAACATTGTTTCAATTGATGTTATCAAACAGGCAGTAACAAGACACATTGACATGATATGCTTAATACACTTGAGAAGGTTATACCACCTCTGTGGCATTCTTGCCACAATTTTATAACCTCAATTTAGTCATGAGAGAACATCCGACAAACCCAAATCAAGGATATTCTATAAGATAACCAGTATGCTTCAAAAATGTCACAGTCATGAAAGACAAAAAAAGACTGAAGATCTGTCCTATGATTTCTGATCTTTCTAATGTAAGATCAGTAGTCATTACATACTATTGGATGTATAAATATAGGCTTAAAAATTGGAATGATTCCATGTTGCATCCAGGGTATTAACTAAGTGTTATGATGCAAAGTTGTTTCCAAATTAGCTGCAATTTCCCCAAGACTTATAAGAAAAAAAAATTCCATATTAACTAATAACTCCAGTTAACTGATTGAAATTACATTATATATTACATTATACTAAGCTAAATACACATCTTGTCATTTCTTACAAGGGCTGTATGTTTTTATAAATCAGTATCTCAGCTCGAATTGTTGGAATTATCATGGTTACTTCCATCGTTCAGACAGAAAAAAAGACAGGAAGAGTAAAACAAAGGGAGAGGGGCCATTTGAAACAAAGAGAAAGGAAACATGATTCTAAAACACATTCATTAACCTAGGACTACTACTAGATGCTCTAGGCTAGAATGACCAGCCTGCTTCTAAACAGATTTTAATTTTTAATTCAGTGGAATAGGTCAGATACAGCTCTCCCACCTGGAGGTCCTGCCCTAGAACCTACCTGCCCCAAGGCAGCACTGCAGGTCTGCTGGTAATCATCATCTTTGGGTAAATGCAATCTCTAGCCAGCTACTCCCGCTCTGCATGTTGTGATCCCAAGAACCAGTAATAAAAGTTGGACAAGATCCCACAATGAAGTGGAGGTTTTCTCCTTAGATATTTTTTTTAGGAGGAAGAAAAGACACTTTTTTTTTTTTTTTTTTAAGCCAAAGAGAAATGTTTAAAGGTACAATAGAAGGAGGGTTGTTGGGGGGTTTTGAAAATAAATTCTAATAAATAAAGATCAGTTTTACTACTTAATTAAAATTGGGTGAGGCATATATGTGGGTCCAAATTTGATGCTCACCACACAAATGCCCAGACACGAGACAGATCTCCTGGGAAATTAAAACGCCTACATGTAGGGAGAATTGAACAGACCAGGGCCCCAGAGCCTCTGTACATGGAGCTAAAACAAGCACAGAGGAGCCGAGTCGGACTGATTCCCCAGCTCTTCACAGCCCCCAGATTAGCTGGGTATTAGTGCAGGCTGGTCTCAGCTGCCCATGAAAATGAGAAACATTTTAAAACCTGCATTTGAATTTTAAAGGTACTCAACATTTTAGTATTTACTGAAAAAGGTCAACACTCAAGTGTTTTATTTCTGCACAGCAGAACCTCAGTCCAAAAGCACTAGGCTTTCCATATGGCATAGCCTGAGAATGTGTTAAATACGTAGTTCCAGAGCCAAGAATATTATTTTTCAACTTAGTGAATGCATTATTAAAAGACCTCTGCTGTGCCCACCACTGGGAGATAGGGCAAGAGGCAGCAGTGACCCTGCATTCTGAATGCACAGAGACACTGACAGTCATTCACCAATGACAATATCCCCAAACGCACACTACCCTACCCCATGCCTTGCTCTGAATTTGGCCAATCTGGAAAAAATGAAAATGGAAACATTTAAATAAAACTCATATAAAAACTTCAGTTCCAAGCATAACATTTTTGGTTCTTTGAACAATAAGTGTTTCACTGAGATTTATGCCTAGGTCCTTTTCCATACCCCGGCTCTGCGTCAGCGTTCACATCAGCCCTCAGTGCTTCTTGCCAATCAAGTGTATAATATACTGATTCCTTCAAATAATATTTGTGTTAAAATCATTAAATGCCCACGCAAGTAATTTTTTGTTAATGGGATGAGAAATAATACATAATACATACCAATTTTATGACAGTAAGAGGAGTTACCAACTTTAGAATATGTGTTGTATAAATTAAAAATCTTCTTAAGTCCTGTGTTTTAAATATACTATGGAAAAACAAAACTAATGCCAGGAGAATTTTGACTGGAATATAGAAGTTCCTTTATCATTCTGGGAAAAATACTACTCTATAAAAGGCACATTCTCTGATAAGTTCAGAAATTATCCTTTTATATAAATATTATTCACTTGGAAAAATGTTTTCTATAAACAGCTCCCTTAGTGCATTTTCACACACACTTTTATTTACAGACATTAGATTTACACACGTTTCCAGTATAAATCTTTCGTATACAGCAAAGAGAATCTGTGACCAAAAATTCTGTCCAATTCAGATGTGGGGAGCAAATAAATGACCAGTGTTCCCATATACGTAGTAATATATGGCTAACTTTATATAACAAGTTCACATTAAAAATAAGAATATAAAAATTTTTAAATCTTCAGGAACTAACTTCAGGAAATTTCAGAAGACTATGACTTTTAAATTACTCTTTTACTTGATCCACCTTCCAAAAGCTCAGAATCTTTATATTAAAAGAGCTGGCACTGACATAATTTGACTTAATTCATAAATATGCATAGAAGTCCTGATGCACATCATCTACTATACTCCACCTGCATGATGCGAGATGAATCAGGCACCATCCACTGTCCCTCTTGTTAAGGAGTCCACAACTGTGCTGGCTGGACAGACACGTATAGAACTGGTTGTAATGTACTTGAGATAACTGGTATATTCTGGTGGTAGGAATAAGAGGCTCTGGCAGCACGGAGTAAAGAGTGAGGATCCCGGAAGGCAACCTGCGCGTAGGGAGAGTGGAAGCTCACCCGAGGAGGTGACATTTGAGCTGGTTGCAAAGGATGAACAGGATGAGACCAGGCAGAGGAGAGGCATTCCAAGTGAAGGAAAAAACAATTATCCACACATGCCAAGCTTTTCAGAATGGACTTTTAAAAGCGTTTTACTTCAAAAAGGTTTAAATGTGCAATGTCTAACATGAAACAAAAATTACCATGTAGATTGTTTCTTTATGACAACCTGCTCTTCTCCCAAGGACCCTAGCTGTTGGGAAGCACAGGTAGTAAGAAGGGGATGTGAAGTACTTTGGTAGATATGGAGAAAGTGAGAATGCTGCAGTAACTGAACTAAAGATTAGAATTGGCACTGTAGGCCTGTGAGGGGGGAGGGCTACCAGTGAACTGAGAAAAAGCAAAAGTGTTTTAAGCGGACTGCAATAGCACCCCTTTTCAGTCTGCTGAAAACACAGGCCTTAACCTTCTTAAGAAAGAGTCTGCTAAAACATAGTCTGCCAGGCCTATCAATCACAGGGGCTGCAGATTTTGCTCTGAGCTGGGACCTGTTAGTCAGAAGCAAGGAGAGCAAGGAGAGCGGATCATTTTCTCTCAATAATTTAATCACACTGGTGTGAGTGGAGGTGAGGGCTGAGCTGCAGCCTTCATATTCTACTTCTTTCCCAGAGGGCAAAGGAAGGGTGGAAAAGCAAGGTCCCCTGGGTGGACCTGGAGAGAGAAAAAAGTTCTGGGACTTCCCTTGTCTTCAGCTGGGTTCTAGGAAAAGGCCAGGGGTGACAATGGCTCAAGTGAAGATGACCAGTAAATGGCTGGGAAGACCAAGAAGACAGACTGTGACCTGTTTCACAGTGCCTAACTAAACCAAAATTTCAAATTCTTAAGTTAGCTAGAAACATATTTCATTTATTCACATTTTAAAAATCAAGTTAATCATTCATACTGGCATTTAAAAAATGTGTGTAAGAGACGTACAAAAACTGAATTGTGTTCATTGTTCACCTTTCTTTGAGTCATCTACATACAGAGCCAAGTTGTAGGAGGGATGTATTCAGGAGGACAAGCCTTGGAGATTTCACTCTTTTATTATTCTCCGTATAAAAGAAGACGGTTGTTGGATCCATGTGCCACCCACACCTCTTCCCTGGGCATGTGGCCATGAGGCAGGGGGCAGGGGCTGCCCTAGGCTAAGGTGACGTGGGTTCTGGCTTCCAGTTCTGGGTCTGCCACTGACCTGCTATGTGAACTTGGGCTGGTCACAGCTTTCTCAAGTAAGAATGAGAAGCAAGAACTGTACTCTTTTCCTGGCTGTTTTCTGCTCCAGTGCTCTCTGATTCTATAGAACAATATTATGTTCTAGAGAAATGTTTTCTTCTTTCTGGGTCTTACACATTTCCTTTTTTAAAAATAGCCACTGTAATAACAACAATGTCCCATCTAGTGTTAAAACAGGGAACATGGTCCAGGACTGCAGAATGAGGAATGGCGCTCAGGTCTTTCCTGGCTTGGGGGCTCTGAATGGCTATTGAAGGGTATGGATGCTGCCCAGGTGGTTTTTGTTGGATCTCAATGACTCAACTTTATAAAAGAGGGCATTTTTTAAAAAGACTGTGTTTTACAACTTTTATGTGTGATGTACAACACCAGCACAATAGGACCGTTACCCAGGGTCCGTGCAACAATCTTTCCTATTATTTTTACTGGCAGCTATCACCAAAAGCCAAAGAGCCTCCTGGGGATGGAGGTCATCAGGCAGCCCCTTCCTGATGGGAGATAAGAAGAGATTCTGGGTGTGACGCAAGCAATTCAGCTAAGCTCTGGCTCCTCACTGAAATCATCACAGACATAAACCTGGGAGTTCAGCAGGGTTTAATCACTTCAGCCTTCCCTTTTCATTGCTTTCTTTCTGAAAGCTCCCATGAGGAAAACATCTCCAATCTGGGTAATAGCTAACCACACACTCTTAGAACTTTCCAGGTTCCACAGTAGTCTGTCCCCCCCTTCCTAAATTCCATCCAACAAGAAAGGAAACCAAGGGAGTAAACAAATGTAAATACTGAGACAATGCAGGCATCTTTGAAACAAATGATCATCTTCCTTCTTGTGTGTTTGTCCTGTGCCTTTTTTTTTCATTAAGTGCCAAGACAATTTAATTTGTCTACTGCAATAAAAATGGCCTCATTTTGGAATCTACCTCCTTTTCGGAACCCAGGTCAGTGAAATTTTGTGGAATGACTACAGCATGCCAGACACTGTCTTAATGATGTCTGGGCTGAGAGAACAAAATGAGCCTGGACTCAAATTCTCCATCACACTGTCACTTGCTCAGAGCTTTGTGGCCTAGATTACCAGAATTTTCAGTGGCAAGGATTTCCGTTTTTTTTTTTCTTCTAAACCTGAGTTTCTTGATGGTTGAGTACATCCCAGTGGCTCCTTATCTCCTAGAATGCTTAAATGCCTACTGGGCCTACGGCTTTAACTCACCCGCTTGTAACCTCCGTTGATCTCTCCTAACTGGCTGCCTCTTTATGCCCTCCATGGCTATTCTGCCTTCTGGGCTTACCTTCTAGTCAAATACTTGGAATTCTCCTGTTTATAAGCCCCATCTAACTTCTGCCAACCTTCAGCCATGGCTTGCCAGTTTAATCTATCTCTACTGTGATCCATATCCCCCAATCAGCTTGGTTCTCACATGCCTCAAATTGCCCCTAACTCCCTCATCCAACAATCCCATATTCCTATTTCACAGTCTTCATGCCCATCCTGGGAGCACAGTACTCTTGACTAAAGTTTAGAATGATAGTCTCCAGTCAGTCCTGTCCTACTAGTCAAACCCTAATCTCAATCCAGGTCTGGCAGCTGCGATAATCTTGAGTACAATATGAACTGGCAATCAGCAAGTGGGGTAGCTCAGACAGAACACTGGCAAATGACATTTGCCTTAGAGGGCCATGAGAACAGTGGCCTCTGATTAATACCAAAGAAAGAAAACATCCAGAATATTTCTTGAACACCTAGAGCAATGCCTAGTACACAACAGAAGCTCAAAAAATTGGCAAATTATAGAAAGATGTCTTTTAAATAACCTATTGCAAATGTTCAGAGACATGATTGCCTATTGTAAGCTTCTTCTGGATAAACTGTCTGATTCATGTGTATATACCAAGGGCCCAGTACAGTGCCTGACATATATAGTAGGTTTGATAAATATTTGTTGAACTGAAATGACTCTGCTGAGAAAAGCATGTCAATGTCACTTTGTGGAGTGTGGATGAGCAGGGTATCTTAGGATGTCTACACTAAAGGATCAGTTTGGTTGGGCCCCTAAATTTACATGCCAAGGTGTTCTTAAGGCACTATAGCATGGGAGTCTATCAGATGGACATGGACCACAACAGGAGAGGGGTAGGAACCCTGCAAGATAGTCTGTGCCCTGACTTACATTGCCCCTCTACTGGAATTCTCTGGACCTTTGGGTTTCATCCAGGATGCAGGAGATCTTTTTGACATCTTTTTTACTCATTCATATGCAAAAGGAGAAATCTGGGTCTGGCCAAGCATCTCCAATGCTGGAAACATACACAAGCATAAAACAGCCAGCTATAGCCCTTCTAATGGAGACCTTCATAGCTGCCATAACAGCTGATGGTGGTGTAAGGCTAGTGGTTTCGAATATATTTTGTATTTTGTTGAAGCTATCAGAAATGTAGAGAACACTGAGGTCAATCAAGAGTGTATGATTTTCCAAGTATATTAAAATGTGTTTGTGTTCCTTTCATACAAAATATAAAGCATTCATCTTTAAAATGTTCACAGCAATCAATGTCTTTAATTGAGCAGAAAAGCATACACAGATATAGAAAAGTTTAGTCCTAGCTGTGGCTCCTGACAATCATCTTCAGAGATAAATTTCCACAATGGATGTTTCAATTAAGACAGTAATATTTATTGAAAGGTAAACCATAAATGTATAGCCACTGGAAACATTATTGGACAGAAGTAATTTATGCTGCAGCTGGTGCACTGCATTTTCCCACTGCTTTGATTTTTATCAGCATTTGTCAATTAATCAACATGAACCTTGTAAAACATGTTCTCTTATTAGTTGGAACAGGCAATTGCTTGCAGACTTTGCAGGAGAGGTCTTTTAATAATTTGCTAATTGTGCAAAGACAGATTTAAATTAAAAATAAAAAGGTAAACTCTCATTACCACTGTACCTAAATAGGACTTTGTTTAAGCTTAGCCTTGCCAATTTAAATATCGTCAATGGTTTAATTTTTTAAAAAACTTCAAACGGCAAACAAAGATTAAGACGAAGATCAACTTAGCTCCAGGTTTTTAAAATTTAAGAGCATTTTTGTTTGCACCTTTGCCATTTCAAAGAGTTACTAGCCTTGAGGCTATAGTGGTAAGACAAATCGACTACATTTTATTGGCAGAAAAGTGAAGAGAAAAAAGAAAAAGCAAAAGAAACAGGAAATGCAGCAGCACAAAGAGCAATCCAGTGGTAAAGTTCTTTCCTCCTTCTTTTTCCCCTTTTTTACCTCACTCATTCTTCATTCCTCTAGATGAGATGTCACCTCCCTACTTTGACTGCTGGTTCATTTTCAGTCCAGTAAGTGAGAAAGAAGCTGAGTCAAGCCCCTCTTTGGGTAATCCATGCACCAGCACACTCGCCAACTCTCCTGGCAGCCAAGCAAGTACTTTAACTCCGAGCGGCATCACCACACAAGCATTCTGCAGCCATCTAAACGGACGCGACTGAGTTTAAAACGGGTAACATACCTTGGAGAGCAATTTCTACACTGGGGTCTGCAGGGCTGAATCGAGAAATCCGCACCATCTTAGAAGTGTCAGTGAAACTTAAATGAAATGGCATGCCTTAGGCATTTATAAGAGTAAGAATTCTGCACAGAGTTCACAGAGACAATGTTTGTTGAATGAAGATGGGCCTTGCCAGATACAGGGTAGGCAAAGTGCTTTGCTGCTGAGCTCCTTTTATGAGTTTAGAGGCCCAAGTCACTCTCTGCCTGCTCAAACTGGCTTATCAATCCGTTCCATTCCATTCTGTTCTCAGTTCTAAATAAGTCATTATTTCAGGCACATTTCCCTAAGCAGACGCAAACACTGTTTTCCAGTGTGAGACTCCCTTGGGCAAATTAGGTTTCTTGGAAAAGGGTCAAGGAGCGATCAAACAAAATCCCTCCTAGAAACAAGCGGTTTCAGGGGACACTGTGATTCATGCAGGCTACAAGTCACATTTTATCCACTGCTTCGGCAGTAATGTTCAATCTGACAGGGCCAGTTATGGGGAGCAAAATCCTGCTACCTGCAGTTTCTTTTTAAGGTAATAATAAATGGGTATATTTCTTATGGAAACAAAACTGATGATCATAAAACAATCAGTGGAAAGTTTCCTTTTCTAATATTTTGAATTAAAAGGTGTTAAACACATTTTAATTTCTTAATAAAACTGTAGTAAAATAACTTTCATAAGGCAAAAGTTCATATCTTCTATTCTCACAGTCTTACCTAACAAACATGAAATACTTCTAAAATAGATACTTATTTTTATTTTTATTTTTTGAGATGGATGAGATGGAGTCTCGCTCTGTCGCCTGGGCTGGAGTGCAGTGGCCAGATCTCAGCTCACTGCAAGCTCCGCCTCCCGGGTTTACGCCATTCTCCTGCCTCAGCCTCCCGAGTAGCTGGGACTACAGGCGCCCGCCACCTCGCCCGGCTAGTTTTTTGTATTTTTTAGTAGAGACGGGGTTTCACCGTGTTAGCCAGGATGGTCTCCATCTCCTGACCTCGTGATCCGCCGATCTCGGCCTCCCAAAGTGCTGGGATTACAGGCTTGAGCCACCGCGCCCGGCCGATACTTCTTAAAACTGTATTTTTTTTTGAGTCACAGAGAGAAAAGTCCCTTTTACGTTCTTTTAGTACTTGCTTTTATTAACCTCAGCTTCAGTCAGCTCACTTCCATATATCAAGATTCTTTCTACAACCGAAGAGACAACAGGTAAACGCAAATGTGGGAAGGGAAGCTGCTTGGTAACATAATAGCTGCTCCCTGGCAGGAGCTATTTCTATCTAAAGCATATATGCCATATTAAGAGGCCACAGTGAAAGATGAGAGGATAGAATGGCAGGTTTTCACTTGTTTTTGACATTTTAGAATACTGTAAATACGTTTGTTTCAATTCAAATGGTTCCATTACCTCGGAGGTAATGGAATCATTGTAATAGCAATGGAATCATTTGTAATAGCAAATGAGCAAAAATTGATCATTTATAATAGCAATTTTGGAAGTGTTCAAAGCTTGTGCTTAAGGAGTATTATTGGCATTCAACATAGTCATACGATATTAAGCAGATTTACAATCTTCTGTGTGGTTATCCCTGATCATCTTTATTTAAAAGTAAGTTCCAGCTGGTGAGGTAGCTTAGTATCCTCATGGATTTTGGCTTGTTGGCCATCCCCAGCCAGAAAATCGGGCTCTGCTGGACACCCTCACACCTCTCCAAATAAACCTTAAATTTGCAAGGTGAAGTAGGGGGTGGCAGATGGCAGGAAGAGTTCAACTAAGAAGCTTACAAGGGCAGTCTTTTCAGAAAATGTACCTGGGGTTTTGGTTTTATTCAGGTACGACCAGGCCAACAGATCAGGAGGTGACTGCTATTGAGAGGACAGTTTGTCACAGTTCCCAAGAAAAGCAGGCATGTCAGACCATACTGGGCCACCAGGGTCAGTAGGAGGCAGAGGAAATAAGGGGAAAATGTGGGCAAGGGCCTTTATTATAGTTTCCATGGAAAGAATGGGCAAGACAGAGTAAGCAGCTTAGGACAGCTAATTTGAGTGGTTTCAGCAGGCTCTGTGGTATAGGGGTGGTTCCTAGTCATGCAGTACCTGGCCCTGGAGTGATTCAGGGCAGGTAAATAGTGTTCTGGATTGCAGGAGCCTGATAAAAGGAAGCAGGTAGTGGCATGGACTCAGGATTGGTTGGCTTGAATATCAAAGGCGAGCTCACAGTCAAGATGTTTACTGTCTCTAGGAATCAACTGACCCTGGAAGGTTGAGCATCCCAAGTCCACAAGGCCCCAAGATGTCAAAGCATTGTAAAATACAGAAATTTTTTAAACAGCAACAACATGATTAATAGAAGCCTGTCTGAAACACTGCTATAAGAAACATGAAAACAGAGCTTTTCAAACTTCACTGTCCACAGGGATCACCCGGGTATTTTGTTAAACTGCAGATTCTGACTCATTAAATTAGGTAAAGGTTGAGACTTTGCATTTCTCATAAACTTCTTGGTGATGTTGGGACCACATTTTGAGTAGTTAGAAGGGAAAATATCACTAAAGGTCTTCTCTCTGGCTCATCTTCTGTCAGGAAAGGGGAAGGACCTTACATACTGAGTCCTACCTTGAACCAGACGCTGCAAGGCATTGAATATATATATTTGGTCTTGTTTTGCTTTAAGGGCAGCCTTTGCTAGTGGGAAAATTATCCCAATTTTATAGGTAAGGGAATGCAGGCTGGTTAAGTAACCTGCTCTAGGTCATTTAGTTAAAAGGTAGAAGACATAAATGTATCTGGCCTAAAAATCCAATTTCCCCCACCACAATGTAAGTACACATGGCACTGCTCTGATGGCAAATAAAAAGTCTGTTGGTAAAGGCTTCATAAAATATAAAGCCCATGAACTTGAATAGTGGCCCATTTACAACTTGACTTCTGGAAAGAAGAGAAATTCAGAATGGTATTGATTATCTCACAATTAGAAGTAAATGGTGTTTATTAATAAGTTATTATTTTATCATAGCCTTCACAAAACACTTTAAATGGGATTCCTTATAAAACCAGTGTTTTTATTTAAAAAAGATACATACATGTACATGGTAAGATATATACAATAAAAAGTGAGTCTTGCTCCTAGTCTCCTACTTCTACTGCTCACAGACAACTACTGTGAAGTTTGTATAGTCTTCCAGAACTGTTTCTATGCAAATCATAAGGGTTTCTCATATAAATTCATTCATTTGGTTATTCTAGGCACTTGGGGAAAAGCAGTAAATAAAACAGACAAAATCCCTTGTGTACATTATATTCCAGTGTGAAGATAGCATCACAAATAAACAAATAAGTGATCGATTATGTCAGATGGGGATCAATGCTAATGGAGAAAAAGGGGAGAGGGGACAAAATGTTTTCATGTACGAATTCAGTAGTTAAGGAAGGCCTCATTGGAAAGGTGACAGTTGAGTACAGACCTGAAGGAAGTAATCCTATTCCACACTTACTTTTTCCTTTAACAGTAGGTATTAAATGCTTCACCACAGCAGGGCTTACAGATCTTTCTTTCTTTTTTTTCTTCTTTTCTTTCTTTTCTTTTCTTTTCTTTTCTTTCTTTCCTTCCTTCCTTTCTTCTTTCTTCTCTTTCTTTCCTTCTTCCTCTTCTTTTTTTCTTTTCTTTCTTCCTCCCTCCCTCCCTTCCTTTCTTTCCTTCCCTTCCTTCCTTCTTTCTCTTCCTTCTTTTTCTTCCCTTTCCCTTCCTTCCTTCCTCCCTTCTCTCTTTCTCTTCCTTTCTCTCTCTCTCTCTCCTTCTTTCTTTTCTTTTTCTTTCTCTCTCTCTCTCTTTTAAATTATCCTTTAAGTTCTGGAATACACGTGCAGAACGTGCAGGTTTGTTACATAGGTATACACGTGCCATGGTGGTTTAGCTGCACCCATCAACCTATCATCTACATTAGGTATTTCTCCTAATGCTCTCCTTGCCCTCTACCCCCCAACAGGCCCCGGTGTGTGATGTTCCCCTCCCTGTGTCCATGTGTTCTAATTGTTGAGCTCCCACTTATGAGTGAGAACGTGCAGTGTTTGGTTTTCTGTTCTTGTGTTAGTTCACTGAGGATGATAGTTTCCGGCTTCATCCATGTCCCTGCAAAGAACATGAACTCATCCTTTTTTATGGCTGCATAGTATTCCATGGTGCATATATGCTACATTTTCTCTATCCAGTCTATCATTGTATCTATCTATTTATTTTGAGATGGAGTCTCTGTCACCCAGGATGGAGTGCAGTGGCATGATCTCGGCTCACTGCAACCTCTGTCTCCTGGGTTCAAGCCCTTTTCCTGCCTCAGCCTCCTGGGTAGCTGGGATTACAGGTGCCCACCACCACGACTGGCTAATTTTTGTATTTTCAGTAGAGATTGGGTTTCCCTGTGTTGACCAGGTTGGTCTCAAACTCCTGACCTCAAGTGATCCACCCACCTCATCCTCCCAAAGCGCTGGGATTACAGGCATGAACCACCACCCCAGCCTACCTTATTCTTTTTAAAATCTCCATTGCACTCTATTGTTTGCATGTGTCATAACATTGCTGGGCTTTGTTATTTCCATAGGCGGGTGTTTTAGATTAATCCTGTTACAGTCTGTTAGATGATCATTTGAATGGTTATAAAAGAGACTTGGGGCTTGTGGTATAAAGCCCGATTAAATAGAAGGAAACCTAAACTAAGCATGGGAAGCTATGAATGAAAGTCCTGGCTGTGCTACGCTTGCTATTATCATTGAGTATTTGTGGACTTCCTTTTTAATTTTCCTGTTCTGGCTTCATGACAGGGTTTCCATTTTCCTGCCATATCGTAGGCTGTGCTGTTGTCCACCAGGCCCAGGGTCATACGTAGGTGATTCTTCAGTTGGAGACCTAAGTGACATCAAGCTACCTGTAACCTTGCAGAGTCCAATAAAAACTTGCAACCTTTCCACATTCCCCACGAAGGAAGTATAAGCAAACTTTTAGGGCGCAGTTTACCCTCTGGGCTCTGTGCATGCTCTCCGTGCTTAGGAGGAAAGCACATGAGCTTCCTTAAAACAAAAACAAAAAGCCATACATTCCAGTGATGTTTACTTTTGCAGATAGAGATGTGTAGCACTGGGCCATATGACAGAGTGGACTTCACCTTTAATGGAAGATTAATTTATCCAATTGATTAATATCTGAGGCGATCCCTGGAATATGCCAGCACTCTGCCTGGCACTATAGGAGGAACAAATACCAGTGCAATATGGTTCTTGTCCTCTGGTGTTACAGGCAATACAGCGGGAATGAAAAGAAAGGGGAGAACACTATTATCCGGGGTCCCTCAAAGATCCCTCAGAGAGCTTTTAGAGCCAACATGTAAACAGGTAGGGAAGTGTGCAAGGGATGGAGGTGCTACAAGGGGACCTTGGTAAGGGATAAGTGTATGTGAGTGTGTGTGTGTGTTAGGAATATGTGTGAATGGAAAGTGAACAATAATTGCACTACAAGCAAAGGCCCAGATAAAGGAAAATATAGGTGTTGTACAGGAAACATGAAGTAGCCCTGTTTAGCTTAAAGAACGTGGGGAGTAGGTGTAGATGACAGGAAATGTTAGTTGGAGTAAGACTGGCAGAGGGTCCTGAGTCCTACTTTGCTATTAGATACGAGATAGATAAACAAGTTTTAAAAGATTAAAAAATTACCATCAGCTTCTTCCTCTTTTGTTTTTGCTTTATTTGGTGGTGGGGGGAAGCATTGTGCATGTTGGCTTTATAATTTCCACTTCTTATTCCAGTAATTTTCAAAAATCAGCTTAGCGTTTATTAAAGTAATATATGCCCATAGTTTAAAAAGGTGAATAGTAATATAAGGCCTATAATCAAAAAAGAATACTCCCTTCCCCCACTTTGCCTACCACTCCCCCTTCCTGCTTCTCAAGGGAAACTTTTTTTTGTTTGTTTTTTTTGCTTTTATTATGAAAGATGTTTATTTTCCAGATTATATAGGTAAGACGTTCGCTGCAACCAATTGTTCTTGGTTTGGTTAATCTACAGTCTTGTCCAGCACAGGAAAACTAGCACTGTCCAGCATCTGTAACTAGGGAGGTTGAATTTCACCATGGGAGAGGAAACCACTTTTAACTACGCTATCCCTATACTTAAGTACTGTGTGTATACTAATATTTATTAAGTTATCATTTTTAGAGATTATCTGCCTTACTGCTATGCAGAATAAGGAAAATTTAGCACTCTGATACTATCACATGCTCCCAATAGCAACTTGGGGTTAAACTGATATTCTAGTTTACCTTACTACGACCATGTAATATTGTTTACTACCAAGACAAGTAGTAAAAGAGAATGCGTTCGATGTTGTTCAACATCTTATTTTTCCTGGTGTTGTCTTTTATTTTGCTTACCTCTTTTGTGTATCTATAATTAACCGTTCATGAACTATCCAAAATAACTACAGAACTTATATTGAAACCATTTTTTTTTTACACAATTAGCCCACTGGTTAGTCTACTGGATCTCTTTTTCCCTGGAGGAGCCTCCCGTCCAGCCCCTCTGGTCTAGGGGTTTTCCAGGCCAGCTGCCCACCTGTTGTCCTGGGGCTTCTTTTAACACCATCTTGCGAAATCCCTGTGCCTCTCTCCTGTGTTGGAGCCCCCGTTTCCTGGATCCCATGGTTTCCTCTTTGTTGGTTTACATCCTCATTTTTGTAGAGCACATTCTCTAGTAGCTTCCTGAGAAAAGGTACATGGGAGGTGAATTTGTTGAGACCTTGTGTGTCTGAAAATGTCTTAATGCTACTCTCATACTTGTTTGTGAGTTAAACTTGTAACTGAATTTTAAGTAAAATGTAATTTTCCCTCAAAGTTTTAGGCTGTATTTCATTGTCTTCTAGCTTCCAGCCTTGCAGTCTCAGGCCACTACTGTTCTTTTTACCAGGTATGATCTTTTACATGTGACCTGTGTTACTCCTCTGGAAGGTTTTGGAATCTTCTCTATAATCCTGGTATTCTGAAGTCTCAGAGTAAAGAAGCCTAATGAGCTAATGAGAATCTTTTCTTACCCATCATTTTGGGCACTTTATAGTGTCTTAAAATCTGGAAAACAGCATTGTTCCATTTTGACAATTCTTCTTCTATTATTCTTTAGTACTTGTCTCTGAACCATTTTTTTCTTGTTTTCTTCTTCTGGCATGCCTATGGTAAAATGTGGAACCTCATGGATTAATCCACTACATTTCTCACCTCACCCCATCTCCATCTAATATGGTTTGGCTGTGTTCCCATCCAAATCTCATCTTAAATTGTAGCTCCATAATTTCCATGTGTTGTGGGAGGGACCCAGTGGGAGATATTGAATCATGGGGGTGGTTTCCCCATACTGTTCTCATGGGAGTGAATAAGTCTCATGAGATCTGACAGTTTTATAAGGGAAACCCCTTTGCTTGCTCTCATTCTCTCTTTGCCTGCCACCATGTAAGATGTGACTTTGTTCTTTCCTTGCTTTCTGCCATGATTATGAGGCCTCCCCAGCCTGTGAAACTGTGAGTCCATTAAACCCTTTTAAAAAATTATTAGTCTGGGTGTGTCTTTATCAGCAGCGTGAAAACGTTTGGACGATCTACTTTCTAGAAAGTTTCACTTCTATACCTCTGAATCATTTCATATTCTTCTATACGTTTAATTTCCAATACCTCCTTCTTATTTTCTAATTGTTCCTGTTCTACAGAATACTTTTTATTTTATATATACAACAGTGTCTCTCATCTTTCTGAAGTTACTATAGGTTTTTAAAAGCTTTTCATTTGCTTCCTGAAATATTTGTATCTTCTCTGAGCCCCTTTAGCCCCTTTCTCTGTTTTGATCTCTATATTTTATGTCAGTGGATATCCTCAAATATTGGGTGGCCCTTCATTACTCATTTATATTTAAGAAATATATATATTTATTTCATATATATATTATATATGAAACAAATAATTCATTTATATTTAAAAACGGTGGGTCCAGTTTCCAAGGGAAACCCTGAATGTAGACAGCATGTGCTTTTTCCTTGACTGGCATCCCTCTGAGGTAACAGAGTGGGGAATCTTACCATTTCAACAGGGACTCTGCCATCAGTCATTTTTTGGACTGAATTTCTGCAGATAAGAAACTCCAAACCCTTGCCTAAGGAGCCAGTCCCTCGCTGTAGGTTCCCTGGGAGCTATGTCAGGGAATAGCTGGGAGGTTTTCACCTGTTCTCTCTGTGGAGTTTCATCCTCTCTCCTGGGCCTAATCCCTGAGTCCAGAGTATCTCTGATTCAATGTAGCCTAAGACTATCCCTGATGCTTCACACAGGGATGGGGAATTGGTAGTGGCAATGTGAGCTAGGGAGGGCAGGGCCTAACTACTCCATATGCTATGATGCTCTGAAGCTCCTGGCAATTGATTCTCCTTTTTCCAGTCTCAATACTCCAAAGCCTCCGCAGCGACCCGTGCATGAATGTGAAGACTTCGCTCAATGCACCTCAGCTATTCCTCCTCCATCACTGCCGTCTTCCACAAATTGCCTGACATTTCACGTTCAGTAGCCTCTCCTCTGTTTGTTCTCTCTCATTTGCTTTGTGTCCCTGCTTTATGGTTTTTTTTTTTTTTTTTTTTTTTTTTGGAGACAGAGTCTCCCTCTGTCACCCAGGCTGGAGTGCAGTGGTGCGATCTCGGCTCACTGCAAGCTCCGCCTCCCAGCTTCCAGCCATTCTCCTGCCTCCGGAGTAGCTGGGACTACAGGTGCCCGCCACCACGGCCGGCTAAGTTTTTTGTATTTTTAGTAGAGACGGGGTTTCACCGTGTTAGCCAGGCTGGTCTTGATCTTCTGAACTTGTGATCCACCCGCCTCGGCCTCCCAAAGTGCTGGGATTACAGGCGTGAGTCACTGTGCCCGGCCGTTTTATTTATTTATTTATTTTTTATTATACTTTAAGTTCTAGGGTACATGTACACAACATGCAGGTTTGTTACACATGTATACATGTGCCATGTTGGTGTGCTGCACCCATTAACTCGTCATTTACATTAGGTATATCTCCTAATGCTATCCCTCCCCCTTCCCCTTTTTTAAAATTCCTTACTAATTTCAATGAGATTTATTTTTTATTTACTAATTTTAGTGAGATTTATTTTTTATTGTTTATTAATTTTAGTGCGAGTAATTTTAGTGAGATTTCTGGAACAGGAATATATGAAAGCATGTGTTCAATCTAATAAAACCAGAAGTTTCTAGTATTATACATTTTATTTTGTAGTTATATGTACTTACGTATCTTGTTTTGGTCTAGTTTGTTCGTCCAGAGAACTTTATGAGTTACCAGAAATCAACTACTAACAACCTCACAACTACTTTTAAGGAGGGTATTGACAAAATCATTTTACTTCTTTGTTATTTTTTAGGGATTATCAGGCAAAGTCAAGTTGACTTTCCATAAATTTTATCTTTATCCAGATAACAACATTTTGTTATCTTGGCTGCAGAAGTTTGGACAAATAATCAATTTGAGGTAGACGCACATCAATTTATCAAAAGAAGGAAGGAAGAATATAAGGAGGAGGGAAGAAAGGAGAAAGGGAGGGAGCAGGGAAGGAGAAAAAGGAAACAGACATAAAACATTTTAAAATAGAACAGCAGGAAGACTGGCCCAACTAAATACCTATACTAAGAAAAGCTATGTACATTCACTAAGTAAGAGGAGAAATTTCAGAAAATCATCTGGCTTTAAGATAATTCCAAACAATGATCACTGACTTGGAAGGCAGTTAAGGAATTTACGTCATTGAATGTTAATGGTCAAACTACATTTTATCATTCAACAAAATGTACACAAAATGCATATGAGAAGCAGTACAGCCTGCATCAAAACCTATCATATAATAAATTCTCACAATTACATGTCCAGATCAACTTTTAACTATATACTGACCCTTATCGCTCTGAATATATCTACTTTTTGGCTCAAGAATATATGCATATATGTATGTACCAAGGTATATATGTGTGTATTCCTCCCCTCATCTCCCAAAGCAATTTATGTCTGCTTGTAGGTAATCCTTTTACTTGAATGTATGTTTATTTTCCTGATTATATTTCTTATAAATTTGTCTACCTCAAATTATGTAGTCCTCTATCCTCTGTCATACTCAATTATGGACCAATAACTTTTTTTAAAAAGTTAACTATGTTGTCAACAACATCACTTCCAATGTAGCCATCATCATATCTTTGAGCTTAACAAGATGCTCAACTTTACAGTCAGACTGACCTTATTTTAAATCCCCCGCCTTCCATTTACTCAATAAACTCCCCAATAGGAAAATTGACATATTCTCTATTTTGCAGGATTTTATGAGAATTAAATCATACAATGCATATAAAGAACCTGGCATATTGTAGCTACTCAATTTTAAAAAAGCTATTCAAATCAGAATATGAGATGATATTGAAACCTTAAGCTGTTTAAAAGTACATCTTTTCCAAGTGACTAGTTTTTCATTTCCATTTTTAGGCATCACATCACTGGTAAGCTGGTCACCTGGAAGCAACGCATCAATTAGCCACTGAAAAGGGGTGTGCAGAGCTCTTATAGAGAATTAAGAAAATCATTATATTGATTATATTAAGAAAATCAATATATTGATATCTACTTTTATATAAGTAGGGGAAAGGGAGGACTGGACAAAAACAATAAAGGAAAGTATTTGGCCCAGAATCAGTTTCTTGACCCCTTTGGAATTCTATTTGTTTAACTACAAAATTAGGAGACTAGATGAAGTCCCTCCAAGTGTTCATGACAAAGAGTTCTGTGGTTAGATGATTTTGAAACATACCTCGATCATCTCATGCCTCCCCCTCCCCATTCTTGAAGCTCTGAAACACATATGAGCATATTCAAGGCATCAGTCCCATTTTGTTTTACCTTCCATTATACAAACTTACTTGACTACAGACTCTCCCCCTTTTTTCTTTTGTTTCAGGTAATATTTATTGACATACTTTGGAAAAGACTGGATGAATTGATCTGCAACTTCCCACTCTAACATATGTTTCTCTGAGTTTCTACAACTTCAGCTAAATGTTTTAAGGAAGAAAAGGAAAACAGAATATGTTATAATTTTTATTGATTGATGCTTTCTCCTATAGCAGCATACAAATTTTAGAATGGGAGAAAAATCTATTATGATTCAATGAAATGAGCTAGTTTTTAAGTATAGCTTAATATCTTGTCCCTATGTGGTACCATCAACATTTTAGACAGATGAACACCAAACCATTGACTGAATTGCTGCATAGTGGATTTGATTTGATTATAAAGACAGTTAAATGACCGGGGTACCTCTGGCAATTTTGGCAATCAATAAGTAACATGAATCAACTATGTAGTGGTCAGACTGGCTACCCAGTGATCAATCAAAACAGAAAATAACTGAGATAAGTTAATCCTTAGGTTGCAGGACTCTACCATGATATCAGCATAAAACTCAAATTGACATTCATGATGAAAAAAATTCTAATGCTATAGTTATATAACAAACTGCTAAAAGTATTTTTGTTAGCAAAACACTTTCATTTTTCTATCAATCTAACACTTATTTTTATCTGAAAGGAGGGTACTATGCTAAATGTCACTGGGACTAAAAGGACGTGTAGTAGGAAAAGGGCCAAAGATCCTACCAGAAAATGATCTTGGAGCCATAGGTTAGTTCTGTCAGTAATTTTCCATGTAGCTGTCAATAACGCTTCGGTTTCTCTTTGTAAAAATAACTATCCTCAGCTGGGTGCGGTGGCGCCCACCTATAATCCCAGCACTTTGAGAGGCCGAGATGGGCGGATCACGAAGTCAGGAGTCTGAGGCCAGCCTGACCAACACGGTGAAACCCCATCTCCACTAAGACTACAAAAAAATTAGCTGGGCGTGGTGGTGCACGCCTGTGGTTCCAGCTACTCAGGAGGCTGAGGCAGGAGAATCTCTTGAACCCAGGAGGCGGAGCTTGCAGTGAGCCGAGATCGCACCACTGCACTACAGCCTGGGCGACAGAGCGAGACTCCGTCTCAAAAAAACAAAAAATAAAAAACACCCAAAAACAACAACAAGAAAAAATGATCCTCATGGGGCTTATTGTTTAGTTAATTATATTTACAAGTTTGGGA